>NC_058021.1:32467055-33067055 GCF_019176455.1 Solea senegalensis | reverse complement strand
ATTACAATAGCCCTCAGGACACAGAACGACCGAGATTCACCAGCACGCCACGTGTGTGACATCAGTTTCTCAGTACCGTCATTCCTAAATGGTAGGATAGCAGAAGCACTTGCTCATTGAACACTTTTTAACAATACTACAGCCATAAAATCAATATAAATCCAGGCTGCCTGATTATCTTGATGGTCATAAGAGGGTCCTATTGGCTGTTCTTCTAAGCAGCTGCATGCACAGGTCCATTAAGGTGGAGTCTGATAATCAATGCACAAAAAAAACAAAAAAAAAAACAAAACACATTTTCACACACTTTTAAAGAAATCACAAGACTCCACTTTGTATTAAGTACACAGGACACATAATAAAGTGGCAGGAGTTGCAAGGTTCAATGTATTGTGCATTCACAGATGGTCTTCTTCATGCCTTGGGTGTAACTCGTGCTTATTTGAGTTACCCTTCCCTTTCGATCATTACAAAATAAGTCTGGCCGTCTTTCTCTGACCTCTGGCATCGACAAGGCCTCCTGACCCAGAGAACTGCTGCTCGCTGGATATTTTCTCTTTTTCACACTACTCTCTGTAAGCCCTATAGAGATGGTCATGCGTGTGTGAAAAATCCCAGCAGATCTTTCACTTCCTGACAGACGCTGTTGTTGTGTTGTGTGGAGATTGGTTCGCTGTCTCCACTGCCCCCTACTGTCTGTTAGCAGAAAACTAGCATTGAATGATCAGGGCTGCCGACATGGATTCCTCAGAATCAGGAGGTCTCACAAAGTCTAAGTCTCACAAGTTGTTTTATGGCACTACACACGTCGCCATTCAGATACCGGCTATGAGATCAAGGCAGGGATAGTGTTATTTTAGAGGTTTGTCATGGCTGAACCGACGGAAAAGAAGCAAATGGAGGAAGCGACTGTCTTACCAAATTTTTCCAAACAGCAAAAAACGCCAAACCTGGTATTTATCTTTGGGATAAACTTTCTGATAGCACTTCCTCAATGTTTGCTGCTGTTGCAATGGAATTTCCTCGACTATTTTTATTTATAAGAGTCACACTGTGATGGTTAAATGTGTCGTCTCCACTGTATTTTAGTGGAAAACCAGCATCACAAGGCTGCCGACCAGGATTGGATTCCTCAGAATCAGCAGGTCTCGCTAAGTCTTGGGTCTCACACATGCCACTACACACATGCCTGCAGCCAGGTACGGCCTATAAGAGCAAGGCAGGGATAGTGTTGGAGGAAGCGAATGTCTTACCCAAGAGGTAAACTTAGGACCGCCTTTTTCCCAAATTCTAAAACTGATAAACAATATAAGGAGGTTACAAAAACTGAAGCCGACCACTTGCACTTGTAACTATCATGATAAACTGTGTGTTCTCTATGTTTGTATGTGTATTAGCACTTCCTCCATGTTTTGCTGTTGTTGTAAAGGCATTTGCATATTATCATGGACGATTTCATGCTGATCCACTTTTTTCCCCCCACCACTTTCTTCAACTTCCTCTATTCTACCAAGAAATTCCACCCTGAGTTTTGAACGCAAACTGACACATACCGGCCGCCAATGGTACTTTTTTCAGGGTATATTAGAAGGAGACTTTTACTTTTTTCAGGGTATATTAGAAGGAGACTTTTCATAATGATTCTACACTCAAACGTCCTCTATAAGCTCAGTCCAATAATGGCCGGACGTCTTGCTGAGCAGGTTGGAGTTTTTCCATGACAGGTCACTGAAAGAGGGCTGTAAATGACAGTTATTACTTACACCCCATGCTAAGGTGTTGTGTAGCGTGCCACGTAATAAGCCATCCAGCAGAGGCAGCGACGATTCCCAGTAGAACCAATTTATTCCGACAGCCTCAGATGTTGCGTGTATGTTTCTTTTTCTCCCCCCCCCTTTGATTTGTCTAAGTAGGAAAACAAGTGGAGAAGATTAAGATATTTCAGTCACTACAGTGTAGCGGCCTTATTTGTCATGCAAGAGCTTGTTGGTGTGTATGAATAATGCTGGCAATTTCCCTTGCCAGCAACACACACACCCAAAGCAGATCTAAAAACTTGATTTCCTCAGGCAAAACAAGGAGAACTGAATATGCCCTTGCATGTGACAAGATCACACACTGTATTTCCACAATGGGCTCCACTCTCAACGTCTGAAAAGCTTGTTTTAGTCGTACTATGATGCACAAATGTATTATGAAAATGTCCACAGCCAGGGACCATATCAAATCATATTCCACTATTAGCTTTCACACATTCATAGGCAGCAGTGAGTCCCGGTAGACCCTTGTAGAGATTACTGAAAGAAACTGGGAGGGCGTTTTATGCAAAAATGTTTCCCCCCTTTGAGGAATTCTGCTTCAGATTCCCCCTGCAGAAATTACATGAAGGAGTAACATCCCTTTTAGTTGATTTACCACACATGCTGACCACTGATAAAACATGTGTTTGTGTGTGCGTGTATGTGTGATGGATTAGACAACTCGTTTTTTGGCAAATCTCCAGAATGTCAGTGGAAAGAGCGGCAACATGACACCCCGCTGTTTGTCGGGGGAAACAAAAAAAATGTGTTTGTAGAGAGATAAAGACCACACAGGTTTGAAGATGTTTGCTCGAAATACACCAAACAGTTGACCCAGTGGTAATTGGTGGCTTTTGGAGTTGAAGGTCGATGTGAGTTGCCAAAAAAATCACTTAGAATGTTTAGGAAGGTTTATTGGTAGAGATGGAATCTTGGACTTGAAAAGAGTGAGTTGTTAATTCCCCAAACCTCTAGATTTTACATAACTGTATAGTGTGATATGATTTGGTATAATATCAATTAAACAATACAATATTTAGAGAGATAAAGACCTGGTATCACCGCTGGTATCACCAAACCAGGCTTTCACCGCAGCCTCTTTCAGTTATTGTTTGTTTTTGGGGTTTACTCAGTCTCATCTTTAGCAGGTAAAATTGGTGTTCTACAGGGTTTAAGGGTGGAGATTGACTTGGTCTAAAACCTGACATTTAACACAGAAACTAGTTTGTGTGTAATTCACATCTGTTCTGAGAGAACAGCTGCTGCTGCTGCAGCTCCAGTTATAAATCTTGCTATTTTTTTTAAAATAATTACTCATACCACACTGTAAATCCTAACCTTGTATCTCCAATTGTATTTGTTGATGTTTTGATTCTCCAAATGCTTACATTTTAAAGCTAAAATCCTATTTTTATTGCCTTATATGGGCATGAATTGAAGTGTGTATTTGAAGTGTGTCATTGTTTTAAATGCAATGTATTTTACCCTCGTTCGTTGTCCCCAAAAAAGGATTATTTTTGCTCTATTTTCTTGCTGAGACAATTCCTACACTGCATTTTGAGAGATTTTGAGAGTCGCCCCAGGAGGTACAGATTTTATTATCTGTGATTTCACGTTTGGATCGTTTCTTTTGAGTAAAAGGAAAGGGACTAATTGATAAATTCGCTGTGCTGTTTAATTTTGTACCTGTCTGTAGCTTAATGTAATGTATGAGGCAAATGTCACGATCAAATATTTGCTATTATCACTTTTAACTAGACGTTAATTGCTATAACCATGCGATATGTGAATATAAACAGAAAAGCTACGGAAAATAACTATTTGAGTTTAAGGAATTTTCAATAATTTAAACACGCTTTCTGAATAATTAACTTTCTTAATTGTGAGTATGTTGTGTTTTCTGTGTTCCATATAACAAAGAACTCATTAAAACGACATCAGTTTGGTTTGTGGACAAAACAAGAACATCATTTCCAGGTTTGAGAAACATTATCTGACATATTACAAACCAAAAGATGACTCGATTCATCAAGTATGAAAATAATCGTTAGTTGCAAAGAACAGGGACCGCCATTATGTCATTTCTAAAATGTAATTTACAGTTAAACTGAGTTTAAGATCACAGTTGACCCATTACAATATTCAGTACTTTTATCAGTTTGATTCTGGTCAAAAAACACTGGACTCAATATCGGAAAAGTGAACTTGTGGACGTTAAAATGGACGAGTATTGGACCAAAATTCATGTAAGTAGATAGTTAAGGATGTGGTTTATGAAAAAGTGGTATGGAGTGTTCCCTGAACATCAGCCAACATCACATATTGAAATATATTTCCATGCTTTAAACAGTACTAGAATTATAGGTGCACATTTTGCACTTACCCTTGTTGTTATGACACAAGGTTCACCTCTCATTCAGCTAAAAGCCGGACTGACATTTGAGCCCAAGGACAAAGCGTTTGCTCAGTGTCCCTGCACGCAAACAATACCTTGGTATTGAGGACAGATTTGCCATGTTCTGTTACGTGATAACACATCCCCCGGTCTGGGGGATAGGGACAGACTTATTGAAAGAAGGGATAAATTCTGTTTAAACACATCTGTTGATTGGCCACACCGAGGGAATTCAGAGAATAATATAGCCCTGTGGCGGCAGTGGGGGAGAGAGAGAGATGGGATGAAGGGATCTAAATCCATGCTGTGGACACACAGGAAAGCCGTTTCCCTGGCAGTGCTCTCCCCTCAAGAGATTACATGTCTCTCATTTTCATCCCAACATCCAAGTCGGCTTGCCACCATTAATAGGACAGACCTCGGTACGTTTCCCCCCATCACACTGCAGACCACAACAGGGGCAAATGTACCATCTACACACCAGTGGCTCCTTGCAAATAACACAACGTGTAGCATCACAGTGCAAGGACGAACGCCACCGTCTACTTTCGGGTTTGTCACGTTTTCAAAAATAATAAAACAACACAAAAACCCTTTTCACAGCAGAGCGCCAGAGGTGAAGCGGCGCAGCCGGAGTGATCAAGTGAAATACTCCGGGAAAAAGCCTCGAGAGCAAGGCCTGTGGGCTGCATCCTGGTAGACGGCATGAAAAGGTAATATACTGTAGCTGCAGAGCACAATTCAGAGCCTGCGGTGAGTCGAGGCAGTTTGCGCACCACAGCCCTACTGGCAGTTCAAGCCCATGCTTTTCACTCACTCAATACACCTCCACCTCTGCAGGCTGGAGCCCACATTCTGGCCGTTTCATATCTCCACCGTATTTAATGTGTTATTTCCTCTGCCCCACTCCGACTCGTCCAAACCTTTACCGAAAGCTTTCTTGACAACGCATCTCTCAGCCTTTGCAGCGGACAAGTAATATGGGCTTATTTTTGCTACAGCAGCCCCGTGGCACTGACAGGGGGTAGACGCGCGTCTGCCAGAACTGATTACGAGCCAAGATTGTTGATCAAATTGTCAAAAAACATCCAAACTTTGAGGCAGTTTTCATTCCTACCTGCCAAAAAGAGGTTAGCATTCTATTCCCACCCCCTGGCACTATCCCTTTGTCTTATCCCAGATAAGACAAAGAAACAGAATGAATAAACATAATTCCTCACAGTTTATGGTTGGTTTTGACATATCATAGATAGTAGAGGTGTCAACTTACTTATTTTATTTTAAATAACGGTGCTGCAGTTTTTATTGAAATAGCCTGTTTCATTTCTGAAGACATGCACCTTTAGATTGTGGTAGAAAACCATGAGGTATGTCACACCCTCAACATAACTTTTCCAGATTAAACCCAGGATACTTGTGTATAAGTTTAGCTTAAATTAATGTACATTTATTTAATGGATTTATTGGAACTAATCTTGCAAACACTTTCCTCTGATTTCATGGCGACAGAACTTTTCTTAGCACACAACCAACAGCAGCGTAGACCCTCAAATTAGAAGCTCTACGTTCTGAATCAATACAAGAGAAATATAGATTAATTTTTAAAAACAAATGATGAGTTGAAGACCCAGACGTCCACCGAGAAGTAGACCAGAGTCTGAGTCCAATTTGGGACCAAACTGTAGGGTTTTTTTTGCATATTTTTTACAGCATTATAAGGAACTCTACTAGCCCTGTTTGTACCATATTTTCTTCTAGAATTCACCGTTCATTATGTGCCCACACTTGACCATCATGTCAATACGAACATCTGTAGACCATAGGCCTTGGACGGTCTGAGATTTTGATAAAATGTCACCTAAAATGTTAGCTTGCACTAACGTGGAAGAGAAGGGGTCTATGTCCACTGTGTTTTTGATGCGTCACTAAAAATAGCTCATGCGGTATGATAGAAAATTAGACAAGTGGCCTTTTTAAATACCAAAGTAAACCTTGAAAACTGCATATTCTAAATTAAAACTGCATGTGATTTTTAGTACAACCAATATTGTACATTTCCAAGAAATCCCACATTCTTTAAAAAATGTTTTGGTACAGTT
Source organism: Solea senegalensis (assembly GCF_019176455.1). Classification (NCBI taxonomy): domain Eukaryota; kingdom Metazoa; phylum Chordata; class Actinopteri; order Pleuronectiformes; family Soleidae; genus Solea; species Solea senegalensis. The sequence continues at coordinate 33,060,762 of NC_058021.1, read as the reverse complement.
TCCACTGCCATGATTACTGCGCCATTATCTCCTGCAGGAGGAAGAAATTATCATCAGGAAAGCAAGACGGCAGTGGCCTCTCTCTCAAATAAGCATTTTTAATCTCTTTCATTAGGCGGGCATTACAGCGTTGAGAAACTGATTAGATGTCTCACTCCTCCTTTAGTGGATGCACAGATTGTTGTTAATGGCAACCTGGATTGCAGGAGCAGTGTCAGACTGAGCGTTTTCTGCCTCGTGCCGCGTTCAGGCCGCTCCATGGAGCAAATGGCTCGTGTTTTTAATTACAATCCATTCAGATCAGTGCGGGATTGGTGCGGTGATCAGCGTTCAGGATTTGAGATTTCATCTCATAGCGCCTCAGGTCTTGATTGTGAGCAGCCGGGGTCTTCTTATGCTCTCATTTAATACTGTGTAGGTGGATTAATTCTTTCGAATTGCAACACTGTAGCCACATGGATAAAGAAAATAAAATGGCTTCAAATATACAAAATGTAAATACTGGTTTTCCATCTCAAATTTGCCAAGATTAATATGCAGCAATGAGTGAAGGATGTTTATCTTCTTCTGTATTCATAATATTAATTCGATCTTGTCCCAAGTTGGTTTTCTACGGTCAATCGTTGGTATTCACATGCTAATGGCCACAAGATGATAGCGCTGCCTCGTAAAATGATGCAGAAATTCCAATTTTGTTACAACAAAATTAGAACAAAGAACCTCATAAACATTTTCCTGATGAATTAATGGTCTCAATCGCTGGTTTAAGGTCTTCATCAATAGCTCATGATGTCAATTTTGTAAATTATTAGTACGGGACATATGAGTATAACCGGCAGCGTGTGCTGTCCAGTAAGCGCATGATTATAGGTGATGTCTGAAAATTTCCCGGAATTTGTTTTGTGACCAGAAGACTACATCTTTGATTTTTTTTATCTACCGTCTACAATTCCCACCAATGCCGGAGTCAATAAAAATCACTGCTTACACAGCAGAATCTTTTGACCTAGGAATGAATATCAAAAACAGATCAATTCAAACCAGTGGGAATGGGAAGATATACCAACAGTCTTCAAAAGGTAGAGGACAGGTGATGAAAAGGCATGAAATACAACAACATCACAGCATGTTTTGCTCACTCACTAAAGATGGCATGATACCACATTGTTATGACCAATACTAATAGCAAAATCTCACACTCAAGTATCTGCCAAATTTCAGCAAAATCGCAATACGGCTTGCTGCAATTGGGGCGCAATACTTCTTGAATTCAAAATGTGTGAAAAATTACCATTTTAGATTAAATATTGTCCTGGCCCATACACATAATATGACACAGACTGGAAATAAACATCTTTGTTTCTCACAGATCATATCTTAATTAAATATTTATTCAACATTTTTTGAATAAATGGCCATATTTTTGCTTAATACATTTGTACCATTTTGGGCTATTTCAAATATTATTCTCCTACTGTATAAAGAAGCAGCCCACAACATGACTCAGCTAAAATGCCATTGCTGATTTATTTTTTTTTTGCAATATATAGGATGTTTGGTTTGTATTGGATTTTAAATTCCAGTGATTTTGTCCATATCGTCTCATTCCTGACTCAAAATCAAGTTAATATAACGTATCATTTCTCACCAACGGTTAGTTCAACCTTAATGGAACCACATCCAGATCTTGTGAGCCACAGATTTGGTGGACTCGCTATAGGATCACGCTTGTTCTCCCTCTCCTGCTGGTAATTGCAGTGAGTCAGAGAGGAGAGGAGGCGGTGGGCCGGAGCTCCAGATGCCCTCCTCCTCTGGGCCAGACCTCCCTCAGGACAGGCTACTCTTGTCTTGAGCTGTGTGATCCTCAGAGAAGGAGGAGGGGAGGCAGACGAGAGGTTCCATTAGCTTAGCCGCTAATAAGGAGAACACCTGGGTCCTTTGTTGTCCTGCAGCTCGTGTGCAGCCACCGTCACCACGTCTAAACTCGTCTTCAGACTCACATCACACATTACTTTTATTACGGCATTGTTGTGCTGGAAAAATGCAGGAAGCACACAACAATTGCTCTCCTTCTCCGTTCATATTTGATTTACCAAAGTTAATTTTGTGCTCCAGCAGCCACTGTAGTCACCCTATGAAATTTTAAAACAAAAGAAAAATGAGCCACTGCACTCCTCTGGTGGCCAATTAAATTTAACAGATAAACCAGATGCAATTAATTCAGAATTATTACTGCACATTACTCTGACGCAGTAAACGCTCCCTCGGCTTATTAACAATTCACACACATAATTCACCGCACAGTGTGTTTTGATTAAAATATCGCAATATCACTTAGGCGTCGCAAATCAAATGAGGTGGTTATGGTTCTGTTGTGTGAAAGATTATAATAAGTTTGGCGCCGTAAGTGACCCATTTCAGACCAACACAATAAAGTTTCTTATTGTTGCCATGGACGAGTGCGTCTACAATTTATGGCTAATTACCAGATTTTTGCACTCTTTCCTTTCAGGAAAATTAGTTATATCGGACAAATTGAATATGTTCAAAAAGTAAAGTGCACATGTCAGAATGTGGTGAAAAAGTACATGCTGTAGGTCTATTTGAATTACGTTACATCCAGAACTCTCCAGCATGTTTCTCAAACTGTGGTACATGTACCACCAGTTGTACTCAAACTCCCTCTGGTGGTACTTGGAGGAAAATCATCAATATTTTTTCACTCTATTGCTTAAAATCCTCTTCACAACCCGATTGTAACCAATGAATTAATGCATTGTCACCAAAATGAAAAATGTCAGTCATCGGGGAAACAAGAAGGTCTCTAGAAACACCATCCTATGCTCAGAAGAGGGTCAGAGCTTACGCAAGCTTGCTTAATCCAATCCACTGAGACAGTTGCAGCAATGTTACGGCAGAAACGGTGGCAACAGCAGGTGTTGGTTGGAAACAAAAAGACTTTTTTGGGAAAGCCAGAGCCAAGAAAAAGGCAGACGCAGAGCGATCCGTGACCAGAGTGAACATTGGTGCTGTGTTTAAAACGGTGGTGACAGAAAGCGCGGCAAAGTGATGCCATCGTGGCGCTGTTTCTACTGGACCGGTAGGTCAACTTTATGTATTGGTGATCTTTTTATTTGTTGTTTGTAGCTTCGAAAGGAAGTTTGAAGAGAGGGGCTTGGACTTTTGAAATCAAAATGTAGCCTGCGCTAAAAATTTTCCCAGGATCTCCAACCCTACCTTTAAGTCAACAATTTGAGGACGAGACCTGCTTGACTAACGCTGTTAAAAGACTCCACTTGACTTAGACTTGACACTCATGTCTTCCGACTTGACATAAAGTGACTCAAAATTACTTTTCTCAAATACTGGAGGATATTTGTCTCCTTCTCTTTCTTTCGACACTTCAAATCCCACAAAGGAAGGTACGACAGGAAGTCAGTTGGTTGACTAGTTAAGTCAAGAGCTGGTTAGTGCGAAATTTACCGTTTCTTTAGGTAGACTAGTTTATTTTATATGTAAAATGCATTTCTGTGGTTTACATTTTTAAAGGCTTGGTAGTTTAATCTAATTTGATAGTAATTATACACATTTGTACAAACAATGCAGTTGTATTGGGCTGTGAAGCAGTCCTTACATTGTACAGTGTTTCTGTTACAAATAAAATGACTGCATTTTTTTAGAGCACATTTAAATGTGGAATATGTGGGGGGAAATCTTCATCTTCTATATTCATACGACTTGACTTGTAACTCGGTTTAATTTAAAGCAGGGACTCGAAATTGCTTGAGATTTGAAGGTTTAGATTTGATACTTGCTTGTGACTTACTCCTCTCTGCTACACAGTATAAAAAAAGGTTTGGAAACTACAGCTCTCTGGTCGTTGACCAAGGTTTTGAGTAACATTCTGTTACTCAAATACTGTTTCTTTCAGTCTGTTGCCTTTTTTTTATGAAACATAAAACTATAAGTACAAGAAACAGGACTGTTTAAAGTGCGGTGCGGTGTGGCGAGGTGTGGGCCTGAACACACGCTACAATGCGTTTTGCCATTTATTCAAATAACCGAGTTGCACTGGTCAGTGACAATGTTACGATGACCTTCACTAAAATGTCAGCCTGTCCTCTTTATGCACTGATGCCAGTGCAGCTCTGTCCCTCTCTCTCTGTGTCATCCATGCATTCTTGTGTGGGTCAGTGTGGCGTCCCGCGCAGAAGCAGCGGTCCACTCCGAACTGTCCTGATTGACGCCCGACTCTGAGCATCCGTTCCACCTCTTGCTTAGCGGAGCCTGTGCCAAGAGGATTAAAAACGGGAGTCCTCTCGGGCCACGGCACGCCATCTGGACAGGGTTGATCTGGGAGCAGGGGTTGTCAAGCCAGGACTGCTGAGTGTATAAAATGCTGCATAACTACATTCAAAATACAGCTCTCAGCCTTTTTGAGACTAGAATAATTTTATTATGATTCACTGCTCCTTTTATTTACATGTTACTTTCTTCCCTCATCCTTTGAGGAGTGAAAACAGACCATTTGTATTCATTTGACTTTTTCCACAGGCTGCTAGCAAAATGGAACTAGAGTTTTTGTGATTTGAAATTTGTTCTTTTTTTGTCCTTCTCGTTGTCAAGGACTTGATTACTTTGCATTTGATGGCAGCTGAAAGGAAAAATAATAATTTGTGTTTTTGTGAGACTTCAACAAAACATGACTCCACTGATAATTAATGGGTTTGAGCAAAGTATCATTTTTAAACACACGGTACGCAATTTGTCTTCAATCAAAACAATACAAAAGAATCTAGTTTAAGAAGAAGAAGGAGGTGCAAAGGGGGGGACCTTGAGAATTGTCTTCTTCTGTGATACTGCCATGTGTTTACTCAACTGAAACGATTCTCATTCATCTCATAAAAGGAGCAGCAACAGAGCTTTGCTGAACTGCATTATGGGCCTTTTTTTTCCTGCTTTACTAGAATTGGTAACAGGAAACAACATGTTCAAAGTTGTCTCAACGACTACTTCCTGTCAAAAACCATCTCTGGCAGGGGCAAGGACTTTTTCAAAAATAAAATGCAGTTCTATTAGTTTCTGAGTAGTTGTTTTTTGCAAAATAAATACATTTTGTGTTGGTTTTTAAATATCTTTCATTTTAGTACTAGTTCATAGAAATGTCATTTATTTACATGTTTTATTAGGGGTAGGTGAAAAATCGATACAGTAAAGTATTACAATAATTTTCATGCCAATAAATCACATATAGTTAGAATATAGCATATAGTTTGATGTTTGAACTGATTTAACTGACCGCAAAACATATACAACTTTCTGTGGATTAGCATTGAGTCAAAAAAAAAAAGAGCTAATTTTAAGGCAACAAAAATATAACAGATTAAAAAATGTTTGGGTCCCAAAGACTGGGTGGGACCCAGAAATGGGTCAAATGAATTGTTTTTTGGGTCCCAGAAGAAAAAAATGTGTCAAAATACAATTTTAGATTAGTATATAGGTCTATATTCATGTTATTCTACAGACTAAAGAGAACATTAAGAGAATCAAGACCTACTATTAAGGCAGGAGTGTTACATACTGTATCTTTAAGGAAGAGGCAAAGAGAACTGTGTTTCTCTCCGAATCCCTCAAGACGGTCAAAGAATGAAATGCGGCGATGACTAAATGCTAATGCCGCAATAACCTTTTCCGTAGAGTGATGCATGCCACCTATGATTCCCACACCATATCAAGGTCCAATTCTAAAGGTTAAAAAGCGAGTGGTCGGCTCCTCAGTATGCCAGTGAGAGACGAGATGACATCTATGTTCTGCATGACCAAGTAGCGGTGCAGTAAATCATGCAAGACACAGAGAAAATAAAGAGAATTTGGGTCAGCGTCGCCAACAACAGCCAGACTACAGAGGAACCCGTTCAGGTTTTGATGTCGAGATGATGTAATTCTTTTTGTGTGGTGATATCTGCTGGGAATAGAGGAGGGTGAGGCATTGGGTTTCTTTATTAGCTCCTCTCTCTTTGAGAGGTTATAGTATTAGCAGGAACCAGCTGATGCCTCCTTGTCTAACTGGATTCCCCCCCCAAACCCCTCAGCCTACCCTGGGCCAGTCTTCTCACCCGTGTGCTTTATCACCCATTTTTACAGCCGGCACATATGTACAGTCACGTCTCATGACCACATCATGACATCTGCGAAAATGCAGGCCCGTAACCTTTGCCACGTTTCTAATCACATTTTAATGACGGTACTTAGTGCAACAATAAAACTAGATCTAAAGGTCCAGTGCGGGCAAAAGCTGAATATGCTAGCCAATGTTAATTAATGTATGTATGGCTAAAAGTAAAACCTGCTCAGTTTCAGTAACCTGAAGTAAGCCTTAATTATGTAGTCCCCACCATTAGATGTCACTAATTTTCAAATGTCGGAAATTGGGTCAAAATATCAATTGGGTTATATATTGTTGTCCTTCCTCGTGCAATACGATAATCGATACACCACAATTCACTCGCCGGGTGTGTCGCTATGTCTCCTCATAGTGGCGCTGCTCAAATGAATGAGGGGGAAACTTGGGCGGAGGTTACCTGGCCCAAAGAAGAGGGAGTTTACAGCGGGATAATGGCGGAGATATTATGATTCTCTCATTGATTATCACAGAACTGTTTCATTGTGATATTATTGGTATGGCGAGGTACCACCTTGTGATTCCTACCCCTAATTTAAAGGTGCAAAATGCAAAACTGAGAGCCAGTATGTCGAGGACGATGCTTTGGACTAATTCTTGCCACGACCACACGTCTCATTTATTGTCTATTGCCAGAGTTACAATCTGGAAGTGTGTTTCAGAACATCCTGAACTCACAGGTTTGAGAAACGCGGGTGTGTTCAAATAATCTCGTATTGTGGACACAGTTCACAAGCTGCATTTGAACACACGGTGCAGATTCCAGCAGTTCTCCCTTGCATCAGCTCAACTGGCTACAATAACAGAGGCTCAGTTACAACAGGGAAGGAGTCAAGTTAATACTCCAATATATGCTCTATATTAGGGCTGCGACTAAGGATTATTTTCATAATTGATTAATCTGTCGAGTATTTACATGATTAATCGAGTAATTGTTTGGGCCGTAAAATGTCAGAAAAAAACCTGGAAATGATGATGTTCTTAAAATGTTCTTGTTTTGTCTTGTTTTAATGAAACCAGAACATATTCAACATATTTAAGAAGCTGAAACTGATCAGAGATCTTGTTTTAATAATGAAAAAAACCCTCAAACCGATTATTATCAAAATAGTTGAAGATTATTTTAGTCATCGAGCAATTGTTTCAGCCCTACTGTACATACATTTAGATCATAAGTGCTTGCTGACATCTCGTAATCATAAAATCTTAATTCAGCCTCATTTAACACATGAGGAAATCAGACATATTCAACTACTCAAAAAAATGTTATCAAAACAAAAATCCTCATTACGAAGGGTTTTCCATTTATAAATCTGGCACAAACCCTTGAATACATTCATAAAAGGTTATGAATTCAACACATGACAAATATCAAAGTAAAACTTCTGTTCCAAGAAGGAGAACCACCGTTTTTCTTCCAAGTTGCACCCACTGCTTCAGTCATTTTTACAGTCTCGAGATTGGCAAATTGGCCGCGGCACCACGTTGGTTTTGAAATCTTCGCATTTATTTGTCACTGTAAATGAAGACATCGACGAAGCCCAGTGATTTGAGACTGTTAAATCCACAGGAAAACCTTTACTGAGGTTGTAATTCAAAGACTTCCATTCATCATACAGAGCTATTTTAGCCCCCTGGTGGCTATTTCATTTCATTTTCTACTTCCAGGGTTGGCCTAGTCCAGCAAACCAAAGACTATGTTCTCTTTTTTATATAACATCCATGGTTCCTTCCAGTGGGTTTTGCCATTGGTACTCGACCTACTTAGACGTTGAACCAATTAGCTGTTTATTTTCTACTTTAAATTAAAACAGACACCAAAACAAACCAAACCAACCTTTAATTGAGAATTAGTTCACTTCTGAATGCAAGGACAGAAGTTCTCCTCTCTTATCTCAGACAGACCTCGAGAGATCCACCAGCACATGAGACAAACGTGGACAAAGGAAACCTCCTTGAGTGTCTCTCAGATTAGACCCCAGTCCCCGGTGACCACAGGACACGCGCCACTGACTCCATGTGTGTCATTAGGGGTGTGGGGGTGGGATTGGGGTGCCTGCTTTGCTTGGTACTTGGAAGATCCCCCAGTGCTCAGGGGAACTGAAGGGAAGGGAGGGAGGGAGGGGATTTGCGGCTCCTGCCTTCACGCTAATGCAATCACGACTGCCGTTTGCCACTGTTGCCACTGAGCCTGCAGTGCTCGCAAACCCCTCTCACGTTCTCTCTTCCCTCTCTCTCCCTTACACACACACACACACACTCTCTCACTTACTCACTCACTCACTCACTCACTGATGCTAGCGCACACACACACACACGCTCCCCTTCTCTCTTTCTCAGTCGTCATTCTGTACCGGCACGGACTGACACACACATTCCACTTCAGCGTGAATTCCAACTCGCCGATGAGCATCTGTTCCTTTTTTCAGCGTGGGCTTAAACTGTAAACACACATACACACAGAGAGAGCAAGAGAGAGAGAGCGGGATAATGACAGAGAAGCACCACAGAGGAAAAGCAGGTTGAGAGAGAGAGGGAATTAAAAGGAGTAAAAGCAGCGAAAAGGAGAAAGTCTCCTTCTCATCTCGCGCGAGCGGTGGGAGGACAGTTTGATTCAGTTAATAATTTGGATTAAACTGGCGACGCCTCTGCTCCAAAGTGTCCCACTAAAGGTAAGCAGGTCTCTCTTCCTTCAGCTGTCATTATACTCATGCATGCATGTTGATTTTAAAAAGGGAAATTGAACTTACTCCCAGCAACTGAGCAGTCTCTATTCAGTGATCTCACTGGTGTTTGCTCTCTTTGCAAAACCAGTTGAAATACTTATCTCTCTTGAGTGAGTGTGTGATGAAAAAAAAAACGTGGCAGAGCCGTGTCCTTGACTGCGCATCAACAGCAGGAGTATAGTAAGGAAAGCGGCTGCCCACGGGAGTCGGGGCAACCGCGCGCACTTGTGTGCGTCTCTCCCTGTGTGTGCTTTTGTGTAATGAAGTGGCGGCTTCGGTAAAGTGTCATTCAAACGCAGATTCAAGGGACACTTCACTCTGACCCCATTTGTAGATTTGGTAGTTTTCTTTAGCTCATCTGCATATGAAAAGGCTGTGTCGCTGATTATCGCGCCGTGGCACGTCAACTGGCTCTGCCAGGTTGATCTAATCTGTGTGTTTTAGGTCTAAAATATGGGAATAATGTTATAAAGAGTCTACTTCAAAGAGAGAAGAACATACTTAGTTTGTGTTTACACAGAAAACAGTTGAGATTTATAGGGCACCAGGGTCTGACGGCTCAATCACAGGCTCGAGATTAACCCTCCCGTTTGCATACAGCGCATAGATCAGCAATTGCATTAGTGGTAGAACCCTTCTTGTTGGTGGGGGTGAAAAGGGGATTAGAGGGACGAGGACATCAGAGAGGGTTGACAGAAATCTGATTTGCTCAGAAATATGGGATCACAGATGCAACCCCTGCCTTCTCCTTCTCCTCCTCCTCCTCCTCCCATTCCACAGCAGCAGATGTGTGAGCCGGAGAGAGAAAATGCAGGAGCGCTGCAGAGCTCTACGTCTATGCTATGAACTTAAGACTTTATTGTTACATCACTGCAAGTTGCTACATCAGATTTGCACGTCCTCAAACAATCGCGTGGCTCGCTCGTCTCAAGGATCCAAACGCACGCGGCATCCGAGGCCAACAGAATCCAATGGCTTCCGCTACTTTGAAAAGACTCTTCGTTTTTTTTGTTTTTTTTCACAGCATACTGCATATTTCTCACTTGTAGAGTGTGTGCTATTGAGACTGACAAAAGAGATACAGTGTGAGAGCCAGTCAATCCCATCTTCACCTACAGAGTCGATTAGAAGAGGAAGAATCTCTTCCTCCTTTTCTTTAAGCACATCTCTTGCAAATCATTTCGGTGTCAGAGGCACTGACTTTCGTCTTATCAGCTGCCGCCTGCTTCAAACACCTGCTTTGGAATAATGAAATTACGCCGCGAGGAGTCCACTTTACAGAGGGAGAAGAGGAGGCTGGACGCTCCCCCCCTCCCTGTGTACACAGAGGCTACACTGTGCGGAGGAAAAATGAGCATTCAGGGAATGCAGCCACAGAGCAGTCAGGTATTATGACTGCATTAGAGGGGGGATAAATGAAGAGGCATGCACTGTGGTTGTGGTATTATATTATAGGTGCATATCATGACAACATTGAGAGAATTAAGTGCAAGAAAACACATTTCGCCAACAGTAAAACTTGTAGGTATTGATGAGTTACAGACAGGATTTATAATTGTAACGCAACATTTTTTTTTCTACTTGGTGTTCAAAGTGAGCCGTGCTGCCTTCTGTTGACACACAGGTTTAATCAAGTCTTGGCCAATGGAATGACTTTAATTATGTAACTCTGCAATCTCAGGTTTGATTAGATTTTTTTTTTTTTTTTTGTTTTTAGGATTAATTGAACACTGTGCAGAAAATAAGTTGGGTTATTGGGTTTTTTTATCGAGTGGCTGTTTGTGACTCGGTCTGTGACCAATTTGAATCAACTCAAATAGGTTTGTGTAAAATCTTTAATATTTATTCATTTATTTTTGGTGTTTTAAATGCACAGGCAGAATAGGAAATGGAAAAATGGTGTTATCATTCATAGCTGGACACGTACGTCAATGGAAAGGTAGATTTTCTTGTGATCTGTAACTTGTTTTTAGGACTTTTACTGAACACAAATATCTGTATTTTGCTGTGGATTGTTCCATTAGTTGTAACTAGAATTCCATTAGACTTTGACAACCAAGAACTTTTGTTTTACAATGCCAAATTACTAGCTCTTAAATTAAAGCAAATTCCAGAGCCTATACCTTCTTTCTTGCGTTAAGAAGTTAAATCAATAAACTTCTAGATTCTGTTGTTCTGCAGTGCGTAACTTTTGGTCTTTGTGAACAGAAATTGATGACTGAATCCTTAATCTGAAAACAGGCTCAGTCAAACAATACTATCAGACCTGACTGAGGGAGGATTTGAGTGTATACAGCAGCAGGATAAGAAGCATTTATCCAGTCGTCAAACAGCTGAACAACTGGGTTTTTGAGCAGCAGAATTCACCACTGAAACTTTTCTTATGTGTCTTTAGTCAAACTTCCAACATGCTTTACAAGCTCAATGTTGCCATCGCCTCCATCTGTCTTGACATAAAACAAATCTGTTGTTGGGTGATAGGAGATCTAAACACAGGTATACTGAGGAAAACATGAGCTGAATGTAACACACATTTAAAAGTACATTTCAGAGCCTGACTACTTTTAAGAAGAATAAGAAGAAGTACTTCTACTTACACCAGGGTCTTCATGCATCTGCACTTTTGATTTCAGTAAATAATTCAAGCACGTATGCCACCTCAGGACATCTGACTACAATAGAAAAAGAAAGTCCACTCAGTCTAAAGTCAACCATGTAAATTTAATGGCAGGACTAAGCAGGCTGCGGCTAAATGAAAGCACACGTCCACTCGGCTGTCGTCATTTCACCTCATATTCGGTGCACTGTTTGATTAGGGTGAGCTGGTATTTATGGATGACCTGCAGCCACTACCGTGAGCGCAACTACGGCGATCAGTCACAGAGATGTGCCACCTATCATCGCCTTTCAAAAAGCAAGGGTCCATCAACAACCTTGGGCTTAAATGGAATCAATACTGAAGATTATTTCAGACTCTCTTTACCTTGGGCTCGTCTGTCTGTCTCCCCATGGGCTCATTTTGACACCATTCTACTCTAAATGAGGTGCATCCGTGTGCACATCTGTGAAGATAAAAGTGTGTCCGTCTGCATGCAACTCTAAAGGACCATTAAATGTAATATGCTGTCAGAAATGTGTGTGCACATTGTAAAATGCTAATCAGGCAGTGAATTTGGTTGTTTGCGCTGTGTTTGTGTTTCACGGCCAATCGCAGACGCGGTTCGCGGTTTCTCCCGCAGCGAGCTGCACTCGTCCCGTACCCCTGCAGACACGGCTCTCCCACACTCTCAGACAATCATCAGCAAGTCCTAAACATCTCAAATTAGAGTCTTACAGTGATGGATGACTCTCCATGAGCAGGAGATATTGCACACGCTTGTGCTCTGAATGATGGCCGACTCCCACCTCACTCCACCTTGCAATTATTTATATAGATTTGCTCCTTTTGTCAGTTTTCCTTGGACATGGTGGGTTTCTTCCTCCCTGTGGCAGAAATACCCCGCAGAGACTAAACCTCACCGTTTCTGCAGTGCCACAGATGCTGGAGCTTTAGAGAGAAAAGCAGACAAATAGAGGTTTCCCTGTGGTAAATATGTTGTTTGAAGCGACAGTGACAGTAGAGAGAATACATTTACCTTAAGACTCAAAAAAGAAACGAAAAAAAAAACCCAAGTTATTTTGGCTTCAACTCGTATTTTCTGTATGTTGAAACAGATTACACACAGTGTCTCCTGTAAGTTTGGCTGCAGCCCATTTTCCACCAAATGGTAAATGGTCTGCATTTATATGAGTGGTGGGAATTACATCACAATATGACTAGGGATGTCACAATTATAGATTTCCTTGGTACGATTATTGTCAGCGAATGAATCACATTATTATGAGTATCACGATCATTATGAAAACGTATGTATCATTGTGGTTTGTTTAGTTCATGTTTAAATTCCAATGACACAAATACATTAGGAATAAATGAAACGGACATCACATTACGTGTAAAGTAACGATAAGTGAACGCCGTTTAAATCGTCACGTTACACTGAAAGCTGAACACGCGTCGTACACAATTAATTGCAAATGACACGCTAACATTAATGTCCTACCAATTCGTATTTCCTCCTTTCACTGCAATATTTTGTGACAAAAACTCCCACATGTCTGATTGGATGCGCTTTGTTGGAGGGAATAACTCTTACTCTGCCATACTTCATTAATAATAATTAATATATTATTAATTATCGATAATTAATATATTGCAAGCTATATATAGCGACGCATCACAATATTTGTCTAACTGAAGTACTGAATATGGATAAAACGTCTCTATCTGAATTTATCCCTCTGTAACTTCCACCCAAGATTCCCCTCATTCCATTGAAGCAGTGCCACTATAAGGAGACATCAAATAGCAACGCCAGGTGACTGAAACTGGCAGGGACTGCTTACTTTAGAGCGCCTTAATCTTTTGTTAAAATATCGATATTTGCCCTGGCATATCGATTCTAGTATAAGCAAGGAAATTGATGGTATATCACTAAATCGATATTTTGACCCAACCCCAACTTCGTACTTTCTCGTCTTGATGACCGCTCAAAGTTGCTGCTCACACGCTGCCAGCACAGCCCTGAGGACACATCAACATGTAGACTAGTGCAATCAAACCCACAACCTTGCAGTTGAAAGACGACTTGCTCTACGACTGAGCTACTGAAACCAGGGTTCAGTTCGTTAACAATGATTTGTGTTCCCATTGTCAAGCATTCCAGTGAAAAGGGTAATACCAAAATAATCGATGCGTACAATCCCAGTTTTTGGTGCCTCTTTGTTGGGGTATCAAGCACATCTGCCTAGGCTCGGAAAATTTGGCGCTAGATACACTGCAGATTGCCGATTGGTTTACAGAGAATCGGGATTTCCATGTGAAGGTAGTGTCAGCACTTTGTCAAGAAGAAAAGAACATGGACAAATGGTGGATGTCCTCCATCTCTACCGATATCTGTGTCGCGTTAATCTTCTCCTCCGTGTGTTGCTCTGGTATGACGTCCCGATATTTACGTAGCTGATGCAACTATTACCTGCCGGTCTATGCAAAGCCAGATCAGAGCTGGAATGCACCGTGACCCTTGGAAGAGGACACCAGGATGACATTTTCACGAGAAGAGAGAAAGAGAAATGTGTTCACCTATTATGTATTGTGTTTCTAACGCAGGAGTGCATATTACAACACAAACTGACATCTTGCTACTGCTACATCTCGGATACTGACCAAAGAGAAACAACTGGAGACATGAAAGTTGTCTGTTGATTATGTAAGACAGTATTTTGATACCAAGGACAAAGTTGCTCTGTAATGCGAACACACAACAACAACAGTGCGGTTTTCCACATAAGATGCAAGAAACCTTGTCAACCGTTTTCTTTGTACTTTCTTGGTGAATAGTATTCATACTTTTTCCAACGCAAACGTTCTAAAATAGACACAAAATGCATCGGAGCCTTTGAGGAATGCATCACACACACATTCTTGTCCAGCAGTGGGAGGGAATAGGTTGTGGTCATGAAAACAAAAATCACCCGAGGCTATGCACAAGTACGATAGCATGACAGAGGGGGGGAGGTTTCCTTTTTGCTTGTGTGTTTTCTATTTATAAAGTTTTTCTTTGTTGTGTCTCCACATTTGGTGAACGGGGAGTAACGGGTCTGCATTGTTTTGCAGTTTGGGGAAAAAAAGACAAGGCAATTAGCAGGTAACATGCGTAATTCCCACCCCTTTGCATTTGTGATGAAAATCCCCAGACGTGAGGCGCATTTAATCACGAGGATCCGTCCCAACAATAAACAGTCATCTCAGTCTGGACGAGACTCTATAACCTTAAACACAACCTCACCAGTGCCCAATGGCAACTTGGGAAAGATTTTCTGTCACACAGGTGAATGACTATTAGTTTACTGACCCTAGAGGTAGAGGGAGATTGTAATGATTTCTTGAGAGGCTGCTGGGGGCCCTTTCATTATAGAGAGCTGAGCAGCACTGGAGCACTCCTGCAAGGAAAGTGCGAGTTAGAAATAGATATGGAATACACCATTTTGGTGAATTGATTAAATCTTGCCAGGGAGTCCAAGACTATTAACATGACTTTTTCTTCCCTTTTTTCAAAAGAAGAAAAAAAAAAGGATAACTTGCTTTGAGGGACGATTGGATTTTATGAATATTGTTGTGCAAGTTTAAGTCTTGAAGATATGCATGCAGTATATCTGTTTGACAAACGTTGTCATTTGAACATGTAGACTTACACAGTACGAGTTAGGACAGTCACTAATTTTCCCAAGATTCCTTGACAACATTATTTATCGTGACATTTACTATTAGTCAATAATGGTTCATAACTAGCTGCTCTGCTCGTCTATTTTGCCGCTTCAGTTGGGTCTGCTTTTCAGACACTATGGTGTTGTGATCGTCCACTCCATGGTGTTGTGATTGCGTCCTCCATTTCCACAGTAAAAATGTAGGTTAAGAAGTCAACCCCCGGGTTCTGAGAGTAATAATATATCAGTGTCTTATTTTCCTTTAATCTAATGCCAAACTACGCTCAATATGCTTTCTGCTGGACCACACTGTCATTACTTCAGACTTCACACATACTTCAGTGTGATGGGCTTACACGCTGTATACTTTGTAGTAATAGTTTGAACCAATATCCAAATTTTGGGTAAAAAAAAAAAGTGACAGCCGTAGTATTCCAGTGCCTGCAAATGATTGTGCCGACTTTTACAGTCAATAATGTGGAAATATAGGTATTAAGTATAATAAGTGATGATTGATTAAATACTGTAAATACAACTGCAGGTCATTGCGTTTATTGTATTTTAGTTTTATTTGTGGATGTGGAAACTTCACTTTATGTGACTAATTTAGTTTTATCACATCTCCATTGAGAAACAGATGTAGAGCTGAAACAATTCCTCGATTAATTGATCATTAATCGTTAATTACTTAATGAACTGTCAACTACTCTGATCATCGATCAATCGATTTTACTGATGTTTTCCGATTTTGCAGCTTCTTAAATGGGATTATTTCTTGTTTCTTTGCTTCATATAACAAAGAAATCATTAAAACTGAATAATTTTTGTTTGTGGACAAAAACAACTGACATTATATGGACCCAACGATTAATTGATAATGAAAATAATTGCTAGTTGCAGCCCAAATTAGATCACATTTATGCAACGTGTTTGTTTTGGTGCAGTATTTCATCCTAATTATCTTTGAAAATTTGCCCCAAAACTAATTTATGCTGACAAGAATTTTGAAAAGCAAACGTTTTCCCTGTAGCGATGCCTCTATAAAATGAATGAGTGAAAAACAAAACTTGTGTGTTGCTCACCTTTGTACAGTGGCAACATTATTTTGCCTTTTCCCCCCTCTTTCCAAGAAGCCGCCGCAATTAATTCCGTCCTCTACTGTATGTCACATAAAATTTTCACTTTTATTCATCCACGTCAAAACCCATCTTCATTTCATTAAAAAGGGAATGTGCTCCTTAAATCACATCATTTCCCTGTGCGGCAGACGCCACCATCCCATGAAGCACCTCTCACAAAGTGAAACATTTCACATTTGGCTTAACACACTTGGGCAAGTTACCCTCCTATATAGCATATAGAATATCGCTTTAATGCAACCTGTGCAGTGTAAATGTTTATATATTTTATACCGTCGATGTCCCATATGTTGGGTAATTCAATCATTTCAGTCTTTTTGTAGAAGATAAACTATTAAGGCAATAGAAAAAAACCCTACAAAACTACAATTGTTCCTACAAGGTGACAAAAGAAGAAGTATCCACACATTAGGAAAACAGATCCATTTACAATGTGTAGCGGTGCAATTCCGAGTCCGTGTGCACAGATTGGGTTTCTGCGTGGCTGCTGAAGTTTAATTTGAAATATTTTACCACATGGAAGTCACTGCCTCTTCTGGTATCTCCTCCTCTCTTATCGTTATCACAGCACAGAGAGGGGGAAATTACATCATAACTTACTGGGGTAGAACAGAGACTGAGCTCGCACAACAGCAAGCAAGCAAGCAATCCTGTGACATGGGGGGGAAACTGAAAATAAATATCATTTATATTATTATTATCATCAGGTTTCCAAATCCACAGTATGCGAGGGGCTAAACTGCCAGTCACATAAGCAGCATGCTGCTCTTCTATTTAAACTATCGTGGGACTTAATTGACCGAAATGTGTCAAAAAGCTTTTTTTATTTCCAACAGCTATCACTGACGTACAAGTTTGGACCAGAAAAAACATGGTATCACCCAACAGGACATCCAATTGTGTTAATGAGGTGAAGTAGGGATTCTACAGGAGGATACTAATGGCAGTCAGAAGCCAAAAGATGACACAGATTAAAGTAGGTGTAATAAAACTGGTTGAGGTTTTCTTGCAATACACGTATACGTCCATTTCCACTGATTAATCGAATTAACTTAGTAGTCAATTAATAATCGATTAATCTTTGCAGCGCTGATACACAAATGAATAGTAATTTTACTCTCAAAGATCATCAGCTGCAACTAGCGTTTATTTTCTCGAGTCATCATTTGGTCCATTTTGTGTCAGAAAACGTTAAAAAAATGTCAATCAGTGTCGGTCAAAGCTCGAAAATGATGATGTTCTCAAATGCATCATATTTGTCCACAAATGAAAATTATTGGGTTTGAATGATTTCTTTGTTATATTGAGCAAAGAAACGAAGAAAATACAAAAACAATCAGAAATCTTATTTTAACGATGAAAAAAGCTTCAAACTGATTAATCGAGTAATTGTTTCAGCTCTAAAGACAATGATCAACATGTTTTATTTCGTCATGTTGTATGGATGAGTTGCAATATCAAGTGAAAGCCTAACCTAAAGGATAAAAACTTGTATCTACCATTACTATCACTGGGATTCATGCTGTTGGTTTTTCCTCTTTTTTTTTCAAAAAAAGATTTTGACAATTCTAACAATTCACACACCAGTGGCACACGGGTGAAAAAAGTGGGTTCACAAAACCCAAGAATACCTGGTAATTCCAGAATTTAACTTTTAAAAAAAGTATTTAATCTGCATTTACCAAAGTATTTACCCAAATATTGCAAAATTCAGATTGCGGGCGGACAGGACATGAGTAATGAATAGTAATTTAACATCACCTGACATTAACATTAACCTATAATGAAGAGAATCAATCACTCCTGAGTCAATAAACTTTCCCCTCACAGCAGTGGAATCACGCCCTAAACAGTGTGATGTCACATGAAGACGTAAGGACAAAGAAAAAAACTTCCCTTTCTATTCATTCATGCTTATCTTCCAATAAATGCCTCAGTGGAAAGTGTCATTGGAGGAGATAGGGGGGTGGGGGGACGGGCATTGTCATCTATTTCTTAGTTTACCATTCAGAGGAGTGCCCATTTAACATAAAATTGCCCATTCACTTCCACCCAGCACATCTAAATCACAGTGACTCTTAAGGACATCTGTTTTGTGTACAGAGGGTTTTTTGACTTAACGGCGCACCATTTCAAACCGGGACTTTGGCCCCTTATGCCTTATATAAACCATGAACCTGGGGGAGTGATAAAGCTTTGCACTTCTTCGATTAAATAGAATAAGAAATCATCCTGACAGAGTCTAGATCTTGGCCTGGGTGAGTCTTCTCATGAGCGAGACTTCCTCAAGGTCAGTATGTTCGTGCCTTGCTCGGTGTGCGCGTCCGTCTGTGATAAATTAGACAAGGTGGAAGGCGGAGGAGGGTGGCGGGGTTTGGGGCTGAAGATCCCGCGGGGGTTAATGTATTGTGTTTACCTGTAAATCGAGGCCACGGACAGTGTTTCTTAGTTGTGACTAAGATTAAAGAGGCAACAGGAGCCGGGGGCGCTTTGATTTTAATTGTTAATGTCTCGCCTTTTCAGCGGAGGACGGTGAAACTCGAGCACCACAAACAAATCCAACAAGTCTCACAACCGGGTGACAAAATAACAAAACAAAAATTTAATTGCCGTTTCTCCCAATAGCTGAGAAAATAACTAAAGCTCTACAGAAACAGCTACTTGCAATATTTTGATTGGATTTGGATGTTTTATTTTGACCAAATTCAGAATGCAAATCATAGTTTCTGTCTAAAAAGGAGTAGGAAGAACTACTGGTAGACAAATCTCTAATCGTACCCTATTTCACATGTTCAAAAATGTAAATCAAGCCAATATATCATGCCAGCATAAAGCTTACTAGAATAGATATGACTACATGACAGCATAGAAAGTGTGGTAGTTTGAATATTTTGAATTTCGGCTTCCCTATCGTGCTACTTCCTTGTTTCCCATTACCATGAGACCTTACTTTCTCACATAAAAGTGGGCTGGGTAACACCACCAGCAAGTGGACAGTTCATGTGAAGTATTCCCAAAGCAATGTGAAATTACAAGAAGCCATACTCACCACGCCAGGCGGTAGAGATATGTCTTTAGTGTGCTTCAAAGACAAGACTGGAAAAAAGGCAAGAGCAGCACTTTAAAAGGAGAGGATTGGAAGAGGCAGAGAGTCTGGACGCTTGACGATCAAATGCTTTGGTCAGTGCAACACACGGATGGAAATATGGCAACGGCATCAAACGCTCTGTATTGCCTTTAAATTAAATAAATAAATAAATGGGCTGGTATCTGTGAAGCCAGGGCTACAACATGAAAAATGGACAGAATTAAAAGGCTCTGCAGTGTCTGAACTGACCGATTTTACAAATTTCCTCAATCATACACACCATAATTTTTTTCAAGTATCTGAACAAATACAATTACACTCTAGGTGAAGGTAAAGTCATTATTATCAGAGCTTCGCTGTGATTTTAGCCCTGTCCGAATGTGCCACCTCATAACAGTGAAACATTACAGTGACGTTTACCCTGGTGTAAAACAGACCGGAAAAATAAGCCCAGGTTATACTAATCCCATGTGAATGGACTAGCAGTAAATATGTGTGTAAACATATCGTGTTTACAAAAAGTTTTCCGTGGATTTTCAAGCATGGAGGCGCTTGAACAAGCAACTACATTCTGAACCAAGAGAACATCTAAAGCACTCGTCAGAGACTTTTCTTTAGCTTTAGACAAGGGGGGTGTTCTCTGAAGAGCTTGTCACGGGTGCTCTGAAAACACCACCATTAGCACTTGGTACTTTCCTCCTTATGAAATTAACCATAGACTGTATGAAATTAACATGTCAAAAAATCAAATATTCTTATGTTGAAGGTTAATATTTATGTAACCTATTGGTTAATAAATGGGTCAGTTTTTCTCATACCTACTGTTGCTGACTATTGTTCTCTGTTTAAGTAATATCACTTGATCAAGCCTATTCTAACATTCCACACTACAAAATATGTAATTAAAGTATGTATGATTCGTGTTGATATCTTTATCGGCTCAATATCGGTACTCAAGGCTGCAATATTGGTATCGTAATTGTAGTGAAAAGGGACATCGGGACATCACTAGTTGCACGCATGAAGGACAGCTGCTCATGTTTCTTGGCTTTATTTACCGTGTGCCTCCATCACACATTACGTGAGCACTTCCCCGAGACATAACATCTGCGTCTGTTATTGTTCACCTAAATGTTACAGAAGCTGGATGGTGTAGTCCAGCTGCAGAGTTGTTGTTTTCCCCTCTTTTACGTGCCTGGCGTGATAAAAAATAAAAAAAAGAAAGAAAGAAATGGACACAAAATCACAGGAGAGTCCATTGTTCTCACCTAATCTCCACAGGCTGTTGTTACTTTTTCCTTCATCAGTGCAGAACAGTGAGTCGCAGGGAAGCAGAATTCAAGACAGAATCCCCCAAAGGGTTTGGGGGCTTTTAATTTGACAGCTGTGACTTCATCTGCCGAGTCTTGCTCATGGGTAAGGGTCACGTTTGACTTTCACGGTGCGGAGCATTTAACAACAATAAGCCCAGTCACCATTAAACAAAATATGATCGTCTACGCATAAATCAATGCACAGACACATATCATGTTTCGCATAGAGTGCAATATATCACTTTTATTCCAATTTAACTAAAATGTTAAATTTAAATTCACGTAGGAGGCAGTAATCTGCTCTGACATATTTCCAAAGAATGGTTTTACAAGAACTAATTAGACATGCGTATAAAGCTGAGTCTATGTTTTGACATAATTTGAAAGTGTCAACATCGTATTTCTTAAGAGTTTTTTGCTCACTTTCATTCTCTTTATATGATAATCCAAGAAAGCAGCCACTGCAACACACTGTGGAGTAGCGATATTGTGGTTTGTGATTATACTTTAGAGGATTTTAATAAATCTACAACGTGAACTGTGATTTACTAGAACAATAAATTAGGAGGAGGGAAAAAACAACATGTCACCATGAATATACAGTGTTGTTCCGACAGACATCTCTAATTCATTATAATGACTTACTCTGTTTACTTCATGCCCCCTGAAAACGAGTTACCTTTCACCCCAAAGAAATATAATTAAAAGTTACTTTTTTGGCGTGTGGTGATTATGTTTTCACGTGGTAATGCGTGCAGACAGCACAACATCAGGCATGATAACTGTGTTAAAGACAAATAAGTGAGACATGTGAGTTGCTTGAAAAAGCTCATGGATAATCTGGCATCTTTTCATACGAGCATGAATTACATAATTAACAGCTGCTCTGGGGAAATCATGATTTGAAGCTCCTGGAGGAAAAAAAACTCATGTCAGACAGATGATGTCTCACCATAGCTCATTAGCCCTTAATCAATTTCTTTCACTTTCAAAAAATCTGCACATAGATTCATATTTTCCACTTATACAGCAGACGGTTAACGGAGACATGACAGCTTGCAAAAAAAAGATTCATTTTCCACTTTTTATGGCCTGTCATTTCAAGTAATTAACTAACTTTGTGCAATGTTGGGACATTTTTATTCCACAGGAATTGAAGTCAACATGACAGAAATGTGAAGGAAAGGGTTTAAATTCTATTTAATCCAGATTATTAGGGATGCACCAGTAACACTATTTCTGACTGAGTACAAGTACGATTACTTTGGAAAAATGTGAGTTTTTGCCAACACTTTAAAATTAGTTTGAGAACTATGTAGTTACATGGAAATAGGATTAACTTAGAAGACAGTTTGTATTTATATTTAAGGGAAATTCCTTTGCTGTGTGTCGTGTTTGTTCTTGAGATGTTTTTTTTTTTTTTGTATTACTTCCAGAGTGCTGACAATGTAACCCCTTCTCAGCTCACACAAAGATAAGTAAAGCGGTATCAGTGCAGTGGTATTGCAGTAGTTTCCCGAATACAAATGTGAGTACACAAGGGCGATTTGACAACTTAAAATAACAGCAGTTTGTAATATTTTTTGTTTTTTCAGATCAAATATCTCTTTGGATATTTTTCAGTCAAACACCAAAGTCACTGGTGCCAAGGGGTGGGTCAAAATACGGATTCGGTGATATATTGTCGTCTTTCCCATTGATACATAGGGGCAAATGCGCTCTAAAGTAAGGAGTCGCTGCAAGTTTCACTCGCCAGGCATCACTACTTGATGTCTCCTCACGGTGGCGCTGCTCAATTAAATAAGGCAATAATGAATAAGGGATAATGGTGGAGAAAGTTACATTAAGAGTTGCTCAATCTACATAGACTTTATGCACTTTGTTGTTCTCTTTGTTGTGAATAAATACAGGAATCCTGCACTTTTAACGTTTCACATTAACATTCTGTTTTCTTCAGTTGGACAGATATCGTGATGTATTGCTATACGACTGCCTCTTGATATATTGATTATCACAGAATCGCTGTATCGCGATGTTATTGGTATCTTGGACCATGTATCGCGACTTACTCTGTGATTCCCACCCTTAATCAGTATGATTGCATCCCTAACTGAAATAAAAAGTAAATTTGTATGCATCTTATTTATTTTATTATTGCATTTCTTATCCAAAAACAACCAAAGTCAGAGATGCAAACAAAAAAAGTCACTTGCCAAGTTTTGAGTCAGTTACGCCACTAACAATCAGACAGATGCGTTCCTTGCATTTATAAATAGAAATCCACCTCAATTGACACAATTTGGGGTAAACAAGTCAAATTGTCAGAGACGATTGCTGCATCTTTTTTTAACAGTCATTTTAGCTTTCCAGAGTTTACTTGCTAACTGGGAATGAATAATGTAGAGGTGGGGGGGAAAAAATGCAGAAAGTGTAGTTATTCATAAGCCTTTTTATAGGCATTGTCACCATTAGACTCCCATCTATTCAATATTTCAGCGCTGCTTGCAGAGAATAAAGTACAAATGGAGATAGTGAGTGAGTGAGGAAGTTCCTCCCAGTGGGACTTTTAAGACCAATACTCTTGCCACAAAGACCAAAGATCTTGCACACTGTGTGAAATCCTTTCTAAAAAACCTCAACCAGAGAGGCGTTTCCCTTTCAAAACTGGAATAAAGCCCATCTTAACTCCAGCAGTCAATGTGTTTGACTGGTAAAAATGTACAGTTCCTCCACACAAACACACAGGCGATGCCAAAAAAACAGGGGAAACTGAATGATAGAGGGAGGTGGTGGAGTGATCAGGCAAAACATGACGCACTATTTACTTTTCCATTTTGGTGCATGGTACAAAATGATTGCGAGTCATTAAAGCACAGTGCACCACCCTCAAATTTTATTTACCGCAAAAATTGGTATGCAGCAGCATTACACACCATTGACCCGGCGAGACAGAGCCATTACAGAAAAGACTAATTCTTAATCTAGGATATTGCTTTCTCATTATTCTCTCGCCCCTCTGGCCTACAGCGTGATAACTGTTTGATTAAGGCAGTTATGTCACTGGAGAGCCTGAGAGTGCCCACCTTTTAATATTACCTGGCTGACTGATTACACCAGCACCGCTTGAGGCTAATAATGTTGAACTGCGATGCTTGATGTCCAATACCGATGAACCCCCGTGTGACAGAATAGCCCTTGGAATTCTCTAATATTAAATCGATAAACAATGCAAATTCATTTTTCACCACAAACTGGATTTCATTGTCAATTCATTTATTTTTTTAAGTGTACGGCTACCGACTGTATTTATTTATTTTCCTCAACCTGGTCCAAAGAAAAAACAAAGTAGTACTTTGGAATACGTATTGAAGTGAAGTATTTGAGGCAAATGTGTGTAGACGTCAGTGGTGAGGCATAACCATGGTGAGCAAAAGAGAGCAAGCAGCAAACCGCCATGAAACAACGTCAATTATTATCAAATAATTATTCCATTAATCGATTCAACGGTCAAGCGTTTTTAAGGAATTAGAGCAAGTTTGCTGATTGTTTCAGCTTCTTAAATGTGAATATTTTCTGGTTTCTTTGCTCCATATAACAGAAGAAATCATTCAAACTGAATCATTGTTGTTTTCTGGACAAGACAACAAAACGAGACATTTGAGAACATCAACCTTTACAGGTTTGAGAAACACTGATCAACATTAGTTGCAGCCCTATAAGACAATATTGACATACTCGAATATCACAATATTTCATGGTATGATGCTGTAGTTGTGTACAGCAACATAAACCCTGTTTAGGTACAGATAATCCCATAGACCATACATTTAAACAACTGATATGCTCTTCCAGTTTGCAGGTTGACTCTAACCAGGAACTAACAATTTACTGAATAGCTACCAGGGGTCAATACAGAAAATGATCTTCCATTTCCCTGGGGAGCTAATGGTCTTTATCACGAGTTGCAGGTCTTCTTCAACAGTACCTAATGTGTTCCAGTTGTGTTCACTACATTCCAATTTAAATGAAAATAGATGATGAAGCCTGGCACAAATGAGCGGACACTGTGAGTTACAGCTTGTGCTGTCCAACAAGTGCGTGGTTGCAGGCGACGTCTGTGAGTTTCAGTTTCAAAAACTGACACGCTGGTGGACAAATCGCAAAATCTTGAGGCTTCAAAATAGGAGTTTGTAAGACTTTTTATACACCGTCCAATGTCAACACATGACCAAGTCATTCCAAATTGTTTTAGGAGTGTTTTATCGGCACAATAGGCGTGTGTTTTGTGCCCAAGCCAAACCAAATTCCTAACCAGAATATGGGTATCAGCCAAGTATCACAAGCTACAAAACCCCTTAACACAGTTTCCCCCATAAATGTAAGCTTGCACATGTCTGAGGTTTGCAGAAAATGAAGAATGGCATACATATGAACCCCAACAGCTGACTTGTGTTGGCTTTACTTCATTGCGGGCAATCTTGACAGGCTGGCTTTCTCAAACCAGCCAAGTCTCATGTCGAATCATTTTGTCTGAAAAAAAGTGTTAGACGTGCAGGAGAAGTAGCCTTCTTTAGTGAAATGAAGTGACTGTCGTACCTCCAAGTATGCTTTGATTAAACGCTGCGGGAATACAGTTTGTGTCACATTAATTAAGTGCTGGAAAAACACTGGTGCAAGAGAGGTTTTGTGAACGCCTTTGAGGTCGCGGTGAGTCTCAGTTGAGGGTCCATTAGATTATGAGTGATTCGAGACGGGGGGAGGAGAAGGAGAGGGGAAGAGCAGTGCCTCTGTTCAGAAGAGCAAAGGACGAGTTACAGTATCAGACAACAAATAAAGATGACTCAGAGCTTCTTGTTTACTTAGAAAATCTGTTTTCCCTTTTCACACAAGTGTCAGATTTACGGGCAGTGCAGTTGCACAGCGCGGGGGGACTTGTGTGTGTGTGCTAAACACAAAAAAACACACTTCCTTTTTCTAATTGAAAAGGAAGTGCCTTTCCCAACGCTTTGTGCCACATATTGTACTCGGTTATCAGAGCCTGATGACAGCAGCAGGCTGTGGAAGTGGTGAATAAATGAGATCACAACCGTTTCAACGTGATAATCCCTCACAGCTGCCGCCTCAAAGTCCGACTCTCAAAGCGACTCCCTCTCCTATTTGCACAAAAGGCATCACGGGTTAAAGTGGAACCCTTTCTTTGCTTTTACTCCCGAGTAATATTGCCCGGCACTACAGAGTGCGTCGCTGCAAACATCAATAGCTGGCTGTGCTGATTGCTAAAAGGGAGGAAGATGAGATTCCATGAGGCGTATCCTTTATATCACACACCACGGTCACAGGGCGCCGCCTAAGGCAAAAAATCCTAAACACAATCCTCTTCCACTTGCAATTGTTTAATCTGCATTAATTAATTAGGTGATTATTATAATTTCCAACGGGTACAATGTGCATAATGGCCCATTAGTTCGAGGTAAGTAGATTGGACCACACTTACAAGGTCTGAGATAACCTTCAAGGAAGCATTTATGTTTTGTTTGTTGGGCGCTGCTACACCCTGTGATGGTGCAAGTTCACGTCGACGTTACAAACACACTGATGAGCGAGGCCATTATTGTAGTACATTCGCGCACACACATGGAAATACAGATAGCCATTAGCATAAGCAATGTGATGATCATAGCTATACATCAGTGAGTTCCAACCTTAATGCTTTTTGAGTTTATGTTTGCTGTGATAATGAGGCTCAGCTTAATGTGACTCTGTACCTAATAACCCAGAACACCATGCAAGTTTTTTTCCCTTCTTTTTCGTCCTCCCTCTGTTCAGTTTTTTTTTTATTTTATTTTGCAGCATAGCTGAGCAGATAATGGACAACATGTAAGGGAAAACAAAGGAACCATTTAAGGTGAAATTGAAGCAGAGGGAGCTGCGAGGAGGAGGAGGTTTGAGGGTTTTGATTGGAGGCCAGAGTGAATCAGCCTCAGTGAATCTCCCCCTCTCCCCTCCACTCCCCTCCTCCACCCTTGACAGAGACTAGGAGAGAGACCACAGAGTTCAACTGCATCATTTTAGGTTCACTGACTTGGCAAAAATCATTTAACGAAATTAGGTCCAGAGTGCTTCATCGGTAAGGTTTCATTTTCAAGGACATAACTCTAATACAGGGGAAATCAGACTGGTGACATCACTGATATGATATTCTTGCCCAGACTTCTGCTTCAAATCACTGCATTTTTTTACTCTTTTTTTTTTTTAATAATCTAATGTGTTACGACACCGTCCTGCTTGGCTGACTCAACTGAAGCTTTTAAAAACGTCCAATATTTACCTGTTTTTCATGAAAAACCTCCATATTCTCCACATCTTTAAACCAGGTCCACTCCAATGTTGACATTTCATTTATTTATAAATTTTTTATGAGATTTTGTTGCATCTTATTTCATGTGATTATTGATTTATTGACATTGGCCTATACACAAGGGAATGAGTGTAGGGAAATCTGCAAATGGCATGCATACTGCAGCATCATGTCGTGTATATGATAACTCTCTTGAAACAATGGATAACTTTTTAAGAATGATAAAGAAAAACACTGCTTCCTTGTGTTGAAGTAAGGGCTCCGTTCATGCCTTTGTGGTTTTCCTCACTAATTTTTTCTCAATCCCTTTTGTATCTATTCTATTTATGTTTATGCTTTAAAATTTAAGACATAACACCTGTGAATGGTAAACACAGATCAGCACAAAGTGCGAGTAATTTGATGGATGAATAAAAACGATGGAGTGTTCGACACACTGAATAATCATAGCCCGAGGAGGAGCAGTTTAAAAAGCCACACTGACACCACGCGTTCCCCCACTGCGCTTTTATCTGTTGACATCTCAGAGAAAAGGATGAGGTCCCTTCAGAGGCACGGCGAGGTTGACAGACAGCTAAAACAATACGGCAGAGCTGCGAGCGTTTGCAGCAGAGGCACAATGGACACTGGCACTTACAGTGGAGAGAACAAGTCAGGCTCCTGGCAGTCTTTCAAATGTGCATGTGATCAGCCATGTAGGGGAGAGAGACTCGACTCTCACAGAGATGAAAATAAATACAATATCTAAACCAGAGTTTATGCTTTCCTGTAAAGACTTTCAGGAGCAGCCATTTGGTGTCGTCGTCATTGCTTTGATGGCACCTCATGTGGCAACGTCGAGTCATATTTGAAATTTATGATGTGATTATTGAAATGAAGCTCAACTTAGACCGTGTTTCCCCCCCATTAATTACCCAAACTCTTGCACCCCGCCATTATTTTCTAATACTCCTCGCCACAGTGTCATTATCGTAATCTCACATCATAATGTGTGACGTTGCACCATCAGGGATTCGGCGTGTTGTTGGTTGTGCGCGAGAGCGTGTACGAGTATGGGGTCAGTAATCCTTCATATAACACACTGATTAAAAGTCCCATACAAATGAATCTACTTGTTAATAATGTGCTGCTCCCTGTGCCAGGATTAGGGTGGACTCTGTGGTGTTACCGTGCATATGTGAATATTAAGTGCAGCAGATGTGGTTGAACAATACCACTAGGTGTGGAGTTGGTTTATCTTGACTTTCAATACAATTACGACTCATCTTTTATTTGTGGTGAAAAGATAACAAGATATGTCCTCGTCTTTTTTCTCGTACTATCCCTTACCATTCGCCATTATTCAAAGTGTGCATGAGAGCAAACTGCCAACTCAGAACTGAAGTAAATTTAGACAGAATGTGCCTATGAGGAAAAAAAGTTGAATTTTGTTTCCTAAATTATGTATATTGGCCCTTAAGAAGATTGCGTGTGCTATCAGAAAAAGGCTGGTATGTTAATTTCTCCAAAATTTAATTTGAAAACAGGGGACATTTCATCTTAAAGAGCGTAAATTCATTCAAACTGTAGCCATGAGCTACAATAGAACTGTAGAGTTAATTGTTGTTTACATCCATTTTTGTACTTGAACAACAGCACCTTCAAAAAATTGATAAGAAGTGTGAGTGAGTGTTATTTATTAAAGACAACTTCATGCTAGAATGGACTATTTCTTTCTTTGCCACAATGGAAATAAGGAAAATATCTCTCCAGTGGAGCACCTTCAATATAATTCAACAACTTTAGAAAGTGCCCGCACATGAAAGTATGTGTTTGTGTTTCCAGCGTCTTTGTTCAAATGTTTGTATGCAAGGAACGCAGATCATAGACTAAGAAAGAACGTCTCACATCTGTATTGTCAGGTGGGGGGAGTACACGTGACGGAACAAAAAAGGCTTTTGTCAACTCCTTATCCTCAGTTTGAAGTTCGCCCCCATTTGATGTAGGCTACTAAGTCCATTTGAGGCATTAAATAATTAAGCAGACCTTTCACAGTCAAAAGAAATTCTCATTACTTATTCTAAATACCTAATGGACTACAGCAGATATGCTCTCAAACATAATTATCGTCAGGAATGATTAAGAAGTTGGCGTGAACTAATCTCTCTCTCGCTCTCTCTTTCTGAAGAAAAGCTCAACAACATGTGTGTACCAGTATGGATTATTGGAATATTGTCAAACGCTGACAACCAATTACGCACAGCGAGAAAAGTTCGGGGGATGAGGAAGCGTGGCAGTTGTGGGACGCTCAAATCATTAAACCCTGTCAATGTTAAGTGTGCTGGATTTGACATTAAAAGTGAGGTCTGTCTGTACACAACTATCGACAGACTTGCCTGTACTTAATTATGCTCATGTGTGCAGTCAGAATTGGTTGAAATTGAAAATAATTTCGTAACATTAGTGCTGCTCCCATTTCATTAATTACTCTGCAAGAAAAACAGATAAAGTAATTTGCAATTTCGATCAAAATATGCAACCGCATGTTTAGTAACACGGCTAAAAGCCTGGCTGAGGCTGCCCTTTCCCTGCCTCTGAATCTGCTCGAGTTCATTAGGCTCTGGCTTCGCGAAATTGCTCGTTCACCTTTAGGCGTGTTACACTATTCCTGTAGTGCCCGAAAAAAAGGAAAAGAGTCCAATCATTAGAAACTGTGTTTTCAAGAGAATTCAATTTACTCTGCTGCTTCTCTGCTACGATATAACCTCTATATCCTCAAGTCACCCATTCTCACTCCTACACCCTGCTCGTCTGACAACACCGGTAGCATTATTATCATTTCTCCTTCTGCACTATCTAACAGATGCTACTGTACATCTCGGCATCTTCCAGCCCTCGTTCTTAAGCTGTTGTGGGCTGCGACTGAAAATGTCAAAAAGTTAAATGAAACATTAAATCCACCTCCAGGTTCGCACAATGCACGCCAGACAGCACCGTTTGTCAGCATGGACTGTAAAAATGTGTAATTAGCCTCAGCTGATGGAACCCGGACTTGTGCTCAGTCTTATCAGGTATCTCGACCAATACTGACAGTGCCCATGGCGTTGGCATTAATCACGTCTGTGACCGCCTTAAACGAAAATGTCAAGACACTTTTGGAAGACTCTCCAATTCAAACAGCCTTAAGCGGAAACACAAATGCTCCCCCCCAAAAAAAAACTTGTGTGCCCAGTGGAACACTTAAATCACTGACATACTGTGTGTTATTCTTTCCCAGGACATTCAAATAACTGCTGGGCAGCAGCTGGACACAAAAACTAAAAAGTGTGAGGAACAAAAAGCATAGTATAATGTTACGCATAAAAGTTACTTTGTGCACACAGACCACAGAGTATGAGAAGCTAATCCTACATTCTCACAGGCTCTGCACTGGAACTGATGAATACTGCAATGATAACATGACTTATAACTCACCAAACACTAAATTATACAGCGCTAAAGACCCTAAGCTTTGTCATTTGGAGTCCCTACCTGAGAAGATAAGACTCACAGATTCAGTGAAATCTTTTAAATCCCCTTCTTAAAAGCCATTTTTATGTTTTTTTGTCTTGTATTTCATTGTTTTTATTGCTCTTTTATTGCATTTGAGTGATATCTTCTCGTTAGGCCCTAAGCCACGAATGGCAGGGGGCCAAAACGGCTCCTGGCACGAATTTGTGAGAGGAACCTTTTGTATTTTCATTATTACTGTATATCAGTATATCACTGTCATTTTTGAGGCGCTTAACTTGCATAAGAACTCTTGAAACTTCGGTTTCAGGTCTGGTGAAAATGCAATATTGGCATAGTAGTCCACTGAATTTCCTGAAACTTGGTGGGAAGATGTCATAGACCGAGATGAACAAAAAAGTCAACCGTAACTATGGCCTCAACGCAAAAGGAAGTCGGCCATTGCGAATTTTGCCCATCTGCACCCTACACAAATAACCAAACTCTACTAATTTGTACTAGTTTTTTTTTTTTGTTTGGCTTCTATGAACTTAATTTCTATCAAAACACTGTAAACTGTTTGTTTTTTTTGTTTTTGGGTTTTTTTTAAGCTGTCATGATGAGAGAAAATTACAATATACAAACAAAAACAAGGAAGTATCTTTTTAAGCAAATTATTGGCCAAACAAAACTAGGATGTGGAACAGTATACATTTATCGCGGCTGAAGCAGTCTTTGCAACATGTATATATTTCCTAGCAGTTCACATTGACTATTGCAAACATAATTGGATCATGACATTAAGGTAATGAATGACGAATGCAAGAAATACAGAAACTACACATTGGGTTTCTGATGAGACCTCCCAATTCTGAGGACTCTGGGTGGCACTGATCTTGGAAGGCTGGTTTTCTGCCAACAGACAGTAGGGGGCAGTAGAGACAGCCCCCAAAATCTCCACACAACAAGCCATTAAAAAAAAAATCACAATGACTCCGAAGCTGTTAAATTAGGGTAAAAATCCTGCATGGTAGTTCCGCCATCTCATTAAAACAACTGTGAGTCTCTTCACTCCAAAAGGATGACGCTCGTCTTCTTCGGAATCTTTATTTCTTTTCAGGCTCAAGAAGTGATTTGGCATTTTGATTTGAAGTTTAAATATTGAGCAACGCAACACTTCTCTACATCTATAATTCATTTGTGAAAACAGAGCTGGCAGACGGGTGGAGTTTTTTTTTTCCTTACTCTTTGGATAAATGTTTCCTGAAGTGAAGAAATGAACAATGTGGATTTACTGCTCATGTTCCACAGCCCTCTCATTGCAACGAGGGCCACAGCGAGCGTCCCTGACCACAGAGGAAACGGCACAATGGAATGACAAAGCTAAGAAGGCAACGTGCGGAGGAGGATTATTGGTATCAGACCGCCAGTGGATTTACAGGAACATGAGGCATTGGTCAAATCTAACGTGGTGGAGACGGAAGAAAGCGACTCACCCAGGTGTCACTCAGCACCACATCCATGCAAGGGGGAAAATTGATGGCAGGCGCAGGGAGGAATGATGAAGCCTTTTGCAGCTCACCACACATATCAGTGCATCCAGGATAGCTGTGGTGTTGCACTGTGTGTGCGAACAGTGTGCATTTCAGTTTCTCCCTGAGCAATGGAAGTATCTGGGCTGACACATTCAGTGGCCAAAACTCAACAAAGCATCCATTTAAGTCCGGATGGCGAATGTATCACATCTAAGGATTTTACCTAAAGGAAATCCAACTTGCAGCTGTGCGATGTGATTGGATTTAAAATTAAGATCTGGATTATCAGAGTAGTGTCCCCTTGAATCCAATGAGTAATTGATTCTTCCCTCCAACACAATGATTTACCCCAGCTGGCTGTCTGCTCCTGTAGATGCAGCGTCACAACTTCACCACTAGGTGTTCTGTTCCTTTACAATATGCCAACATGATAAGGAGCCTTCATTTGAGATTAAATGTCCGTGTTACAGAGGTAGAATAAAGGAGGGGGGGGGGGAATAAAAAGAAAAAAAAGAAAAACACATCTCAATTCTAGTGCACATACTGTGCCAGAAGCATCATCCTGGCAGAAAACAGGACAGTTAAAATTTGCATTTAGATTACTGTGGTAATAGAAAAACCATGGTGATGAATCTTGTTCAGAATAAAAAAAAAAAAACACAGACTAATGTGGTTGTATTTTGAATGCAATGGTAAAGTTAAATGCCTAAGGTGAATCTGTATGAAAAGATGAGAAATATAACCATATAATCAATCCATCATGATTAAACAATACCACCTAACACACAAAAGAAGGCAGACATAAGGAAATTAATGCAACTGTCCACACTGTACAGCTGCTGTCAGGGTGTGCTGCATATTACGCTTCAGCTAAACAGCTTCCTGTCATCATTGTAAACACTGGTCTCCGCCTTACAATCTCCATTTAGGGGCCACCTCCTCTGGGGAGGATTCATTTGTGTCGCTGTGCCACAACTCGGCAGTCCCAAAACTGAAGGTTTCTCCATTATGCAAATGACAAAATGTCCCCTCCGTCCCTGAGTGACAAAAGGTTCCAACAAGTGAACCCCTCTCAGTCAATCCTGGTCTTAAAATCTACAGTGTGCCAATCATAAATGGTTTGTAGACACAGGTCGATGTGAATCTTGGTAATCCTGACAAAAAATAATTGTGACTCACAATGCTGTTGCCATAAATGTGAAAATATGCCAAGTAAACCTCTGAAATGGCTAGAAAAAACACACTGACACGTTTTTTTAACATTTAGACGAATGACTACCTCATAAATATATAGTTGTAAAGTAGAGGTGGGTCAAAATATCAATTTGGTGATAACCATTGTGCTCCCTAGCGCCAGGACAAATATCGATATTTTAATTCTTTAATTAATTAAGGCGCTCTAAAGTAAACAATCTCTGCCCTTATTTCCCGCATCTCTACTTCATTACATTACATTACATTACATTACATGTCATTTAGCAGACACTTTTGTCCAAAGCGACTTACAATGGAATTGAGTAGAATCAGCCAGGGGTGGAGTCGAACATGAGACCATTGCGACCATGATGTCTTTCGCACACAGGGTACCGGTCTTAACCACTGAGCCACTCCACCCCTATTTCATGTCTCCTCATGGTGGCGCTGCTCAAATGAATGAGGGGAAGTTTGGGTGGAAGTGACCTGGGCTACAGAAGAGAGAGTTTACAGCGAGATAACAGCGGAGAAAGCTACATTGAGAGGATGCCCCATCCACGTTCAATACATGGACTTTATGCACTTTGTTCTCCATGTTGTGAATAAATCCTGCACTTAACTTTTCAGGTGAACATTTTGTTTTCTCCAGTAAGACAGATATCATCAAATGATTGTCTTGCAATATATCGATTTTC
Source organism: Solea senegalensis (assembly GCF_019176455.1). Lineage (NCBI taxonomy): Eukaryota > Metazoa > Chordata > Actinopteri > Pleuronectiformes > Soleidae > Solea > Solea senegalensis. Next base: position 33,026,759 of record NC_058021.1, on the reverse strand, counting down.
ACAAAGTTGTTGTATCATGTTAATGGTATCTTGGACCATGTATCGTGTATCTTATCGTACTGTGATTCCCACCAATTTCAAGTCAAGTCAAAAATGTAAACAATTTCCCCCACTCACAATCGTCCAAAATCAACATATTGTAATGAAAATATCATGAGAAGCGGAATGCTATTTTAAATATATGAATAGCTGAGGGTCCATGTGGGGAAAAAAATGGCCTAAAAACTAAATTTCCTTGTCAAAAATGTGTCCATGTTCCATTGCGTGTCCTTGTACTGCTGCATAGCACCATAGCTAGGAGACTGTGGAACAAGATAAGAAAATCCTCTGTAGACTAAACCATCTCATTAAAGTTCACCCTCCATGTCACATACAGAACAAAGAATTCCACCTGCTCTATAGCCAGCATTCTCAAAAGATGGCTGCCCCACAGAAACGAAATGGGTTTTGTGTGCTATGTCCTTGTGTGCTATGTCCTTTCAGGAATTCCAATTTGTAGTGCATACACTGTGTGCACAAGTGCCAAAACATGACCCCATATTTGGAGATGCACTAGTTCCTGTGGCTCCAAGTCAGGAAAGGTATTTGCCGAACACACAGTCCTGATTTTTTTTATATTCATGAGCACCACACTGTCAATAGTGTGGCGCGCTTCACTTCGCCTCTGTCCTCCAATCACAAAAGTGATGGCTCCACAGCATCGTGGCCACTTAATTAAGAATCCCTCATTCCTCCACACGCAGACACTCACAGCCGTCTCAAATAATCAAATAAAAAGCCTTTCATCAGGTGAGACTTCGCCCCGGTCCATCCACTGTAGTCATTACAGTGGAAGAGAAAAAGGCAAACAAAAAGGGAAAGGAACATAATTCAACCAATACAAAAAGTTTCTTAAAAAATTAATTCAGCGTATACTTTATTCTGAAGCAGTCGGAGCTCCACACTACAGCACAGCTGCACTTGTCACTTGTGATGACTCATACAAAAGGTTTTTTCGGGTTTTAATAGAGCTGTGCCTCTCTCCTGGCCTCACCATTCCATTTGATTACCATTATCAAGTCAACCATTTGATTTGATGTCACGATGCGTCACGTTAATATCATCTCAAGTAGGAATCTAAACTTTTCTTTACAAACTACATTGAACACAAAACGTATGCAGTCGAGGGTGCAGCTCGACTGAGAAATCAACAAGCAGAGTATATGTGGGCATGTGTCAGTTTGAGATTCCAATTTCCTCAAGCAAAAACATTGTATTGCACTGTAGAGCCAGTACAGTAGCAGTAGCATCATGTGGTTGTTACATAAAATCAATGAAATCATGTAATATATAGTTTAAATTTATGTTAAATCCAGTTTTACTACTAAGTATAACATCAGATGTTGGCTCTAGTAGTGTTTTTATGCTAATGCCCACATGCACTTTAGGAAAGTGTGTGGACTCCTGTGTTTACTTTAACAACAAACACGGCTTTTCTCGATGTGAGGTATGAAACTAACTGATTTTAGCTCATTAATCAGCCATGCTATCTGCGCATTCAAGGACTTTTCAAGGACGTTCAATGGCCCAAATATGCTGACACAGCTTAAGAAGGGAGGGCAACTTGTAAAAGAGAGCCGCTTCACCCATGATGGCGTCCACTTTTATTGATTTGCAGCATGCTCTGCATCTGGAGTGGAAGTGATTGTTCTTGGTATCTTTCTCTGGCAAGAGAGATATTGGAATTTGCATTTCCCGGGCATCACGCATCATTCTCTTTGCTCTGTCTTGCTTAACGTTCTCCCACAATAACGTTGTTCTGCGTAGGCCTAGTCTACTTACGTCAAGCAATGCAGGGCATGAAACAGTAGGTGGCATCGTAACAAAAAAGGGTTGACATTTACATAAATATCAACTTAAACTTTCAAGGATTTCAAGGATTTCAAGGAACCCTGATGCTACCTCTAGTAGCTGGTTGCAAACCGTCCATTCCAAGATGGCATTGCCTTGAATTTGGTGAAGAGTGATGTGTATAGATGTGAAATCATCCTCTCTCACAGCACGACCACACTTCATCACACACAACCGCAGAGGGAGGGGGTCGCAGAATCATCCATGACGCATCTTACAAAAATATTATTTTCAGCAACCCTGGTTTTTTCCAATCCTCACTCATGAAACTAAACAAAACAAAGACTGAAATACAGGGTGTCTTTCAGCTGAATGCGGAGGTGAAGACGTTGGCCCTATTATGCCACAGTGAATAACTATCTCATCCATACCGTCCTGACGTCTTCCTCTTCAGGTAATTGTGAGGACTCGAAAATGAACAGTGGAGCGATTCATTCAATAGCAACTCACTCGACGATAGCCCTTTTCTTCACCCCACCATTCTTGGGAGTTTTATTGTTCGCTGTGAAGCAGGGAGTTATCTGCTCACTGCATCAACATGATAATTACAGCAGAGACTGTGGTCGGCGTGAAGGCAGTTACGAGGTGAAAGGCCTTTTGATCTGAATGTTGGAGGATAAGATACACTATTAAAGCCACCACAGATAACAGCTTTGTGGGGGACAAGTGGTGCAAATGGGAAAAAAACACAAATAAAATGAATCCGCCATGGATGGGAAGAGAGAGATGTGCTAATAACAAAGACTCTGCACTTGTTGATTAGAATAAGGACTGGCACCTGCAAAATGTCACAGGAGTGAATGTGGCAGCTTCCCTTTTCTACCATTAAATGAGAATGGAATACTGCTCATTCTCTACCTCCCTCTCTGTCTTGCTCTCTCTGCTTTATATCTAATTTATTGCCATCTGCTCATGCTCGGAGTAAATCTGAACATGGGCTGACTTGCTCGCCCAGGCTTTATCTGTTAACATTTAGCAGTGTCTAATTAGGCAAAAATGGGAAACGCGTTGGCAGAAAAATGCCGTGGCTGGATAATGACAGTCATAATAGTTGGGAATATTTGTCTGTCACGGCGAGCAAATAAACTTATTAGATCGGGGGGTAATTAGCAGGAGACAACAGCCTGTAATAGGAAAAAGCTGCTCATCCGTGATTAAAGAGGCCAACTTGCAGTACATCAATTGCTTCCTCATAAACTTTCTGTTGCGCACTTGACGATTGATGAAGGTCACAAATGCAAAATACACAAGATTTGTTTCCCCCATGCACCATCACCATACAGAGGGCTTGATAGAAAAAAAAAAAACAACAAAAAAAACCTTCATACAAATCCCCGAAAATGCTCTTTTGGATAATCTGATAAAAGCAACACTAATTAACTGAGCTGGATCAGCTCCACGATACTTAATCACCGCTAAGTTCGCTCAATATAAGACTTAAAGGAGCAGCCAGAACTGAGCCACAACAGCTGCCAAATGCTTTTCTGTACGTCATTCAAGAACTTATGGTCTCAATCTGATTAAATGGTGTGGTTTGGAAGTTGGAATGGTGCATTTCTGTACTAGTCACAATGGTTTGCTGGCTGAATTATGATTTGGATTCCAGATCATTTGTGTTTTAGGATGGCTTTGAATGTTACACACCATTAACTTAACAACAGTCATTCACTGATACCGGGTCACGGGACATCTTTCTTTTTTTGTAGTGGGTTGAAAAAATAAATGTGCAGAATTTTGTCCAAGCCTGTAAAAAATTATGATTCATACACAAAAACATATGTCTTACCAAAAATGATCACTCGAATGGCAGTAAATTTGCTATATTGTGAATTGGGTTGGAATAATTTGTTATCGTTAAAAAGTGACCCTTTTCAACACAGCAAGAATATTTGTGGATCAATTTCTTGTGAACCAAATGCCGCAAGTGGAGTACAACGCAGGGCATTGTGGGTAAACCCAACCAAAACACACGCGCATTTTGAGCGGCCGGCGGGAGAAATAGCTTAACCCATTGTTGCCGTGTACGTGCGTCATATGTTTACAGAAAAAAAACAAGACCAATAGGATTTGAGGCAGCTCCATGTTAAAACAGCGCTGCCTCAGGCAAGGAGGGGAATAAGTTATTGATAAAAAGGTTGGAACTCGGACCTAAATCTCAGACCTAAAGTTTAGAAGATGTGAAACTACCTTCAGGTCTTGACATAAATGCAGTTCTGCAAACTCAAATAGCACCAAGTCTGCCTCAACTTTGAGTCATTTGACACTGTCTTTAACCGACTCCACTCACCTTATACACACATTTGACCAAAATTGTTGCCATAAAGTCAGTAATTCAATGGAAACCACTAAACGATACTTCATCTCCTTAATTTATCCCTTCGTTAAGGGGGTTTAATGGCTGGATTTAATGTACTATATATTTGGGGGGGCCTTAAATCTCTCACCTGCCTCTCAAAGTACGAGGATAACTGATGCGTTTAACAATAATTTAAGGGACTATCTCTTTATATTGCAGTGGGGCCAATAAAGACGCGTAAAGCTTCTTTAAACGAGCGTTGGTCCCCCGTCAATTTCATTATCGCCTCAATTTCAGGAGTCACGTCATTAAATCACCTGCACGATGGTGGCTGAGGATTTGTGGTTAATTAGACTTAGGCTTTTACTGTATTTTGTGGGACATTAATGCACATCTAGCAACACTTGATGCAGAAAGGTAAATTATTACATTTTTGACAGCTTGTCAGAAATTGTACACAGTAGTATTGTCTTTTTCACACTGGAGAATTTGTGTATTGAACAAGGACGTATTGGATGATTTTGGATTTGTTTTCCCCTCCCCAAACCCTGCTCCAACACACAATTTACTTTTTAACATTAAAACAAGTTGGCAGTTAAGTGTCCAAAAGAGAATATTTTATTTTATTGTTAATGCTAAAACACATAACGTACTAAACAAACCAGAAACCACAGAACAAATTAAACCATGACGTTCTGTACACGCTTTATTCCCGAAAGAGCCTTTAGTTTTTGCAGAACAATGAAAATTAGCCGCATCTGTCACTGTCTTTTAAAAAATTGATTAACAATTATTTTCCTCTTCTACCACAAAAACAAGGCGCCCGACCAGTCGCCCGGTTGTTCTCAGTCTTGTTATAATCAGACTTGCAGTCTATGTAACCTCTGAAGAGTGATGACATAGCCCTGAGCAAAGGTTTAATGACACACACTGCCACAGCAACAGGGCCCAAAATCTGCCATTATAGTCCATCTTTTCTTAGTTCAAACCAAAACAGCAGGGGGGGGACGGTAGAGCACTTTCTGAGGTTGCACTGCACCATCCTGCTGTGGCAGGTAAAGACAAGACAGCCCTCACCCCCATTGCAAGGATCACAGTCAAGCTGTGTGGTGACATTCACTCCTAACGTGCATTTATACCATTCAGATCAGAGGAAAATGGCAGCTGTAAGTTAAACAGGAAACTAGAATTGAATATAAGGTGTTTACACGCATTTGTGTATGAATGCTATTCATATCTGACCCTGGGCACCAATCTGAAGGTACACATTTCCTTTTTTTAATCACAACCTTTCAATGGAGGCCTTACATCTGTTGCATCACAGACTTTGTTGGCAGGGGATTCGGATGTGTTTCACAACAGGAAGAGCTGAGTCAGCGTGGCGCTTCTTTATTGCCTGCGGTCAGTTTCGTCTCTGCAGCTCCAGCCTTTCATATCTTCGGGGGGGGGGGAGACCTTTGCACAGGACATACACAGCTAATTTATTTATTTATCATCATCACTGGATTACACTTTAAGCATGAATTACAAGGTCCTGATTTAAATGGAAAGATGCATCTGAAGCTTCAAAATTAATCACAAGAATTCTAAGACTGTTGGCATTTTATCGTCACATTAATGGCAATCCACATTTCTGTAATTCACCACTGTCACTATTATTATTGTAAGTACTTTTCTACACTTTGTGCAATATAAGTCTAACACTCCAACCCTTGGTTGCAAATTTGGCTACGAAAGTGGTTTTAGAAAATATGCTCAAGTAGTAAATTAACTTGGCTCAGTAAACAAGGAAAAAGCAGCCTGTCACAATGATTGATCGAACTCTTCTTTTGCTTTTTTGGCAAGACTGACACTCGTTGGCAGACTAAGCGCAAACACAAAACAACATAGCACCACCTTTTTGCACTCCGAAATCAGACAGGTGCACAATGACACCAAAATGTTGGCAGGTTTTCCTACTGCTCGTTACAACTGAGGGTTTTTACCTAACTCATGTTTGACCTTGCTTTTTTAGTCAATCCAAAAGCTGGACCAGCCATAAAACAATAAGATTACATTTTACTTAAGACACTTAGCTGCAAAGTGAAGCATTTTTTTCAGAAAACTTATTTTACAACTTGCAAACCAAGAAACAACAGTAATTTGTTCTCTACACTGCTGGAAGATACAGCAATTCTTCCACTGAACACATCCAGCATAGACAAAGATGAGTGACCTTACTGCATGTCCAGCGTGCTTAGAATGAGAAGCATCGGGGTTTAAAATAACGTGCCAGGAAACAGTGAATATGTTTTTTTACTCCGTGATTCAAGTTATGTAAAACAGAAATGGTGCAAATGTCACCGGCAGAAAGTGAAGTGTCCCTCTTTGAGAGAGGAGCCACCTCAGAACTGTTCAAGCAGTGCGAGTCACAGGGTCAAAAATTATTTGTAGCCCTACGTGCTTGAGAACTGTCTGCCTGGATGAGAACAGTAGCTGGTGCACCGGCGGTGCCTCCACGGCTGCCTCAGGGCAAACAGTGCTGCTGCATTTCATCTATCACCCCAGTAGCTGCCCGTCTGTCACCCCTCCTGAATACAATCATGTCTCCTGACTGAATATTTGTATCTGCCAAAATACTTCAGACATCAACTTCGAGATATAAGACATGATAAGCTATAGCCGAGCACGGGGGTGGATCAGTATGCCGTGAAACCAGAGGGAAGGGATAGTTGTCGTACCAATTCTTTACTATTTACAGTTATCTATACATGCAAGTCAAGTCATGTTTGTTTATCATACAACTGTCCGACGAGTCACTTGACGGGCTTTAAAATTGGCAGGTGGCTTAAAATAGACACCAGTGTGCAGGGATGCATAATATCATTGGCCCAATATCAGTATCGGCCGATATGGGCATTAAAATACATTATCGGATACCGGCACACCAAGATCTGCCGATATCACCATGACAACAGTAGGCTAAAGAGACTAAAGAGACACGGGTGGAGTGGCTCAGTGGTTAAGACCGGTACCCTGTGTGTGAAAGACATCATAGTCGCAAGTTCGATTCCACCCCTGGCTGATTGTACTCAATTCAATTGTAAGTCGCTTAGGATAAAAGCGTCTGCTAAATGACATGTAATGTAATGTAATGTAATGTAATGTAACTGCTACCTCCTTGACTTTGAGCCTGGCACCCTCTACAACTATTATCATTTCTTTTTCACTTTTACTTAGTTTGCTCAATTAAGATGTATCTATAAGAATGTATGTACTGTATATAATAGAAATGTATATCTGCTGTTACATAAGTAGACAAAATATGTTAATTTCACTACAAAAGAAACATTTATATTAGAGCTGAAACAATAACTTGATTAGCCAAGTACTAAATTAATTTTATTTATTTTTGATAATCGATTAACCTGTTTGAAGCTTTTTTCATTTTCAAAACAAGATTTCTGATTGTTTCAGCTTCTTAAATGTGAATTATTAAAAATTTGTATTATACACAAATTTGAGCACATCATCATTTCCAGGTTTGACAAACACTGATCAACGTCTCTAATGTTTTCTGACATTTTATGGATCAAACGATTACTCGATTAATCGAGAAAATAATCAGCAACAGTAGGCTAAATAGGCTGCTACCTCCTTGACCTCTATACTGACACCCTCTACAACTATTGCTTTATTTACATTTATTTATTTAGTATTGCTCGGTTAAGATAATGTATGTCTACATCTGCTGTTACATGAGTAGGCAAACAATGTTCATTTCCCAATAGAAGGAACCAAGCACTCCCAATATACCGGCAAAAAGTCCAATATCGTGCATCCCTGCCAGTATGTGTGCAGTACCGACTTTGGCGTTGTTTGGATAAGAAATGCAAAAGATGGGTAGATCGCTTAGAGAGCCTCTTTCGCTTCCTCTGACGCGGCGCAGAACTCGTAACAACTCAAACACACCAAAAATATGCACAAATAGGCAGATGTTGCTAGTAGTTATAATAAGATAATAAGAAATATTGCTGTGAGGCCTGAAGAAAATCATCTATGCCTGTCTAGCTTTATTGTTCTGAATGTTGAAGTTGGTGTTTTACTATTATTTGAGTAACTGATACGAAATAGGCATCACACTGACTTGGGATTTTGCTAAAACTTACTCTACCGGCGGGGGGTGTCAAAATGAGAAACTGTAGAAGTGACAGACATTTCATATATGTGAGAAATAAAAATTGACATCCTGTGCATCTCTCACTGTGACAAACCGAACCTCGCTTCATTTATTGCCAGCCTGTGCCTCCTCTTTCCTGGCAGTCGCTTGTCAAAGCCATTCCATTACACACACTGTGCATATCACTGTGAAGAGGTTTTGTCCTGATCAAATTATTTTGGGGCGCAGATTCTAGTCTGACATTGTATATCTGCCGTTTGCTCCCGCTAAACACTTTAAGTCCCGGTTCAAGAGCACTAAGTTGATTTACTTGCTCTGATATGAATGAAAACAGGGGAGAATGCGATTCCTGAAATTGATGTGAAAGATTCAGCGAGAGAGAGCCAATATCACGATCGGAGTCATTGAACCTTCCAAAACCACTCTGCGGCCGCTCTGAGTGATGTTACACACCAGAGCATCTTTCCTCTCAAAACATCTTAAGCTGCTCACAGACTCCAGCCGGCAAAGTGCAGTTTCACAGGTTAACAAGCTACTTTTCCATGAGACACAATATGGGTAAACGATTATGACACACACAGGTCAAAATCATGCTCTCAACTTCTGAAATGTATCCATAGATATAACCCTCTTAAACTCAGATTATAATTAGGTCCCAGAGGTCCCAATGGTTTCTTTCCACATATAAATAGTGCCCTATTTTTGTCACAACCTCAGAAATCAGTGATTTCCCCCCCCACATTAGTAGACAGGTTTAATATTGATTAATTTACCAACAGGGCTCCGAACTGAAGGAAGAGCTGGAGCTCAGAGAAAAATCACGTTATGGTGTCAAAACAAGTGTCAAAAAATAAAAAATAAACCCAACTGCTATATATCTCTCAGTAGCAATCCAAGTGAAAAACTGCAGACAAAACAGACTCTGTTGGAACCACTGGATTTTAATTAGCCCATGCCGATTCTTTGACATTTTCCAAGATCTGCCCTGATGTTAATCCGTGTGATAAAACTTTATTTCACGATACTGCAGTGTTTGATGACATAACTGGCAATGCGATGACAGCGTAATATATTTCAAATTGATTTCCCGGGGGTTATCATATCTGTAGTTCAATATTTTATGCTTTTAAAATTACTGGCAGGCTGTAAAAAAAAAAAATCTAAACTTCCAGGGCAACTAGACCAAAACTCACAGCAAAGTGTTGCACGCGCTGACATAGCACTTTCGTAAAGTCAGCTTCGAGGCACATTCATCACAAAAATAGCCTTGGCAACAAGAGAAGTTGCCATTTGTCACTATTAAAAGAATGAGTTTTGGCCTACTGTCTTTGTGTTCTAATGAAATCAATGAAAGATAGAGGTGTTCCTCGGGACAAATCTACGGTTCCTGAAACGTCTGAACTCCTAAGATTATTTATGAGTGAATCTTAAAGTAGCATATCTTTAATGTTGGGCTTTTAAAACACATTGTGAAGGGTAAACAAGGATGAAGCAAGAGGGGGCGGACAAAACACAAGAAATACCTGACAGAAATTAAATTATCTTCCAAACGGTGCTGTCCCGATGACTTCAACCCAAATATATCTAAAAAAAGATTGCCGTTTTCAAGGTCCACGTGGAAATCCCGCCGGACGCTAACATTATTATTGTACTCTAGATGGAAGCGTTACAGTGTCACACTGAAGGGTGACTTTGGCCACGTTAAAAACTCATCATATTCCTGGCTCGAGTGCCCACAGCATTTTATATCCCCGCAACCAAGTTTAACAGCTGCCTAGACGTTAATGCGAGTTGAAGGCAACCTTTGGATCTCCCCAAACATAACATGCGTGGGATGTAAGAAAAGAAAAAAAAAAAAAAAGAAGGTGGGGAAGACGACTCATCGCATCATATTAATGTTTTTATTGTTCGGGGAACCCGGTTTTGTGCGCAGGCCTTCCATGCAATCAGCCATCCCATGGATATCATAAAGGAGATGAGATTATTATCTATTTTGAGTGTGGTATCCTCCTTTTCCCACTACACTTGCAGATCCACTGTGATCCTTCGTCTCCAGTGTTTTATAAGAGAGGGGATAAAGCACTCTATTTTTAACCCGATTCAACACAATAGCTGAAGTAAATGAGTAAATGTATCTCGGTAATTAACAGAGCCATCTTGTTCACTATTCATTACTCGGGGTTGTGCTTTAACCTACGCATGAAGTGCTCCCTGATAATTTAGCTCGACTGGCCAGCTGTGTTGTTACTCCCCATTTTCATTATCATGCCTCTACCTCCACTTCTCTCCTCCCACTCTTCCCCCCTGAAGTATTTCAAAGATATTGCAGTCTTCCCTTTCTCTGCAAACAAAAGCCACATCTTCACTGCAATCTTCGCGGGGTGACGAACGCACTCCTCCGTCATCTTTCGCAGCTTTTGTGCACATATTTTCTCTTCAGTCAGAGCTGTGGTTCAGAGGAGTTCACCGCTGTGATCACTGAGGTGACAGTGCTGAACATCTGTTGTGATGCGATGATGGCAATAATATGATCTGTGCTTGCACAGTGCTGGTCCTGATACTGTATGTTTGTGCAGAAACAATAGTAAGGCTTTAATCTTTTGTCACATTTTGTCATGTTTTTCTTTGTGTTCTTTATAGATTTCATATTTTTTCCATAAGTGACAACTTAATACATACGTTTAAATATGTTACAAAATGTGTTTGTAAAAAGGTATGCATACCTGAAAAAGAGTAGCATTGCAATGCATTCAACGACACTGATTCAATACTTATATGTGTCAATACTTACGACATTCTTAATTTGTTTGCCACTTCGATTAATCACTCTTTTAAATATAAATGTGCAACTCAAGCACAACCATTTGGTAGAAGCAGAACTAAACATTACAGTACAGCCATAAAGCTCTGTAATGTCACGCAACTTAGTTTCTACAAACCACCACCATGGCAGACCAAGATGCAGCAAAATTGAAGAGGACCGCTGCTGGATTCAACCTGTCAAGAGTTCAGAGTCACAAAACTTGACAGACTGAATATCTCTGATCCTCATAATGCCCCTGGCGTGCTCTTCCCCCCAAGTTTAGAAACAGCCAGAGAGGACATTATTCCAGACCTGCAGTGTCCCGACAACTTCATCTTCCTGATTGACTTTGCTTCATCTTACTCCAGAGAGTCACTGAAAGTTCACAAGAGCCTGGAGGGTAACAAATGGATGCAATAAGGCTGTGTGACAAATATTCAACTTTGGAGTCTACTGGCTCAAGATAGCGTTGTTGTTGTCACTGGATGGCCAAGTGTTTCTTTAGCATAACTTGGCATAATGTTGGAAGTAATTGCCGTGGAGACTAGCTCTTGGTAAATCTGGTCTGAGACCATGATTTACCAAGAGTTTACCACAAAGTTTGTTGCTTATGTTTGTTCCCATCGCTCCGTCTTGTGAGCATGTTTCATAGCGATGATTCACCTCTACCTCTCTCTGGATCTGTGAGGATCAGGTAAAATACACCCCCGATAGCTTGTCTCTGACTGTTTTGGCACAACACCTATCCACCATATTCACTTTAATGATGAAAACAGCCGGCAAAGAGACGAGTTGTCTGACATTTGGCCTGATTTATGTGTAGTCTAGTATATACTGTATATCTGTAGAGGTGAACGCCGTCGTTTCCTGCCAGAGGGCATTTCAAGTGGTTGTGTGACATCAGCTACACATGAAAATCTTTTCATGAGAACTTACATAACATAACGTTACTACTTCGACTTCTTGGTGTCTCTGAAGGACATGTCGGTCAACAACGCAAAACACTGCAAGTGCTAAAAAAGGAAACCCAGTGTGCCCACACATCTACAAGGAAACTTAAGTGTCTGCAGAAGCACTTGTAGGATGGAGGGGAGCCTACTAAAAAATGCCTACTTTTTTGTTTGTCAAGTTTATGTCAGCCTTGACGACTAATAACTTTCTGTGGGAGCCTCTTGTGGGTGGTAATCTGTGCCAGCAGATCAGGCCAGCCATATGTTCTTTGATTTTTGGAGGTGGGAGCGAGAGTGCCGTCGGCACGCAGTGTCGTGTTATCTGAAGTAGACACGCGGGTCAAGGCTCGCAAACCGAAGCCCGACACATGCTAATGAACTTCTCATAAAATATGCATCGAGCTCTCCCGGGGCTGTACAGTGGCAGCGGTGTGATTTTGCAGGAATTATGGGAACAGTCATTTTCCATTATGTCAACGCTAAACGAGGAGTGACCTGCGGGAGCGGCATGTCTGACCCGTGTCCAGATAGTTCCTGCCAATACTGTGCTGGGAACTTTCTTTTGCAGATCACTTTTGACTTGTAAGATGCTGTGGAGACAGAGAATAAATGGGTCTGGGTGCACGGTGTAACCTTGTCGAAGTCGTCTCCCTTCAAAAGCCGATGATCCAAGTCTGTATAATTAATCAAAGACAATAAAGTCAATGAGGGCCCTGGTTATGAAATTAGAAGCACACCGCCATGCATTACTGTGTGACCTATAAGTGCATTAAGGGGAAATGAACAAACAGGTATGTGGAAACAATTAGCCGCATTCTCCAATCAAACCATTGTTTTCCGTTTTTAGTGCAATTAAGCATCTTATAACAAGGCAAGAGCTGGATGCTTGACTGTTGATATGGTGGCAAGGATCGCAAACAAGGTGTAAACAGCAACAGTAGCGAGCTCCGTAATGAACAAGGCTTGACAAAGTATGCTACTCCTGAATAATCATTTGTCATCAAAGCATCGACTGTGTTAATGAACTCTTGTTAAACAAAGAGTGGTTTTAATCATTGTGATGTTGAAATGTGGCATACAGAATAATACATAACAGTCTATATTTTAGGGTCATGATATTCTGGAGTCCTGCTTAACCACAATCTCCAATGTTCCTTATTTTATGAACATTATTGACATTAATGCTAATTGTACTGAAGTTGTTGGTATAGCTAGAGATTGTGTGAGAGCCCCTGTGTTTACTTTCCTCATCTTTTTAAAGGTTTTGTGTTCAAAGACCCCTTGAAAACGAGATTTATCCTCTAATACATTGACAAATCAATCATCTTATAAATAAATACATTGATATGGCAAATCGTGCAGTATTTGCACTACCTAAAATTGGACAAGGTATCGCCACTGATTTCCTGAACCAATTCCACTTTCCAAGGTCTTGAATTGAATCGTAGAGATTCCATTTGGAACATTTCAGCTACAATAACAACTCACTATGGATGACTCTCAGAGACGTGAAAGCTTTTCTCCCAACACTCCTGTTTTCATAGTTTTTAAATCAGAATGTATTTAAACTTTAGGATTGGCTTGAACACTCTCTTGCTTTTTGGGTTTTATGAATCAATATTGGATCATCCTTCAGAAAACATATTTTTTTGAATCCACTCCTAAAACTGAAACATTAAATCTTCTTGTATCGTTATTCGATGTGAATTTTTTTTTAAGTGTTTTCAGTCCAGTCTCATAAAAACAGTCTTTCATCATCCACCTACACTTCAAACTCAATGGCATGACATGACAATGCAGTGCACTGCCACATCCTGCCCATGACACTACGCAAAGGCATAAACAACATATAGAGGCAAAAATAACAAATTAAACATTCAATCAAATGTCTGTGGGCTGGCTTACATATTGGTAATCTTCTGAGCATGTCGTCTCCTTCACATAAAGGACTGTCAAATGACACATGGTGGCAAGTAGAACAACCTCCTGTGGCTGCGGCTGTCAAATCTAGTTGTTCTAGTCGCCAGAGTGATGTCGAAAAGATGGCAGATAAGTATCTAAAAGAAATCATCGCGAGCATGGCGCTTTGCCCTGACGTGTCATACAGCACACGTGTCGTTTTGATACATGAACTGCCGATGTGTCGTTCAACGTCTTCAGATGGTTGACTGCAATTGATGTAACAATAGCATCTTTGTTTCGGCACGTCTGAAAAGGGTTCATTTTTAGCGGCTTTGCGGTGGGTTTCACCAAAATAGTAAGTCAAGGTTTAACACTAAAGCTCATCAGAATAGTTATTTAATAATGTACATTTGTAAATAACATTAATTACAGTCCTGTTCCAGTGTAACACACAAGCAGAGAATCACTTTATTGAACAAAGTATGTCTAACCCTAACCCATTCCATACTTTGTTTTAATAATTTTAATAATTTGTTTGCTTTTTACCGTACACCAACTTCAGAATATGTTTTTAAGTTTGCAGTGCATGGCTTTTGGCGACTTTTGTTGTTGATCGTATTTTTCTGCCTCTGGATTTCATGATATACTAGGACACTCACATTTTTTGGATATCAATGCAAATTTGAACCTTAAAAACCCATTTGAGTACATAATATACAGCCTATAAGCACTTTCTGTGAGCTCGGGTTGGTCAACATCCATGCTCTTTTTGCTCATGTGCAAACAGGAAGACAGGAAAAAGCTCAAATATACATACATACATACATACATACATATACACAGACACACACACACACACACACACACACATAAATATAAATTCGATTAAATACAATTTACGATCTACTAACATCTCTACATGCATGTTGGAGTGCAGCTTTAGTGCGACCAATAATATAATATATAATTAAATTTCTTCTGTGTCATGTAAAGGCACTGACTGATGGATCTGTATCACAATATGTGATACAACATAAATGACAGCAGTAGATATAGTCCAGAGTTTCCAACCAAGATAAGTAATTGCACTAATTAGACCATGCATCCAGCATAAGTGTCAGGTGCAGCAGTAACCTATCACCGGGAAAATAATTATAATGCTCATTTTTATGTCGGGAGAAAGCTATCAAATCATC
The DNA here is from genome assembly GCF_019176455.1 of Solea senegalensis. Taxonomy (NCBI): domain Eukaryota; kingdom Metazoa; phylum Chordata; class Actinopteri; order Pleuronectiformes; family Soleidae; genus Solea; species Solea senegalensis. The sequence continues at coordinate 33,011,563 of NC_058021.1, read as the reverse complement.
GTGGGTAAAAAGAAGAGCAGATGGACACAGAAATTATGGCCCAGAAATTGGCATTCATGAGGAAAAATCTATTAACACCCTCCATACTCACTGTGTCAGGAGCACATGTGCTGTTGGACAGTCTTCCAACGTCTCTAATCAGAAAAACAGCGCGGCATCATGAATATATTATTGAGCTAATGCAGGATTAGCTAACGCACGATTCCGCAAACCACAAACCCTTTGTAAATTATGTATTTGCTTTGTTTCCTTCAGGTGACGAGCTCCATCAATCTCTGAGTGAATCCCGACAGACCAGCAGAAAACGACTTTGTGGTTTTTTTTTCACATCCGGCACAGTTGCCCCCCCCCAATCCACAACCCATTCCCCATAACGACCTTCAGAAGTGGTTTCAGCGTGGCTCAGCTCTCATCACTGGACTTTAACGTTGGGGACCTGAACCTCACAGATCGCCAATGCTAACAAGGAACTGCCTGCTGCTGTTCCTGTGGATTCTCGTCAACGCAGGCTCAGTGTCTTCTTTACGGCCCCCTTCGCTGCCATCAGGACGGAGCAAGGCGGGGAGGGAGCACGCTAGGAGCTTGGTGGGCCCTATGAGGAATGGGGCAGCTGGGTTTCAGCGGGTCAAGAGGGGCTGGGTGTGGAACCAGTTCTTCGTACTGGAGGAGTACATGGGGTCCGACCCACAGTATGTGGGGAAGGTAAAAGAAAAAAAAAAAAAGAGCGAGAAAAAGCTGTATTTTTCCTGTCATTTATGAAGCACAAGAAGTCATAAATCACATAAGTAAGGAGCTTGGGAGAAATTGAATTGGTTGTAAATAGAGGCAGCAGTAGAGAGTGAGGGTGACAAAAAGAAGGGAAAAGAACAGTTTAAAGAATCTGGTTTCAGCTGGGCAATTTATATCCAATATATTTATTTGTTATTGATAAGTAGGTGTAAACACAATCTCCATAGTGTGGCCACCCTCTTAAAATAATCATACATACAAATGTATCCACCAACTCTGATGGCAGTTGTCACAGGTAACCTATTTTCATTTTGCCCTGTGGAATTGAGCCTCACCATTCTAATCTAATAATGCCCTTATTGTAAAACTGTCCGTGCTTGTTAGCGTTTTAAGATATAAAATGTCTCAGGCATGAGGAGGGAATCCATACATTCTAATGGAGCCGTGCCCATACATCTCTATGTTAAACTAGGAACACGCGTGACAGTGAAGGGGTGATGGAATCAATGGTGCGGTAGAAATAAATTTAAACTACAGTCATTGTAAAACTGTCAGGACATCATAGTTACGAGCCAGGGAAGATGCTGACAGCAGTAAAAGGCCAGCAGAGAGAACGGATCGCCTGAGCTGAATTCAGAGTGAGATGCATCTTATCAGACACACTGCTTTTTATTTTTTCCACTCAGACCATGGTGATCTATGTTTTTGGTACAGGGTCTTCAAGCAGTTCTATGGCCCTTTTGTTTTTCTTCCAATTATTATTTTCCTACCCCTTCTCAATTGATTTTTGGCAGGTTGAACATGCACAAAAACTCAATATGCCAAATTCTGTAGTCATTTTGTATGGCCTAGATAAACTGGCTCAATGGTGCCCCCAATGGAGCCCTCCACCACATCCAATACATACAAGAAGTACCAAACTTGAAATAATATATCAGGTCAATACAAGCAAGGACAAAAAATTACTTTTGGAGCAATACATACAATGGACACCAAGCACTTTGAATTTTAGGGTAATTTTTGTCAATTATACATCTCGTACTTGGACACCTCCTACACCATCACATCGTCTCCAAACTTGGTCAACAGTGCAGTCTTAAGACTTGTGATCATACATTATCAAAGGTCTCTGTGACAAGGCATTGATTTGAATATAGAAAGAGGAAATTGCTGTACTTCCCAGCCACATTTCACATTTGATAAGAACTCTGGCATTAACACACACATGTCATATTGTATACTCATAGTCATAGCAACCCTCACACACATGGGAGTGCGAGGGAGCGTTCCACGCTGCTTACATCTGAAACTTTTATTTATTATTTCTATGTTGTGGGTTAAAATATCCGCAAGGGAAACTCTGCAGGGGTTTCGGGCTAAAGTTGTAATTTGGCACTCACGGCTTATACAGGATAATAGTAAGACTGACTTATCTGCCCCAGTGCAACTGCAATCAGCCCTGACAAGCCACGGTGTTTGTTTGGACGTCTCGGCAGGCTAAACGTAACGGGAGGCAGGCTGCTGTCTGCTGCCCTCCTAAGTCACTTAATCCTGCACTGGTGCACAGCTACATAATAATTGACTGATTCTATGCTGTATGAAAAGCATTTGGAGACCAGATCCCGGGGTCTTTGTCAGGTCCAACGTAAAAAAGGGACATGATCTCACAGCTATGACAGGATAATGTCTAGCTGCTTGGCAGAATTCTACTGACATGTTTTCTATGGAATTAATAGTTACCCTCGCAGAGACACATGCAAAGGTTTTTGTATTCAAGACAAATAAATGGCCTGCAAAGGACCATGACTCTTGTTGCGACGCATCAGTGCTCACCTAATGCCCAATTGTGGTAAGGTATTCAGTGTAAAACGTGATTTACATTCACTATCCTGGAGACATTTGGAGATGTGGCAGTGCAGGAAACACATACCTGCACATTCTGTAGGCATAACTGACCTCTAATGCATGTCATACAATGTCTGTTACATCATGTTTTTGGGTTTGTTTCCAACTCATTCCAACGTGCTAGGTTTCCAGAGTTGATCCCATTCTGCGCCAGTTTTATCCAAAACACGTCCATGTCAACAAGAATATCATCTACTTTGAGTGTTACTTAACTTAAATGCATCACTGCCACTATAATTGCAGCATCCAAGTAACTACAAATTAGTGCAGACCAGGGGTAGTCAATTATGATTTACAGAGGTCCGGATAGAGAAAATGTCCTCATGTACCAGGTCCGCATCATCATGTTTAAGATGCATTATAATTTAATCATACATTACAATTAATTCTTATATATTCAAGAAACATTTCAATATCTGCACTGTGTGAAGTCACGGACAGAAATCAAATGAAGAAAGCTGCAATTCACTGCCATTTAAACAATATTGATTGTTTTTGGAGCCTAAGCGCGCCAATTTAGTGGGTAACTTTTATCAGATGTATTTTTATGATTGGTTTTGTAGTGGCACACATTCACATTCCCACTTTTAACCACTGCCACCGTCTCAGAGCAGATGAGACACAGCTTCCTATGGGAAGGATGAACACGAACGCCTCGGTCCATTCTGGATAAAAAGCCCCGGGTTTTCGACGTCAACCTTACACCATTTGGAACGCCTTTAAGTAATGAAGGCCCGTCCTACTCTGCCTGTGATTGGCTGACTTACTCGCGAATGAGAGACAAGCAGGATGTCCCTTAGTAGCGTGTAAATGGTAGAAACACCACCGGTCAAAATGTAATCTCTACCAAAACTGATTAAAACTCAATGACATGTGGGTCCAGACCCAGACTCTGTCCTGTCCAGACCCCCTGGACCGCAGTCCGCCTATTACTGACCCCTGGTATAGACCATTAAAAATTACTAGATTAAAAAATGACAGGTTACAACTATTGATATAGATGTTTGTATCTGCAATCAGTTTTGCTAACTGGTGGCTTTTGCCTCAAAATGCAAGAAGTTGCAGTGACAGCAGATATTTGTTTTTTTTGAGTCATCTGAGTCATCTGCTGGAAGTATGAGTCATCACACCACAGAAAATAATTATTTACTAATTTTATACTAATGCCATTTCCACGCAATCCCCCCCCACTACATCTTGTAAGACATCAATCAGTTATTCACAGTCTTGGCAGAGGTCCATGTCCGATAAAATAGTTTACACAAAGCATCTCAAAAAGAGACAAAATCAAAAAATGTAGTCAAACAGAACATCACATACACACAGTCAAAAACAAAACATGAATGACAAGCCTCAGTAGAAGCTTGTTTCAGTGTTTTGCATATCTGTGCAAATTTCCTGCACCCCCCGCTGAAAATTAAATAAATAAACTAATTAAGCCTGGCGTGACATTTGTGTGTAGTCACACCAACTGTGTGGTGATTATGTCTGAAATTTGGTTCACTCACTGATTTTCAGATATCAAATTATAAATAAAACGCTGACGAATCATAGCTGGAGCTGACTGGGCCGTCTTTGCTCATGACCTAGTTTATGTCCGACGTATAAACGTATATTATGCTCTTTTTAATGTTGCTGCAATATATATGATGGGTAACTATGCAGATATTTTAAAAAAGGAAGGGAGGGAGGGAAGATATTAAAAGAAAAAAAACATCCTTCACGACATGCTGTCAGGTCTATTTTGGATTAATGAGTGCAGGCTAAGCAACATTTTCCCCCCTCTGTGACACCAGTGAAAAAATATGCCGAGTCTGCATTTGCATTTGTGTGGCATGACTACAAAATAAAGTAAGAATGAATTTAGACTCTGCCTTTTGTATAATTTATCGCAAGTGACCTAATTTGAGAACAAAACACAACACAAAGTGTCTAGTAGCTGTGGGGGGAAAACAAGTAGTACAGCGATATTCATATTGATTTCACACAAACGCACAAAAAACACCCACTCAATCTCAATATTTGTGTTACAATTTATATATTCACGCCTTAACAGCATCTTCATCAAGCAAGTTGTTGGTGGTACACACACACACCGACAATGTGAGAGGAATGTTAGGGGACAATACAGTCACAAGTGGGAGCTGTACTTACACTACTTATTCAATTATCCTGTGCATATCCTGAGGTGCAAATAAGGTCATAACACACACATGGCACAACCACTCATGAATACAGCAGCAACTGCTCAAAGAGGGCCCTGTTGACGAGCAAGTGAACTCCAGTGGTTTTTAGAACTGAAATGTACATATAGGTCGTTTTCTGAAAACGTGACTGTGGGTTGTTTTTTCAAACCCCTGAATGCGACGTAAAGGTATGTTTTTACTAGTTTTTTCCAACTCGAATATGCACAGAGGTTACTGAGGTTAGGGTTAGGGAAAAAAAGACAGGGTTAGGCAGTAAAAATAAAAAAAAAAAATATTAAAAAGGTGGTATAGTTAGAAATCGAACCATTCTCGACCACACTCCGGTGCAGTGCTCTCGCCACTGAGCCAACTGCCGGTGCCGACATCACCGAAGCTACTACGTACCGCGTCCAAAGCGGAAGTGGTTGCTGTTATGAATACAACTGCTAGGGGCACTGGTTTTGAAAACGTAAACATATGTCGGAATTCCTACATACGACCTATATGTACGTGTCATTGGAGGACATTCTCCCTTAACCGGTTCCTCAGAAATTTGGTTCTGCCTCATTAGGGCCAGGTTTTGGTCCACATGAGGACTACTGGTCCTGACATGGTTGGTGTTTATGCCAGAAAAAGAGGCATAAAGAGGCACAGTTGGGTTAAAATAACATTAGTGACAAATATTAAAATAAAAGCATATTTTTTCACATAAAGATTTTACAAATAAGTCACCTGGTTTGAAGATTCCTCTCTTGAAAATGAAATTACAAGTTGAAAAAAGAACAGTATATTACATGTTGCCTGATCAAGTTTATGTCAAGGCTGGATCTGAAAAGCGAGCACAAACAATCATTGTCTCGTTCAAAACACAAAAGGAACTGGGGCTGAACAATTAATCCATTCTGAATCTTCATCACAATTAGAGGCAGTGCAATGAGCCAAATTCAAAAGGCTCTAATTATTCTGATTGTTCATTGTCTGAACAATGCAATTACATACACACTTGGAACACGTTAATACTTAATAAATGGAGGGCTGCAAGGATTATTCGATTAATCATTGAGTGTTTTATCTGATTTTTCAGCTTCTCAATTGTGAATATTTTCCGGTTTCTCCATACAACAAAGAAATCATTAAAGCGAAGTCATTCTTGGTTGGTGGACAAAACAAGACATTCATTTATTTCCAGGTGAGGTAACATCTTACAACATTTTCAGACATTTTACGGACCAAAAATCATTACTCTATTAAAAGTAAAAATCAAATCGCAATGAGATACATTTTCCCCAATTGTTTGGCCCTAAAAGGCTCCAGAAAACACGTTGATTAGAAATCACTTTGAGCGTCCGTGTAGCCAAAGCGTCTGACAATCTTCTGTTGACAACAGCCACATTATTGCAGATTAGCAATTAAAACCAAGAGGGCTTGAGGGGTTTAATGCAACACCCTGCGCACTCACAATTAGATAGTACAGGGGCCTTTACTTTGCTGAGCAGCAATTATCTGCAAAAATAAATCTGCCTTTTTTATTGAAGCCAAGCTGCTTCCTTTCGCTCTCAGTTCGGCAGCTACTCTCTCCCTGGCGTCGCGGCACTCCCCCGATTAAAAGTCATCTTTATGAATTGCCGTTTGACATATTTTGCCTGGTATTATCGTAATGTAGTGATTCAGAATTGTCATTTCCATGCATTATAAATGTTATGATGACTGCCACAGAGGAGGTGTAATCAAAAGCAACACATCTGTCAGGCTTGGCATCACTAAGTGTGTCAGAAATTCCAGTTTTGTAGAGTACAATTTGACTAAAAAACAGACATGGATATTTTAGACTGCACAATGAACCGCGACGAGGAAATTACACGTTGTTGCAGTTAGTAATTGGCCCAAAATCTTGTTATTCACATGGTTTCTTTGTTGACAGATGCCACAAAGAGACAAATCATAATGATTTGGTTCTTGGCTAATATCATGCAGCGCTAGTAGATGTAGAAGATCAATTTAAACAAAAGTCCAACACTTTTCAATCTCACAGATGAGGGATTGGACCCACATATGAGTCATGTGAAATAATATACACATGGCAAGTAAATGCAGTATGGGAATCAGTTCCATTAAAAAAAGTTGAGAGCAAACATCACACCCGTAACCACACGTACAGTGGAGGTTAAAGAGAAACCTAAATCAGTTTAGACAGAGTCACACTATTTAGGGCCTAAATAAAAAGGCAAAGAAAAAGTTTCTCAGAACCGTTTATTGCAATACGGAGCATGGAATGGCACGCGCCAGTGTGCTCCGATGCCTCGTTTCTTGCCCCCACAAAAGGTCACTCATTTAAATAAAAGTCAATAAACCACTTTTGCAAGAAAAGGGCAGCCCGGTTTCTCCTACAACTTGTTTATTCCCTTGCTTCCCATCTGACAAGGAATGGCCGTCCTTCTTTTTATTGATGGCTCTTTGAGCCGGGGCCCACCCTACACCTGGCGGAGATTTATCACCAATGTGTAGCCTGCAATTTAATCTTTCAATGAGGACCTATAAGAAGGACATAAAAAGCTTTTCAACAAGACTTGCGTGCCAAGTCCCCATCAAAGAGCGATACCATCATCGGACCATGTGCGACTCACTGGGCCACACTGGTGATATTGTGTTCCACATTGTTAAATATGGTTTCTTTTAAATATTCCGTTTTAGTTTGCCTGTAAAAAAACGCACAGAACTCAGAAGAGGCTCATATAAAAGCAGCAAACCTGTTTACACAACACAATGACGGTGATAGCAGCTGTCGTAAAACACCGTGGGACTAAGAGCAAAGCCAACAGCTAATAAACAGCACCGCCAAAATTAAGGGCGTCACACGTTGATTAATACATTGTATTGTATTAAAAAATGTCTGGTCAGTGACCCACAGCAAAGTGAGGCAGCGACACGCAGCTCCCATGCCAAATAATTATCCTGTCGATCGAGCCATTACTTCCATAGACCACATCAAAGTCAGTAATATTTATTATTTCACACAAAAAAATTATGCAATTTGAAAATAGTGAGGCAGAAAACATGTGATACAAGTCAAAGTTATGTTTTTTGTGACACAATAACACAACAATCTGCATTTAAAGATGAGTGACATTGCCAAAAACTACATCAGGGGTACACAATATCTGTATCAGCCCAAGAACTCTTGATATATTGGCATGTCGGTCAAATCTTGTGCATCCCTACACTAAATGCATTGCTCCAGTCCCTAATAGCCGTTATATATACTCTACAATGTTGAAATAGGAGTATAAAATAGATGAAAAAAGCTTCAGAAAATGCATAAAAGGTTAAGTAAAAATGTGTTGTTTTTTTTTAAAAAGACACTTGCAAAATGATCTTATCCCTAAATTAATTTCGTAATTCACAGTCAAATGTCATTTATGGTCAAAGTAACATTTATTTCCAACCCAAAAAAAAAACCCTAGAATCTGCAATTAGAGAGACAGGAAACAAAGCAAAGTGAAAATCAATAAGATGCTTTGATACAGTCCCTGAAAGCAGTTATGTATAATCTATGTCAAAATATTAGTTTCAATGCATGACGGGGGAAAAGGAAGTACAGGAAATTTGACGTTGTTAAAATATATAGATAAACAAACACATTTTCACACCTATTTATGTGATCTTATCCTTAAATTCATCTTGCTATTCACTGTCAGACGTCAGAAGTAATTTGAAAAGATTGCTCTCCGGGAGATTATGCACGAGGTGTGCAGGCGATTCGGCCGCTCGTTAGAACATATTAAGAGGTTGAGGACATTTACAATTGTAATGCATGTTGATGATGAATGTTGCTTGAAATTCTGAGAGAGAACACCTGAAACAAAAAAGGTAATGATACCATTCATCTGTGCTGACAAAGTAATACATTTCATATATTTTGTCCTCGTGGGTAATGGGGGACTTTTCTCTTGAATTGCCCTGGATCATATTTCCAAATGACGGGCTAATGTTCCAATCTGTATCACTTACTTCAGTGGTCATCATTTTTTTTTCTTTCCATTTGGATGTTGACATTGATGGGTAATATTATTGTGACTCTGGGTAGAAAATTGCATTCTGTTATGTCGTATCAATATCGCGGCGTTGTTTAATCAAGGGTGATATGAGAAACAATCATGTACTTAATGTTATGTGCAACAATAACACTTTAGTTAGTTGCTATGAAAAGTTGCTACACAGGGCAACAGTTACTAATTATCATGAAACAGCAACATATTGCTCCAAAGTATTTCATAATATTGTTGACTTCAGTCACTACTACAGCAACACCCAATGCTTGAAAACTTCGGCCAATCCCCATGTCGCCTTTTCTGGGCTTTTTGACTTTTCATTCATAATTGCATTATGGGTTAGGTCTCCAAAATCACAATCTCCACTCATCGTATTCATGTAGAAAGGGAAAAATGTTGTTTTTGACTCATAAAGTCACATTGGGTGTCTCCGTTTAGCGTTTGTTGACATGAGGCGTGGGGTGCAGCTAAACTTTAGCTATCGTTACTATTGCTAACTGGACTTTTAACAGTCTTTTGTTGTTTAAAATGCACTCAAACAATTCATAGATTATCAAAACAATTGACAATTAAATGAGTAATCAATTAATAATCAATTGAGTAATTGTTTCAGCCCTACTTTTAACAGCTTTCATGTGTTTTTGAGAACTTGGCATGTGTGTGGAAAGGATTATTTTTATAACCGGAGGAGGAAAGCCTCCGTTTTTAAAAATAGCCACCTCCATGTGGACGAAGCCTTCATTAGGCTACAGAATCTGAATTCAAGTTTTAGTGTATTTTCTTGATATGACTGTAGGTGGGATGTAAAAAAAAAAAAAAAGCCCTGAAATACACTAATACAGGTTTAGAGGTGAATAAGACTCGGTGGTTTTTATTTGTTGTCACACACACCCTGGGCCATATCTGTCAATCTATTCCACTTTGTCCTTTCTCCATCTTCTAATGATTTCGCTCACTCTCCTTCTCTCTCCCCATCACACACACAGCTACACATTAGTGCGTATGTGCACTTATTTTTTTTTTTATACCTCCATCCCTATTACTGACTGAGGCATGACACAACCCAGATAGCGAGCGCTGAGCTGTCAGCAGCAAAGAAATGGCTCGCAAGCCAATATCGATCAGCTGTAATAAGCTCGCAGCATTTGACAGTGTTTTCTTTCCATCAGCAGCTCACTGGTACACCGACTACCCTCAAAAAACGTACCACTCAATCAAGAGTCATAATGCCTTATGACATGGCGCCAGCCTGGCAACGCGACGAATGAACGCAGAGGAACCTACATCATAGCTACGTGCCAAAATACTGCCACTGTGTCATAACGTGACTGGGTCTGTGGGACAGTCGTTGAATGGCTGCGGGACTGATGAGTCGTTTCAGACCCTTATAATGAATGGGAGCATAAAAATACATTTTAGACAGTGGTGGAGCTTTAGGAGGAATACAAAGCACAGTGATATGGAACGATTTACCAAGTATAAATTACAATAGAAGATACGCAGTACATTATATCAAGCTATGGTCTTGCTTAAAACAAGGGCTTACTATTTTAATAATGACTCACATATTTTATTACATAACAATTATGGCCCAACTCTCCAATTTGCATTTGTGTCGAAATCCCTTCTAGCAAGTCTTTAATAAGGTAAAACTAAATAGGACATGTCATCACCTTTTAAAATAAAGGCTGTAGAGCACCTAGCAGCATTTAAAAGGTTTCCGAGAGAAAAAAGTGTAACTAATTAGACTAATTAGATTAGATTCCTCCTTTTTACCCAGCCATACTTATGGCACAAACCATCAACCAGAAGGATCAGAATCAGTTTCTTCAAAAGGATAATTGAGTCTAGGACATGTCTGCATTGTATACCAATACCAAACGTAAAAATAACCGAATGTATTCATTGGCCCTGCATTGCCGGACTGTTCAATGAACAATGTTGGCTCACTTTTCGGCAAAGAGCCATAGCTTGCATATGCATTCCTGAGAGATGAGGAGCTTCATATAATCCTGGTCGCAGAAATCCAATTACAGCATTTTCTACAGAGGCTGGGATAGGCTCTCCTCTGCAATCATTCAAACTAATCAATATGCAAGTTTACAGCACGGTCACAGTCAATGAGGCACTGTGTGCTGCAAATCCTCAGAGTAAAGAGGAAACACCACTGGCCTCTGTTGGCACCGAGAATTCCCTGTAAAGCACTATCATTAATCCCAAGTATGTGGCTTTTCCTGGCCAGAGAGGAGAGCAACCATTCTCCCCATTTGTACCAGTAGCCGAGTAGCTTCAGTCGATTCAGTCGATGGAAGTATTTTGCACAGATGATTAATGGGAGATGAATAATGGGCTTGCCGATATTTCCTTAGACAACACCGCTGATGCACTGCACCACGCCAACGCTGCTGGCCAAATGCATCACCTCCAACGTTTGCAGAAGGCCTAATGATTGCACAGAGAGTTGCAGAACTTGTAGGTCACGGTTTCTGAATCCCCCGTCGTGTCCTAATATCTACATCCTGGCCAGAATCAGGTCAAGGAGGACTGAACTCCTCAAGACGGACAAAGGTTTAAGGAAACAGTCTGAAGTGTTCATGTCTGAAAGTGCTGAGAAACTGAAGAGCGAAAAAGATAATGCAAACACGATTTATCAAACTGAGTTTAGATGGCAAAGGGAATCGTATTTCAGTTCCTCGTGCTGCTGCCAGTTTCTTTTTATAGCTGCTATGTCAAATATAACATGACTGTGATATATTGCAGCGATATATGATGCCTATCTTTGGATGCTCAATATGTTTAGAATGAGTTATTTTCCCCTCCATCTGTTAAAATAATGCAAAATCATGAGACAATGAGTTTGCCATTGGGTTGTTTTAAAATAAGCTTATTGAAATCCATTGTTGCATTAATTTGTCACCAAGTTCTTGAATTTATGACGGAGTTAGACCTGCAAAAGCAGATACCTTGTGGGATTGAGGGCACAGCTTTGAATTCCTGCGATACCAAATATCTACATCCTGGCAAAATGAGGTCACAGAAGACTGAACTACTTCAGGATCCATCGACAAAGGTTTTATCTGATTTTATTTGATCGTGTCAAGTGTTAATCTCCGACAGTGCCTCTTGGCATGTAGAATAACTGAGAATACAACCTGAGAGTGCTAGCAAGTACCTGCCCTAAAAGTATCATAAGTTTTGTCAGTAGGACCGTTACTGGAATGCATTTGCAGAGAAATAGAAAAATATAATCTACTGTATGAAGATGCACCAAATTAAACTGCCATAGTATACAAACTATACACTGAGACGTACTAGACTTCGATCTTTTAAGTGCGACTATTCAAAAGTACATCACTGTGGAAAAAAGTGCAAAAATAAAATTTTACTGCATTAAACTGCATGTGGTCGAGAGGAAATGTTCACACACAGCGATAATCAAATTGTTTTTTACACAACCAGAAAATTGTCTAATAATTAAAAACATGTTCACGAAGAATTAAACAAGGTAAATTTATTTTATAATGTGCAACATATGTGAAAAAATTAAAAATGTGCGTGAGTACCAAGTCAACAGGACACAGATTACCAGATTAAGACCACTCTGAAGAGTTTCTGCTTAAACGTACCGAAATTTATGTTAAAATTAATACTTTTAAACATATCCACTGTTTGAAATTATCTCAATTTAATGTTGTACAGCAGATGAGTTTATTGTAAGAAAGAAACTCCTGCATGCAAACATGATTTATCAAACAGCTGGTACGAGTTTAGATGGCAAAAGGGAATCTTATTTCAGTTCCCCCCGCTCCTACCTGCTTCGGCTTCTTTTTATAGCCGCCACGTCAACCGCTACCTTGAGCGGGAGCATCTTGTTAATTATGCTTATCATGAAAAATGGAGCGTTAGGACGTTCTCCTGCTGTAATATATGTGCATATCATCACGCCGCCACCATGAGCCGCCGCTCGTACAGTCACTCGACACATGCTTTGTGCCAACCAGACGTATGTGTGCTTGTTTTTCATTTACATAAGGTTAACGCTAATTCTGTCATTTGAATTTCAAGCATGCAGACACTCTATTGTTAATTCATGCGATATAAATTGGAAAGAACTCTTACAAGAGACACATTGACATTTTCTCCCCTTTTTTTTGGTAAAATCACTTATCTTCTTTTGACGTACTGTTAAGCAGAATGTAAATGTCATTCTGCCTCTTGTCTATTTTAGTTCAATGGGTGTTTTGAAGTTGAAAGTAGTCATGGTCTGCTTTCCTGTTGATGAACTTTTTTTTAATACAATTATTGGCATTGTTGAGAGTAATGGGATTTTTAATTAATATCGCCCCAACATCCACGTACAATGAATGCCACAATGTGCTTATTGTGCAAATGCATTTGCATGTTGTTTTCATCTTTAGTCATGCAATTTTGAGTCCATTTGCAGGTGCATCTTCTGTGTGTATATGAAGTAAATTAACTGCAAATGTTTTTTGTTTGTTTGGATGTTTTACACTCAGGCTGGTTCAGGTGGTAAACAGCCAATAAATAATGAATAGAAAGTGATAATTAATTCAGTAAAAGAAATGTCCCTTGCTGCCTCAACAGTCTGGAACAAATCTGAGTCATCCGAGTCTGCATTATATAGGGCCGTCAATCCAGACAGTCTCCAAATCCAGACGTCTGTTCAATCTTCGAGAGGGATTTTTATTTGTGCCTTAAAAAAACACGTTAGACCAGCAGGAGGTGCTTTGATCCATTTTGAATGCTCTCTTGTAGGGATGAACAATGAATTGGAATTTTATCAAAATAGCGATACAGCCAATTTTCACATTGCAGGAGGCACATTATTTCTTAAATGTGTGTAAAATGACCATTTTAGATGAAATTCTGTCCTGACCAGTACACATTATATTCTACAGACTGAAGAAAACAGATCTGCAGCACAAATATCACACAGTAATCTTTTTAAATATGTGATTAGTTCTCAACAATTTGCTGGTTATTTTGTCAACAATGGTCAGTGAAAACTCTAACCTCTCCAGTAAGCCACAAGGTTAAAAGAGCAACAACTTCTTCATGAAAAAACCAAAACCAAAAAACTAAAATACTCCTGTTTACTAGAATTGTTTTTAAATCGGTCTAATAGGACCAAAGCGTTGGAGCACGTCTGTTACATGACAATCTTGAGATAATCACTATAATGAGGTCACAGATAACAGACTGCAGAAGATTACAGGATTACGACAACAATATGAAACAAGACGGATAACCCATGCGGGATTTGCTGATAATGTCAGACTACACCACTTGTTTAATTTAAGACAGCTATCATGGAAAATCAAGTTTCAGACGAGCACCCAAGGGCAATCAGACCTTTCCACTTGGAGCATATTTTCTTCTATTCGGTTGGTGTTAGAGACAAATAGACGGCAAGCTAAAATGGTTGCTGACAAAGTGTTTAGTTAGAGTTATTAGTTATTATTGCTCTGCAGCCTCTTCTATGTCATCGGAAACACAATCACACAAGTAAGGACGGTACAACTACAATGATCACAATTCCCCAACTGGCCTAATGTGGGAACGTTAAATAGATTGCAAAGGCTCACTGCCCAGTTAATTTTACAGCAATTTCCGAACACAATAAAAAATAACATATACAGTACTGCCAATTTTGCTGCCACAGGTCGACCAAAGTGCGGCATCCAGACATTCACACACACACAGGCAAGCGAAGTGACCAAGAAAAACGTTAACAATAGCCAAACCCCAAGTATCACAGAAAAGAAGAATACAACAGACTGGAGGAGAATTGTATTTAGACACAAGACACGCTAGGAGCATGCTGTAATTTGGCCAATGAATCTGGCCAAGAGCAAAACCAACACAGCATCCAAGTCCAAGTTTCAGACAAGAAATCAACTTGCCTGACAACACACCCAAAACAACCAATATCCATGTTTGAAATCCACCTTCACCAAAACCCACATAGCAGGTGCGACACAATTATGAACCACACACATGTTCACACCAAAACTGAGCCATGAATAAAAACCAGTACTCAGGCCAAGTAGAGTAGAACACCTCAGATCAGGAACACATTCAAAGTGTCAAAATCTGCCATCTGCTCTTTAACTTCACCTGTGAGCAAATCCCCCGAAAATATCCACGTTATCACCACGTTAGTTTAATAGTACATTTCACAAACTGCGGAAGTAAATTACTCTGCGAGCAAAAGGAATGAGAAACAAAACAAAACACTCAAGTGCAAATATCGGATTCATTCACATCCAAGCTCACATTTTCAATACCACACGCATACACACACACATCTGTGCAAACACATACACAGAGACAGATTAGCAGCAAAACAGAAAAGAAAATCAAATACCTGCCTGTGTATATGAGTACATCCAAAACAAGCACATGGGCAATTAAATCTATATTAATATTTCAAATAATTATGAGGGTTCGAGAATCACATAAATTACCAAAATAGAGCTTGACTGCAATAAACTTTGTTCCAGTGTACTGCTTCAAAGCATTAGCAAAGAAAGAAAGTATAACAAATAAATCAAACATTGTTTATTCACTTCCCTAAATAATGATTGTATTCAATCGATGTGTCTAGTTAAGGAATTTAAGTATTTCATCAATTAAGAAAAATAGAGTATACACATAACAGAGAGAAAACAACCTTTTAAGGTGAAATATTCCAAAGAATTGGCTTTTTTGAGAGGAATAACTGTTCTGTTAAGCAAAGACACTGAGGTTTTTAAAGAATATCCCATCAATTAAGGGAATTTATGTCTCCAATTTAGGAAAACGGAGCTTATTTTATATACGTGTGTAATTTTTAAGGTAAATGCGGCACAATTTTGTACAATTCCAATTACTGTCAGTTCCAAATGGAGTCCTACCTTTTAATCTCCAACCTGTCCCAGTGCTCGACAGCTGTCCTCAAAGTGCACATGTCTCCATGAACTCCTGAAGTCCAAGTTGTGTTCCTGTCACCGCTGAAGACCACGAATTGTCTTCAAAGTGTCCCAAAAACAATGACGAAGTCACAGCAGCTAAGTTAGCTTCACTAGCAGCTGCTTTAGCAGCTCCATTAGCAACTGGGAAGCTAGTAGCTGGTTTTAGCTGCAGCGTCGAGTTTTCTGCGCAGAAGAGACGTCGCGACGGACTTCCTCCTTGTAGATAATTAAATTAATGTAAATATGCTTTAATATGAGGCACCAATCATCCATGTGTGCAATGTTTTTAGCCTCCAATTCGACGCAGGGACTCGTGTCCTGCCTCTTGCACTTGGCCTGAAGAGTAGTCCGACTCCGTCATTAGTGTGCAGGTGTGGATTTTTTTTTTTTTTTCCCAGGTAATTTATTCTGCACAAACAATAGGATACGTCCCATTATTACTCACGAGAGCACATAACATTTGGTTTTCACTGAACTCTGTGTTCATGTTGTTTTGTTGTGTTTTTTTAATACACAAAAATACAGTACAAAAATACATGAATTTGAACTATACATACACATACAGATTATACGATAATTTTTTTATTGACTGTATTTATGTTATTTGTTAGATATCCCTCTGATGCTATTTGCACATTTTCAGTCAAAAATGCCACATTTGTCAGATAATAATAATAACATACAGTATATATGACACTGTAGAACATATTATCTCCCAAATTTTGAGGTTTTGACTGAGTTAAGCGGACCTTAAACAAGCAGCGGAACCCCTTTAACGCACACACAATCACACACGTGACTTCTTACACATGCCACCTGTACATTTACATGTTTAACATGCAAATATTTCTTTATTTTATCACCCTCAACTCTCCATTAGTTCACAGAGCCGCCCGCGCTGTAAAAGCTTTAAAGTCATGAATTTAAGCCCACAGCCATTTTTTCACATTAGGACACATTAAAAAAAACAAAGAGAGAGAGAGAAGCCATAATCAATTATCAAGAAGTAAGAAAATGAACATTTATTTAAGTAAAAGTCACTCAAACAGCTTATTATTGTTTTGTTTTTTTAACACGGCACCTACAGTTTTGATGTAAAACAGCAGGTAAACACAGGTGTTGCTAAAGACATTAATATAGACTGCTCTATTTAGAGTGCGGAGATGTAATTAATGTGAAACACCTGTGTTTACCTTCCCCATATTATAAAAAGTTTTTATTGTGCATTATAAGCATTCGTTCTGTAGTTTATTTTCTGTCCTATCAAAGAGGCCTGATGCTGTTTCAGCTCTCTCGGATGATCCCTTATTGATCAAAATGTTACATTTTTACTGCATCCTTTGCTCTGCATTTTGAAAACAACTACATTTTTTCATGTCAGAATCCCGGATTGGTTTTTCATATAAGGTTATAAAAATGTTTCAGTACTGTCAGACATGTGTATTAATAAGCAGGTACCTTCCTTGACTGTAATTAAACAAGTCATTAAACCTGAGTGTCACCGAGGAACACTTAAAATAGCACTTAGGGTAGTAATAATAAGAGTCGTCTTCAACTTGGGTGCCTCCTAAAAGCAGATTTTTTTGTGAGAACAGTGATTAAAAACAAGACTGTTTGACATTGTTTACTGAGATTCAGCTGTTGACTAATTAATGCCTTAAAAAAGTACATTACAATAGCAACATTTGCCTGAGCATATAATGTTATACCCAGCTTTTTCAACCGAAATGGAAATGGAGAGTTTGTAGTGTATTGCTTTGTCTCGTTTGTGGAGGAGGACGAGGAGAATATTGTCCATGTTATTCATGCAAAAAAAAAAATGTGTATCAACATTGCAGATCTTGTGACCCAACAAGGGTCACCGACAAAAAAAATGATTATTTCATTTGAATAGCAATGAATAATGTACTGTACGTGGGAGAGAACATTCCGCTGCGAGTAACTGGGCAATTTTGTACTGAATCACCAATCACTCCAAATGTGCTTCTGTTTGCATCTGCTCATCTCGGGTCGTTCCTGAATTTGCAGTCGACACAGAATTTATTGCTGCATCACAAATTTCCTCCTGTCTTCGTGACTGCTGGTACTTTGCGTGCAGGAGGAGGAGGTTTAGTGAAAACACAGCTCTGGGCAAATTATTGCTTGATGTTTATGAGTGAGAATATAGCGAGCATGGGTGAATCCGAGTGGTCCAAAACGGCACATCCAAAGTCCTTTTCCTTGTCCTCAATGGTTGAATGTCACATGGTCAAAAGAAAGATGTGAGGTAGAATTCATGAGAACTTAAGTCAAGACAAAAGTGCTGTTGAAAATACAATGAGGCAATTGGCGTGCTTCCACTGGCTCGGCACGGATAAGCTGCTAGTACGATGCGTGACGTCGGCAGACTGCCATCACAGGAAGAGACATCCGACACTAGAAGAAAGCCGAACAATGCGGAAACTGTAGTTGAGTTAAAACGACTTAAAAATCCTAATAACTGGGGTTAATCTCCAACAATTGCCAGGGAAATGTCTAAAATCTCAATATTTAACAGAGGAGTCTAGTGCACTCCTTCTCTGGTCATGGAGGAAGTACTGA
This sequence comes from Solea senegalensis, assembly GCF_019176455.1. Lineage (NCBI taxonomy): Eukaryota > Metazoa > Chordata > Actinopteri > Pleuronectiformes > Soleidae > Solea > Solea senegalensis. The sequence goes on along the minus strand of NC_058021.1, from coordinate 32,993,140 downwards.
ACAAATAGTTTTAACTAACTGATTCTTCTTTGTAGTGGAAAACCAACCTAAACCGTGCCGAGCCGAGGGGAGCTGGAACCATAGGTGGAAAAGGTTGCTAATGAGAACCACTTTTCAAAAATGCTGAGATAAACACATTGTGCAAGCTTCAAGACATACAGAATGAGTGCATTTGCAAAATATGGCATGGACAGTTATTCACAGGCTGGGGTTTTACTAACTGTATATGATGATTTGTTCCCTTGTTGGCTCTTGTCGTGGACAGCCGCTGCGTTAAATTGTAGGTGGCATTATCTCCTCTCCTTTCATAAAGGATGCTGTAGTTTATCCTGTGCCAGTGGAGATAGAAAAGAAAGCAGGCAACAAAGCTCCTGTCTTTAGCGTTTTTGGGAAAAGTCACTCACCTGGTTAACCTTCCTCTGTGAATTCAGACTACTTCAGATGCTCCCCTATCCGTCTTAGCGTGAGGATCCATTTGCTCGGCCATTAATTGGGTCATTAGTGAACACTATACGTCCTGAACTTGATGGTTTAAGTTAAAAAGCCTGGAATAGATTGTTGTTCTGGTGTCAGAAGCCTGGATATGTCGGCATTCGTTTAAAAAAACCAAGAATCTTTATTAATAAATACAATATAATCATAAATCATGAGGTCTTTGAAGGATGTAGACTGTCCCTTGTGGTAGCTTGTGGAAAAAAAATCACCATCAACCTTTTTATGACAACACATTTAGCAACAAAACCCCAATGATAAAGAGTAGAAATCAGTGCTCTCTGCAGCAGTGTTTGTTGGAAAGCCCATGTCATTGACAAAAAGAATCCACACACATACTGTTTATGGTAATATTCATGCTGTATTAGAGCCCTTAAATATTTTAAATGCTTTGAAATGCACAGCAGATCTCTGCAGCGAGGTAAACATACATCCACGGGCTTTCTGCCAACTGCACACACAATGCATTTGTTTCGAACAATGAAAGCCGCTGCTGCTGCTGCTGCTGCTGCTGCTGCTGCTGTGGCCCTGGATAGAAATGTATATATATGAACAAAGATGTTCTCCGACTGCAGCGCTGATACTTTGCAAGTGTGCCGGGAGTCGTCTGGTCACAGTCCTTGGCTGTCAGGCGAAGGCTTTAGAAAACTGTTCTTGTGGAAAACGAATATTTACCTCCAGTTTCCTGATCTTTGCCACCGCGTGCGCGAGAGCTAGAGAGAGAGAAAAGAAAGAGAAGATCCTTGAGTCATGCTTGAATAGAAATGAGTCCACACAGTGTTGAGGAGTTGTCACCGAGACATAATTGCACTTCAGGGAGAATACATTATTTATTGGAGATTTAGCCTCATTAATCTGTGAGACGTTGTGAGAGCGCGATCATTTTTTTTTTTAACTTTTTTTCCTCATGATTTAGTGGTTTGCAGATTTTTTGCCGGAACATGAGTTTGCTCTTTGATGCGCAGTCAGTTTCCTTGAGTGTCTGTGTGAAATAGTGTTTCTTGACAGCGCTTCCCCAGTGCTTTCAACGAATCATTATCCGTGCCAATGTTTGCACTCAACCTGTCTTTTCTCCCCATCCTTTGTCTCGCAGCTGCACACTGACCTTGATAGTGGGGACAGCGTGGTGAAGTACACTCTCTCTGGGGATGGGGCCGGCTCCATCTTCACAATTGACCAAACAACGGGGGACATCCATGCCTTAAGGAGTCTTGACAGGGAGGAGAAGCCTTACTACACCCTGCGCGCCCAGGCTGTTGACATCAACACCAATCGTCCACTGGAGCCCGAGTCTGAGTTTGTCATCAAGGTCCAAGACATCAACGACAATGAGCCAAAGTTCCTGGAGGGACCGTACATGGCCACCGTCCCCGAGATGTCACCAGTAGGCAAGTGACCATATGCAGTGTCTGAAACACTGTGCTCTTCATTAAATGGAGTTTGTTTTTTAAGTGTGGGTGTATGAGGAACTGACATGTGGTCAGAGCTGACTGAGCTGTGACCTGTTATGAGAACCCGGCCTGACATATGGAAGCTTGTTCTCGGTGAAAACACGTCTGCCAGCAGGGACACCAGGGAAAAAGCTGATTTTTTTTTTTTTTGCCACACACAAAATCGACACCAGCTTACAGCTACGATATCTTAAGACAGACTTTTGCAATGGGAAAACTGGCGTTTGTAGATCACTCACTCTCCCACACCAAAGCCCAGAGAGAAAATCATTGATTTAACATCACAGCACAGTTGGTGTGGGAGAGCAATAGGGTGGATGATGGCATTAAAAGGCAACCCAAAATGAAACTGTCCGTTAGTTTCTATGGATTTTATGAGTTCTGGAATCACTTTGGCATTAAAGTATACTCGATATATAACAGTGTTATCGTTTTTAGATATTTTAATGCAGAAAAAGCTACATATCACATCTCTCCCTGTATCCCCGCTGGCAGTCAGTGCCTCAAACAACAGCACTTCAAGGAAGAAAAAAAAACCTTGAACTATTCCTTGGATAAATTGGAATTTATTGCTGTGAAAGCTTTGTTTTCTCCTCTTTAACCGAGTTTCAGAGCAGTGGAACAACCAGAGGGTGCCATAGCTTGCTGCTCCCAACCGAATTCGACATTTCAGAGAATGAGTTATTCTTGGTGTGCCCTGAGTGCATTTCACAGCTCTCTCTTAAAACACCTCCCCCCTCCCAGCTCCCAGCCCTCCAGGGAGAACTGATCAAGCTAATTCGCTGAGAGAATGGTTCCTCTCAATCTGAATGGCAATGAAGCCCTCGAATCTCCACAATCAGCAGTCTCGGGAGAGTATATGAGTAGAGAGTGGGGAACAACGCAGCCTTCAGCTCCCAGCGAACCCCTCCAAATCACACACAGTCTCTGAAACTGTTGACTGTGGAATCAGAGGAGCTTTTAAGTTAATCAAAAACACATCGAGAGTGCGCCACAGGAGCAGAGATTAGCTCCATACACTGCCCTCACTTGATCACTTAGGTGAATGGCGGATAAAATGAATCACTCCGACTCGGACAGTCACTTGTCATTTTATTTCATATAAGGCCAGGCAAACTCCAAAGATAATTTACTGGACCTCTAGTTGTCTTTGACACTTTATAGGTCAAGTTTGTAAGAATTAGTGACATCTAGTGGTGAGGCTGCAGATGTTGAAAAACTGTGGATTCTCAGTTGTGGAATCAATCTGTCACTACTTCTCTTTTCTCAGTTTCTTCCTTGTCTTTCTGGGTTAATTCTTCTTCATCTGCTTCTGAACATGAAATGCACACACATGCTGTTTTTTGTCCATCTGGGCTGCTGTAGAAACCTGGCGGCACAAAATGGCCACCTCCATAAAGCACAAGCGGAGGTAAACTAGTAAACTTCTAAGACTAAAACCAACAATTACACATTATACTTATAATACAAACATACTTAAGCATATGTTGCACCTTTCAAGTCATATTCTCTCAATTTTACAATACGCAGGGTTTGTTAAAATATAGTAATTAGCAATTAGCATGACTTATAGTGCCTCGTATGTCCCATAATGCAACTGGGTTGCAACACGCCAGTCCTTAAACACCAGATTGTTTTTCTTTGTTAAACTTTCTCCAGGATGGCGGATCAATCAACACAATGTTTACATTTAGAATTATTCATGTTGATTTTGTGTTACCGTGTTGAGTCGGCCATGTTGTAGCAGCATGTCAGTACGGTAGCTCAGAATGGACAAATCAAAAAGTGTTGGGGTGTTTTTTTGTGTTTTAATTGTACCCGAAGGCCACCGTTTGTTTGACCGCGCAAAGAATTCACATTTAAGAAGCTGAAAAGTCGAAGCAAACATCCCACATGTTTAACACAAGCAATCATGTAGTTCAATCCAGAAATGTGGCACAATAAGAGCAGGCAAACTTTGTTAATGCACCATTTTATTGTTTCATTTGTGCCTGGAAGTGGTATGAGAGTTGTTCTAAAATTAAAGGTGCTACATATAAACTAAAACATACAACAAAAAAAGCGTTCCTGATAACACAAAAAGCTGTGGGTTTTTTAAAGTAACCTTCAGTGCCACGCAATCACAGTTTTGATACCACAAAAATCCAGTCGATAATTGCTGCCAAATTATGTGAAATTCCACTTTGAGTCAGTTTTTTTTTTGGAGTGAATTTAATTGTGACTCTTTTCCAAACGTGCTCCAACAGTTCGGGGGGTTGAGCAGTAACTTTTTTTTATCCCCTTCCTGTGCGAAATATATAAAACACAGCGGGAGATGTGAGCACGGCTCAAACCCTGCGTCAACCAAAGTCTTTATCTGTATTTATACCAGCGAGGCTTGTGTAATCAATGGCTCCATTAACTGCTGTTGTCTTTGGCGAGAATGTCTCTGTGCATTTTTCTTTTATGGCGGCAGGGCAAAGCAAACACTGAAGGAGCGAGAGTTGCCGAACATAAATAAGCATTAATGGTTGGTAATGAAGACTAATCTATAGCCAAACATTATAAACTCGCTAATGGCAATATTCCAGCGACTCCCTCAGAGTTGTTAGCAGTGAGCTTATCCCTGACTCATTTAGAGAAGTGACAAATAAAACCAAGTCTTTGAGAGAGTTTCCCTGAACCGACAGTGTAATTACCACGAGCCGACTTTGGCTTGATGAATTTGTTGATTTCACTCTTGGTGTCTACAGACTTTTAATTTGTCAACGTCAGATGTCTTCCTCTCTTTCCCATCACTCTGTGGTTCGTTTAAAATGTTTTTTTCTATCGTCTTATTGTTCATATTTTTCTATATTGTACTTTCACATATGTGGAAATGCATGTTTAGTATTTATTACCTTTATCTTTACTGTCTTTGCTGTACATTTCCCCACTGCGAGACTAATAAAGGATTTATCTTACCTTACCTTACCTTATCTTACCTTATCTTACCCTATCTGACCTTTCCTTATCTTACTTTATTTTACCATAGCTTGCCTTACCTTACCTTATCATGTCTTACATTATCTTACCATATTTTACGTTACATAACAATGTCTTATCTTACCTTGTCTTACTTTACATTACCTTAACTTATCTTATATTATTTTACTTTACCTGATCTTACCTTACCTTACATTACCATATCTTACCTTACCTTACCTTGACTTACCTTATCTCATCTTACCTTACCATGCCAGTCATAACGTCAGACTTCCTCTCTTTCCTGTCACACTGTGGTTAATTTAAAATTTAAATAAAGTCGAACACGTTTGGGTTTGTTTTAAGTGTATAATGATAATATTAATAATATTCTTTATTTGTGAAGCACCTCTCCAAACACAAGTTACGCAGTCGCAGACAAATACGTAGAAAGAATTAAAACATACACACGAGCAACTATAACAAATAAAAACTAAATGTAGGTAAAAGTGCCAAGTGCCTTCTTTTAGTTTCAGCTCAGCATCCGTAACAGTTAAAACTGCCTTTGTCAGAGGATGAGGATAAAACATTGCTAATACACCAAGAAGCCGGACCATTAAGCGCTTTATAAGTCGTTAAAAGAACCTTGAAATCCACTCTAAAAAGTACTGGAAGCCAGTACATAAAGAGACCAAAACCTGGGGTGATGGGGTGGTATTAATGCTGGTTAAAAGCCCGGCAGCTGACTTCTGCACTCACTGGAGTCTGTCTGCACAGTTTTATTTACTGCATGTTGCCGTAGTCCAAGTATGATGATGACATAAAAGCATGAAAGGCATATAGTAGTCGTTATATATTATTGAAGGTCTAATTCTGGCGATTTTGATTAAAATGTACCCGTTTTTTCTGCTCTAAAGTTAAATTAAAATCAAATAAAACAGTAAAAGCGACCGTCTGAATGTGTGTGGACATACCTCCACTAGGGGGCAGTATCATAGGGCGTTGGGAGTAAGTACTGGCTGAAATATCAATTTTAAACTGTCATAAAACTATGTCACAAAACACAGAATTTGAACACAGATTGTTTACAACGTTATATTTTTTTTATGTGTTGTTACTGAAATTAAGTTTAATTTTAAATATATATATTATAGTAATAAAATGCTAATCTCTGTGCACCATGCTGGGTTAATTGCTTTTTTCTCTGAACATATTGTGAAATCTTTTATGAGTTTAAATACAATGAATTTTAAAATCTATATTAAGCAGGGCGACCATGCCTGCATTCATCTTGTCTGTTTACCAGCGGTGACCTTTGAATCCGCATTCCCTCCACCTAGTCCCTACTCACACACCTGCATTTCCATAATTATGTAAATAGATTTTTATTCCACTTGTTTACCGTCTCACGCCACCAAAGTAAAAGACTGCTACCTTTTCCCCCCGTCTGGCGCTGAGTGTATAGGCGTCTTATGCACTTATGTGGATTTTTTTTTTTTTCTGTCCATTAGTGAATCTAATCTCATCAAATGTACCGTCCGCGATGATCAGAACTGTGTGGACACTAATCTCTGCCTCTCTATCAGTGGTGTTAAAACAACAGATAACCATCTGTGCTCAGACACGCAGGCTGAGCACCGCCTATTTAATGTATACAAAGTTCTTTATAGGCAAATACAGGCTTTTTAAGACACTAATAAAATATCGATTTAATCATTCAAAAATATTGTATTTTATTGTTTGAAAAAACACTTGCTCTTTGCGCTCCCTCACTTGTTTTTTGCCCTCCCTGCATTTTCAAACAATTGAATACAATATTTTTGAATGATTAATTAGATTTTCTTAAAAAGTGTCGTTTGCTTCATGAAATGTCTTGCTTGAAAATGTTGACGCAAATCTAATTCCATAAGAGAGGTTTCTTTTTTCAGTGAGTGTGCCACAGTTATTTTTTATAAAGCATACTGTATGTACACAGAGCTGTCTGACTGTAAAGGCATCGCTGTCATCCCGTGTGAAGGATCTGTCCAAGAAAACACCAGGCAGGACTGTCTCTTAGAATCAGACATTTCTTTTGTTTGATATGAAATAAAGGCCTCTTCTTCTTTTCTGCAAACCACGGGCAGCATCACATTTTCGACATTTTGCACAGGGGGGGAAAAAAAGTTTTAGATTCCATAGCCAATTGTTTTTCTGTGTCATGTTAGCTTTTCTCAAGTGGCATTTTTTCTCAGGCGGCATGTAATACATATACAGTTATACCCGTTTTAAATCTTTCTTTATTGTTATTTTGAGCAGCATCACAACAACACTTCCTTTAGAATGTCCTTACCCTCCCACGTCTCCATCCTACTTTACCTGAGCTAGATAATGCACAGCAACAGAGAATCAGTAACCATAAATAAATTAACACAATATGTAATATCACTCTGAAGATAAGAACATGGTGCTCTGTTTATCAGAAATAAACAACAAAATAAGATTAAGAGCAATATAAATCAGATTCCTGCTGGTAAGTGTTTTATGTATTTAATATTTCATTGACACAGTTTTATCTAAATTATATAACTATACACACAATGCAGATTGTAGAGACACACACAGAAGGGAGGTTCTCAAAACTGTGTATGATTTGTTATTATAAAAGTGTATATATTCCGTCTTAATGTCTATTATGTGCATTCTATTTTACTTATCTATAGTCTTATTGTTCATATTTTTCTGTATTGTACTTACATAGGTGGAAATGCATGCTAACTATTTATTACCTTTACTCTCTTTGCTGCTGTGACAATGTCCATTTTGTCTGTGAGACTGATAAAGGACTTACCTTACCTGATTTTACCATACCTTACCTTAATCTTACCTTGTTTTACCTCACCTTGTCTTACTATACCTTATCTTACTTTGTCTTATCTTATCTCTTACCTTCCCTTATTTTACCATATCTTACCTTACCTTGTCTTACCTTATCTTATCTAATCTTACCTTACCTTACCTTATCTTACCTCATCTTACCTTACCTTACATTACCATACCCTATCTAACCTTACCTTACCTTACCTTATCTTATCAAATGAGGGAAACAAGAATATTGGCCAAACATATTGACCAAAAAAAGAGAAAAATCGGCATCATCTATTGGCCGTTGACTACACTGTTTTCTAAAGATTGGTATTCAGGCTGACCTTTGACCTCAGATTAAATAACGTATCTTAGCTTTAGCGACATGAGCTCACATGAATCTGTGGTTTTCAGAAACATACACGCCGGCTGAAAGTGGGTTCCACCGACAGGATTCTTGTGATTGAATGTGATTCTATAAACAGACGCACAGTAAGTGCTGCAACTGTAAATAAGGAGCGCTTTAATGGAACGGCATCTTTGATACCAGCTAGTTAACGGAGATGAGCCAAACCTTCAGCAAAGTAATTACTCTATCCCTGTTAGTGCAGAGTTTGGAGGAGTGCCACTTTAATGCCGCACTTCCTACAGACCTTTGTTTCCCTAATGCTGGCATTGTTTAATAAATGCTCGCAGAACAGCGTTTAAGCCTGACTTAATTTGTTTATTTATTTAGATAATAGCTATTTAGTAAATGCTATAAATGTGGAGAGCGAATAAAAAAGAAAAAAAAAAGGAGGGGGAAATTACAACAACTTCCCTCCTCATCATCACACTCCATCAGCGACTTGCTCACTGTTACCTGCAGCTTTCTCACTTCATTAGTGTCAGATCGAGATCATTCGGGAAACAGATGAACTTCAAACAGTTTGGATAACACTCGCACGCGCGAAACAAATTACGCCAAAGCCAATAATTCTTCTCACTCTCTCGCCGCAGGGACGTATGTGACGCAGGTGACAGCCACGGACGCAGACGACCCCACGTACGGAAACAGTGCCCGAGTGGTGTACAGCATCCTGCACGGCCAGCCGTACTTCTCCGTCGACCCCAAAACAGGTAAAGCACTCATCCGTCTTTATGTCGTCAGGCTATACCCTCTATACGAGCGCCTGCCAGTTGCAGGAAAGGAAAAGCCTGCAGTGAAATGAGCTTATCTCGGCTTTTAGTCGGGAAGATATGAGTGATTGAGTGGCCGTTTCTAAGCACTGAGCGTAATATAATACAGTCTAACTGCACCGTGCATCAGGACAATAAAGTAGAGCCACAAATTGACCCCTGGGACACAAAAGGACACAGGGACACGACGGTGCATTATTTATTGGACAGGTATTATAATTATGGTTGTGGCAATGAAGCCAAACATGTCTAATATAGTCATGTCCTACATCTTTAGCCAGGCTAATGTGACAGAGTAAAAGAAATACAATAAAAGTGATCATTTTATTGACACATTATTCAGTACGTAACTTAGATTAGTAGGGTTTATTTGAACATTGAATGTACTTACTACACAATGTATGTTTGTGTAGTAAGTAAGTGTATAATTGCTTTAAAATCATAAGTAATTCTGTTTTCATAGCCCCATGCGGTCCACTGGTTCTCTAAATAACACCATTATCGACTGAGGTTAAAATACAGTGGTGCAATTTTAGGCTTATCACATAGGAGCCAAATTTATGCCAAGATAATTTACTTCTCATGTACCTCACACGCCGGAACAGTGAAATTAGATTAAGCTGGAACGAGAGATAAGGCGACTTATTATCCGCTAAGATAAGATCACATACCGCGGTATATACAGTAGAACAGTATTTCTGATTTTGCCACCAGAGGAAGCTCACGTACGACTGGTGGTACAAATGCCGCAGCTTGAGAAGCAAGGCTCTCTAGTCCAGACTAATGCTGCGTTTATTAATATTGGAACGCCAAGTTCACGACGTTGTAGAGAGAAGTAAAGCTAAAACTCTAAAAACTCAAAATATTCGTCAGACAATCGTGAAACCAAAATTGATTAAACAACACTTTAAATGTAGGGCCACACGGTGGTGTAGTGGTTAGCACTCTCGCCTTGCAGCGAGAAGACCCGGGTTCGAGCCCCGGTTGGAACAAGGGCCTTTCTGCATGGAGTTTGCATGTTCTCCCCGTGTGTGCGTGGGTTCTCTCCGGGTTCTCCGGCTTCCTCCCACAGTCCAAAAACATGCAATGTGGGGATTAGTCCGCACACTACAACGGCGTATTAGGGCCAGGTATGGGGAAAAAAAAAATTAAGGACCCGGAGGAGGGGGTAATATTACAAGAGAAAAGCATATTTATGAGATTAAAAGTAGCAAATCTACAAGGAAATAAAGTCGCAGGAGAAAATGTACTATCGCCCGATGTAGCTGAGATTGGCACAGCAATGGTGGAGGATAAAGCGTTAGATGATGACTGACTGACTGACACTTTAAATGTGTTTAAATGAACTGAAACACTAGCAGTGTTGGTCTACCACATAAATAATACCTTTTTTTTCTGCATTAGTCCGCACTGTACAACGGCTTATTAGGGCCAGGTATGGGGAAAAAAAAAATTAAGGACCCGGAGGAGGGGGTATATTACAAGAGAAAAGCATATTTATGATTACCGCAAATCTAAGAAAATAAAGTCAGATTTATGAAATTTAAAGTGGCTTATCTACGAGAAAATAAAGTCACATATTTATGAGATTAAAAGTGGCAAATCTACGAGAATTTATGAGATTAAAAGTGGCAAATCTACAAGAAAATTAAGTCATAGATTTATTAGATTAAAAGTGGCAAATCTACAAGAAAAAAGTCACAGATTAATGAGATTAAAAGTATCAAGTCTACAAGAAAATAAAGTCGCAGATTTATGAGATTAAAAGTAGCAAATCTACGAGAAAATAAAGTTGCAGATTTTTGAGACTAAAAGTAGCAAATCTACGAGGAAAAAAATAGCAGATTTATGAAATTTAAAGTGGCAAATCTACGAGAAAATAAAGTCACATATTTATGAGATTAAAGTGGCAAATCTACAACAAAATAAAGTCACATATTTATGAGATTAGCAAATCTACGAGAAAATAAAGTTGCAGATTTATAAGATTTAAAATAGCAAATCTCCAAGAAAAAAGTCTCAGATTTATGAAATTGAAAGAAGCAGACTTATGAGAAAAAAATTAGCAAATTTATGAGAAAAAAAGTCGGAAAAATAGAGTTTTGTTTTTGTCAAGCAACCTCAACACACCACAGACGCTGCCCGGTAAGCAGGGAACACCACACGGACACGTTAGTGTGGGTAAGCTAATCACAGCCTCTCTACTGCAGCAAGCAGTAGTGGACATTCTCAGCACCACCTACACCAGTCCACCGCAACGGGGAACCCACTGATTACTACAATCTACTTTGTATTGCTGGTTCACAGGTGGCGTGCTTGGTTGCTCTTTCATGTGAGCGCAATCTAGACGCCCTCTGTGGTGCTGAAAATGCCCACTGTGACTTTATTTTCTCATAGATTTGCCACTTTTAATCTCATAAATCTGCAACTTTTTTCTCTAAATATTACCTCCCGGGTCCGTATTTATTTATTTTTTTCATACTTGGCCCTAATATGCCGTCGTAAGACGGTGTCAGTGGAGAAACATGGCAGTAAAAAAAAATAATAAGTTGACGAGTGGCAGTGAAAGGCAAGTGTGCTCCAAATCTGAAATACCTTCACACACCCGGTGCCAGAGTCTCGCCGGTTGTTGGCTGCCGTTGGCTCACTATCTGGGACAGTTCAAAGCATTATGAAAATAGGTTTGTGCACATCACACACAGGATGCAGATCCTGTGGAATCTGCTGCTGATTATGCCACGGAACAGAGCTCACGTCCTGTGACTGCATTACAAAAAATGTAAAAATGCTGGGGGAGAGCAATAAAAAAATCAAACTGTTAAAGAAAATGTTTGCCCTGCTGGGCCTGCATCTACTTCCAAAACACACGTCAACAACCACCGGGAGGGGGGTTAGCGAGGGGAGGGCGACAAATGCATAAATCAAGACTTGTGTCAGGGTGATTATCCCTGTCAGAGACAGACACCCGTCCTTCTTCCCAAAAATATGACAGGCATTTCAAAAATAAACACAGTCTTTGATTTTTTTTGGATACGCACACAGAGCAAGGGACATAAATATGTTTTGAGGGCATTTGAGGGTCAATTTCCAGGGCAATTTAATCAGATTTTATCCCCGTCTTTGACATTTTAAAGCCCACATAGACCGGAAGCTCCAATTAACTTAACAACACGTTTGTGTGTGTGTATCTGCGTCATTACCTCGTTTATGAAACGCTAAAGTTTCAGAACAAACAGTTCAGCCACTGCTGAGAAAATAGTGTTGTATTGTTTTCCTGGGCTCTGCGAAGCGGATTGGCACTTCCTTAATGTGATGTCGTCATCAGAATACCTCACCACTCCTCTCACCACCGTAGCGCCTCCTGGTGCGGGCACTAGTCCGGGCACATCCGGTTGCGTACATTCAACCGCAGAAGAAGAAGATCTACTCTCGTTGTAGCTGCTGAGATGCAGAGCATCCACCGTGCCAGAGGGGGAGCTGTGTATCTGAGAGCTGGCCTATCTATTACGTCACTTCCAGGTACCTGGCCAATCACAGGACAGTGGGAAAGCTCTTGTTGGCTGGCCAATCACAACACAGTCCACATTCTAGGGGTGTGGTTTTGGTCTGAAACAGCGCGGCTGACGAGAGCGTCAGTGAGGAGATATTTTGATCGGCTCGTTTGCAGCGATTAGGAGGTTTTTAATCATGAAAACAAGTTCATATATGTAAGTAGACCTCCACAACTAACTATTTATATAACTAATGTGTGATACAAGCATTCTATGTCACCTTTAACACATTTTTCATAACGTCATTAATGTCAACTGCACCAGATTAAACGATAGGATTGAGGAACAGCATGGATTCGAAACCCTAGAATATTAGATTCACGTAGCATTGTGAATGTCCCATCTTGTCTTAACACTTATCCAGTTTGAAATGCTACAACACTTTTGTAAGATTACATTAAAAGGGGCCTTCATGCAAATTTCAAGGGCAATTTCAGATTTTTTTTGATTCATTTTTGCCTGGAGCTAATTTCCTACTCTTGGTTCGGAGTCTGTAAGGGACATCCTCACATCCCCACTGGTTTTTGAACAGAATGAGAGAAGAGGGGAAGGGAAGTGCAGACCCACCTATATACAGTGTGCTGCCTGCATCCTTTTAGCCTGCCAACCTCCCACTGACCCAGCTATTAATTTGCAGTACAAACGCTCTCTGATCTCAGGGTCTCTGATCCTCAAGTGAATCATTATATGGCTTCACCGGAGTTCCACAGTGAATGTCAAGTGTCTCCAGTTTGTGAAATGACCTCTATTTCAGCCTCGCTCGGCGCATATGTGCAGCTCGAAGGAGCTCTCCAACTATTTAGGTGGGAATATATCGTGCATGTTGGAGTTAATCGGGCATTTGGCATCAAACATATTTCAGGAGGATTTTATGTTCCACTGCTTTTTTCATGCTTTGGACTTTTTTTTGCCATACAGTCAGTGGCCATTTGTCATTTTTACCCCTTATAAGCTGGGAACACACTACACAACTTTCACAGTCGATGCCGGTTTTGAAAAGACTTGGCGTTCATGCTGACTGACCCATCAAACTCTCGCTCAAACTCAAGAGCAACATTTTATAGGCTAAACTTCGTATTCTGACGCTATTTCCTTTGTCCCATCTACTCTTTTCAATTGGCTGTTGGCAGCATGGGTTTGCGGGTGGGTCAGTACATACCGCCCAATTGCGTCCAGTTGGTTAATACATTCAAACATGTTCCAGATTTTTGTGTCAACTAGCCAACGCCGACTGTCCCCAACTAGTGCTGACTGGTGCAGACTCTGCTCAACTGCGGATTGTGGGTAAAAATTGGGCAAAAAATAAGTTTTTGTGGTGTGTCTCCAGCTTTGCTCTCAGAGCGAAGTTACATTGAGTCGTGGATAAAATCTAGCCCAACAAAATGGGATGCCCCCTTCATGGTTGTGATTCATGCCAGCAGGAAAAAAACCCAGATAAAATAAAATAAACAAAAAAAAAAAAAGTCAGTTGTCTTTAATCCATGGAAATAGCAGTGTATAAGAGTTTTGCGTAGCTACACAGCTTGCTAACAAATGTTAGCTTTTTGATGGTAACATACACTTTTCTTAGAGACAGCTAATCTATGAAAAATCTATGCTTGTTAGTTATTATGTGTTTTTTAGGAATGCAGGGCTATGAGCTGAACCTACTCAAAGGAAATATGTCACAAAGCTAACATTGTCTAGCATGTCATGAGACCACACTAGACCTCATTTTGCTGAGGAGACTTGTCAGAAAATGTCTTTAATTAAAAAAAACCCTTTCATTTGAAAGCTTAGTTAGCCATTTTATACTTCATTTTCAGGAGCACACTTCAAATGTTGGGCTATGAGATTAACCTACTTAAAAGAAACTCATATTAGTGTCACTTAGCCAACGTTGGCTAGCATGCGGTGTGGCTAAGCTAAACACAGCTAAACATGTCTGCTGTCTGTTGTACATACCATAAACTGGTCCAAGCACTGAAAACATCTTCTACTTTGCTGTGGAGACATGTTGGAAGACATTTTAACTGAAAAACCTAAATTTAAAGGGCTAATTAGTTATTATTTCAGGAGCACACTTCAAATGAAGATTTCTCCAGGTGAAAACTAAACTAAACTAAACTAACGAAGTAAACTAACGTTACTATAAGCTAAGTATAGCTATGCTACCCACAACAAAACTTGTTTGCAGTCTATTGTTTTGTGCATTCCATAATCTGGTCCACCAGTATTCTAAAGCAGACAAACAAAGCTGTTTTTAATCCATGTAGTCATACAACAACAACAGCTGTCAATAACTTCTTTTGTTTTGGGTGTCGGGATATTGAAAACCATGCTATATGAAGTGCACATGGCGGTGAAGTATTACATTCTTGAAAGGAAATCCCATTTTGTCAGGATGGATTTTAAACCGCCACCTTTTATAAGCGAAGGTGTCGGGATAAAAATGAGAAACGGGATTGGGCCTTTGTCTCTGTCTCACTATCTCTTCCTCTTCCTGTTATTTCAGCCTCTCTTTATTGTCTGTATTTCTCATCTATCTTTCTCCACGCCAGGAGTCATAAAGACGGCCTTGCCCAATATGGACAGAGAGGTGAAGGAGCAGTACCAAGTCTTAATCCAGGCCAAGGACATGGGTGGCCAGCTGGGGGGGCTGGCGGGGACCACCACCGTCAACATCACCCTCAGCGATGTCAACGACAACCCGCCCAGGTTCTCTAAAAGTGAGTGCCCTTTTGACATAATAGGTATTTAATGTATATTAGCTGTTTGACAAGCGTCACGTTTCGTTTGGTGGATAACAGCAGTAACGCTGATGACCTTTTTCGCACGTTGACACCTCCTTTTTATAACAGCATAAAGACTGTGCAATTACAGCGGGGCTGAAGGTTATTCATTCCTTTCTCCTCTTTGTAAGTGTTTTTCATTATTTGTCATAACGCTTTGTCGTCGCGTGAGAGCGTCACTCTGTTTATTTAGCATGATTGTGTCTGCTGCAGCCTCGACTCCGGGGCAAATGAACCAGGCAGAATTGGTGTTATTTCACTCTCGGGGCATCTGTCTATATTTAGATCGGGGTTTGAGTGTGATGGTGTGGCAACAGGGATTGAGCATTAAAAATGAAGTGTTAACACACCATATTTTAACGCGCTGTCTCACAGAAGCTGCTGCTGTATAAGAGATTATTCCTTTGTGCTCTTCACCGGGGTCATCTAGAAAGCCGAGCTAAAATCACAGCGGTAACCTCATTGATCTGTAGAAGCTTTTCTGTGCATAAATATTTAACGTAAACAGGATATTTGAGGTTTCACTGAGCAATAAAATGCAGAGAACGAGACTTTTGCACCTCATCTAGGTTCTGTTTCCAGCCTTGAAGAAAATCTTTGCCCAATCCCAGACAGTTCAGAGAGAAGATGCTCCTACTGGCAGAATTGCAGCTCTGAACACAACTGCCTTTATGTGGCAAAATAAACCAAAAAGGGTTGGACCATGAATTAATGGAAATACCTCTAAAAAATTAAGCTATGGTGTGTAACGTCTACAGATTTGATGTTATTATTCTGTCTCTGTTTGGTTATGTAGGGGAAGCTATACAATCGTTCAGGCAATAGTATCAGACCTGACAGAGGGAGTGTTTGTGTGCATACAGCATCAGAGCACAAGAAGTGGTTATCTCATCAAAATGTGGCTTTTTTCATGTACATATTAAGTTAAGAATTTGGAAGTTAATTTGTCTTTGAATGCTTTGTTTGAGATCATTTGATGTGTCAGAAGCTCATGTGTCTGTTCTCATCATTCCAGTGAATGGAAACACAATGTATTTCCACTCATTGTGTGTGTGCTTTTCTTGTGACCCTGCCCATTGCAGCTTTAAATCCAATCCAATTGATTCCACTTTCATGGCGCCAAATCACAAGATGCAATATCTCCAGGCACTCTGCATAGGTCGGGACCTTATTACGGAGAAACCATGTGGAAAATGTGCTCTATTCAAAAGCCAGCAAGTGTACGTTTGGACACCAGAAAACAAAACAAAACCACAACACGGCTCTGCTGCACCGATGCAGTCTCTTCATGTGAATCTGTGAGGTGACACCAGGCTGCTTCTCCTCTGAATGTAAATGCAGGCAGTGTGATGGTCAAGCTCCTTTTGGCTGTGTGTAAAAGATTATATTTCCATAATGCTGTCACAGCACAGAGGTTTAAGACAGGAAGGGGCGGCTTCTTCACCCTTCCCCAAAGTCTCTCTTTGTCTTCTTCTCTCTTCTGAGCTACAGAGGTGGTATGGGCAAAGGAAAATAATAAAAAAAAAATCGTTGAAACTGTGGCTATACTACCAAGGTTTCACTCAACTTATTATACAACTGCAATCCGCTAAACCACCATGATGGCACCGGAGGGTATTTCAGCCGCAGAGGTCGTGAGTAATAATGGCCAACTGTGCCTTAATCTGTCTTTTCGGAATTATCCCAGCAGCTCGTTTACCTGGCGACTGACTGATGCCATGCAGGCGACTGTTTTTTAACTCCTCTGAACCCATGGCCTCCCTCCTGTCTGGAGTTAACGAAACTAAAAAAGTTGCTCCCTTCTCCTTGCAAGGATGTGAACCTTAAAGGACGTCCTTAAAAATTAATGCATGTCCCCAAAATGTGCTTGATTATTTATTGAAATTATCGCACCCAAATTCATCCATATGCCTCAGCTTTCCCGCCTTTCAAATCTTAGGATCAACACAGAGGGAATGAGGGGAAAGCCAAAGAGCCACAGCAAAAATGTTCGAATGACAAATGAGGAGTGCAGTGACAGAAACAGCACATGGCAGCTGTACCAGTATTTTTAGGTGAAGCATGACTTGATGAGTAGTTTTGACCCTTAAAGTTCGGGTGGGTGAGCCTGGAAGAGCTGGCAATAGGAGGGCTACACTTAATCCCTGCTTCCACCAAGTGGCTCAGTTCAGTTTCATCTGGCAAGTGACGCAATTATTTGCATTTCAATCATCAAAGGATGTGAAGGGTAACGAAATAACTGAGAAGTGAACCTCGCACATCCGTCCCACACCTGGAAGGATGGAGCTACAGACGTTGCAGTCTGTCAACAGATGAGCGCAATTAAAGGCGACAACGGGAATGAAATGGAAGCACATAAAAGAAGATTCAAAGCTGTTTGTGCTGCTTCTTCTTCTTTAACACATACAACCGGGCAGGCTTGCATCAGGAAGCATAAAATCATTATGCGGATCACCAAAAAAAGAACAGTGATGATTTGCTGTGGCAGAGAGAAGAAGAAGAAAGAAGAAAAAGTGTTTACTGTGTCACCTTCTTCTTGACAAACGACACATTGGTACCTTTACAGGATTTGAGAAACACTGAATTATGAAATATATGGTGAGCATTTTAGTCCGACTGGAATTGAAATAAATTGAAATTTCTGAAGGTCAGAAGAACACAGCCAAATAATGCTGCATGTATATTGGACCCAAACTGGCTTAGACCCATCGTCCTCAAACTGTGTTACGTGCAACACCAGCTGTACGCAAGCTTCCTCTGGTGGTAAAATCAAGGAATTTTGACCGGAGTGCGATAATAATTAGTCATCTTAATAATCCAATTTCACAATTTTGTATTTTAAAGTTGGCGATAATGGTGTTACTTCAAGAGCTCAATATTTTCACAGGTGGTTCTTGGTTTAAAAACTTTGAGATCCACTGGCGAGGACGCTAGACACATAGCTATCCAAAGTTCCCTCTCTGGGCTTTGACCTGGAGATAATAGAAGAAGCAAGAAGACGGAGGAAAAAGATATCCAGGAGAGAAATATTAATATTGTGAACTTCATGGATGATAGGAAGATTTGGAATAGTTATCAGCATAGCACGAGTATCCTGGAACAAGAACAGTTGGACAGAAACATACAGACTGTTTCAAGCTAGTATGATGTCATACTAGCTAGCTGATAAATGACATGTAATGTAATGATGTACCTGTTAGCATTCAGCCGACACGCCTTGTTTACCATTCAAAACCCTACCTTGGTGCAAAGCTTCAAATAAAAAGCAAAACAATTTGCCAAGTCCCTGCTTCCAAAACACTTGAAGTTACGGAGAATGTGACTTTCGGCTTCATGTCACCGTTTTTCGGTGACACGCTCGCTAACTTCTTGGCTATCACCTCTGCTTGAGTCGCGTACGCCTCTCCATCTCGAGTATTGTGAGAACTACATATCCATTTGTGTGCTTTCTCAGGGCAGTTTCACGTGTAAATAAATTACAAACACTAGCATTAATCTAAGATAAGCCCAGATAATAATCCTTCAACTATGGGGAAATTATAGCAGACAGAGTATAAGAGACGAGGGAATAAATAGAGAGCGTGCATTATGCTGTAGATACCATAAATTATAAAATGAAAACAGAGTTTAATCAGAATGTTGTATTATTTACAGATTAGACATTGTGAGTGAATTCTCGACAGGGACGTTGCTCTGATTGCGCTGATATTGCACGGCGTGTGTTTATCACAATTACATGAATTAAAGTGAGGGAATATTGCACGCGGTCTACCGAGAGCAGTGCTGCGATGTTTTAATGACATTTAATGCAAGACGGGGGTTTTTAGTTTCAGCTCGTCTTCGTCCTCCACTGAGAACAGAGGAGAGAATATCCACTCTCTGTCAAGCGGGCGTCATTTATTCAAACAGTTTCTGACACTCGGGGATATTGAAAACACCTTGTATTCAGGTTCACCCGTCTCCACCTCGCTATTATGTGTGTCGGGTGGGAAGGAAACTAACAGAGACACATACATTCCTTTTTCCCTTTGAGGAGTTTTAACTTCTCGTTGAATGAATGTCGAGTAACCTTCGACACGGCACCGACGTGCAAGGTGATGTCGAAAAGTAACGTCACAAAGACGCATTTCTTGAACTGTATGCGAGTATGAAAATGAAGGCTCATATTTAGCCCTCTGAAGATGGCAAAAAAAAACAAAAAACACTTTTATATGCTTCTTCTTCGTCTTCTTCTTCTTCTTCTGGCCTCAGCAGTTCTATGATGCCAGTGGGTGCAGACACCTGATTTGTAACAGGAGTAAACTTTTACTGTCTCTGGCACAAGCAGATGTCAGTGTTTGAGCAGCGTTGCAGAGGAGGCGGCGAGGGGGGGCACACACACACACACACAGAAAAATGATTTCCATTTCCATCTTTCTTCAGCTGTAAGTGATAATGAAACAATGCAGTGTTTGTTAATATGCAGATTTCTCTCTCGCCGGCAGCAGCGGCTGTGATCGGGACGATCAAAGCCGGCGGCCTGCTCTGTTTGTTGATCTTACGGGTCAAGCCAATAAGAAGCCGAGCGGCCTTGAAGTCCACACACATCAAAATTGAATAATGTCATGCCTCTTGCTTCAGGCCTGACTTCAGACAGAGAGCATATCAGCCTCTTGCTTGTGGGTGGATGAGACATCCTTGGGTGGGTGAGAGACTACATAAAAGACAAAGGATGTGATGAGAGCTCTGTGTTTTTCCTGTCCGACGTGAGGAGATGAGAATTTAACGAGCCTGACTCCGGTTGTGTTGTCTGCTTGTTCGCGCAGGTTTCTTCCACCTGAGAGTTCCCGAGTCTTCTGCAGTGGGTTCAGCCGTGGGGAGAATCAAAGCCCATGACTTGGACATCGGCAAAAATGCAGAAGTGGAATACAACATTGTACCGGGGGACGGAGGCGCCATGTTTGACATCACCACTAACAGCCACAACCAAGACGGGATCATCATTCTCAGAAAGGTATGGGAGCTTGGAAAAGAACTGAAATATGACACTTTTTCTCCATGAGGCAGTTCTAGCATAGTACCTGGTACATGGTCCCTTTCTCTGACGAGGTTCCAAGTGAGCTTAGCCGATACTAAAATATGTGACGTAGACAGACTACTGCCTACTACTACTACTACTACTACTACTACTACTACTGCCAGCTTCGTCACTGGACGAGTCACGGACGAGAGCAACGTCTGACACAAGAATCAAAACCGAACAATGCCGAATTGTAGATCAATTAAAAATACTTTAAAATCCCTGAAAACGTCTTAATCTCCAATATTTAGCACAGGAAATGTCTAAAATCTCAATATTTAACAGAGGAGTCTGGTGTATTTAGCCACAGCATTGCCGAAAGTTGGCAATTGTGAGCCCGAATCACAGCCCGCTGAAAGATTCGGTGAACAAATCTTTTTAATGAACTGATTCTAATGATTCATTTCCGCAGAAAACAACTGCTTTGACCGTCACTAGTTTGTCTCGCGTATAAAAACAATGACAACCACCGCCCACATGGAGGAGGTACCATGTAAGTAACAGGAAACGACGTGCAGAGTGAAGTAGAGCCACTGCTACAGATGAACTGTAGAATGGAAAAGCCAATACTTAACTCATCTGCAAAATCGCACATAAAAGCGGAAATAAATGCAAACAAATAAAGGCAGGCTGCTAATCAAGGTGGGGGAAAAAGGAGGGGGGGGGATTAAAAATCTGCATAATCCACATTTCCATGGCACTGATTCATCTTTTACAACAATTGAACACATTCGTTGAAAGCTCACCCTCATGAGCAGAGGAGGTCCCGCCTCTTTGCGGAGTTCTGGCTCCTGATTGGACAAAATGTTGTGGACTACAGGAAAAGTCTTTTATATGTACAGTACTTGCAAGGGTCATGCTTTGCAGAGGCTGCCATCTTGTGCCGCCTTGTTTCTACGGAAGCCCGGAACGGCAAAGAGCTTAAGTTTTTTTGTATTGAAACGTCTTTTAAACATCTGGGATCTATGAGAACGTCATCAACTGGAGGGAAAACTCTAAGTGCTCTGAAACATTGCCATAGTTTGTGGTACGTGAAGGCCACTGTAGCTCCCTGATGTGCAATCAGGGAGTTGGATGTCACCAATTCCGTCTCAGATGCAGGCGAAGACAGGCGAAGACAAAGGGGGGCATAAAGCCAATACTGTATAAAAGGCAGATATCGAAGGGTTTTGAAATAATCACGCTATCACACAACAAGAAAGAATGAACAGCAATGACTATATAAAGCCTACATCAGCAACTTGCAGGTGGGCGTTGCTGCACTCCTGGCACTGCGACATCCCACAGGTGTGTTCTGATCTATGTGTTACATTTACAGCCAGACACTTCCCCAGTCTCACCGTCAGTCCCACAGGTATAAGACCGCAGTTCTGTCTTACACGTGTTTGTATAAAGCAGTAGCAGGAGGAGCAGCTTTCAGATATTAATGTCAAGAATAGATAAGATAAATCGTCGGCAAGCAGACACCGGAGCGCGTCGTCTCAGCAGGACGCGAGGAGCGAACCTTACAGAGCCTGAATTTGTGTGATGTTGCGCTCTAACTGTTTGTCTCCCCGTCCGTTTGTGTGCCTTAAAGCACAGATCAGAGTCTCTCTGAGTGACTGCGCTGCAACCAAGCATTCACTCAGCTTATTTACTCGTGTCATACGTGTGTTTTTCTTTTGCTCCGTAGATTAAAACATCCAGTGCCGAGTGACCCACAGCAAGAGATTGTGGACTTTGAAGCGCAGTAACAATATCTTATTTAATACCGACCGTATCGCTCCATAAAGCGACGAGAAGCACCAAAGCGTCGCTGATATGAGACAAATTTATTACTCCTTCAATAAACCCTCTTGAGATCTTTCATCTCATTTTAAAAAAGAGGGGACCCAGTACTCCTCGAGGTGAAGGTCATTACAGCCGTCAAACTAAAATTAGACGGAGAAATGGAGCAGTCCAGTCAATGTGTGCAACGGAGCTACTAAATAGCCGGACTATAATAAGACTTATCACACAATCAATTATTAAATTTGGCCTATATATTAAAAATTATAAAGCGCCCTGCTCCCAAATTCAGTTCATTAAGTAATATCATGACTGTAATATCCTCGGGACCTTTAATAAATGAAAGACATTCCATTTAATTTTTTTTTTTCACCCCTCAAAACAACTCCACAGAACCAGTTCTTAGCTTTAATGTCAGGACACCGAGTGGAAGGAGAGCTTTAAACATGGTTGTTGCTTATTGTCAAATATTCATGACTGATAGATTCATATGACGCTAATTTAAAGCCATTGATGATCATTCATGCACATTCTCTGCTGTGTTGAGCTGTGGTATAGTTAAAGACTTGAAAACCCATTACACTAAAAACCAAACCCATTCTTTTGCCCACAAGCCCGACTATGGATATTATTTCTCTGTAGACGCTGAGAGCATTCAGCTCAATGACAGTGGGTGGGTAATGTGCATTTATAAGTGCCGCACGGGCAGGAGGGCATGAAAGAGTCACGCCACGGTCTCGTTAAGGTTTCGGCATCCTTCTCCTCTTCTTCTTCTTAAAAGATACACAGGCTTTTAAAAGGCACCGCGACTGACACAGAAGGGCATCAGTTAAATTATTGGTTTGAATGGCATTGTCATTAAATAACCTTGTCGTAGTCATATTTATCTAAATGTAGGCGCACTCTATCTGTGTCAAACACTGAAAGCCAAAACAGGTTAGTAAACGGTCAAATATTCATCTGCTTTTCACCACTGGCACATGCTAAGGACGTTGCAGCTAAATGGTTTGTATTTAGCAACGTTAAAATAAATTTCCTGTCACTCGTCTTTCATACCCATTCGCAACCTTGGAGTTGAAAGACGACTCGCTCTGCCGCTGAACGACCTTCGCCCCCCAAAGCTGAATGGTAAACACAGGGACACATGATGTTTCGAAGTTGCATCACTAAGTTGTATAGCAACAAATGAAGACACTGCGGTTGCTTCGCAGCTGACGGTGTTGCCAAATTGTGGCGATTGCTCTGAGGCGACGAGGAAAGCTCAGCTTCCTCTAAAATGTCAAAGTCAGACATGTACTGTGTTGTGTTTACATTTCAGCGCTAAACGTGCGCTAACACGCAATCGGAACGTGTCACGAGCTTGTTCAGAATCTGCCTGTTTATCACGGATGACCGACCGTCTTGCGCGATTTCACGCCTCTGCATTAAAGCGGAAGCTCAGATTCGACGGTTGATTGTACGAATTCGACAAAACGTCACTTCCAGGGAAGCTCGGCTTCTCTGGGAGAAAAATGGAGCAGTGGGCGGACGCAGGTGCTGTGCTTCTGCGCTAGGATTGGAGGAACTGTCTGAAAGGCGGAGCCATTTTTAGTCTGACAGCGTTGCAGAGACGTAACACGACAAACGTCAGACTCTTTTTCTGCCTCATTCCTGACATATAGCAGTTTTCAGTTTTACATAATTATCACGCTTTCCCCCGTTTCAAAGACCACGTTGCCGCTGACGGCGCAAATTTTATGCTACAGCTGGTGACATTACTGATGACTTGCGTGTCCGCCTATGATTCACTTGGCGCTGCGTCGAACAGTATGCATACATCATATTTGACGTCTTGCACAGTGTGATTTATATTGATCTTACAAGATTACAGAAATCTGTAGGAGGCAACTGTGGCTTGGAAAACGTTAAAGTTATCGGAAACACAATACTTCATATCTATCTCTCTCTCTCTCTCTCTCTCTCTATATATATATATACTGTATAAGATGAATGTTTAGTTAAGTCTTGAATATTCACGCCCACACACCGAAACAAGAGCTGCACATACACTTTCAGGCTCTCTCTGGTGTCACAGACTGAGACAAAAGAAGCACCTGCACATTAATTCCTTCACTACACCCCTGTGGTGGGTTTAAATGCCATTAGTTGTTGGTGCTATTGAAGTTGAACGGGAGAGGGGAAAAAAGAAAGAAAAGGGACCTGCAGTGTAATGCTAAGTTTGCATAATGCAGCAATCACAAAATGTCCCCTCGATAGGGCAACGACCACGGAGGACAAAAATGTAAATGTCAGGAACTGGAGTCGCTTTTTCTAAGTGACGCTCTAATGTACAGATGAGATGGATTACCTCTGTGGAATGAAGGCGCTGTTTATTTTCCCCAAAGTGCTCTTTGAGATTTGGGTACAAAAATTGAGCCCCGGAAGATTTGTGTCAATACTTCTGAAACTGTATAAAAATGCCTACGCTGGCAAAAAAAACATGTGAAATGAAATGCAGCACATAAGTTACCATCATGTCCAGCTGTCTATGAGGTCTTTTACACTTAAGCCTCAAAACCCCTTTTTGCTTATTTTAACCATAAAACGGCCAGAAAATGTCTGCTTGAAATTACTGCATGTATAAAAGAGCATAATAACAGTTTAAGTAAAAAATGGAGAGATTTTGCATTTTAATTCTGAAATGTGAACAGTACAAAACACACTTCCAATAGATTTTTTTTCAAAAAAATCTATTGGCCTCCACTCTTGCCGCCGATACACTCGGTGTTAAAGGATTAATGCTCCAGAACAGGACTTATGTCGCCCCCTTGGGGAATTCTGAGTAATTACACTGATGTCACAGTACATCAGTACTTTTTTTTTTAGCTAAATTTCAACCTTTAACAAATCACTGCATGCTGCATGTAACAAAGCACAGCTACACTGGGAAACAGAATTGTTTTATGTCATTATAAGTTTAAATCCGGGAATAGGGACATGCAACC
Source organism: Solea senegalensis (assembly GCF_019176455.1). Classification (NCBI taxonomy): domain Eukaryota; kingdom Metazoa; phylum Chordata; class Actinopteri; order Pleuronectiformes; family Soleidae; genus Solea; species Solea senegalensis. The sequence continues at coordinate 32,968,102 of NC_058021.1, read as the reverse complement.
CATGCTTTTACATTTGAGGTTGAGTTAGAAGTCGACCGATGTGACTTTTTCCACGGTCGATTTTTTAGAAATCAGGGCAGCGGATTGTCTTCTTTTTCCCCTCCATCTGATTAAATGAACAAACACAAACAAGCAACAGCTTAACTTCAGAAACAACATATTGAACAAAAACCTTTGGATGGAAAGTAAAGTTTTTGAGATCAATTTGTAATAACTGGCTGATATAATAAATAATAATTGACTAAAGCCGCTTAATAAAAATATGGCAACTATCGTCTACCTCTAAAGAGAACACCACTCATCCATTTTATTTAGCAGCATACCACATATAAATGTACCTGTCCAACACTGGAGGAGAAAAAAAGGGACTTTCTCATTAAATCTGGCCTTTTTATGCAAATAAAAATACATTTCATGGAGTGGGGTAATTTATCTATTTTTGTCATTTTTAGACATAGCGAGTATTTTTCATCCGATTGCAAACGTCATTCCCCCCCCAAAAAAAGAGGTGCAGTCAATTCAAATTATTTTTTAATGTCGTTCAGGGTGCTTCTGCGGTTTTTTAAAAAAATAATGCAAATCTGCAGCTGTGTTTTTTTCTGATCTTTCACTCTCAGGTACTTGTTAACTGGTACATTTTTAGTTCACGCCCCGGCACAGAAAAGGGTTGTGTGATTCTTTGATCCTAAAAAAAATATATTCAGCATGAGTGAGTAATTGATTCCCGGCTCAGTGTGAGAGAGAGCGCACGCCTTCCTCCGCGTGTGTGCACGTGTGTACACAAACACACGCGTGAGTAAATCACGCATGTGTACACATCACATTATATGCCATGAATTAATGGCGCTTATATGGTTGCAGCTATACATCAGCGCGTAGTGACCTTCTTATTTGACACTAATGAAATAACAGAGAGACGCAGAGAGCAATTATGATGTAAATGAACACAGTTATTTGTTTGTGTCATGTTTACACTGGGCGGACGGTAAAAGATGCATCTTTCCCTCTAATTGTTTTACCTCCACATAACAACAATGAGGCAGCGTGATATAGAGAGTCCCCACACAGTGGGACCTGGCTGCACAATAAGCCATTGTTGATTGCAGGGTATAACTGACCAGGCCCCCCCCGCGGTGCCATTTATGAAAACAACATGTGAGAGTGGGGATTTCAGCAGGATGTGGACGAGGAGGAGAAGGGAGAAGGGGGAAAGAACGAGCCGTGCTTTGGAGACGTGGTGTGGAGGAGGTGGTATAGAGCTGGAGATGAGTTGTTCCCAGAATACTGACCCGCCCACAGGCTTGTCTTATTTCAGATTGGTAGAATATCCCCAGAGACAGGTGTGCAAATGTGTGCAGACAATTCCTCCTCTCCACCCGTCTCCCTCTGTGCGTTTCCCTCTTTTGACTTGCCAGAGACACACATGCAGGTCTGCGCGGCTGTTCTTCCGAGGACACGGCAACCGACTTCCATTCATTTTGGACAGCTTAATAAACAAAGCAGTGTTCCCAAGCTTAATCTGAGCCTCATTTAGAACCAGGTTTTGGTCTCGATGAGGACTACAGGTCCTGACAAGCTCAGCCTTTATGCCAGAAAATGTCATAAAGCGGTAACAAATACGAGTCCTATACTGAGGACACTCACAGATACAGCATTCATTAGTCTTTACCCTTACCTTAACCACCACAGCTGTGTCCCAACCCAACCTTAAAACCCATAAACAGTCATTTTTAGGTGTGACAGTTGTTGTTATATCATAATGAGAACACTTCATAGACATTATACATTCCCTATCACCTAACCCTAAAACCAGGTCTTAACCCTGAAAAACCTCTTTAAAGTTATGGGGCCCAGACAAAATGTCCCCACAAAGATAGGTTTGTACATTTGTTGGACCTCAAAAAGAAGAATTGTCCCTTACCTTAACCATATCCAGTCAATACCATACCCAAACCTTAAACCAACCAAAATTCAAATCCTAGCCCTCAACTAAATGTGAGGTTCTGCCTCCTTAGGACCAGGTTTAGGTCGCCATGAGGACTCCAGGTCCTGACAAGCTCAGTGTTTATGCCAGAAAATGTCACGAAGAGGTCACAAATACAAGTAAATACACACATCTACAGCAATCTGGATGGTTTTTGTTCACACACAATCTTGTTCTTATATCATAGTAAGGACGCATTATAGACATAATGCATTTCCCCCAACCGTAAAACCAGTTCTTAACCCTGAAAAAAAAAAGCCTTTAAAGTTGTGGGGCCGAGACAAGGTCCCCACAAGGTCAAATTGTCCTCACAAAGATAGGTTTGTATGTTTTTTGGACCTCACAAAGACATAAATACAAATAAATATATATATATATATATATATATATTTACACACACACACACAGCTATTCTTTTTAGGGAACTGCATTGACTCCCATTCATGTGGACAATTCAAATCTCAACTCAACTAAATATGGAGGTTCTGCCTCCTTAGGACCAGGTTTTGGGTTCCACGAGGACTACTGATCCTGACAGTCAGTGTTTATGCCAGAAAATGTCCTACAGAGGTAACAAATACAAGAACACACACACACACACACACACGTCTAATAGAAAACAAAAACAGCAGGACAGGGACGAAAGCGACATCGTACACAGAGCAGAATTTGGCAGACTCTAAATTAGAGACTCAGAAAGGTTGGTTATGATAAGAGGATCAGGCTGAGTAATGGGTTCAAAGGACGATCATCTGTTTCCCAGTCTGCCGACACAGGAGGAGAAAGAACAAACAAACAAACATAGAGGCACAGACGCATGGGGAGTGAGGGGGGGCCCCCACACGTCACATCTGCAAAACATAAGATTATAGGAGACAATAGGTAAATCCATTGATGAATTCCCAGGGAAATGTGCAGACAAATGTGAGCACACAGACAAACATCATGTACATGGAAAGAGCACGTGTGGATACAGATGTATTCAAAGAGGACAGGGACTCACACACTTTTACTGTGAGGGAACAAGATCCTCAAGTTGTCTTATGTGATATTAAGTAAAAATACTTTTACTATACATGTTAGAAAAACAGGAGACTTTCCTACAATACATTTCCCCCAACTCTCTTTGTTGGTATTATGGTCTGTTTTTATATCGAGCTTTTCTGTTCTAGCAGAGCCAGGAATTGAACCCACAACCTTTAGCCACCATGGCTCAATCCTAAATCCTCACCTTTCTTAATACTTTTACTTAAACTTAAGTACTTTTGACACGAGAGTTTAAAGTTATTATATTGCACTATTATTATTATTATGCTATATTTTGTTAAATAGTTTTAGCCAAAATGTTTCCAATGAGTGCTGTAATGTAACAAAATACAAATACTTTGTTATTGTACTTAAGTACAAAATTCAGGTATCTGTACTTTTGCTTTGTTATTTATATTTCTAGCAACTTTTACTACATTTCCTCTAACTCTCTTTGTTACTCGTTACTACCAAATAAAACCGCAGTTGATGTTATGGTCTGTATTTACATCGCGCTCAAGGACACATATCGACTAGCAGAGCAGAGGAGGAATTGAACCCACAACCTTCCAGTTGAAAGACAACTCACCCTACCACTGAGCCACCATGGCTCTATCCTAATTTTTTTAAAAATACTTTTACTTCTGAAACTTAAGTACTTTTTCATACTTAATGACATTTACAGTAAATCATACTTTAAGGCTTTTAATATTTTAAAAAAATGACATCAACTTCTACCAAATCAATCCACTTAACAGTAATGGTCTGTACACTCAAATTCACCCATTCAAACCCATTCACTCGCACATGTGTACAGTACAGCCACATAATTCCAGCACAGCGATCAGGAGCAACTTGGGCTTCAGGGTTTTTGAGTAAGTGGAGTCTGGAATCAAACCCTCCATGTTGTAAGGCCCGTCAACCAAAAGCAAACAACAACTCCCATGATCCCACGCTGCTCCCCAACGTCCTCAAACTAAGTTTTTTGTTATTGTCTTGATTGAGAGACCCCCTAGTGGCAAAAACGACATACTGTGCGTTTCAAAGAAGCTGTCTGTCAAATAAAAAAGTAATTTGTCCCTTTAAACGTTTGCGTATTTTCCTCCCGGAAGAACAAAAGACGTCAACAAACAGTATGCGTAATCCAAATTTGCTCTGAGCGTTAGTCTGACTCTCAAAGGACGGCGCGGTTGTAACCGCGCGCTCTCTGCTGGCTCACATTCAGCGAATCCATTTTAATACACGAGACTATAACTCTCCACTGTGTCACTTTACAGTGCAGCCGTAGTGCATTGAATACAGAGCGTTTGCTGCAGACCTCTGGCACTCATGTCTCCACAAAACACTGTCACAGAGAGTCACTGGCAGGCATTCAAAAAATAAAAAAAATAAAAAATAGACAAATAAATAATGTAGAGAAGTCAAGTCAGGCAACTTCTCCACTCCAAACTGATGCAGATATTCATACATAAAGGAAAGGATCACAACTGTTTGATTTAAGAGAATATCACAGCCATTGTATCCCTTTTTTTCTTCTCTTTATCTACTTTTATTCATTATTTTTGTTTCATTTGTTCCCAATATTTTCAAATATACATTCATTTTGTCCAAGTGCTTAAGAGTGCAAAACAATGTTGGTGACAGACTATGAAGGAATCTACTTAATCAACTTAAAGATAAATCAGATAAATGAACCTGAAAAGAAGATCATTTATTATATAAAAAGACTATTGTGTGGAAGGGGGTCAGGGCCACATTTTAAACTCAAATGCTGAGATTGAAGTTAGAATTCTGAGGAAAAAAAGTCTGATTTTATGATAGAATACTGAGAGAGTAACACATTTGAGATCTGACATTAAAGCCAGATTCTGAGATTATTGTTGGAATTCTAATTCTTCTCAGAAAGAATATGAACAATTTAAGAATTTAAAGTCCGAAACTGAGATGAAGTCTGATTTTTAATCTCAGAAAACTAAATAAAAATAATTCAGAATTATCTCAGAATATTGAGAGAAAAACTAATTTGAGATCTGACATTAAAGCCAGATTCTAAGATTAAAGAGAACTCTGAATTTTGACAAAAACAATGAAAATCTGATTTTAAAGGTCCGACATGAAAGACCTCAGTAGAGGGTTTTTTGTTGTTGCTTATTTGTCGCAGTCGTTGAACCTGCGCCAGCGAGATTGGATCGCTGTGTGACTGCAGACACATGGTGTTTGGAATCATACGAGCCGTCACAATGTACCAAGTCAAGTTCAACCAAGGTTGAAAAGTACAAAATGCAGTCAGTGTACGAGGGGTTTGCGGTTGTTCAGTTTTTCCCAGAGTTATTCAATTTTGTCTTCTTTAAGTGATTGCTGTGCTCACTGTGTCCATAATTACTCCGTCTTTACGGTGCAGTGCACTCCCGTCATTTGTTTCAAGGGTTTAGATTAAGAAGCAAAGATTATTGAGGGGACTAGAGAATCTTAGCTGCACATTTTATACTTATACTCTACAATAAACTAGTCATGATATGATGTTGGAGCAGGTTTTTGCGACTGGAAAGTGCTATTTAAGGAAGCATCACTCTAAAAAAGATGGATTATGCGGCTTGCAAAAGGCTCCATGTTCTCTATTCCCAAAGCGCAGCATGTTGATGTGATTGCTGTCACGGCGAACGTGTGACATTTAAGAAAAGTGCTTGTGCAAACTGATAAACATTGATAAACATTTGCATCGGAAAACAAATGCTACTAATTGCCTCCACTCAAAGATTTAGCCTCCCCCCCAAAGTCAGAGCTATTGGCAGAACTGGAGTCAAGAAGCCTTTTCATCCTCCCCTGCCATCAATTAAGGACTTAATTTCACTAAAACCAGACAGTGACTGCGGCCTAATTTCTCCATCAGAAATGTCATTACTGAGCTGTTTGAACAGTAAATCATTTCATAGTGGAGTGGAGGCCATTACTGCCTTTCAGTTTTGCCGAGATATAAGCAGGAAGTTAAAAAAAAAGGAAAGGAAGGGAAAGGAAAGGGAAATATGGCCAAAAGGAGAAATTAAATGAACAGACTGCTAACCTGACTGAAGGCCAGAAATCAGCAATGAATGTTGGCTGAATACTAAAGAACACAACGCGCTCTCGGCTAATGCAGATTACAGTTTACACGAGGACACAGTCATACATTCCAAATCGTCTCTACCTTGAGAAAAGTGTCTGAAAGCCATAGGTAATCTCTATATTGGGGTAATTGCAGGATATCGTGCCTCCAGAGTGATAGCCCTTTTTATCTGGAAGCTCGCGCAGCTGCATGATACCACGGGTCCCGCTCACAGACAGGAGTTGAGACTAATCTATTGATTATAGTGCTGAATGTTCCAGTGGGAGGTGAAATGAGTTATTTTAGGCCCCGGTGTGAAAGGAGCCAAACGCAAGGAGGGGAAGACAGAGACAATACCTCAGAACAGCAGGAGGAGCAGGTGCCCCGACGCCGAGGAATAACACCTCACCACGCAGCCCGAGCAGGGTGCGGCGTGAGAGTGCATGTGCACGTCTGTTGCTGCGGGGAGGGGAATTAGTACGGAAAGAGAGAGGAGAGAGAGTGACAAAGAGGAGGCTGAGGAGGTCGCGCAAAGGAGTCGATGAAGTGCCTTCCCACTGGTGGCCCGGGGAGGCGAAGGCGTAATAGATTAAACTGGTATCTCGGGGCTCATCCCATGGTGAGCACAGTCCTATTAGAAGAGGCATCGTGAGTCTTTCACAGTCACACAGTCCACTCCACTGCAGTGTGGACAGAGCTGCTGGCAAGGCGCTTGAATGGCATTCCAGCGTTGTGAGCATTGGCGTGTTGGGGGTGGGGGGTGGGTTGGTGCTTGGAGGCAGCAGAGGACACAGGCCGATGATGTGACTGATGGCAGCACAATAAAGTGAGCATCTCTTTCTACAGTGTCAGAACCCTGTGGTATTAAAGAGGGGGGGAACATCAAATGACTCTCTGATGCATGCATGCTTTTCTTTGCTGATGATAAGCTCATTGTGCCCTGCGGTCAGTTTGATGGCTGATGGCACAAAGCCAGTGAAAGGTCTTTTGGCTGTCAGTCACCAGATCTGCAGTCAGTGACCTTTCATTCACATAAATAGAAATGTGAGGCCGGAGTTATAATTGCCAATCGGCGCAATCGGGGTGAATATTTTCACACTGCAGTCCAGTTGCAGTCCAAAAATAATGAGCGAAGCTTAGCTGGCATTAAGACTACTCTCCCAAAACTAACTACATACATTTAACTCCACGACAAACTAACCAGAGGCAAGACAAAGAACTGAAAAACTACCTGGGATAATCTCTGCAAGTGAAGCTGGAAAACTCGAGGACGACACAACAGAGGAAAACGGACAACCAAGACAGTTGCGCTAGCAGACCTCAAACAAGAGCTACGACACGGACTAACCACCGTAAACGTGGAAAACGGACGCGGGTGGAATGATGATGGTGGAGATGCCGTACCAGACGTGGCAGATGAGAGAAAAGATAAGTGACCTCAAAGATAGATCAAGGAGGAACAACAACATCCAAATCTTGTCCTAAAAATGACAGAAATCCAACGAGCCCCACCGGGTCCTCGCCCAGAAACCAAGCCCGAATGCTGCCCCTTGGTCCATTATTGTAAACGATCACAATTACGCTGCAGAAGTCGTCCAGAAACAGAGGTCACACTCACGACAGCTTATCTGGCATTGTCGGCACGGTGAGAGCTTTACTGCAACCCAACAGGCTCTGAATCTTTAGTTTCCCAGATGATGGCCACCACCGCCACCACCATCATCATGGGGGTATAAAAGGTTTCGCCCTCGACAGAATTGAGCACCAAGCCTCGTCCCATCGTGCTTCTCCCTGGAGAAATGTGTTGCCACAATTAGAATTTCTAATATTCCAAGCATGTTTTCTTTCTTTTTTTTGCTGAGCTTTGATTTGCTCCCGGAGGATGAGACATGTGGAGTGGGTGTTAATGATTCATAAGTTGCATTGTAAATACATAATACGTGTGGTTAAACGGATTTAAGGCTGACCTGCTTATCACACATTAAACAACGTTTGCTGTGTTTTACTCGCCGGCGTCTGCAAGGTTCAGCACAAACAAACAGAATTAGCTCGCTATTGACTCACTGCGCCCGTGATAAAGGATCTTGAGTCTGGATTTACCCATGGGTGTTAGTAAAATACCGACCCCCCCCCACCCCCCGCCCTCTGTATCAGTGCCAGAAAAATATTGAACTCTGCTGTAGTACTACTCGAGTGAACACACAAACAACCCGAGAAGCTATTAATTATGCATATCAGCCCGCTTTCCCCCACAAAAATAACCAGCGCGCCGAAAATAAACTCTACTGCGAGGTAACATTCGATACCGGGCGGAGGAAAAGCAGAGAGGAAAGGACAAAATAAAAAGAGTAACATCTTTCTGTTCATATTGATTTTCTCCCAAAAGCTGCAGTTGACACCATATTTTACTGTAAATTTCACGATAACCTTTCAGTATAATACAGACTGAGTGAACGTTCTGCTCCTCCATGTCTTCTCCAGACATGGAGTGACTCTCGCTGATGGTGGGAGACGGGGACCAATCACAGGACAGTTCAGTGACAGGACGCCTAAGCAGCAGCAGCGACGCCTACAATAATTATTATACATTATACACCGTAATTGAGTGATTTATGAATATTTTCTGGTTTCTTTGCTCCATACAACAAAGACATCGTTCAAGCTGAATAATTTTGGTGTGTGGACAAAACGAGACGTTTGAGAACATCATCATTTCCAGGTTTGGGTCTCATTTTATGGACCAAACGTGTATATTATAGATCATAAAAAAAACAACAGAACATTACTACATGAGACAAGAATCATTTTGCAGCATGTATTACATTGGCACATAACAGAGCAATCACATACAGAGAGTTTCATTTGCAACTTTTGCTATTTGCTAATTGCTTTTTTTTTTTTGCTATTTCCATAGGAAAACGATTAATTGCTCAGTGTTGGTTGCAGGCAAAAACTGAGAGACGGCTTAATGAGATAATGCATAATCATGAGAAATGTGAATGAAATGCTTGCTTTATCTTAATCGAGTTGAAGTGACACTGCAGTGGGTGCAGGTGTCTCAAGAGAAAATAGCTATACATTATCTTTCAATAGACTCCACAATCCGGCCAAAGTGCAGCGTTATCGCATTAAACTTCACCAATAAGCAGAAGTAGTGAATTACATTTACTCGCATTATTGAAATTGAGCAGGACAGGTGAACGATGAGGACAGCCGACACAGGTGGTGTGAGACCCGACCGACAGGTGCATGATGAGGACAGCCGACAGGTGAATGATGAGGACAGGTGAACGAACGACAAGGACAAGTGAATGACGAGGACAGGTGAACGACGAGGACAGGTGGATGAACAACGAGGACAGGTGAATGAACGACAAGGACAGGTGAATGAGCGATGAGGACAGGTGAATGAACGATGAGGACAGGCGAATGACAAGGACAGGTGAATTGGCCTCAATTAAGGTCCCTGAGTGAGGGAGAAAGTTAAAGAATTGGTGACCTTTGACCCATTGTGACTGATACATTATGTGCTTACATATTTTATTTTGTCAGCACTTTAATTTGTAAGTTTGCCTTCAATTAGAAACAATTCACATGAGAATTGTGTTCCCTTGTCCTTTTTGCACGACACAAGAAAGAACCCCAACCCCAAGTAACTAAGTAACTTTTAAACAAGCTATTTTTTTACTTGATTACATTTTAGACCAGTACTTTCCAAGTGCAATTTCATCAAAATAGTGGTGCTTTTACTTGAGTAGAATATTCCAGTACTCTTCCCACCTCTGCCATTAAGCACGTCCACATTTCTGCAGCAAGGTAAGGACTTTGTGACACGTGTGAAGTGGAAAACTGCACCTGCGAGACTGCAACGCCTTGATTAGTGCCCTGTACTAAATTAAAACGAATACAAATTCACCATTGAATATAACAGGTTCTGGCAAACCCCACCCAAAAAAAATAAAAGAAAAAAAAGATCCTTCATTCAGTATCACTGCCAGTGCAACGAAGGTGCACATTAACATATCAAAGGGGGCGAAGCACCACGTCTAGAATTTCAAGTGTGTTCTGTTGTGATGTTGAGGAGCAGCGGCGCTGACATGAGAGGAACCTCGCTTCTGTCCTCCTTAACAATTCCAACCCGTCGATACACTTCCTCATTGTGTCCGCTTCCAATGAGGAAGTGGCGGTGTGTTAACACAACTGAAGCCATAATGAGGCCGCTCGGAGGCGTTCAGTGAACATGCAATGGTGGGTTTGGTTTTTTTTGCGAGCTTGTTTTGAGAGTGACACATCGCTCCTCGTGCAGCTCAGTGGGCAGAAAGTAGGCCATCGTCGAGGACGGTGATGGTGGTGGTGGTGGTGAGGGGGGAAATGAAAATTGATAACATGCTGTGTGAGAGTGACTGACCATTTCTCTCCCTTCCCAGGGAAATTTCCCCTATGGCCGCCACATCGGATTAGATTCAGCCCGAGTCAAGTGTTGACCCTTTAGCACATCTCCTCATTAACTCCTGAGTTTCTCATTACCTCCTCGATTCATTCCGCTTTAACAACAGAAGATGCTCTGACCATCCTACCATTTTGGACATATATATATGTGAAGAAAAACTAAATATGTAAATGAATCTGTGTGATTTGCCCTTGCAGAGTTCTGCATTGTGCCTCCTCCATCTGTGGAGGGGAAACAACGAGCTGCAGTTTGTTCCCGGGATGTGATCTTTTTTCCCCCTCTTCAGCAATTTAACGAGCAACCAATTTTCACAACCCCCCCCAGTCCTGACGGAAGCACCATCTATTGTGTCTAACTCACCAGACTGGATAAATACCTCAAATTAGCTCAAGTTAATTTTATAACAGAGTGGCCGTGTAATGGTGATTTATTGGGCAAAAAAAAATAGACCCGACAGCCATTTAGCTCCCGATCAATCAGTCTGTTTGCGTTAGCCGCTAATGTTAGCCCATTACCTCGTTCACGGGGCGTCTGGCAAGGTGAGAACATCGCGCGTAAACAACACTTTTGTCTCGCGGTGGCGTCATATTTATTTATTTATTTTGATGCCGTTAGTGAACTTCAGTGGCGTTTAACACGTGTTAATGTGGCGACACGCGGCGGTAAATGAGGGCAGAAGTTGGGTTTTACTAGTCCAGCAACAGCAGATGTAGCTTAGCTCGGAGCTTAATTTTATTTCCATATAGAAAGGATTTGCATCATTTAACCTCAGTGCCATCACACATTATGTCCTTTTATTGTTACTTGTGGTGTTTTCTTTACAGGGATAGTAATTACTGCCGCATTAAAGCAAAGTTCCACGTCCCTGTCCCCACATCCAGCTTAGAGCCACACACGATGACTGTGATTTAAAGAAATACACAAGCCACAGTGTTTTTAAATAAATAAATAAAAAAATAAAAAAATATATATTTATACTGTATATATATATATATATATATATATATATGAGTAGATTAATAATGGGCATTCTATATGTGAGACTAAAAGTTTACAGGCTGTGTAACAAATAGACAACATTGTAAAGCCAATTATTCTAATGGGAAAATCACTACCATTAAATCCTAAGCTCTTATTTCGTGAGATGTAAATGTGAAAAATGTAGATTTATACAACTTTTAAGATGGAGTATGTACTGCGGAAATCCATATTTGGAAAAACTAGTGGCTGTGTTCGTATACAGTCTAATATTCATCATTAGAAGCATTGTTTTATACCAAACCAGAATGTTATCTGTTAAAAGTTGGTGTAATCGTGGTTTGGCCAACACGGCCTCTAAAGGTCAAGTGAAAAAATGGCCGCGTCATAATACATTTCATCGAATGCTTTACAGAAAAAAAAAGCTGTCAATCTAAATATGATTTTCTTCCCTTTAACATAATTATTTGTCAGCAGCTTCTCCTGGATCCCCTGCCGTGTGCATGAGTCAACACTGTCCCTGCGTGAAAAGAGCATCTCACCCCATCACACTCCACAGGTCTGTCTCAGAGCTTCCTGTAGGATTACATGGAAATGAGACAGTTATGAAGAGTTTGGGCCTCTGTCGTAAATTGTGGCTATGTGGCATGTATAGATGGAGGTAGCGGGGGCTCTGCTGTGTCCCCCCCCCCAGGGAGATTTGTGGCTAATGAAGCCTGGTGTTCGCCTCCTGCTGTCCACCTCCTCCTCCTCCTCTTCCTCCTCCTTCACCTGTGCGTGTATTCCAGCTGAGCTGTTCATCTGGGCACGGCACAAGCAGAGCCTCATGTTAGGCGTTCCATTTTTTTTTGTATTGCGGCATTGCAGTTGGCAACACTCAACCAGTGTCCAATTCACCTATATTACATTTACACAGTATATTCACTCACTAATATTCATGAACAGGAACATGTATTTACCCGGGAATAATCTATATTTTTGGCCAAAAATAAAACATGCTCTTGAAATGAGTCAGAAACAAAATAAAATGTTGAACAATTAAGTCATTCTTGTGTAAATACAATCAAAACCTCTTTACATAAGAGGTATTGTCTGGTAGTGTGTACTCTGGGGTTAAATCTAGCATCTAATCTAGTTTAATCTGGACAGGGAGTATACTATGGCCTGTTACGCCAAGTCTTCTTGCTGCAAAATGTAGTGCTAACCACTACGCCATCCAACTTAAAAACTCAACTTAAGTAAATTAATTAAAACAAAAAATGGTGGCAATACCATCTAGGTGCACAGTTTATTTGATCAAAGAACTATTAAAAAAGAGTGTTCTAAAAACTAGTGTATGAAAAGTGGGCTTCAAATCTCAGATGTTTGAGTTTGAGTCGCGACTACTTTCCCTCGCGTCGTTTGCCCCCATCTTTTGCCGGCATCCTTACGCTACTCACTCGACTTTATCCACTGTGGTTTTGCAGCACAAAAGTGTTCCCATGATGTGTTGGAATATAATCCTGAAGCATTCATTTGGGAGTTTGTGAAACGTAAAGACTTTGATGCCACGTCGCTGTAATTCACATGGCGCCAGCAGGATACTCTGCAAACCGCTGTGCACTTTCAGCTCCTTTGTAGGTGTCGCTTCACAGGTACAGTCACACCTCACAGTCTTTGCCCTCTCTTTTTCTCTTTAATGTAGGCATCTGTCGCTATACCCAATTTGTGTACACGGCACGTGCAGGAGCCAATTCTGCCATTTCGTACAGCTGAGAACAGAACACAGCTCCCTTTTTCACAAGCTGTATCGACATAAACTTTGTGGTATTGCCTTTATTGCTGGTCTCTCTGGTTGTTTTTTTACTGTATCATGTTTTAATATATCTCATTATTTTACAGCCAAACCAGGAACGGAACAAACGAGCTTGAGCACTGGTTAATTATCCAGAAGGAAAAAGTGCTTGAATGTATTGTCCCCCTGTCAATAGAAGAAAATAAACGTAAATATCAAACACATTTGCGGTTTAGAAACCTTGGAGACTGCTGCTATATGCAAATTCATTGTATGACAAGTAGGCGTGTGTCTATCGCGCCCGTCGCAACCCATCGCGTTGAAATCTTTCAACTTTGACGAAGAATCGTGCTGGCGTGACGGCAGGCATATAATTTTTTTGTGTGAGCTCTATCTCTATCGTCTTGTGTGGTTTTGTTGCGAAGTTCGCATGCTCGTGACGCGAAAGTGTCGCTGGAAGAGGTTCTCATCTGTACGGCGCTGCCAAAGTAAGCGGTGAACCCCACTAAGTCGTGTCCCGCCACGGGTGGTGTTGTTGTGAAACCGCACAACATTAGGTTCCACAATTTGCCCGTAAATGCCCGTAACTTCTGCTTGAAATACGGCGACCAACGTCCAACGCTCCAAACCGCGTCCGGTGCGAACACGGCACGGCTGTTGTTTGCAAAAACTAAATTCTGGCCTAGTTTGTGGCATTCGCGTTGAATGACACCGAAAAGGAATCCAGTTCATTCGCTTTCTTAGTCTTCTTTCTGTGTCGTGTCGTTACTTCTTGAGAGAGATTGAAAGGGACAGAGTGTATTTCCTGTTGAAGGATCTCATAGCAGGGCCCGGGCCAGTTGCATCTGGCACACTGTAATCAAACCAATCATGGCGGTTGATGGTCAGTGATTGGTTTCAGATTGGCTTGCCTTCACATAGCTCTCACTTTTTTTTTTCCTCCTCTTTTCTTCTTTTTACGGACACCTGCTGCAGCAGAAAGAGCGTGAAAGCATGGGGGATAGAGGCGAGACGGGAGGGGCTCGAGAAGCATCTGCTACTCCTGTGAAATCACGGCTACACAGCCTCTGATCACTTCTGGTGGTTGTACTCTAATTATAGCGCTAATTCATGTGCATTTAGTTCATACAGATGATTGGTCATATTTATCGTGCATCCATTCCCCCCCAACACTTTCTCCACCACAATCTCGTCTCGCACTCGCTCGCTGTCTTCTTCGCACATTTCACAGCGCCATTACCAGCTGTTCTCACTCGGTGTCTTTTTAGAACAACACGCCAGACGAAAAGCTCACGTCCCGGGGCAGAGAGAGATAGCGCCGCTGCCATGGCGGTTACATGTTAGTCAATTTGAAGTACACCGAACGAGAATGTCTCTCATGTGACTCCAGGGCAGCGGAGCGTGACCGACCGCAAGCTCGCCAAGTACGGTCGGTCACGCATGAGCGGGCAGGAGACGGGCGGAAGCACGAGCGCGGGTGTCACTGCTGTCGGATGTTTACACCTCAGTGGGAGACATGCCGCGGATGCCAATGCCTCCCCTTGCTTTTTGACTAATTGACCCTGAGCTGATATGTCAGCAGCTCGAAGGTGTAGAACATATGAACCCCCTGAGCAGTTGTTTGAAGAACGCCGCAAAAGAGGTGAAGTTCTGCTGAACGGGCTTCACTTTCCTCACAAGTGTTGGGGGCAAAAACATCATCCCGGTCAGGAACTACATGAAAACGGATCCATACATTCACCGACTCAATATAAAGCTGTCATAATCAGCAATAATATCATATCTGATAACCCGATATCACTACTTCACGTTCTCTGCCTCTCACGCAGCTGAGAGATCTTAGTAATTTGAGTGTCTTTCCTTACTGGAAATCACCCAAGTCCTTGAATTTGTTGGCTATGAAGAGGCCGATGCTGACATCTGTTTTGGAGTCACTCATCCTTGAAAAATGCTTGAGAAACAAAAGTAAACTGAGGACAAACTGCTGTCAACACCGATGCTCTTATTCCGCTACGGCGTCTTCTCGAGAGCTCTTAAAGCTCGTACCGGGATGAGCAGGAGCACTCGCAGATTCTCCTCGAGACCACTGCGCAATTATGATTTTAAAATAAACCCAAAGGCAGTCGCCAGGATCAAATGTCAGCAATGTACTCGCATGCAAACCACAGATACTTGAGCTCACTTTCCTAAAGTTATTTTATCAGCCGTTTGTTGCGCTTTCAGCAGGAATGAAGTGCTTTTCTGAAGTAATTCTGCAATAACACTGCAAAAAAATATCTGCCTATATTTTGTGGAGGTCTTACCTAAAATGCTAATCCTCCACATCTCTGTCTTACCAAAGACACCCAAAAGGACAATCACTTGTCCAGATGCTGCTGCAAAGCAATAAAAGTGGACGCTATTACATGTTAGCCCTCCCATCTTACGTTGTGTCAGCACATTTGGTCATTGAATTTGAGGGAATTGCTCCTGGGGAGTTCTTGAATTTGAAGTCAATCAAGGTGTGTGAACCCTGTAGCCCATCACCATCAATTTAGCAGCATTAGGCACAAAGATAGCCACGACGGACACTTCTTTGCTAACTCCTGATAGCACCAAGCCCTGATAACTATCACTATTCCTCCTCCTGGTGAGACTTTTGACTTAAATACTTTCCAATTTAGGTTTATTTTGGGTATTTTGAGTTGGAAATTTTGGCAGTTTCCCCAGTAAAGGAGCTAACTAACTTTTTGCGGCACAGCCTGAATGAATCAAACTTTAACTGTACTCCTTTCTTTTGTGTGTGTGTGTTTTGTTTCTGTAGCCCCTGGACTATGAAACCAAGAAGGCATACACCTTTAAAGTAGATGCCTCCAATGCTCATCTGGATCCACGATTCCAGAGCTTTGGGGCCTTCAAAGACACGGCGACGGTGAAGATTAACGTTTTGGATGTGGATGAGCCCCCGGTGTTCAATAAGCCTTCGTATGTGATGGATGTGTATGAAGACACACCTGCAGGCACCATCATTGGAGCGGTGACGGCACAGGATTTAGACGCCGGCAGCAGCCCAGTCAGGTAAAGTTAAAGTCTTCTGTCTGCAAAAAAAATAGACTCTGCCGTTAGTCTTTTTTTTTTGCACGTACACCTGTTGTGAATGCTTTATGCCACGTTTGCTACATCTCGGTAGTTTATCAAAATGACATCGCTGCAGTTTATGCTGGTTAGTAAAGGTTTCACATGGAGTTTGACTCTAATGATGAAGAGCATTTAGTGAAAAAACAGTATACAAGTTTATTGTTCTTAAGCAAACAGTTTATCACTCTTAATGGAGCGTTTACATGCATAAAGTCAGTCATTAATGGACAATTAACATTAAAAATCCACGTCTTTGAATAAGAGAACATAAATATTTTATACCTTTTCAGGACTGTTAAAGATTTATCAGCAGTGTCAGTGGGGTTTTTTGTGTGCAATTTCCCTGCCCAGTAGCATGAAAATTAGCGTTAAGTTTAATTTAATTTGCGGTTTGCCTCCCCTGGTATTAAAAAAGTATAAATATAAAGGCTTAATTGCCACCGCTTTACTTTCTGGTCTTCTAAAACTCAATAAACGTATGTGGCCTCAGTTGTTTGACACTAATTTCGAGAAACAGATCCTGTATTATTGGTAAATTAGGTTTCTGTGTCCATCTGGAGAGCAAACGTTGACCTTGATCAGTTTTTTTTTTTATTTATCCTCATTCACATGCAGACGTTTATGATACTAATATGACAAAACACTTAATTTCTGCATTTATAAAGTGGCGTTAGCAAGAAGGTGTAACAAAAGACTGAACAATAGTGAGAAATTAGTCCTAAAAAATGTAAGTGGTCCTGATATAGATGCTTTACTGAATTCAGATTGTGTTTTTGGTAAAGTGAGGACACAGACACAGTGTCCAGCAGGGCCAGGATAAAAAACTAAAGAAAGTCCTCTGTTTGGACAAAATCTAATCTCTTTAAAGAAGTGCTTTGTAAATCATTTTCACATCGGCCACAGTTGGCTAATGAAAACCTACTGTGAATGAGGCAAAGGGCCCTGGATCTGAGTGCACATCTTCATTTTGAAAAAGGCTTTACTATCGAACCAAATCTCCCCGGTTGCTCCCGTGAGGACAAAAGAGCTTAAGGCCGAAAGTGGTGCGATAATGAAACCTGTGATTGAAAGTTTTGGAACTCTAATCCATTCATCACCGTCTCCCGTCTCCATTCATCAACGTCATCGCGCCGCCGAGGAGTATCGCCACGTTTTAACTCATCGGCTCGAGGACTAATCAGTCTATGTAGAACATCTGACACTGGTGTGTACAGCCCCCTCGGTCGCTTCTGAGCCCCCACAATATCGTGAAGATTAAAGGTCGTTAGCATTTGCATATCTGCGCCTGATAAATGAACGTCGTTATTTGCACGAGGAGTGCAGATGTTATCCCGGCTTTATTTCTGACAATGACTGATAAAAAACCATATTAAACGTTTTAAATTAGGGTCAACGATCGCGTTTGAGGCCGGGCGTCTGACGCACCTCATGTTCTCCTCTTATGTCATCACGCCATTATTGCAACATTCATCCGCGAGAGTGGCGCTTTATGAGAATTCATTATTTTATGATTTTACTAGGAAATTAAAACACATAAAAGCAAAGCTAATGTCTTTTGGCTGCTTGCTTTTAGTTTCAATTTTGTGTGACTGATCACGTATAATATTTTGCTCTGTGGCTGGAGGCATTTTGTTTTTGGGTTGTCTGTCCATCCCATTATTGTGAGCTCATTCTCTTAAGGATGCCTTGAAGAAAATCCTCAGAAATTTGGCACAGACATCGACTTAGACTCGAGTATTAACTGCTCAAAGTTTGGAGGCCGACGGTTGCACTTTATGCAAACCACAGACACTTGAGCTCATGTTATTTTGTCAATCGTTTGTTGTACTTTTTGCAGGAATGAGGTGGATTCCTGGTTAAAGTTGTTTGGGTTCATAAAGAGAAGAAAAATCACCTAGTTTTGGTTAGGAAAATATAGTTAAAGTCCTTTAAGTCTAGTAATTAAGACTCATAATGACCCATCACACTGCATTTGGTGGAGATGTCAGCTAAAATGCACTTTAAATTAAAGTGGGGCCAAGCATTGCATGTGCTAGATGGTGGTAGATATTTACAGGGTTCCCATGGGTCCTTGAAATACTTGAAAAATAAAATTCAAGGCACTTCAAAGTTTTTGAAAATCGCCCTAAATAGACATGGGTCATGGGAAAGAAGTTAAGCAGACGTGTTAGTTGCGTGAAAGTCTCCCTCGTTTGTTACGGCGCCACCTTCTGTTTCACGCCCCGCATTGCTTGCTACGCAGGGCAGACGTGGAGTCATAAAACACGCCGCCGACGTGAGATTCCACGCGGAACGAAGTTAAGCAAAGAGAGAGCGAATGACGACCCTGTGATGCCTGGGAAATGAGAAATTCCGAGATCTCCGTCACACCAAATTTACAAACGTTGACCCAAGATCCCAAAAAGGACACTTACTTGGCCAGAGTACGCAGAGTGTGCTGCAAATCAATAAAAGTGAACGCCATCATGGACAAGTTAGCCCTCCACATCTTAAGCTGTGTTAGCGAATTCTGCTCTTGAATTTGAGGGAATTAGTCCTGGAAAGTCCTTGAATTTGATGTTAATCAAGGTGTGGGAACCCTGTGGCTAATCAAATCATGTTTGCGTCTTCACTGTTCTCCCTGATTGTGTCTTTCATTGTTGTTGGCTTGAGTATTAACTACTTGAAGTGATTGTAGCTCATTAAAGGTGGAAAATCAAAGCTTCTACATGTTTTTATGAACAACATCTACAAGGAGACCATTATTTGCCTCCTGATTTTAATGTACCTCTTGAAGATTAACGTTGTTTCGAGTCAACAAGTGCATGTTCGGAGTTTGGAAAAAGTGTGAGGACTGGAACAGTTGGTTAGCTGAGGCACGGAAACCACTGGACGCCAATTTCAGATTCTTAATTATTGCATACTTGTTGGACTTGGCACCGCTTCCTTAATGTGAAGGATTAATTGTCATTGAGCAAATAGAATTTTAATCTCAATGGCGCTGCCAGCTGGCATTTATCTCCGTTCCTGAAAGCTTTATTTTGTAAATTACATTATGTTCCTTTTTTTTGTTCCTATTTACTTTGTTTTTGGTAATTATGTATTCTTCAGTTGGACATATGCAACGATGTACTTACTGCCAGTAATGTTGTGTGGCTTGGCAGGGCGGTAACGTCGTTATATTAATGTTTCTGTGAGTTTGTTTGCATTTATTTTGGCCCAAACCCCGAATTAAGCCAACAAAACCAACTCATTGATGCCAGAAGTACTAATTTTGGCTTTGAATATCATATACATACAGTAAAGCAGTTCTTTATTCAGAGTAATTATGTCTCCACAGAAGCAAAGGAAATAAATACTTTAAGATTCTCTTTTTCCCTCTACAGTGCAGACATATGCTGTGCATGGAAATGAGAGCCTTTGGTTTTTTTGGTTTGATTAATTTTTGATCCTGCGTGATTTAAAAATTTAATCCCAGGGAAACAAAATTCACAATGTTGAGCAAGGGTTAGGCTCTGTAAAACTGTGTGTTTTACCAGAAACTGTGTGTTTTTCCTCCTTTATCCTGTGTGCGACCGAGACTTTAGCGCCACCCGCTGCGTATCTCCGTGAACTTTAGCTGCCAGTATTTGCTTAGCAGCAAAGAATTAAATAAATTTTTGTTCAAATATCACTAGTAATGTTAACTTTTCCTGACTCCCCTTTTAATAAAAGAACAAAAATCAATCTGTGATCTTTCGTTGGTGCTTTTTAAGAAACATCACTATTTAATTTTCCCCCTGACTTTATCTCAGACAGAGTCGTGCCCTTTCTTTATCAGTCTCTTTGTCTTACGACACAAAAAGGCACTCTCACTCTCTCTCTCTCTCTCTCTCTCTCTACACACACACTCTCCGAACAAAAACCCCCGAGTGGTAGATAACAATAGAGTCGATTTTGCAAAGACAGAAGAAGTGCATTAAAAAATGAATGAGAATCCCACTTTCTTGTATCTGAAGTCTATTAGCTGCTCTCGCTCAGGTGCGTTGCTTTGTAGTAATGGCTCCTCAAAAGATGCGTCGCCGCGGCGTAACGCGAACGTTACCTGTTGCACGGAGTTGTTTTATTATGAATATTTCAGTGCGAGGACAACAAAAGACACAAAAAAAGGCAGATATTTGTACAACAAAAGCTAACTCTCCACTTTGTCTCCGGCAGTTTAAATATTCATCAATATCACAGCGGACATTGTTCACTCGTGTGCCTTCAGAGAGCAGGGCCGTGCATTCTTCGCATCAGAACAATAGAGCCAATGACCCATCATGCATAGGGAAATATGCTTTTTAGGCTTCAGACTCTACCGATTCTGCTATTTAGCGGCACACGGAGCACCGCTATCTCGGGGGGGAACAAAAAAGGGCATCATGAATACTGCATTGTCGGACGTTTCTAAAGAGCCGCCCCGGAGTTTTTGAAAGAGTTTTTGAACACTGCACATTTGGCCTCTGTCTAAAATGGTAATAACACAAATCAGAGAACCCCGAGGAGCCACAATAGCCGTGGACTTTACAGGCTCTGCCTCAGCAGCAAAACCTTAAACCCCCCCCTTTAAGAAAAAAATCAATAGCCATGGAAAATAAACTCACATCTTCTCTTTTCTCTTTTTCTTAAATTACCTCGTGTATTGTGCTTAGTGTTCAGCTGGGCTGAATTAACAACACTGCAGTTTAAAGCAGGAGATAAGGCTGTAATTAATTTTCATATCTCGCAGCCCGTGGTACTGAGTCAGGCCTAAAGCCGAACGCCTGATGTCTTCTTCACAGCTGTTGATGGGGCTCTGTTCTCTCTCTCTCCTTTAAAAAGGAAAAACTCAGAAGTTGATTTTAATTAGAAGTGAAAAGATTTTTCATGTTCTAATCTTAAGGCGCGAGTATAAAAGGAGAGGGACGGTTGTTGTCTTGTCTTTGTCTGTTTCACGATGCAGCCCCTTATTAAAGATACACAGCGCTGTGCTCAAGTTGTCGGCCAGTTTAAGTATTTGTCAATCACTTTATTGGAGTACATCCAGAAAATAATGGGTAACATATTTGCAGTTTTAAATCAAAAATGAGAAACAGAAAATATTGTTGGGAGCCGGATCAATACGCTGAGGTCAATTCTGCTCAATATTAATTTCATCTCTTCCTAAAAAGGAGTCAAATTGTCTTGTTTGCACGGCAACCGCAACTGCTGAGAATGAATGTGATGAGGCAATTCAAAGTTGAAGTAGGCTTCGTTAAAAAAAGGTGACGGTGTAATCAAAAACCTGAGCCTCTCGCACACATGCGTGCGTTTGTGCATGTGAATTGAGTAAAAAACATTCAAAATAAAAGGCATGCATGACATTAACAACAATTTACATTTGTTTTCAAATCTCCAATTACCCTGACGTGGGTCAGTCAGGAGTCCTGCCCTGGTCTGTTCTACATGTTAAAGTGTCAAGTATTTAGTGTGACCTACACTACATGACAAATATCTTCTCTGGGTCTCATTTGAGTTCAGGAAAGTGAAAATGTGTTGAATATACAGTGACACAAAAAGCTTATGTTTGCTAAAGCATGATGACATAAAACTGGCACAGGTCACTGTCGTTTTGAGTGTCTCGGCTGATTCTGAAAAACATGTACGTTAATGAGGGAAACGCAGCAGAGACACAGACTGGTGTGAACCAGGCCTTATCCATACATACACGCCTTCACCATCCTCACCGCTAACACGTGGACACTACAGACCCTCATGTTGGCACAGTGGTTAGCACTTAGAGCAAGAAGATCCTGGGGGTTCAAATTCCCAAGTCCAGCCCAGGTCCTTTCTGTGCTGAGTTTGCATGTATCCTCCTACGATCAAAACACGAGTCACAGTGGATTCGGTCCACTGGAGTTGCCTACTGTTCCCATAGCTCTAGAAAAGTTCCCGGTAAAGGACGAGTAAAATGCAGAGGATAAGCTACTTTGTAAGTCTCTGCATGAAAATTGCACACTCATAATGAAACGAGTAAAGGTCTATTTGCATACTTTAGGTGTCAAAGTAAAGGGAACGCCTGTGAGATCACGTGTAAATGTCAGTATATGTGTTACTGGTGAAGAGTAAATGAAGATGGCACACAACAAAAATGCCGTAAAAAAAAAAGCACTTTCAGGATGAGCTGTCGCTCTAAACTTCTCTAAAATCATCTTTGGAAATATTGACTCTGATCAAGTGAAGCAAAACCAAGAGCTTCTAAGTACAGGAAGTACAGGCGAGGTACATTTTTGGTGACCTTCACCTTCTTCTCCTGTGGTCAAGACGTTATTGAGAGGCGTTCTGAGGCTTTTTTTTTGGTTTGGTAACGCTGAGGATTTCCAGCCCACAGTTGGGTCTGATGTCAGACTGGGTGTGAACACACACACACACACACACCAGTCCAAAAACACATTAACAGATGTTGTGACTTGCAAATTGCCTTTTAATTGTGAATAAAGTGGCTGCAACGTGGTCGCCAGTGAAGCCAGTAATTTCAATTTAACTCTGACGACACACAATGATCATTTTATGACATTACGGTTTTCATTATTGTTTTTTTTTTTATAATAATAATAATAATAATAATAATAATAATAAAAAGAGAGGTTGTTCTTGTTGTCGTGTTCAAGGAAAACTCTGCGTTGAGTATTCTGCTTATGTGGCACTACACAGAGTCAGCGTGCCAGTAGCAGCTTCTCAGTAGCAGCTTGAATCGCCCCACCCTCCAGAAAAAATTTCACCCCCCGAGGACAGAAATTGCAAACCATCGATCGCTTGAACTCTTGATTTGAGTTTGAGTCGTACGGTTTATCGAAGAGAGTTCACTCTGACCTGCTTTGACACGAGCGTGTTTGCTTTGAGAGTCAAGGGGTGAACACGGGGAAATTGGAATTGAAACAGAAGATTTGACGCAGAAGAAGTGATTTTGATTATCATTCTCGTTAAAGGAAAAAAAAGGGGACTTGAGGAGGAGGTTGAATTCATGCCAGGTGTTTTTATTTCCTTGTAATGACTGAGTGAAGTCCAGTTTGAGTCTCTGTAGTGTATAAAAAAAACCAGGCAGGATTAATATTAATGAGAAATAGCCTTTTAAGATCAAATAGCATGCCATGTGAAAGAATGGTGGCGTAGGACGAGCCCGACTCAAACCCAAGAGAAATTAAAGCATCAGTGTTGTGGAGCAAGGCACTAAAATTACCCCACCCCCAACCCCGGACTTTCCCTGTGAAGGGTTTGAGTAAAAAAAGAAAAGACAAATCAACTTGTTTTCTCCGTGGGGAACTCCACCGAGGATGACGACAAAATTATTAATGGAAAAACTGCCTTTAAAGATCAAATAGCATGGCGTGATGAATGGGGGGCTGTCAGTGAGTGGCTTCACATCGCTTTTGTATATTTTCGGTTTGCGTTCGCAGAGACAGAGAGAGGACGTCTTTTGGTTCTGCGTCGGCCCCGCGAGAGATTGATATGGCTTCAGAAAATAAGGGCCCAAAAATTCATTTTATGTTCCCAAGAAGAAGAAAAAAAAGCGTCTGCTCAGCACGGCCAGAGTACACGTGCCCCATTACCAGATTGAAATGTTCATGCAATCCTCAGCACATTTTTCTGGAAATGACCAATCAGAATGAGTAATGAAGGCTACGCCAACATTATATCGCACCTAATTCATGCACCTTTAGGGGTTTCGGGGGGCTAATTATATGGGTTAATTTTTGGTTTATGTTGAAAATTAATGTCATTTAATCCTCCATCAGTGTTGGTTCTAATCTGACCCATTTTTACAACTTTCCCGAGGCATGAATATTGTGTTTATGGCCTTTAGACCTCAGGATATTATCCACTATAAATTCTCTCAAATTAAATGGTACACTTTAATCCAGGTGAACCAGTTTTTTAAAAGCAGATAAATAGCATTCCCACTGCAAGTGGTTGTTGGCTGTCTTGTAGTGGTTTTGTCACCCGTGTGAATATAATCTGATGATGTTATGGTCTGTCCTATGCAATTTTTAAGGTGCTAATAGTCTGCTGAACTATTAATGGCTAATGCTTATACCCCGGAAATTAGGCAAGAATCCGCATTACTTTCCCCCCCAAAAATAATTATTCCTGTGAAAACAGGTTTTTGGACCAGTGGTAATATACGCAAGCATATAAGCATTTGAGTAATCAGAATTGTTGATCAACACTTTTTGTGAATTTTTGAGTAGTTTCAGTCACACTTTGGCCATTTTTAAGCCGCTGCTTTTTTCCCATTACTATGTTTATACATAAGGACCCAAGGATGAACCAGACTTGTGCAAGTCCAAAATTCTCTTCCTGATATCTTGGCTGATGTCTTTTGACTTTCCCATGATGTTACACAAAGAAGCAGTGTGTTTCAGGTGTGCCTTATAATACATCCACAGGCTTGTCTCTAATTTACTCAAATGTGGTCAATATACTTATCAGAAGCTTCCAAAGACATGTCAGCTTCATTTGGGCTTTCCCAAATTGTTTAAAGGCATAGTAATCTTAGTGTACGTAAACTTCTGACTTTGAAGAAAGTAATAAATAATTGTCTGAAAAAAATCCTTCTCTCATTATTTTGGCATTTAGCAAAAAGAAATAATTTTGGTAACCCGAACGGACCTAAAACAGGAAAAGTGATTGTCTGATTTCATGTCAGACATTGAGGAAAAAAAAGCATATGTGTCTTTTTATATAGTGTATGTAAACTTCTGATTTCAACTGTATATACAGAAGGTATAAGAATGTGAAATATAGAGTGTCTTATATCCTTTTTTTCAGCAATCTGATGAAAAAAATGTAATACATTTCACCAACTATATAAACAGAAAAAAAAGTCCTCAAAATGTTTCAAATTGGATTGAATTTGGGAAATACGTCACAGTTTCAAAGTTCCCTTGGCTCGTTTTTACGAACAAGAAGGAAAACGGTCTCATTTAGTGACTTCTGCAACAATTATCGGTACTTTATATCACGGCGAAACAACACACATAAGAAGACGGAAAAAAGAACAAATTTATTAAAGCCAGAATATGTGACCTATAAACACACAGCCAACTAACATGGGTGCCATGAGCATGAGGGGTTAAGACGGCAATCACAAATGGTCAAAAATTGAAAAAATGCTTTTAACTTCGGATCAGAAGATTCTAGCTTTGGGCTCCTGACTCCACCACCATGTCACCAGCTCAGAAAGCATCTTCTCTCTCTTGGGAAGCCCTTGACCAGTTGGGCTTGTAAATGGAGAGTTGCCAGTTCAAATCCCGGGACAAGTGATGGGCTGGGGTGGCCCCTGAGCAAAGGACCCAATGCTTACAGCTGTGTGTGCAAAAGGACCCCAGTGATCGTCAAATCTGATTGGATTTGAACAATGTGGCTCGAAATCTGAACGTAGCTTAAAGGTGAATGAAATAAAAGGGAAGGGTTCATTGGAGGAACACTGGTGGAAGGTTAACATTTCCTTTTCTTCCAGGTATTCCATCGACTGGAAGAGTGACATGGACAGCTTCTTTGACATCGATCCAGTGGCGGGGACGATTTCCACCAACGAGCTGCTGGACAGGGAGAGCGTCGCCCAGCACAACATCTCCATCGTGGCGACCAAACTTAGTGAGTATGACAAGGGGTGGGAGAGATTGACTGGGATTCATGCGGGAGTCAGTGTCCTCTCCTAAGCCATAATCTGTGTGAAGGATTTAACACACTTTAACTCAAGTCAATACTCAATCCCATTTTTCTGGGAAGGTTTATAGGTGACTATAAACCACGGTGACTCCCCCGGAGGAATGTATCTGCGGGACATTTTCTCCTCTCGCACGCTCACCCTCCACTCAACTCTGTTTTCCTTTTTAACTACCAAAAAAAAACACATTTGATGACATTGGCATTGAAGGAGAGCGTTCCGTGCCAGAGTCAACTTTTACTTACACTGCAGTAAAGTAAAGGAAAAGCCTTCCACTGTTTTTACAGCGAGCAGATGTGCGAGCCGAGTTCTCGGGGAAGAGCGATGCCGACGCCAATGCCGCGGCTTTAAGACTGGCATCGAGCTAATTATGTTTCTTTTTTTCTTTTTTTATGAAGGAAGTGGAGCAAATTTCCGGATAAATAAGCAAATCCATCGTCATCAAGTCATCAAATCTGCTAAGAACCGTCAAAGTCATTATCCCAGAGGCAGCCTGGTGCTCAATCAAAATTACCCACGCTGTATATTCATTAGGAGGGACTGTGAAATATGGGCTGCTAAAACCCCAGTCATTGTCGCCTTGGAAACTGATATTACACAATTCCCCTCAAGGTCATGGCGGTGACACGCCGATTCTGTCTTCAATGTGCGCGTGCGCGTCTCTTTGTGTGTCAAGAAACGCCACAAAAAAGCGTGGAGGGAGGGATTTGGAGAAGGTTTTGGAGAAGTGTGTTAAATGTTCAGTTGATTCCTGACGAAAGGGAATCAAGCAGCATCTTAGCCTGGCACGTCGCCACCTCGCTACTCTCTTATCACCTTAAAAGCCCAGGTCAGGAGTCTGAACCAGGCCTCTGCTTCTCTCTGGTTCCTTTTTTCCTGAAGCACTGATGTTTATCGGGAGACAATTTCCTGCCTTTGCAGAAGAGTATAAAGCCCACCATGGAGAACCTGCAGCCGGCTGTTAATGCTGCTCAGGACATGATTTCTAATCTTAAACTAAGACTTCACACAGATTTAAAGTATTTCTCACTCAAATGTACTGAGCGTGAACCACGATATATCTCAGAAAGATTGGAGTTGCAAACATTTTTTCAGTAAAACGGTAATTGAATCAACTCGCTTACTTTCCATGTTCTGCATTAATTTGCAGACCACGCCGCCGCCGCCACCTCACTCATGCCATCAGATTCCATTTACCACTCGGCTCTGAGATTCATGAAGATTGACAGCGACAGCACTCATCGCTGTGTCCCGCGTGAAAAAGGCTTCTCGCACCAGGCGTCTCTCTCTCACAGAGAGGCGACAATTATCACCGGCATCTGTTTATCTTTAAGGCTCTTACGGGGAAAATTACCTTCGTACACGTTTCATCTTTGTTGCAAATACTAGAGGCAGGGATCGCAAACTGGAACGACCTGCGGGTCAGGAGGGCGCAGTCAAGAGACAACTTTGTTGGGAGGGAATAACAACATTTCAGTAGAGGTGGATGATATGAGCTTAAAATTGGATCACAACATTCCATCATGATATTGCAATAACGGTATTCGTGAAGATATTTCACATCATTTAAAGTTTTTAACACGCAGAACTGTCAATATGATATAAAATTCAGACAGAAATACTGGCAGGGCTGCGTGAAAAATCAATTTCTGGGTCCACATGTGGCCCTCGAACCATGAGTTTGAAACCTCTGATACAGAAAGTCTTGGGTCTGGTCTTTCAGAGACCTTGTACTAAAAACCTGTTGCCAGGGTCACTGTGCAGCAATATCTATTCCTGCAACAGGATCAACGGCACCACACGTTTGTGAATAAGTGCCAGATATGGAAACGTGTATCTTTGGATAATAAGGGACAGAAGAAACTCACTAATCAAACCTCTTTTGGACAATTCTACAGCCAAAAATAAATCCAGACGGCCTGATTATTATCATGCTCATAAGAGAGTGAAATATCTTTTCTCTCTCTCTTTCTCTGTATTTCCTCAGAATCCATTCCAATATCGTGTCACCAGGCGACATTCCTGCACGGCACACAGGATGTGATTTGTTTTGTGTCACATGACAGATGAGAACAGCAACAATGCGCTATGTAAAGCGAGACAACTGCAAACAAAAGCACCCAAGAGAAGACACTCGCTCTGCTGCTGTATACACACACACGCTCCCTCAGGTCAGGTCTGATAGCTTTGCGATAAACAGAGGCAGAACAACAACAACAACAACAACAACAACAAACGTCACACTGCAGCTTGAAATGGTACCGTGTTGTTGTTTTTGTGACCACGTTTTTCCATCCGTTTTACCTCACGTTTGCTTCGATGAGGCTCCCCCTCAGCTGATAACGAAGGTCAGAAATCCATAGTCGGGCCTCACAGCGAGAAGGTTGCTGGTTCACGTCCTGGTCCAGGCCTTTCTGAGCGTGCGTGCATGTGTTTTCTTCCAAAACCATGCAGAGGTTAATTGGATACTAAACTGTTGTTCCCTGCGATGGACTGTCCAGGGTGTGACCCCCGCCCGCCTTTCGCCCCTAAGTCATTCGGTGCCAACAGCCCCGTGACCCTCATGTGGAGGATAAAGCATTTAGACAATGGATGGATGGACAAAAAAAAGAAAAAGAAACCATGTCTGGCACTGGTTCAGTAGGCGTGTAGAGATAAAACCACCACTCCAGGGTTTGTGTCCCAACTTGAGGGTTCAAAATCTGTCTCTGACCTTGAGTGAGATTTGGCAGAACTCCGTGTTCTGCGTATTGTGTAGCTGTTACGGCACCTCTGTGATCCGCTCCATTATCGCCACTGTTTTTCTTTTTTTCTTTTTTTTGTCTGTACGCCTTCGGTTTCAGCCTCTGAACCGTGAAGAGCACGAGTGCGTGCTACCGTCGCCTTACATGCCTGCACGCACTATTCCACACATAAAGAGAGGTCACTCACACACACACACACACACACAAACACACACAAATAAAAACATGTTTTTTTGGTTTTTTTTCTCTCCCTGCATTCTTGAGTAGCCTCACAACACTTACATAAGCAAATCATTTCAGACACATTTGACCCGCGTGTGCATCTGTTGTGCGCCTTCACTTTTAAAGACACTTTTTTCCACCCACGCCGTTTCATTTCCAATTAGAGACGACTTGTGAGAAAAAGGAAGAAAAGGAAAGAAAGAATCCCCTTGATGACATCGCCTCGCAAGGAAAGGTGCGTTTTTGTTCGACACCTGAGTTGGAGACACGTTCGCTTCACTTGATAAAAAAAGAAAGAAAAAAAAAGCCTGGGAGGATTGTGTTTCGGTCACTGCGAGACACGCCGCAGTCATGCAGCAGTGTCTGCAGCCTCTCCTGGGACACAGCAACACAACAGACGGCGTGCTAAATAAGAGCAAGGGTCCAGATTAACGCTCTGCTTTCGGCCATTTAAGCCCACTGGCCTTTTTTTTTTTTTAGGTGTCAATGAGAGGAGGGGGGGGAGAGATCTATTTAATGCAATAATAACCTTGGCAGGAGGCGAGCGAAGGGAACGCACTCTCCATCTATTTACTGCCACTGAATTTAATTTCACTCTTAACACTTGTGTTCTTCATTTGCTCGCTGCTTATTCTAACAGATTGCCATCCACAAGGAATCTTTCTCTCCCGCTCTCTCGCTCCCTCTCTCGCAAACTTTCTTATAGATTTGTGCTCCTGCTCGCAGAGAGTGACACTTTTATTAAAAAGAAGCTCATTAAAAAAAAAGAAGAAGTTATATCCAGTATAAATGTACAGTGTAAGGCAGGAGGCAGCTTTATGGCCGACCACTCAAGCAAAGCAATGCAGGATTCTGATTTTATAATGAAAGGAGTGCTCTTCAGATCACCAGCAGAGGTGCGATGCCATTGCGCCATCTAGTGGCCGAAAGGGTGCATCACCTGCACTGGGGAGTCAGTCAGTGGTGATGAAGCGGAGTGTTTTTTTTTAAAGATGAGGAATTGAAGGAAGTGCTGACTCATGACTTTGTGGAGGGAGGCTGTGTGTTTTTATTTATAAATTTCTGATTTTTGGCGTGTTCCCAAGACTTTCTTTGCTTTTCTGTTCAAAATGTCCACACAGTAATGTGGTTGTAAACAAGCTTTTGAATATTTTGGAAGAATGAGCTGCGGCAAGGACTTGAAGCGTTACGAAAATACTTTTAAACTCTAAAGTGAAGCAAGTGGAGGCACAGTCGAGGCATTAAAAAGACATAAAGACTTCAAACCTGTTCAGTTTTAGCACGTGTCTCCCACTTTTAACAGTAATATTATTTCTAATAAGTGTGGTTATATATGTAAAAGTAAATTTCCCTGCAGTGTTGGTGTTTTACATGCTGTTTTTCCCAAAGTCAGAGTCAGTTTTCCAGTAAGTGAAAATGGGAATTGAATAGCAATTGTCTGCCATTCATCATTGCTGCAAAACTGTGCAACGGTGTTTTCCCAACAAAAAAACCCAAACAAACCCAAACACATCTCCAATTATGTACGTTACGCCTCAGTGGTTTTAAAGTGGAAACTGAGGAACGCGTAAAGATGATGTCACCGTAGTAAAAATTTGATTTTGTTCACTTTTATGTGTAAAAAGTAGAGAACAAACAACATGGAGCAGAAACAGGGGCGCGGTGACCGGGAACACGTGGAAAAAACAGCCACAGAAAACGTAACGTAAACAAACAAACAACTCGATTTCTTTGCAGTGTGAACACAATCATTTACCCACAAACCAAGCACCTTACCTGAGGTGTCTTCAGCATCCAAACTGTCCAACTGTCTTCTCCTTCACAGGTGTCTTGAAGTTGCTCACTGAAATTGGAAGTGTTCATATACTCAACGCTGGTGTATCGGCGTCCAGAGAACGCGATAACGATAAACGCTGTTGTCCACGCGCGCTGCTGTTAATCCAAGACTCTGAGGGGTTTCCTGAAGTCCAGATTTCCCACAAAATTCTGACCAATCACAAAACTGCTAATAAGCGCGTAAAGTGTTAAGAGGAAACGAGATTGAAACTATTACAGTGCAACACGGTAACACACGACTATGAAAGCACATGAAAAGCACCATGAATCCACAGGAGGTAGTGACACTGAAACACACAGGTGAGACAGGTGAAAGACATTAGGGCGGGGCAGACAATCAACAGGGTCGACAGGACAGGAAGTCAAATTGAAACACATCATGGTGTAAGCTTTGACCAGACGATCACCCTGCTAACCTGGTGCATATTTTGTTCATGGAAAGCCTTCATTTCATTTAAACTGACCTTATTAAAATGGTCTGAAATGTGGTGTCCATGATCTCAACTGGAACTCCTTCCTGGTTAAATTAACCCTTAAGAATTCCTTTAAAAAACTTCCTAATTTGTTCCTAGCGGCAGAAAATGCCACCTTCACAAACACTGCTGTAAAAATAGTATATATAATAATATTTTTTTCCATTTGAATGAGTCAGTCTTTGAAAGCCACTTCAGCCTGAAATATCATTTTTTTATTATTATTTGAACCCTGTAAAGGGCAGTTTGTTTTTATTGAACACCCCCCCAAAAATACAATAGTTTCTGTTACAATAAATTACATTTCAAGGAGAATTTGATTATAATTATTATTAGGCCCTGAGATGGGTCAATAATTGTCAGAAACATTGATTTTGATTGATTGTTTGTTTTTTTTGCAGTGTCAGCATTTCGGAAAACAATTTGTTCCGAAATGCCACCTTCCCAATAACTGCTGTAAAAATATTATATATTAATAATATTTTCCACTTTAAATGAGTGAATCGTTTAATGGTACTTCAGCCTGAAATATACCTATTAATTATATTGTTGTCATTCTAACCCTTTAAAGGCAACAAATAAGTAAATCCATATGTCTGAGACAGACTTTTTACACATTTCATGGATTCCAGAGGATTTGAAAGTTGCTCCAAGGAAAGCTAACGCTTCAAGGACCTCGCTGACTGAAGAGATCTGTGTTTCTGCTGTCCAAGCATCAATGTTAGTCGTCGAGAAAAAAAAGCAGCAAATCCCAGTGTAGTGTCAGGTTTTTTTTTTTTTTACCTCTGTAGGAAGATTGCCTGCTCCTTCAAGGTCAGAGACAGGTTACTAACTGAGCTGCACTGTAGCTGCGTCCCCAATCCCCTGGAGACGACACAGCAGTCTTCTTAACCAACCACCTACACACAAACCTACGCCATGTGCACGCAAAAGCTCCCCTGCTGAAGAGAGGAAAAAAGCTTGTTCCCACATCAAATCCATAAAGTTTACCTTTATTCGGGCTTTCACATAAAAAGAACATTTCCCCGCTGTGCCCCTGCAGTGAGGAAACACTGTAACAAACAACCCTGGATTCAAGTTAGTCCCTCTCCAGAGGGCTTTCTCACTATAATTAATATGGGCTGCACATCTTATGGCTAAAACCCATAACAGAACCCGGGGAGGAGGAGGAGGAGGAGAGAAACCTGTAAAGAAATGAATCTCTCCACAGAGCCATATCCCATAATGTGAGGTGTGCTTTATTTGCAGGCGGCGCATGGGATGCATTTATTGTTTGTTTTTATTTAATTCTCCTTTTCATCGTCAATCAAAAGCATCATAAAAAAATTGCAGCAGAGTGTCCCGGTGCAACATCAGGGGTTTTTCCTACTAAACCCCGGCGTCTCACAATGGACGAGCAGATCTGCTGTGGAGCATCTGCTCAAGGACACCAGGGCGTGACAGCCTCTTTAAGCACTCTGCCATCCTGCGTCTGCACTGATAATACGCTGTTATCATGAGGTGTTAGGAAAGGAAAAAAGAAGAAAGAAGAAGAAGAAGAAGAAGCTGTTTTTCCAGCGTTTGTGTACAACTCTGTCCGGCTCTGAGCGGAATTAAACATGGTAAAACAGCGGTTTGACAAAAAACGCTGTTTTTAAACATTACAGTATATACATAGTATAGTATAGTAGATATATAGGTAATATAGAGTGTCTTATATCCTTTTTTCAGCATAAAATTTCATTTTCACCAACTATATAAACAACCCCGAGCAAAAAAAGTACTCAAAATGTTTAGAATCGGATGGAATTTGTGAATTTTTTTTCGCTTGGTCTAATTTTGTGACTTCTGCACAATTATTGCTACTTTATATCACAACTGCTAAAAATGCAACATATGAATCATAACTTTGACTCAACAAACACATAAGAGCCTGAAAAAAGTCAGAATATGTGACCTGTAAACATACAGCCCCAGGATGTCCATATAAGGAGTTGTGTCTCTCACAAATCATAATCAGTACTCTGTTACTGTACTCAAGTACAAAATTCACGTCCAATCTGTACTTTACTTGGTTATTTATATTCCTACTACAACTTGTACTTTTACTCCACCACATTTGCTCTAACTCTTTACTACCAAATACAATCAGAAGAAGAAGAGTTGGTATTATGGGCTGTATTGATATAGAGCTTTTCTAGTCTTGATTTAGCTGCTTTACTCAACAGTTTTCAAGAGAGTTCACACGCTGCAACATGGGGTTAAGGACACACATAGACCAGCAGAGCCAGGAATTGAACCCATGACCTTCCAGTAATACTTTTGCTTCTAACATTGAAGTACATTTTATATCAGAAAATGACTTTTGATGCTTAAGCACGGTAAGTGTCATTATACCTTAACTGGACTGAACGGAAATAACAATATTAATAAAAAGAAACAAGTTTGCATATGAAAAGAAAGCATAATTAAATATATAAATAAGGCTACAGCACAGCTGGTAGAGAAATAAGAAGAGCCAAGAACGATGGACATAATAATTTGAATTGTTGGACCTCAAATTTTGGAGTGAATTTGGGGAGTGGTTTGGAGGTGGAGCTTAAACTCTACACATATACAAGTCATTTAAATGTTTAAGAAACAATAGAGAGCTTCATGGAAAGGGGATGTGTATTATGTGTGTTGTTTATATTGTGTTGATTTATACTTTCATACACATTGTTTTTATTAAATACATGTTCAAATGAAAGAATTCCTTCCTTCATCGCTTTCATATTTTTTTTTCTGTGTTTTTCTCTCCTCCTCAGATAGTCCAGTGCTGACGAGCCGCGTCGCCGTCACCATCCACGTCCTGGACATCAACGAGTTCCCGCCTGAACTCTCAAGTCCTTACGAGACGTTTGTGTGTGAGAACGCTAAAACAGGACAGGTGCGTGTGTCATTTTCATTTTTTTTCCCACCCTATTTCTCCTGCATTAAGTGGTGTTGATATATCAGTGAGCTGACAACTGTAAATTATAGTTGGTTTTTTTTGTGTGTGTGTGTGTGTGGAGGTGGTTATGAATCACTACGTTAAAAAAGGTGCCAAATTGTACCTGAGAGCTGTTTGACATCAACAGCACTTTTTGTGATGTGTGGAAATTGAAAGTTTTCAGCCGTTTACTTTGAGGCACTTAGAAATGGAAAGGGAGGCCATGTTGATGCTGGAGAAGGTTTTTGAAGGACCTCGTGACATATGAAGTGCTTCATTTTTAATGCAATCCTACAGGGATTGTTCGGTTTTGTTTTCTTTTTCTAACTCGATAATGAAACCATATCAGTGCATGTTTTTATTCATGCAAACTATTGATTATATATATATTTTTGGTATTTTCTTGTTCATAGCGCATGTTTTAATCCTGATTTATACTTCTACCACGTGTCCTCTGAGGGTCAGGATTCAAACTCTGACCTTCTTGCTGTGAGGCAACCACTGTGGTGTGAACGAGTAACAGTAACAAACCAACTGTACAGTTTTGCCTTCAGATCAGGTGTAATCACATTTTGGACGTCCAACATATACTATGACCTTTTGAGACATTTTTGACATCGTACTATGACTTTTTGTCTCATTTTGGACGTCTTACTATATGCTATGACGTTCAAACGGTTTTCCCTAGAATTTCAAAATAAAAGTGTGTGTTTTGATTGATGCGAGCACAAACAGGTCTGGACCTGAGTGACGTAAAGTTAGAAAAAGGTCAAAGCTGTGTGCGGAAAAGTGATACAATGGGAGGATTTCTTTATTTTTATTATCGATTCCTCTCTGGAACCCTGACTGTTCGAGCGGTCAAGTGTGAAATGAGAAAAAAAAGAAAGAAAAGAAGCCTGCACAAAGGAAACAAGCGCACTGATAATGTGTTCTCCTCTTTCTTTAATGTGTTTCCCTTTTTTTTTTTTTTTATAAAAAGCCATGCACACTGGAACGCTGTAACTGCCTGAATTGGTTTGTTAGGCGTGGTATAATTACATTTACATTTGCGCCATTTAGCCCGGCACTCTTATCAGGCTGAGGAGCGTACAATGCTGCCGAGCAGAGTGCAGATGCACACAAACACACTTAAAAGCCATTTCCTGTGCACACAATGGCAGCAGATAATGCTGGGGTTAGAGCAGCAGCAGCAGCAGCAGCAGCCGCGGCTCCACTCGTGCTGGAGAGGAAGCGGGGAAATACACACACGCAACAAGAGTGCAAGACAAAAGAAAATTGTTTTATTTGAGTTATTGATTGTTTCATTACAGTCATGTGCGTTTCGGTATTAATTATTTATTTATTCCCTCCTTTGTCTGTTTTACTTTCATTGCTTTTTATGTTATGACTTCTGTTTGTGGATTAATGTTTGATCTTTTCTTATTGTTATTAATCTGTAGATTATTTTCTATGTCATTTGTTGCATAAAATGTAAAAAAAAAAAAAAGGTTGATCGTGTTTGGCCGAATCTTGAAATGTCTTGTTTTATCCAGTTTTAATGATTGATTTGCTAAATGGAGCAAAAAAAAAACAGAAAATATTCACATTTAAGCAGCTGATTTATTTAATAAAAAACACGATTTGACGATAATTGGTTAATTTTAGATTCACTGAGTAATTGTTTCAGCCCTACTTCATTCAAAGTGCTTACACAATAGAGGTTAAACAAATAGTCAGTAATCTTTCATTTGCAGTTGATTTTTATTCGTCTTTTACTTGTTTTATACTTGATTCTGACTAATCTCAGAATTCATACTGATTTTTTGTATGTGGCCCTAATACTCTTCTGTACATTACAGGTTTAAAACTGATTTAATAAGTCATAGTAATTGCAATTATAACAATAATAATAATAATAATAATAACAATAATGATAATAATAATAATAATAATAAAGGAAGTAGAGTAAATGATGATGATGATGGTGGACACTGGTCTGATGAACGGATTAAAAGCACACTAGGTTACTGCACAGATTAGTTTCTGACACAAACCATTGTTCCTGACATCAGTGCTTAGTCCGAACGTGAAAAAAATCCAAAACAATTAAGTGTGATAGGTGACACAGGAATGTTATTGTTGGATACACAGCTCGAGATTGAGTCATCGCAGAGCTAATTTGGTTGCGGGGGAAAATCAATATCATTGAGAGTGAGTGCTGTGTGTGTGTGTGTGTGTGTGTCACACCTGATGTCAGCTTCACTGCTCTGGTGGGAGTTTTTTTCAAACACTGAGAGGTGAACGAGAGCAGGAGCGACACGGTCAGGTGGATGGAACCGGGGTGGGAGGTCTGATTGTAAATATTAAGGATGGCTCCATGCCACGTTCTCCTGTCGGACGCCAAATATCAGTCTTTTTAAATGACTTAAGTTTGTTTATCCTGCTTCCAAAGACTAAATTAGTTCAGTAACTACTTTTAATTTTCCATTTTTTTTTACAGCTAAGTGAGGCATTTATGTGATATTTACCGATGGATCAGCTAATTCTGTCTGTGTGTGTGTGTGTGGAGGGCGGAGGTGAAGAACAGGCTGGTAGCATAGTTAGTTCCTTCAAAACGCTACAAGACCGTTGGGGAGGAGAAGGCAGAAAGAGGTGGAGGAGGAGTATGAATCCATCAGCAGTTCCTGAGGAGGCTGAGTCAGCGTGTCTGTGTGGAAGAAAAGAAAAGGAAAAAAAAAGAAGAAGAAGCTCTGTGTTCTTTCAGACAAAACTCTCTGTCTTTTTCCCTCTTTCACAGTGGAGAGCAGATGTGAAACTGTGAAAACATCAAACTGTTTACAACTCTTCAAACAGCCGCAGCAGTTTTGGACAAACTCCATCACACTGAGTTGTTGTTGTTTTTTTTAAATGTAACTCAGAACATTTCAAGTCCAACGTACTGACTGTGTTCACTGCCTTGTTTCAGCAGCATTGTGTCCAACTTGGAGTCACTTGAGGATTTGTTCGATTCCTCTGATTGTTGTTGAATAATCTCTCTCTTTTTTTTCTGTTGTAGCCCATTTTATGTAAAAAAAAATAAATAAGGGCCACATGTAAAAAAAAATAAAAAATACACCAGTATGAATTCTGAGATTGAAGTCAGAATTAAAAAAAAGTCATACTTTGGAGGAAAAAAGTAAGAATTCTGAGATTAAAGTCAGAATTCAGATTTTTTTTTTCCAGGCCACACGTAGAAAAAATAAAATAAAATAAAAATAAAATTAAAACATGAAAAATAAAACATGACTTTAATCTTAAAAATCTTAAAAAGTCAGAATTATGAGATTAAAGTCAGAATTCTGACTTTTTTTTCTGAGAATTCTGACTTTAATCTCAGAAGTATGACTTTTCTTTTTTTCCTCAGAATTATGACTTTAATCTCAGAATCCATGCTGTTTTATTATTTTTTGTGGCCCTAATACCCTTCCTTAGATTTACACAAATTGTATTATTTTCTAAACTGATGCCAGCTCTAAACATTGGTACATTTAAAGAAGATTCATCTTCATAATAAACTACACACACACACACACACACAATAAAACTAAAGGAATCTGGGCCTGGAAGGAAGCAGAGAACTGTCGTCTGCCTTTTCTATGTTGGTTTTCATGCAGAATTGGTTCCGATTCATTTGAGTTTGGAGTTTGTGTATTTGTCCTGTGATTGGCTGGCAGCCTGTTCCAAAAATCCAAAAATCAGGATAGGTAACCGGGATGTTTGCACAACAACTGCCTGAAAAAATACAAATATAAATGTAAGAACAGAGAACCCCGAGTTTCCATTTCAGTCATTTTCACCACATTTATTTTATTATTTTTTTAATCATAGGTGATTCAAACGTTTGGTGCAAAAGATCAGGATCTTGCTCCACCTGGACAACAGTTCTCCTTCAAATCCGTGAAGGAAGATTTGAAAACCAACAAGAATTTCACCATCCGGGACTTTGGAAGTAAGTATCAGCTGCTTTATCTCATGAGTCTCTTCAGTCAACAATGTTGGAAAACAGTTATGAAATGAAATCCTTGCATTCATAGATAGCTAAAAAAATATCTCTGAATGCAAGATGTCATGGTCCGATGTGACTTATATGAACACAAAACATTTAGTTTATGATGTTTTAACTGAAAAACGATGCAGTGCACCATCTAGTGGTTAACACATGGAACCTCAGTGGTGGTTTGCAGAAGCGTGGCTGAGTGTTCTAGGATGAAGATAATAGGTCTTATGTCGTCTTTGACGTCTAAAGGTTCGACAAAGCTGAGTAAAACACACACAATGAGCAACTTTAAGATGCCAAACACAACGTTTTTGCTTGTAAAAAGTTGTAAAAGTGCTCACAATGAGACCAAGTACTGGAGGAAGTTGAAGCATAAACAGTGAGAAGTCGCCCACATGATATGGGGGCATATGCCTCCATAATGTATGCGCTGGCCGAGCCCTTTGAAGTCTGGTCAGGAAAAGTGGGACACGGCAGGATGCGGGCGGGAAAACGAATGCGTTCACTCGCCTCGACGAGGCCCCCGCTCTGAATCTCTGAGCCTTTTTTACCTTTTGGACACACTGTCTCGCAGCTTCCTTGACTATCAGACGGCCCCGCAGGTACTCACACGCTCTCCAGATAGAGGGGCGAGATCTGATAGGCAGGGACAGGAAATGGAAACACCGCGGGCACGGCGGACAGGTTCAGCAACAAGAGGGGAGGGGAGGGGAGGGATGGGGGAGTGTTTGTGCACAAACATGCGAGGTGTGCGAGAAACGCCTGGGCCCTCCTGTCTGGAAAATGTGCCGAGCTTTGTCAGTGGAACAAACCTGCTTTGACAGGGTCAGACTGCCTCGCTGTAGCAGACAGAAACAGGCAGGTTCCCTCGCTCTCGTATTCATTGTCGACCTCCGGTCCACTCGCCGTCCTCGCGCCTCAGGCCACTCTGCAGAAGTTGTTCCCTCATTTTTATCTATTATTTATCACATGCTGTTTATCCGCAAACCGATGCTTCTGGAAAACAAAAAAGAAAGGATTAACTTCACGTCCCCAAGTTCTCCGAGTGAAGGTGATAGGAGAATGGACGTATAGGCCTCCAGTCTAGGGTACGACTCCATTTCAATGGTATTTCTAAAGTTTTCCTGAGGAAAATTGCAAGTTTTTACTTTTTCAGTAGAGCATTTGTATTTATTATGCTCCAATTAGAAGATAAAGCATGGCACGTATGAGCAACTACATCCATTTTTATCTACATGCTCTGTGTGAGATTCTTAGAATTATCAGATGTGTTGAAATGTAGGATTTTTCCCTCTAAAGTCATCAAGAGCCGCCGCACAGTTCTTCACACAAATCTTAAAAAGAAGCAAAAGAGCAATCCAAGTCTTAACTTATCGTTTCCCCTACCTCTTAGACAACACAGCTGGAATCGTGACAAAGCGCAGTGGCTTCCGGCGGCGTTTACAGGAGATCTATCTGCTCCCCGTGGTGATTGAAGATAACGGCTACCCGCCCAAGAGCAGCACGGGCACGCTGACCATCCGAGTGTGCGGCTGCGAGTCGGACGGATCCCTGTTGTCCTGCAGCGCCGAGGCCATCTTCCTGCCCGTGGGCCTGAGCACGGGAGCTCTGATTGCCATCCTCCTGTGCATCGTCATCTTATTAGGTGAGACCTGTTCTTTGAAAAGAGTCTTCATTGTCGGTTTCTCCTATTGCTGTATTTGGATTCTGATTCATTACAGGTTGGATTTTCATGGCTCACAACATTCATAATTCAGAAGTGTCTTAATGTAAACAGGACCAGAAACACCGGATTTGTGAGGCCACATGATGTTGAAGCTGGAAATAGGTCACATATTGAAGCGATATACCTTGGGTTATGAGTCCCTTTAGCCTGGATCTGACCCCCCCCACCAGCCTCCATCCATAAACCTGACAATCTGTTGGATGAAAATGTCTTTTTTTTCTGAAAACGAGCACAAGATATCCCACTTTTAACGGCTCCACCTGAGTCTGTGTGTCATTCAATTCCCTGGAAGTATACGATGTAGTTAGTGCTATTAGTTTAGGAGGAGATGTGGATGTGTTTGAGGATATAGGAGGATGACTTGAAACACCACCATTGTTGTTTATACTGGTCCCCTATGCGCCCACACTGTTGTTGTTGGCGCTGCAGAAGAATGACGACGCAAATTAACTTCAGTTACGACTCGGCGTCTATTATGTTTCTTAAGCAGCAGCAGCAGCAGCAGCAGCGATGCTAATTATGTCACAACACAACAACAACAAGAACAACAACGACGCCAGCTTTGCTGCTGTGTCTTTACAACAAAGGAATCTCAAGGGAAAATCGTCCCTGGTGCCATTTCCTTAAATGCTGCTTATCTTGGAAATTGGGTTAAACCCTATACTAACATCTACTGCGCTCGATAACAGACTTTATAATCTATTTTCATTTACGTGTGCTCCAGTTTCTGAAAAGCACCTGACTTCAAATGTGCCGTGTTTTCACCGTCAAAGCCTGGCTCTCACTTTCTCTCTCTCTCTCTCAGTTAATCACAGAGT
Organism: Solea senegalensis; assembly: GCF_019176455.1. Lineage (NCBI taxonomy): Eukaryota > Metazoa > Chordata > Actinopteri > Pleuronectiformes > Soleidae > Solea > Solea senegalensis. The sequence goes on along the minus strand of NC_058021.1, from coordinate 32,927,219 downwards.
CCGTATGATTTCAGGTCGTTCACTCAGACATTTGAGATCGGAGGGAGAATCGCTTGGCCCTATAAACTGAATTCCCTGGCTTTTATGGCACATTTCCCACAAGGTCACAGTTGTAAAATAAAAACCCCCTCTTTAATTCCCTGCCATTAATGTCCAAACTCATCTGCATAGCAGGGAGGAAGTAAATGTCGCTTTATGGCATCGTTTTCTAAATTATAAATGTGCGTCGGTTGTTAAGAGAAGGTCCCGTTTTACAGTGGGGAGTCAAGAGTAGCCGTGACCTTTGCATTGAGCTGTAATTACCTTTCCCTTTGTCTAATACGTGGAGTTTGAAAATGAGCCATCGATCTGACTTCAACCGTGGTTTAATGTTGTACTATCTTTTTCATTCATTCCAAGCTTGGTTAAACGTGTAAGGAGTAGTGCAGCGACTTCATCTGAGATGTGACGTTTGCTGATGATGTGTTTCGGAGCTCCGAGGCGACTCGCACCCTGGGGCGACTCGCACCCTTGTCGCGCGGAAATCACAATGCTTTGCAGAGGAAATTTGCATAGAGCCACTTAGTTCCTGTGCAGGATTTGTCAGGATGACCCAGTTGTCGTCGTTCTCCTGTGCAGAGAAATGATGAGGTAGATTAAATAGACCAGGCACAGAGACTTTCATCTCTCTGCTTCCACACTGATGCGGTTTGGGTGCAGCCATTGACAAGCGTGTGCTGTATGTGTGTCCCAGTGCGCTGCTGTACCGCGAAGGCGCCACTGGGGGGGGCTGGCACACTATCTTTACTCAGGTAGATAGAAATTCAGAATGAGGAAGGAAGGAGTGAGAAGGAGGGGAGAAATGAAAGTATAGAGACCTTCTTGAGGGCTTTTTTTCCCCCCAGTCTCTATGTATTTATTGGACTCTTTTATTTGAATGACTTCAGTTTTATTCTGCCCATTGCTCTTCCGTTGAGATGTAACTGTATATTAAAAAACCCACAGGAAAAAAAAAGAGAGAGAGAGAGAGAGAGAGAGAGAGGGTTGCACACAGGGAGGGAGACAGAGGGAGACAGATTGCACTGACAGGAGAAAGGGAGAGGAGGAAATTCATTGTAACATTACATGTTAGAAATCACACTCTGCTGTGCTATTGTGCCCAAAATATGCAGAACCTCGTTCCCCCTCTGAGGCGATGTGCGCTAAAACCAGTAGACAGTTGTTTTGCGTATTTCCTCTGTGGTGAATACTCACCGTGCGTTAACAGTGTGTTTACAGTTACTGTGCTGCCACTGCACATTATTTGCTGTGTACTACAAAATCAAAATGCAATAAATTCCAGGTTAAATTTTTAGAGACATTTTGTACTGCTATTATTTAAAGGATGATTTTCTTTACTGTAATTCAATGTGAAGTTGATAGTACTACCTACATACTGATGACGTTCCCTTTATTAGGTACACACGACACCAAGTTACTGCATGTTTTTTTTCTCCGATTATTTTGAAACCACATTGGTTATTCTCCTCCGACATCCGGCATCAGCAAGGCATTTTCTCCTACAGAACTCATACTGGGTATTTTCTCTCTTTTCCTGACCATTGTGTGTCACCCTTGAGATAATTGTGCATGGATATTCCAGTGGATTAGCAGTCCATAGATCATCATTCTGAAGCACTACTAGAAAAAACAAGCAGCTGAATGAGTGTACATAATATAGTGGCTGGTGCGTGAGTACAAAGTGTTGATTCAAGCTAATTGCAAATGTCAGAACATGCAATGACACTGAAAATGGTGATCTTTAAAGGTTGTACCATCTTAGCTTGGCAAATTAGCAAGCTACTGTTGGCTAGCATAAAATTAAGTTTAGCTGTGGGTTTACCACCTTATCTGGTGCTGTAACAAGCTAAAGTTAGCTAATTACCATTAAATTATGTTGTGGGTTTTACCATTTTCCCTAGTGCTTTTACAAGCTAGAATTAGCCAAAGCATATATTTGAGTTTAGGTTTGGGGTTTACCATCTTCCTTAGTGTTTTAACGAGCTAAATTAGCATAGAATTAAGTTTAGCTATGGATTTACCATCTTGTCTAGTGCTTTAATAAGCTAAAGTTAGCCAATTAGCATACAATTAAGTTTAGCTTTGGCTTTAACCCACTTACTTGGTGCTTGAATTAGCACATAATTAAGTTACTAATTAAGTTATGGGTTTACCATTTTACTTAGTGCTTTAATAAGCTAGTTTGCAAATAAGCTTGGGATATGTGTAACTGTAGCTTACGGGAATGACATGTGGCGTGAATGTGGTGTGGTGTGAAAGTAGCATACTCATTAAATACTCCATGTTGACTTAGGTGGCAGCATTTTGCACAAATTAACATAAAGACATGAATATTTGTACCACGTTTTCCAGCATTTATGCTGGAAGCCGAACCAAATTGGACTCGGTGACTAATATCCCATTTTAGACGACACCTGTCATCTAAAAAAGAAGAAAAGAAAGAAACATTGTAACCTAAAAATCATGACATCCTTTGAAATCACCACAGTCATGATTATTAGGATGTCAGGCTTCATCGCAGGTAGTGTTTGAAGTAATTTGTGTCTGTCGACAGCACTCTAACGTGTAATTCTCTTGATTTGTCCCTTCAGTCATCGTGGTCCTCTACGTGGGCCTGAGACGGCAGAAGAAAAAGGAAACTCTCATGTCATCTAAGGAGGACATCCGCGACAATGTCATCCACTACGACGACGAGGGAGGGGGCGAGGAGGACACGCACGCGTTTGACATGGGGACACTTCGTAATCCCAAGGTTGTCAAGGAGAACCTGTTCCGCAGGGACGTCAAGCCTGAGATGAGGAGGAATCCCAGGCCGACGGTTTCTCAGGAGAACGCCGACATCCGAGATTTCATCGGCCAGCGTCTGCAGGAGCACGACGTGGACACCTCGGCGCCTCCCTATGACTCGCTGGCCACGTACGCCTACGAGGGCGACGGCTCCGTGGCCGAGTCGCTGAGCTCCATCGATTCCCTCGCTATAGAACTCGAGGAGGATTACGATTACCTCAACGACTGGGGCCCCCGATTTAAGACATTGGCGGGGATTTTTGGGGAACAGTCGGAATCTCAGTCGGACTCAACAACCACAGAGAACAAACACTGATGTTGTTCACAGACTCACAAAAAAGCAAATATGTAACAATGTGTTCTTTCAGTTTCCACGTTTTCACCATCGTTTTCTCACTCTTTTATGTTCTTATGTGTTTCTTTATCATGCTTAAGTCCCAGAATTGTAAACAACGTGGGAACATGCGGATTAGACGAGCAAAGCGACCATTCAATTATCTTTCTATCGAATGTTGTTTCTTGTCTAACACTTCAGTTTCCTCTTGGGGGAGGGGGGGGGACACACATTACACATGGAAATGTTGTCATTTCCTACAGCATCCTTATAAGTGCCTCAATATAATTGTTCTTTCACTCGCTAATTCATACACAGATCCAGTGTTGCTCCTTTTAGATCCCCATATGAGTCATTCAGAGTACAGTACTGTGCTGTGACTGACGTCTACCAAGACCAACGTGGACCCTGCGGGGACAACAAAGTGGCCTGAGTTTGGCCAAAGATGTTTTGAATGTTATTTATTCTTCTATTTATTTATTGGCTGAGTTTTATTAGGATTTTTTTTGTGTGTATTTATCTATTTATCTCTCTGTCATCGATCTGTATTTTTTAATTGTTTTTGGAGACACTCGAGTAAATTTTGTAATTAATCAAGGCCCACATGAAAATGTATGTTTCTGTTAGGTGGGTTCCTGTGAATAGACTTGTACTAGAGTTGTAAAAAGATGAATAACTAGGGCTAAATACAGCAGTTCAGTCGTGTAATAAAACACTGTTTTCTTAAATAAACCACACTTGGACAAAATTGGCCTTTGCTGTGGTGATTGGAGCCAATCCCATCTGACACCGGATGACCTATAACAGTGCCAAAATCCATAATCCCACTCTCAGTCACAGACTCAGTCACAGACAACCCATGAAGACACACAATTCCAATTCAAGTCTCCCACTGTTTTTTTTTTTACATTTCACTTTTTTTTTCTCAACAAATAACTGCTTTTAAGGTGAGTGTTTCCTAATATGTGTCTTTGCTAAGTCACATCGACGATTCAGTAAGGCACCGAAATGGCCCAATTTCCTCAGCTATTGAATGGAGTGGCTGGAAGCTCTTTTTTTTTGCCATGGTCTGATGATGACTATGTAATGGAAAGCCTGCAGGGAAGCCAGAGCAGCCAGTGGCAGACAGTACAGAGTCCTTAGCAGTCAGAGATCACCCTGTCCTGTCCTGGCTCTCTCCCCCATTTTACATTCAACAGGTACAGTAGACCTTAAGGCTGAACACCAGTAAATGTGCACTGATTTATTTGAACGGACATTAAGTGAGTAACAACAGAGACATTTTGAGTTCTACTGTTAAGGTAAGAAGATATATGATGTCATAGCGCAATAAATCCCCAGTTTTAAGAAAGGTGTATACGATCTGGGTCATGAATCACTAGCTTTTCAAATGTGATATTTTCCATTCGCTCCCATTTCACCTCATGCCATGCTACTTCATCTTCTTGGTCATGCTATAGCAGACAATCCTGGGTAAAATGGCTCCGATTTCACAAGTTTTTAGATCACAGGGTGGAATTTGGTCATCGGGAGTGAAAATTCACAACAAATACTGTATGGATTGTGATTGAGTTGCATTGTACTGTAGATTTGGAGATTTGCAAAACGGCGCAAAGAGGGAGCTTCAAACACTCCAAAAAAAAACTAAAATACCAATTGTGCTTGACCAGTGTTCAGTAATGGACTTGAATCAGCTAAATTTATTCAGGACAATGTTACTTAGAAAGGTTTAAGTAGAGTATTTACATGAGCTGAGTCACTGTATTTGGTTTGGCTAAGATTAGCCTGATTTCATTGGGTTGGTCCAACTAATTAGCCCTGATAATTTAAGCTGAACCAACTCAAGTATTTATAGATGGACTGTCTTAACACACAAGAGTTTCTGTACCACTAATTATAGTGTAAAAGGATAAATATCTGTGAATGTAGCTACATTTCCTTTGTGTTCACTTGCTTCAGTCTCTCTGCGTGCCTTGGTTATCTGGATGAAAAACAGTCTTCCTGTGGCATAACAAGAGGTTGTGATCACGAGGATGCCTCCCTGCTGCTTCATGGCCTTTCCCCAAACACACCATTTCCACAGTGCTTACAGTATGACTCACCCAGTCTAGTGGAATTTGGCTGCACACACAGACCAAACAGAGACATCAGCACCGACGGTGAGGAAGAGAATGTTGGGGGTTGCAGTCGTCTTGTGCATAAACATGAGAAATCTGGCAGCGTTAAGCTCAGAAGGGGAGCGACAATCACAACAAATAGTCATGGCACTGATGCTGTTTCGGCTGCTTCTGTCCGCTCTGCTCCCCGCGCTCTTGACTGCCACTTTTCTCCCGCCGTGCAACTCATTTATTAATCATTTAAACCACAACAAGAAGCGCGGTCCATATCAGAAGTGGGGAAAAAAATCAAGCAAACGTTTGTCTTTGCTTTTGCGACGCGGACAAAACAAAACGCCGCCATTTGCAGAGCTTAAAATTTGATGGGGGAGCATTGTTCGCTTTGTGTTTTTTGGCAGCGTTTGATTTTCCGTGCGATACAAGAGTCCGTGCAAGCGTTGGCTGTCATAATTCAACAAAGACGACTTGTCCCGGCGCCTTCTTGAATAAACCCCCGTCTATTGTTACAGGCGCTGAACAATTAGTTTAGACTCAAATAGAAAGGAACACACAATGCATCCAAGACCGCGTTTAGTTATTACTTCTCCGTTTTTTGCCTCAGTTTCTAATGAAAAACCCTGTGTTTTCGTGTTGTGCTGCTGCTGTTTTCACAGATTAAAGTGCTGATACATGCGGGTGCTTTAATTAAAAACAGTCACTTTGCATTATTTTGCATGTGCGGCTCTTTTCCTGGGAGAGTTTACACGTAAGTAAAAATAAAAGCTGTCGCCGCTGCTATAGCCAGCGCTGCCTAAACTGACAGCTTCGTTTTACGCTAAAATGCTGATCTTATATGAGTAATGCTGCGTGTACTTGTGGCCACTTTTCCTTTGTTAACCCCGTTAATTATGCAGCAGCCACCGGTGACCGCCCCTGGAGACAGCGGTGGGTAAGTAAACACAGTCGTCATTGCTCTCTCTCTCTCTAAGAATACATTTACTGAGAGTTAAGCAACGACGTTATTAACACATGGAGAAAAAACAACACATTTGCACACAGTTGGCCACAGGGCCGCCCCAATCCTTTACGGGGCCCTTACAAGAATCTGCTTTGGGGCCCCCACCTCCCGTCACCCATGCTTGACTATTATTGATACGAATGTAACACCAGTCGGTAAAGTATCTTAAGAGAAATTGATGTTGGTTAAAGTTGAAGCCACCATTTACAATGTTACTTATAAAGTAAAAGTAGTAAAAGTCTTTAAGTATATGACAATTACTGTGCTAAAGTAACTAAAAGTAACTTTCTGATAAAAATGTACTGATATTTAAGACGTAAAAGTATTAAAAAAAAGTGAGGAGATTGGGGGTTTGATTCCCTTGGGTTAGGGTTAGGATTACTTTACCATTTTTGTCCTAGAAGTAAATCGTGTTCTTGAGGGCCTGAATGCACAGATGTTTGCTCCCGCATCAGACCTGTGTGAAAGTCGTTCGGTGAATGAGCAGAAGTGGGCGGGGCTTACGTAAATGAAAATCAGCTTTCATTTCATTAGGTGACTTTTTTTCCATGTTTCACGTACATGAACGAGAGTTGGTACACATGTTAATCATGTCAGAACGGTCCAAAAAGTCAATGACAACTTTGTCGTAAGTCCTACAGGAAGGCCGCCATCTTGGGTTGAATGGCCGTTTTGGCCATTTCACACCAATGGTATTTGAACAAACTTGTCCTAGTTGCTTTTGTTTTTACGAAATCTCTTGAGGTAAACTCTATTTATATTTTTTTTTATTTAAAATGATGATTGATGATGAATGAAGATTTTTTTGGGGGCTTAGTTCACATTAGGTCGAGCAGTGGTTGGTCATTTATTACATACGCTCAGATACTCTGACTCTAAATCCCATTAAAGGGTTTGTGGTGCTGGGAATTGCAGAGTTACTCACAATACCGGCATGTGCGACAATTACCAGTCAAATCAACAGCGTCGTTGGTTGTTTTTTTTACCTCTGAAGTTAAATTATTTTATTAAATGTTAGAAAATAGTGAAAAATCAATACGATATTATTACTTTACAGTAAAATAGAAAGCTGGGGGCGGGGGAAGAGGGCAAATCCTCACATTGTTGAGAAGCTGCATGGAGCCACAGCCCTTTTATTGTGAATATTGTGAGTGAATCAATAAGTATTTTATTGCCTTATTGCAAAGCCAACTGTTTATTTCCAATTACTTTTAACCCTTTCACACCAAGTGTATCGCAAATGTCACATTCGCACTCTTTGCATGACCATAATTATGCTACGATTATGCTTGTAACGTTAACGGTTTCTGAAAGCTGACGTCAGAACCAGTGTGTGGTTATTACGGTAATTTCACTCACGCTGTTGCAGGAAGCCGGCAAATCAGCGTCTTTGTTGCCAGAGAGGACAGAGTTGGAAAAAACGCCTATACATAAGTTTCCATTTTTTGGTCTGTGTTTGGACATTGAGACAAAAACTCAAACAAATGTTATTTTAAATATGTTAAATGCTGTTCACACTTCAAATTTAACACAGAAAATCTGGTGTTCATGTTCAACTAAAGTGTTTTTCTTCATTTAAAGTTTTTAAAGCAATAATTATTTTAACATGCAGTGAGTTGTAAATAACTGCCAGATATTGAAAGTTATTCTGGTAAAATGGGCAAAATCACTCACTCACATAACATTTTCTGGCCTTTTTATGGTTAAAATAAGCAAAAAAAGAAGTTGCAGTATTAGTATTGGACTAAGGTATCTCCAATATCCCAGTGCAGCGTTCTGCTTCAATAACCACACGTACATTTCACACATAAGAATTTGAATATTAATTACCATAATGGTCAAATGGATACATGCATTTAAACACATTATATTCTGTCTATTATGTAAAATACAGGCATTCTCTTAACACTGCATGGAATTACTGTAAATGCTCCATTTGCAGGAAACTGTGCACCATGTTCACCAATGACGCTGTAAATTGGAGGCACACGCTGCCGCATACAGCTCATTGACTTGGAAATCACTTAAGACACGACGACGACGACCAAAAATACAACCGTATATTTGGGATTACACTCACAGAAGAGGGCGAGGAAGGCAGTCAGTGGATAAAACGCATTGTATTTCCCCTCTTTGAGGGTATTACATCCAACTCCAGCTGCAAAGCAAAGATTTTTAAATCCACCCTTCCTTCCTTGATGTCTCAAAGTCCAAGAGTTTTAAATAATGTCTTTGCCACTGCTCTTCTTCAGTGTCGCTCTCCCCATGGGGTTGAGTCAAAAAGTTCACACTTTAGTGAATGTTTTTTTTTTTTTTTCATGCTCAGCAGAAGATTAAAAGTTGCTCTAAAGCAGGGGTGTCAAACTCATTTTTGTTCAGGGGCCACACAAGGGGGCCGGACCAGTAAAAATAGTAAAATAATAGAATAATAACCAATGAACAACAAGAACCCCTTTGTTTTTTCACCTTTGTTTTACATTTACTGAAGGATAATTTTACAAAACATGAAATTTCTTGAGAAATATAAGTGCAATTTCAACAATATCGTGCCTAAATTTACTATTTACACAGCACACTGGATCTATAAAGGCACAAACATTTAGTCACGGGTATCTGGAGCATTTGACATTACGTTTAGATTAGTGTGAAATTTTAACAAAACCATCCTGTGGGCCGGCTCTGGCCCCCGGGCCGTATGTTTGACACCCCTGCTCTAAAGGGTCCACAGAAGTGAAACCAGGGATTTCCAGACTATCCTTATAGGTCATTTATGTTCAGAAGCCTGTGAATGCCTCACAATATCTATAGGTAGGTGACCTTTAACACCTTATTACAGGAGCGACATGTGAAAACCATGTGTGAACATTAGGGAACTTTTGTCGAACCATGACGTCATACCATTCTCAGCTGTCTCTTGCTTGCGCTGTCATTCCTTCTTCTTGTGTTTGGAGATTGTGTTTGACAGCGTTACCAACTAAACAAAAAGACGCTAGAACACATCCTTGTCTTTAGAGATGTCACACACGGCGGTGAATACAGTGTTGAATCGTAAAAATAAAAACCCTACTTTGTACTTGGATAAACAAAACAGATTAGCGACTGTTCCACACACAGTCGACTGCACTGAACCTTATGATAGAAAGTCGCTCCGGGAAAGTCGCTAAATATGCACACGCAAACGGCACAGAGCGTAAATGTATGAATACAGCCCTTATTTCCCTTTCTTTCCCCTGGATCGGTTCATTCGCTCTCAGTGTTTTTTTTTTTTTACCAATTCTTCGTCTTTGTTTTGGTGAATAGCGTTACAGTGCAACTTACTGCACAGTCAATTTGTGTCCTGTGGGCTAATAGATATCAGATGTCACTGACAGACAGAAGGGGAGGGGGTTGGACTATATAAATGTGATGATACGGTCACATGGCTCCCTAGAAGGTGGAAACCTTTGAGGCGGCCTAAACCAGTTCAAATGGCCACACGTTCTTCAAATATCAGATTTCTGTGTGTTAGAAGTTGTTGGAAAGCTTAGAGATCACACTTTCAGAATCTGTGGACGTGGCCTCAGTCACGTGATACATGCACGACGGCAACCATGACAACATCACTTTAAAACCCAAATTAGAAAATAATTAGAAAATAAAAAAGAAGCCTTTATTTTGTGACGATACAAAAATAGGCCAGTCAGTAAGATTTAGTGCTCAAAACTCACTAAACAGGTGTCATATTAAAATTGTGTCATCAGGGAAAAGTGCACCAGTGCTGTGCATCAGGGAAAACATGTTGAGAATTCAATAAAGAAACTAAAGTATAGGTCAGTCATCATCTAACCGCTTCATCCTCCACCAGAGGGTCGCGGGGGGTGCTGTGCCAATCTCAGCTACATCGAGCGATAGGTGGGGTACACGCTGGACAGTTCGCCAGTCCATCGCAGGGCCACACACAGCTAGAGACAAACAACCATTCACTCTCACACTCACTCCTAGGGTCAATTTAGAGTGTCCAATTCACCTAATCCCCACATTGCATGTTTTTGGACTGTGGGAGGAAGCCGGAGAACCCAGAGAGAAGAAAGAGAAGAAATGCAGAAAGGCCTTTGTTCCAACCGGGGCTCGAACCCGGGTCTTCTCCCTGCAAGTGTGCTAACCACTACACCACAATGTGGCCCTCTAAAGTATAGGTGTTTTTTTTATTATTAGTCCACCTTTCAAAAGCAAGACAAAGTGCTTTGCATCCGGGAAAAGAAAGATAAAAAGGAAAGAAAGAAAGACCAAAAGACAGAAAAGAAATGTGTCTGAAAACTAAATTAAAAAGGAGAGAGAGAGAGAGTTCTCTCACATCTGAGAAACATCTGAACAAAAAAAACATGTTATTACTTCAATCTTTTCCCGGCTCGTCTGTGATTTAGAAGCTTCTGGTTTAGTGTTTTTCTGCTCCAGGTGATGAACAGTGTGAGTGGTGAGGAATCAAAGTGTATTCATTCATTCATTACACACAGCAGGATAGAAATGCTGCATTATTCCAGTCATAGGTTTAATCTCTTTCTTCACCTTCTTGAGACTCTTGAGTGAATCTGAATTAAATGTATGGTTTTTGTAAAGTAAACTTTCGTTCTTCATGAGCACAAATGATGACTTTTCGAAGCTCCTTTTGAGCTTCGTCTTGTAAAGCTTTTTGAAATACACCCTAAAAAGTATTCATGACAAAGTAAAAGAAAGGACAACGCTTCATTTGTGGTTCGTTCTCCTCTTACAGGCGGCTGTGAAGCTTTATTTTCCTCCTCCTCTGAAGCAGGAAGTGGAATTGTTCCTGATCTAAATTGTGAAAATAATCATCTTTGCTCACCGTGGTCTTTGCCAGTTCATTAAGCACAGACAATCTGCCCCTCTGGTCCCCCCACGACACCAGTTAAGCGCATTTTGCTCTTTAACATTTTGTCTCTAACATGGCGTAAAATGTTTCCCGTTCATTGTCTGCCCCAAATAACATTTTTTTAAGCTAAAGTAAAAAAAGCCTGTGTGAAAATTTAAATAATATTTATCAGGAATATTAATATTCCAAATATCTATCTGTGTTTTGGCTCGCAGTAAAACCCTTGGATCAGGTTGAAGCTGTTTATTCCAACTTTTCTTTTTTAGACTCATCTGCTCATTTCGAACTCATTAAGGCACCAAAGATGATTTTTGAGGGTTCGCAGCTCCCAAACAGGCAGATGTTGAACTCCCACAGTCAGAAAATGAACATACAAAGCAAACCACAGCTGCTGTGAGATATTTGTTTAAACTCTTCATTTCTTCCATCCACTGCAGAAACAATTTAATGATTTAGCTTGAAAAACCTACATTTTCTGCCAAACGGACAAGATTACCGATAACACTCGATGCTCCTACGCTGTGAAAACCTTTATCCTTTAAATCTGCTCTTTTAATTAAAGTGTCTGGGATTATTGGGATTTGTTGCCCGTCCACCTCTGGTTACTTCGTATTTAGCGTAAAACCCCAGTGTCTTTTCATCATAACTGACAAGATAATGTTACGCTCAATCTCTGATTTTATGTATAAAGTTTAATAAGTGTTGGGGAGAACTCGCCAAGGTTGATTACATACAGTGACATCAATCCTTGAGACGGGGCATTGGGTCAAGATACCCGGCGCCTTCTATCGCTCTGAGGTTCAACGGTGGCAAAATACTCCCCATCAGTTTCCATGGAGACAAACCTGCCAGTGTAACAGTTCCTGTCTTTCTGTATTGTCCCTCTTTCCCAGAGAATTTAACTCCTTTCTCCCATCTTCTATCACATTTGATGACAACATGATGATGTTAGGGGTATCGCTGGGTTTTTATAGCTCATCTAACTATGGGTTTCTGAAATTTAGAAAAAAAAATTTTTTATTGATTTTGAATACACTATTGCACTAAGGAAACCCCAATTGCTGCTGCTCTTGCACAATGCGATCATTTGTTAGATTCTGTGTGATTATGCCCCAGCTGTTCACTGCTTGTCCCCGCTGGGACAATAAAGTTTAACTTGACTCTTGGGTTTGTCACTTACAGTTGGTTATATGAATTTATAAGTAAGATTTTTAAAGAATAACTGAGTGTAAACTGACAAAAAAACATTTTTGTAGATAAAACCCAACCAGCCATTGACCAGAGAAATATTTAAGCAGACTTTTAAGAAGGGTAAATGTTGTAAAAAATACCCTCATTCCCAGTGACGCTCATTTTATAAACTTCCGCAAATGTTACAAGAGGCAAATAATTCATCCCCCAAATCCCAGAATCAACCATTTGGGCAAATTTCTGATTTAAATTGAACACACTTCTAATTCAGGGAACATAAATTAGTCCGGCATTGCAGCGAGTTGGCAGATAATAACAATGAAATCTCCTCTTTATGACGATCTATATTCAGCAGATTTATTCTCTCTTACAAAAAAACCCCCCTGCTCTTCCTTTTTCTGAGAGCTCTTACTCGTTTAATATTTTATTTCCCTTTCTCTCTCGTCTCTGTTATCTGATGTTTACTTGCGCGCGACCTCGGGAAACTGCAGCCTCGCGGCGCTCGTGTCGAGTTGATCCGCTGTGATTAAACCTCATTATCGTTCACTTGGACAAACATAAGCAATGTGCTTCCTGCACATGTTGAAAAGATAGGCATGACTCAGGTGTTTTGGAGAAGTTATTATTCCTGCTGAGTCAGTGAATGAATGAATGAAAAGAAGTCTCTGAGGCAAGGCACGCACACACACATTTCCATGATAAATCCGTCCCTTTAAAAGCCACATACAGTCAAATTATAAAGTAATTACCATAGCAATAACTTGTTATTTTTCCCCTTCATATTTCCAGTAAACGCAGCTAATAATAACGCGCTATGAATTTGCTACTATCCACACTTAGGGGGCAAAAGGCGCCGTTGAAAGACAAGCAAAAATAATATCTGAGGCGTGTAATGCGGTGTAATGACGCCTGTGATTACCCGTGTGAAACGCCACCTCTGCCACCTCCGTTTAACTCGGGGGGGGTAAAACAGTGACACACAGGCAGTTTAGTCTGAAGCTACGCGCTAATGTACTGTCGCAGGCCAGTCCGGGGGAATATAAACAAGCTAAAATGGCTGCTGCCCTTGGGGGCTCTCGTGAGACAACAGAAAAAAGGGGGAGAACAGGCAAGAAATAGTGTTTTTTTGTTTTTTTTTTAAATAGATTTTTATAGTGCCGCATTAAAGCGACATTTGAATGCACACAAAAGAGAAGGCTGTGACGAAAACGACACGGCCGACGGTGGCCTTTCCCTCGTGTGCACACGACAACGTGACAGGCTTCATTTATTATTTATCAGGGGCGGCGACGACGTTCATGCTATTCGGGACAATTTAATGATAGTAATTATGTCTCCGTCCCTCAATCAGGTGAACGTGTGAGCGTGTGTCACCGTGATAGATCATTTCAACCTTTTTTGTGTTTCTGAAAAATACTGTGATTTGATTTAAGAGCAAAAAAAAAATAGTAGTATGAGAAAACTTTTAATTTATATCATATTATTCCATCCTTAATTACTTGTGAGGTCTAATCTAATTTAATTTCATTTAACCTCAGATAATACACGTTTCTTGTAATAGTTAGTGCACAGACCTGAGAGGAAACTCGGAATGTTAATTCAGATTTATATCAGTCTGTTAGTCCATGATAAGCTCAGTTGTAATCATGGCCATGGGAAAGTGTTTTTTTTTTTTTTTTGAAATAATGAAGTCTTTTTTTAAAACCCTTTATTTGCAGATTTACTGCAGTTTAATAACCTCGTCCATTGTTTTTGAGGTTTTCCAATACTTCCACTCAGATTTCTGGCTTCTAGCGATTTGACGGAAACTTTAATACACTAAATAAACAACACTGGTTTTAATTAGAAGTGAATAAAGATACTTTTCGAGTCCTGCCTGCATCCCTGACAGTTGTATTTTCAAAAAAGTATCAAAAACAGGTTTTAACTCGTGTTTGAGTGTTGACCGTTAGCATAAGCATTAGCCATGAATATTTTTACAACATCACTGTGATTCAAAACTGTGATTTTGTTTCATTACAGACAAAAAGATTGAAAGAGGGTCCAAAGTGAAAAGACATCAAAGTAAAACATGATCGCTGTGCGCTTGGTGTCTTCTTCCACTTGTGCGTTAGTGATGTCACAATTACCACGCACAAGGGGGACAGAAAGAAACGATCACAGGACAGACAAAAGTCATTAAGTGCCTTGAGGTTTAAAAATCCCGTGTATATTTGGTCATTTAAGGGTTTTTGGTTTTTATCAGTTATTCATCAGATGACGCCTGAGGACAATAATCAACATAACACTTTTTATTGTTATTTTTATATCTCACTACACGCGGACATTCAAGATTTTATGGTCAGATGAAAATGCCTGTTTTACAATGTCTTTGCACCACTGTGTTAGAGTTATTATTTCACCATAATCATAATTCTGCACACGCTAGGAAATATATACTAGATGCACTATAACCCATGTTGTAGGTTATAACCTTCATAGGAGGATATAACAAGACTTTTTTTTTTTTTTTCATGTAGAAAAAGTCCATGATGGTACCATATTCAATTCAATTAAATATAATATATGTATATACTGTATATGTATATATATATATATATATATGTACACACACAATTATCGCCACCCCATTGTTTATCCACTTGCTTTTTCTCGTGTAGAAGTAAAAACCTTATCTCGCGCCTGACACGTCTACAATCTGACACGTCATGTGAGATACAGATTTACACTCACGTTACATTTTACATCATAGAAAGACGGTGTGCAGCAGAAAAAAAACTCGGATACTTATTGTCATTATAATTATTTTGTATTTAGGTCGGGGTGATGTAAATGAAGAATGAAACACGAGCAGACAGCGGGACAAGTTCAGCGCTAATGACTTTTGCCAAAAGCACCTACATCGCTGAAATAGAAACCGGCGGAGAGGAAACGAGGACCCATGTCAGTTTTGTTCACTGATGAGCTGCACACCACTGCACAAGGTGAGAGGAAGAAGGGAGGCAGGAGAGGAGGAACGGGAAAGAAAGAATTGCCTCAACACAAAATTGGCGCAGGTGTGAGAGCAGATGTTTACAGTGCAATTCTGCTCTGCAAACGCGGGGGGGAAAAAACAACAACTCTCATTATTGCTCCAAGGGAAAAAGGATGAACCTAATTCTCGATGCCTCACAGAGACACTTAAAAGTCTGGCGGTGACTCCTTTGCAAAATGACCCCATTCAACACACGTAAGTGAAAAAAAAAGGGAAATATTTCTGCCAGAGTTGTTGTGGCAAGTTGTTGCAGAACAGTTTCCGTGTCATTTATACCAACTAACTCTGACTTTATGGAGGCTTTAAAACGTTCCCGGCTCGTTCCTGTCCAAAAATAATGCGAGCGTTTTGTTTGCAGGATCGCGGTTTAAAATTTAAATTTAAACCAGTTTAAATTGAATGATTCGGCTCCTGTCGCCGCTCGTTTTGTTTTCATCTGTTATAAAACTTAAAACTATTAAAGACACATAAAGCGTGTCTTAATAAACACTTAACTTTGTATATCTGTAGGAACGTGGAAAAAGGTATCTCTGCCTGTGAAGGTCATTCTTACAGAATAGTGCTAGGGCCACATGTAAGAGACAAATAGATACAACAGCATGTATTCTGAGATTAAAGTTAGAATTCTTAGAAAACTCAGAATTCTGAGATTAAAGCCTGAGATTAAAGCCAGAATTCTGAGAAGAAACTTTTTTCAGGACATGTAAAAAAAAAAAGAAAAAGAAAACCCAGCATGAATTCTGAGATGAATTTCAGAATTCTGTCTTTTTTCCTCAGAATTCATGCTTTTTCATGAATTCATGTGTTCCATTTTCTTAAGAGCCTTCACCCAATAAATATATCCCTTTTTTTTTTTTTATTTCCGTGTACATTTTTAATCAGACCATGGGAATGGGAGCGTGTCATTCCTTTGGAATATGACTGGAAAGATCCTGTTTGAAATTAGCCAAACTTCGGCACACGGAGAAAGAGTGCGACTGATTTTCTTCTTCTCCTCTGCCTTCACAGTTAATGACGGGGACTCTGGGAGGAAATAGGCATGAGGAAGAACAACAGGGTGCCTTTGAAAAGCTAAAACGGATTTGAACCCTGCATACATTTCAAACGTCAATTTCAAAATAAGATCTTCCCTTTGATGTCACCAAGGTTGTGCAGGGAGTGCAGTGGTATCTGTGTCTCTGGTCAGGAGGTAAAAACATCGAGCCAACCCCGTTTCCAAGCAACAAAAGTGGAATGGATCTCTGTGTCGGTGACAGCGAAGGTGGAAGGAGGTAATGAGCAAGGTCAAAACGTGCAAAGATGTGACAAATTAAAGGCGATCTAATTGCTGGCAGAGATGTCCTGCAGTGGCACTAAAATGGAGGAAGGTGCGATTAAAGCGTTATTGACCATAGTATTATGGAGCTTAAATGAGTCCAATATGACCTCATATACTCCGCATGACTGCGTTAAGTGGTTTTTGTGACTCGGACACTTCTCTCTCTCTCTCAGAAAAGGACCAAATATTGAGATGGAATGATTCTGCCCTTGAACTGAAAGAGGAAGAAATACCACTTCCATCTGTCCTGGAGATGCACCGTTAGCAATGTAGGAAAAAGGCAATTAATTATCAACATCTTTAAATATAGATATGTGCTGTTATTTGATATTTTTGTGTGATGGTTTTATTATAATGAGGCTAAAAATGAACTCCGACACAGTTCTGATCGGATTTTTAAAAAAGTGTCTGCTGCTTCAAACTGTATTATATAATATTAATATGAGAATTGAGGCCCACTTAAAGTCTGGCTGTAAAAAGTCGAGACCAAATGCAAAGCAACATTCAGGTGATGAGATAATGTACAAAATCTATACTGTAGATACACCTAGTAAGACATGAACACACACACATTTCTCCAAATGATGCAAATATGCTTCATGTGCTCAAGCATAAATATTGCGTTTTCTAGACCTCATGGTATCCTCCACATTAACCCTTTAACACCGAGCGTATCACCAGCGACACGTTTGCGTGTCTCACTGGACATTTTCTGACCCTTTTATGGTTAAAATAGGCCACAAAGTGTATGTGATCTGAAATAAATTTGATGATCATTACTTTTGATTGAGTTATTGACTCAACTTTCACAACTTTCTTGTTCACGGGGGGAAAAAAAAAAAAAATAAACGGCTAAAATGGTCCAAACACTCACATCCATCCCCAAACGATCCACAATCCACATCCCTTCCTTGTGCTTAAGTGTCCGTGACCTCACGTGAACCACAGCTTTCAGAGCCTTTTCCAGACAGTTAAGTGTGGGAAACTGTCTCTGCGAGCGCCTCACCCCACACTCCCCCAGGTGAAACACAACTTTCACACCTACAATTTGCTAGAGCACAGCAACAGGAGCACGTCTCATCTCTCCGATCTGAATTGCAACAAAATCTGAAAAACTGAAAAACGCAGAAGTAAGGGAGGGTAGCAAGAAGACAACCCATAAGGATAATATTGGTGTGGTTCCTATGGCGTTTGCCCACGTCAAGCCCACTTTATAACCTCTCCAGGCTACCTGGGTGCTAAGTGGGAATGCGTTTGAAGTGGGCACATTGTGCAGGTGCCAAAAATGCTGGCCTCACATAGGAAACCCATCTGGGCAAATGTGAGTTTGGAAACCGCCCGTGGACAGTGCG
Organism: Solea senegalensis; assembly: GCF_019176455.1. Classification (NCBI taxonomy): domain Eukaryota; kingdom Metazoa; phylum Chordata; class Actinopteri; order Pleuronectiformes; family Soleidae; genus Solea; species Solea senegalensis. The sequence continues at coordinate 32,909,183 of NC_058021.1, read as the reverse complement.
TGCGACGCAACTGAACTTCCGCCCCGCCAGTAGGTGGAGTATAAAGCATTAAACATTTTGACGAGAGAAGAAGTCGTCGCCAAGGAGAGTCATCCGAGCCCCGATCTGACCCCCTGCTCCCCGACGGGCCTTTCATCTGTGAGCCGCTCGAACCTTGCGTCCAATTCCCTACATGTCCAGACTTGTGAAGTGGGATACACGTGCACCGTCCCTCTTTTGTCCCTACTTTGTTGCTCATTTTCAAATAATTTGTGTGTAACTTTCAGATTTTCCACACGAAGAAAGATATTAGATAATTACCCCCCCGCACCTCATTCTTGTGGAATATTAAGTGTCCTGGATTCCAGACTACGGAGCTGCACCAGAGTCTCTGTGGGCTCACTTTAGTGTTGCCTTCTTATACCTCTTGTGTGTGTAAAGACTCATTCTGTCAGCGTCTACTCTATAGCTCTGTGATAACCTTGTGTCAGGTTAATGACACCGTCAGTGACATGCGGTTGTTAAATTCCAATTACTTGTCCTATTCGCTTTAAGTTACTGTTTATATAACTTAAATCTTATCTCGCTCTGTCGGGGAAAAGCTACCGCCGTCCGCCGCCCGCCGTCCTTTAGCTCTCGCCGTCCTTTCCTGTGGCTGGTGTGCTGATGATTTTAACATTGTAACCTTCTGGCTTTAACAATACAGTGCATCTGTTTCTAGTTAGAGCTCCTTGTGTGTTGTTGTTTTTAGCCCGGGGTCTCCCTGAAGATGAATCATCCTGTGAAGAATGGCAATGGAAAAATAAAAAAAGAGTGAAAACTTGAGAAATAATGATTCCTCAAATCCTCCATCTGGTTTTTTAAGTTACTCCCATTTCCCTTAGACCATCCTGAGGTCATAACACGTTTGTTCGTGCTTTTTTTGTGTGCTTTCATTGATTATAAAAACCCATTTATGAGTCAGTGATTCCACCTCAGTGAGAGCCCAAAGAGCTTTTTTGGATGCGATGAATAAACAGGCCCCGGAATCTTCCATCACGGCTTTCACTGTGCGTTTGTCCTTCACATAACCGGTGATAGACTATCACCTGGAACTCAAGACATTTAATTTTATAACCACAACAAAGGCGTCGCGGCGAGTCTTAACTGTGGAGTAAATCATTAGAAACCCACCGAGAGATGACAGCCACGCTTTATAAGCTGCGCGGGGGAAATAAATGTCTGTTTTCTGGATTTTTTTTTTTCCTCGGCCAGTTTTGAGTCAAGCAACAATGACAGAAGAAAAAAAATCTTTTTTTCTTCCCCCCATTTGATCCTGCATTACTCTGGCTGTCTGCCTCCACACAGGTATGTGTATTGTCTGTGTGGGCAATAAATTCTTTATGTCACGAGTTCACCGTTTTTCTTCCTGCCGGCTTCTCTTCCTTAAACCCCCCCCCACCCTCCTTCATTCAAACCGAGCCATAACTCTGACAGGCTGATTGCTTACATTGTGGAAGAAGCAAACAGGTACACACAGCAACGGGATGGTCTAGTTTCCAAAGTGTTTTGCTATAAATTCCCCCAAACGGGTTATCTCCTTTACAAAAACTGCCGTAAGTTCGCATAAACACATTGTGAAAATTAGGACACTTCACCGGTGAAGTATGAGAGGTTCGTTGTGCAGAGCCAGACTGGGTCAAACTTCCGGGGGAACGCTAAAAATGAACAGTGATCTAATTGAATTGGGCAAACTTCTGAGTTTGTTAACTCAACTTAAGCCTGTGACACCCTAGACCAGTGGTTCTCAAACTTTTTTCGTCCAACCTAGCGGACACCATATCAAGAGCAGCAGGCAGGGCGAGGTCCTCTGCGATCGCGTGGGGTTTCACGGAGCGCGAAACCACGAAACCTTTACCCCTGTCAGAAACGTCTGGATTTTGTTGTGTTATGTCACTAAAATAAGTCCGGGTTACCACAAGACCAAAAGCTCCGCCTGCTAAACCCCCCAGGGGGCGGGACCCACAGCTTGAGACCAACATTTTATTACCTCTTTAATATCAGCGTAGCCCCCAGGAACTGTAAGTATAGAAAATATAAGAGATTTTATATAATATAATATTATAATAATAATATAGACACTGACTCAGCAGCTTATCTGGCCCCAATGTTCTCAATCATAAAGTGATTCTGAATATTTGTGTTGCCACTGCGTTTAAAGAATTGCAAAAAGTAAAAGATATACATGGAAAATAATCGAATGACCATTTTAGAGAGTTACGGGCTTTTTAAAGAATCCATAAATACCCACTCGTGTTAAGGTAAAAGTTGACGGTCGCGCTTTCAGCATGCTTCCGTGCAAAATGCTTCTTTACATGACTGTGGTCGGAAGTTTGTCTCACTTCATCTTGCGTGGGACATGTTGTGGCAATGAATTAGATTTTTACTAAAGATATTTTACATTCCGCCGACGTTACAAGACGACAGTCGGGAGCTAAACCCCAGTAGACGTTAGAAGCAACTCCGAGAATCCCAACAATATTAATCACAGTGTGTGTTACACAGACTCTTCAGAGGGGAATGATGTCTAATTATCCTGTTTTAATCATAGATGCTGTAATGTACCAGGCAGAATATTTTGCCTTGTTTTTGTCACCGTTGTCTTATTCTGTTGTGTAATTAGTTGGGGGTGGGGGGCGGGGCAGGGGATACTATGCATGAGCAGAGCGTGACACATGCAGACTTTACAATTCAAGTTTTAGTCGGACTGACACAGTTCAATTCACAGTAGTTCCACCAGGATAAAAGCTCACTGTGGTAGGGATTAGTGTGCGTTTGTGTTAGACCAACACAAAATAAAACAATACTCCATTTAAGTCCCCTTTCTTTTTTTTTGTTTTGTTTTGTTTTTCCTCCAAAGCTTCATGCAAAATCATTTCATTGTGAGGATAACAAGCAATTTCAGCTTTATCCGCGCGGTTGCCCCTCGCCCGCGTGTCCACCTGGGTGCTGTAAGGTGTGGAGATCAGCGCAGGGCCGCGAGGCTCGAGCTTTGTGAGTGTGCGCGGCCCGTGTTTTCCAGCGCGGCGGCGAGGAAAGTGGCAGATTATGCATGAGTCAGACAAGGTGACCTGAGAGAACAAGGCCTGTGTTTGGGAGATACGGAGATCACTGTGGTCATCCATGACCGCCGCTCTCTTATTTTAACACACAAGCGTGTTTTTTTTACTCGCGCTGACACACAAGTTTGGCATTCTATTCATACACAGATGGCCACAGATTTGCCTAATGAAGAGAGAGGCTCATTTAGGATTATAATTACGGTTTAAATCCCACTGAGAGACGCTTTTTTTTTTTTCTCTTTACAAAGAAGTGCATGAGGAATTAAGCTTATTTAAGACCTGTCTACACACAGACATACACGCTGAATTATTACAGTTAGTAGTTTACATTGCGGCTGGAAATGTTTTTTGGGTCAGAAACCGTGGTGCCAACGGAAAAATGGAAAAAAGGTCAATTTAACGCAGCACATATGGCACGACTGAAAACACACATTACCATTTCCGAGTCATTATCAGTAACTGTGGGAACAAAAAAAAAATAAATAAATAAAAAAAAGACAGAACGCACCACTGAGAATCAACTTTCACATTAACATAGTTTTGCAATTACTGAACCAGGTCAGTTTCTCAGTCTGTGTGTGTGTGTGTGAGACAAATATCAAGAAAATGAAAAATTAATACGATTGAAACTATGGACAAACTGACATATGAACATATGAAAAGCAGAGGTGGAAAGTAATAAATTACATTTACTTGCGTTACCGTAATGGATTATAAATTTGTAATTTTACTTAAGTATGTTTTTTTTAGGAAGTTACTGTACTTTGCTACGTCTTGCTAAATCACATCTGCTATGGATTAAAACATGTGGCTTGAAACTTTGGCGGACAGTTGAATTGGTGCTAATTTGGTGACCTTTGACCCATTTAGACTGACACATTATTTGTTGACATGTTTTATTTTGTCAGCACTTTCATTTGTAAAGGTTTGCCTTGAACTATTTGAGTCCCCTTGTCCTTTTTGCACGGCACAAGAAAGAACTCCAACCTTCCAACAAGCTACTTTTTTACTTAAACTTGAGTAGATTTTTACACCGATACTTGTACTTAAGTAAAACTGTATCAACATAGTGGTACTTTTAGCTGAGTTTACTATTGCAGGTCTCACCAACAACTACATTTATAGTGGAGTAACGGAGAGATTAAGAGAAATAAGAATATGTTCGTAAAGATTCATGTAACATTCATAAACCAGGGCGTTTGTTTAATCTTTGAGTGTGTCTGGCAGCACTGGAGTATTTTTGCTCGAAGAAAAACAGGAAAGGAGAAGTTTTATTGACCAAAAATGCAACAGAAGAAAACACCAAATTCCCAGGAAAACCATAAGAGTAAACACAAATTCATACAATTACTTGACACAGTTCCCCACAGTCTCTCCCTCCCCCAGTCAAACAACTAACAGCCATGTGGCGTCTTATGCTGCTCCGATAGCTCCACCCTAATTGGACTGGACCATTGTGAAGGTAAAAGTAGGTCAACTAACACACACACAAACAAATAACAATCACCTTCATCCTGTAACAGGAACATGTAAAATATCCTTTAAGGAAATGCTAAATTAGGTAAATTACGTGTGCACTGTCAAGGAAAACCGGGATTTGAACGTCAATGTGTCGTAAATCAAACACACACCTCTGATCACGCTCACTCCGAGGTCAGGTGATCACACACAGGTGGCGTCACTGAGGCTAATTGCTCCAGGGACAGGTGTGCCAAGGTGAAAATCATGTGTGTTTTCTCAAGTTCCATTTGAGGATATTAGGTCATATTGAAGATTCTTCATAGAGGGAGACACACGTTATATCATTTTGCAAACTCAAAATAATAATAAAAAAAAATAACGCATTGCGTTCCATAAATTGAGAAACATCGAGTCTTTGACAGACGTAGAAATTAAACAATTTATGAGTGAAATGTGTGCAACAACATCCCAGCACATAACAAAATATGAAAAAAAAGAAGAATTACGTATCAGAAAACTGGTGAAAACTCTTTCTCAATAGTGCAATGATGGAGTCTTGTCATCGCCGTGGAGATAAACAAGGTTGGTCTTTAATCTCCATGGTGTTGTTGTTGCTTTTGGGCAGTTGTGTAAAATCACAGACAAGCCCTCAAATGCTCAGCGACTGCACTTCAAAGCAGAGCAACAAACTTTCAACGTGTCTGTCTTCAACTTTTTTTTCGTTACAACACCTTTCAGAGCTCGTTCTTCCCCCTCCTTAAGATGCCTCCTGAAAATTACACCAGGATTCAAAGCGATGCCGGCTATAGCGCCGCTGCTCTATTTCAGTGACAAGACAGGGGAGAAGTGTTCCACTCAGAAACAACGAGGCGCTGTGGAAACAACTCTCTCTCTACACTGAAGGCATCCGACTGACAACCTTTGAAAGGCAGCTTCTTATCCTCCTCGACTTAAACCACACCATGAATCAGTCAGACTCTGTCAAGCATCCGCACATGCTGAGGGACACAAAGAGGAAAAGAAAGTTTGAAAGCAAACAGGGGCTGCTGCTCTTCGCCGACTGTAAAAAAAAAAGAAAGAAAGAAGCGTTTTCTGATGTGTCATCACAGTCCTTCACCTCCCTCGACCCCTTGTATTAGTCTTGTCTAAAGAAAATCACCTTTGTCGCAGTGGAACCCACTGCGGGGCCGCCCGCTGACGCGCTCCTCATGCGGGAGAAAATGTCCGGTCGCTTTGCCGCCCCGAAAGCAAGTTTCCGGAGCCAAGTAATTATTGATGGAGGTACGAGCCAAGGGCAGCGGCTTCTCTCTGTGAAGTCTGCTCCGGGTAGAAAACCGCGGTGACCTGCGTGGCTGCCTCTCATGCGGCATATAAATTATAAAGAAATGCAAGGTAATGTGCTGCAGTGGATTCTGTTTCATGATTTGATAGGAACAAAAAAAAAAACAACAGGAGCCAAAAGAGTGGTTATTTCATTTAAGAGTGCTAGGTGAATTAAAGGTGCAGTCCACAATTTGTATCTTCCATTAGTATTGTAACGGTGTCATTTCTGGACATCAGTGACGCCTGATGTTTGTATAACTACTGACTGGTCATCATGATTTTGACCCACAAGTTGAAATGTGACGTGTTTGCGTCGACCTTGGATGTAATTCGGTGCGATTTTAATAACATTCAAAACACACGTTAGAATAAGACCATTTTTTGTGTACTTTAGGCCTATTTATGTCCACCCACATAAACCTGTTGCATCATCCACAAGTAGGTAATAGTATTGACGTCCTTTTTGGTATGCAAAGGCCACCGTACTTCCCTGAGGCACCATTTGTCACAATCTGCACTCTCACTATTAGATGTCGCTTATTCTTAACATGGTGGACATTTAAAGGTTGAGCCCCTAGTTTTTGGAGGAGCTAGGAAAAACACTTTAAACAGAAACGAGTGACTGACCCTCACTTTAATCATAGTATTAACTTTAGTTTTAACTAAATCAAACTTAACTCTGGCAGCAATTATGCTTTACATAATTATTAAGACACTTAAGATATAATGTGTTGAGAAAAGAAAAACAGGGCAACATTCAGGGAAAGAGTTAAAAGAACTAAAATGATTCAACATCCAGGAAACAGCCATACATCCTGCTAGAAAACATGGTTTGAACGCGTCATAATAATCAGTCCTGCGGTGACACATCACACTTCCTTCGCCCTTTCAATCCCCGTTTTGTTAGGATGTGATAGAAGTGGAAAATCAAATTTCCTCGACCTCATTGGTCGTGCTATTGGGGCAAAATGAATTCATCCTTTCAGTCCAATGCCAACATGCAGCAGTGATGGAGCTAATGAGGTTTTTTGGCACCCACAGGTGCCGTAATAGCTGCAAATCTTTGATTTGCCGTGATGTCTGTTCTCTGCAGAGCTTAATTTCACTCAAAAGCTGCATGTCCTCTGTGTGGGACGTGTCTTTTGAATCAGCAATTTGTTCCACTCAAACACATTTCACATTCTCCAGGATTCCAGACGAAAAAAATACTGAAGTTACTTTAGTATAAAAGGTATTTTTTTAGTTAGTTTGCTCATTAGTTAGTTAGCAAATTTGCTGATATCACTTGTCAGTGTAAGATAACTAATAAGTCACAAAAAGCAAGACGAAGTTGTTATTTAACTACAAAGGTTTGCTTTAGTGACTTTTTATTTACTATTTCATGGTGAATTCATGGTGGACAAGGATCCCAAATAGTTGGAAAGTATTTGACAGTAGTTGCCAAATCCATTATTGAGTTTTTCAGTAATAATACACGTATAAAATCGCTGAAAAGTCTTTCTTTTCTTTAATTACATCTATAGAAAAAGTGCTCTGATAATTCTGCAATGTGTTTCTATTTTTCTTTTTTTTAACGATATCATTTCCTAAAAACCTTCTCTCTGGGAAGTATTAAACGTCTAAATGAACGGAGCCACTCTCTGCAGAGCAGTCTTTCAGAAGCGGACTAAATTAAAATTTGCCTCACCGCGGAGGATAATTATTCACCGAGGGCTTCTCCCGGTGAATGCCAGGCTGCTACCACCGCACATGCAGCTTGAATTCAACTCGATTCAGATGAAATACCCAAATGAAAGTGGCGCGATGTGCTTGTGAAAAATGGAAGACGTATGGAAAATGTGACTGTAAACTGGAAAACAGGCTCGGTAGGCCTCGTTTATGTTCTCAAACCTGGTTTTATTACATGCACACACCTTTAAATGAACATGATGACAGATATTGTGCATTTTATATGACCATAAATAACAATACTCACAGGTTTTTTTGTTGAGTCTTTGTCAAAAAAAGTGTCATTTTTGTCATTTTTGCTGCCATCATGATTGCAGTGTATTGCGTGCTGTTGCTGTTCTTCTGTCCTTGCTCTGTGGGTGGACACGGCTGCTAAATCTAAATTCACCCACAGAAAACCAGCGTCTTAGAGATGCACAGAAAACAAATCTCGACCGGATTAAAAAAATCCCCCCTGATGTGAGATTTGGAAATGCTGTCAAATGTGGTAAACATCATTGGAATATGAATGGAGACCAATTCTATGTTTGGATTACACCATCTGTTCCGTACTTCCATACTTACTACCAAGCAGGTGCAGCACTTGTTGTTATTATTAATTATTATTATCTCGTTTGATGGATGGATGTCGGAAAGCTAAAAAACACCATGGGAAATAGGTTTCTATGGACACATTCCCAACCTGAAATACTATTTTATTTAGTGGAAGCAAGAACATCCCATATATTTTACAATGGAGATTTTCTATCATACGACCTCTTCTGCTTTGTGTTGAGCTCTTGCATCAGCCTGTCTGGGCTCTTTCATAATAATGAATGCCTGCTGCTTTATTCCCACCGGACGGTCAGAAATACCTGTTTGTACAGGGTCTAGACCAGTGGGGCATTCACTACCATTTCAACCGTTTTCTTCTTCTTCGTCGTGTTCATTTTTGGCTGCATTGCAAATAATATTTTTGTGGCTAAAAAGCAAATGAGATGCGATTTGTCCAAAGTTCATTCAAACCACATATGGAGGTGGTTTCCAATGCGATTCTGACTGGATGTTTACAGATTCGTCTCGGTCGCTCAGATAGACTTTCAATCGGCGTGTTTCCCAACGGCCCGCCTCACCTTGGCACGGCATGGTTAACTTGCATTTCCACTAGCATAGTACCTGGTACCAGGTCCTTTTTGTAGCACATGCTCTGGTGAGGTTCCAAGCGAGCTGAGGCGATCACTATGCGCAACGTCTCAGGAGGAGATGTCCGACACAAGAATCAAGGCGGACGATGCCGAACTGTACATCAGTTAAAAAGACTTAACAATCCCACAAACGTGGGTTAATCTCCAACAATTACCAGGAAAATGTCTAAAATCTCAATATTTAACAGAGGAGTCTGGTGTATTTAGCGACAGAACTGCTGGCATCACAAACCCTGCCGCTGTATTTCAGTCCAGTGCTCAGGTCATGGAGGAAATACTGAACAAATATGTTTTAAGTCACTGATTCTAATAAAAACAACTGCTTTTCAAGTCACTAGTCACTCGTTTGTGTTTCATGCAGCCGTGCTGTGGCGAGTCGAGGCGTGCTGGGACCATATAGCTCTGTCACATGACCACTTGGGACGGAAACAGGCACAGATCTCTGTCACCCATTTTGTTTAGACTACTTGGACGTGGAAGACGAGACTAGACTCTCTTACAATATATAATGTGAACAGTTTGTCAGGAAGACCAGATTCTGATCGGAAAATGCTGACAAATCCGCTCCAAGCTCCAATGTTAGCATCCGTAGTTAGCCAGGCCCCCATTATCTCGCTCAGCTCCTGCTCCTGTTGGCGCTAACTATTCCTCCGTAGCTCCAAAGCAGCTGGGGAGTGTTTGGGTGATGGCCCTAAACCGACCATCCACAAATTTCATCATGGCGCCTTTGCTACAGTGACAGCACGTCCAGCAAAATTAAAAAAGTTGTTGTTTTTTTTTTTTTTCCACCCCTGACAAAGTGCCAACTGCCGCTGCAGCAGCACGACTAGCACGTCCCGTTCCAGCACACATGCCTTCATTATGTACTCAGCAGCTGGTGTGGAGGCAAAGTACAGCCTTTTGACCATGTGAAGCCAAGAGTGTGGAATCCACAAAACAACCTCTCCATCTCCACATGCTTAATTGTCATTCAGACACATCAGTCGCACACTCGAGCATATGGGTCCGGCAGGATCGTGTCGCAGACGGCGCCAACACATGCGCTCTTCATGAGCCTGTGAAACACAGCACATCTCAGCAGAGACATGAGCGCCACTAAAACAGTGACAGCTCCTCAGCTCAGGGGAAGAAGAGATAGAAGAAGAAGAAGAAGAGGAAGAAGAAGAATAACACACCTGAGGTCTGAGCGGCTGTGGGACCAAAGCCACATGGCACAAACAAATGCATACACACCATTATTCTGACATATTATTTTTCTCGCCTTTTACGTCAAATTGAAAACACACGTGATTATAATGTTAATTTGCTGTGGGAATAATACACAACTCCTTATATGGGCATCCTGTGTGTGTGTGTGTTTATAGGTCACATATTCAGGCGTTAAAAAATGAGTTTTGTCCGTCTTCTTATATGTTTTTGAGTCAAAGTCCAGATTCATTATCTCATTTTTAGTTGCTAACTTTAATTAGTTCAGAATTGTGCAGAAGTCACAAAATTGACATATTCTCCAAATTTCACAAATTCAATCCGATTTTTAAATATTTTGAGTAGTTTTTTGCTCAGGTGTGTTTATATAGTTGGTGAAAATGTTATATTATATTAAATATTGTACATCCTTATGGAGTGTTTAAACATAGTAATGGAAAAAAACTGCCACAATGCTCTGTGTTCTAAGGGTTAAGGTGCAAAACAGAGGTATTTTACACTCATACTGCCGTATTGTTCATTTAAAGTTATCCACTTTGTTTTTGTTTTGGGTGAATCAAATGAAAAGTGCAGCTGGAAAAATGAAAGAAAAGAAGAATGAATTCATTAAAAACACATCATTTCCTAAATTACATGATGGGGAACTGTTAAAAAGTGTTTGGTTATGTGTACATTGGAAACATATCGGGCCATGTGTTTACATAATGGAGGGGGACCGTACCGACGTTGCCTCTGGGTCTGCATCTGCCCAGCGCTCTCTGTGACTTATGTGCGTACACGTGCTATTACACGTGTGAATCCGCACTCTTACTGGACCCATATGTTGGTCATCATAATTAGAATTTTTAATTGGAGCTGTAGCCGCGGTGCAGAAGGGATTCACGGGGGTTTGGCAGAAAAACTCCCATTAGCGCTGACTTGTTTTTCCTCTTTTCCTCCCGCAGTCACGTGGTGAAGCGCTCGTTACCTCGTGGGGTCATGAGACATAACAAGTCCAAATTCAATTTTAAAAATATATAAACATGTGTAATGCAAGCGATCGGGGTTTGTTATATCAGCAGCAGGGAACACTTGCAGCTTATACTCTTAATAAATAAAATGTATTTTATATTCAAACCAGCGTCTCTCTCTCTCTGTTTCTCAGCACAGTGGTGTAAAAATCCTAGGTCACCTGACGATATTTCTGTGCTGCACACAGGAAGTAGTAGTTTTATATCAGAAGTAAAGCAAGGTGGTCAGAGTTTGACTGAAAACACAAAGAATCGCCCGTGAAAGGATTCGTAAGTGAATTCTACTGCTCAATTCCCCTCCATCCGTCAGGTCTGATAGTATTGCTTGACAGCCAGTTTCCAGCATGCAAATAATGTCACATCATCCCCTTTTCAACTTACATGGTACAGAGATAAGTAACAAAAGGAAAAGAAGAGGTGACGAAAGGAAGGAGAAGATGGAAGCAACCTCCACCAAAAAAAACAAAACAAATTGAAACCAGGGATGGGCTCGTATATCTGATACATGTATTTAAAATACTGTTTCGTCATTTGTATTTTGTAGAGATGATGAAAATGCTTTTAATATACTGTATCAAAATACTCTCCAAGAAGCACTGTGATGACATCATAAGAACACGAAAGTGTTAAATGTTCTAGCTCGTCGACCGAAGAATCACATTTCAGTCCCGTGACGCGACGCGGTGCCATTTTGTTTCACACAGAGGAGTTTCGTACCTGAGTAGACTCATTCACTACTGGCAACAGCACATATTATGGGCTATCTAACCGCATAAAAACACAGTGCAAAAATTAATGTTGGACCAGAAGAAAACAATCAATTATGTCATCGTAAATCCATCCGCCATGTGTTCATTTGAAAGGTGAGAAGCTACTGTATTATCATCACATTTGGGTGTAGAAATGTCACTTTTCTGCTTTGGTTTACTCATTAAATTTACTCAGGCACAGTAACACACACAACATTTCTATCCACTGGTTAAGCTACTTCTTTGTTAGAAATGTCCCCTAAATAAGGTTGTCTTATACTGACTGGATTTCTTTGAATAGAAGTTGCTCATAACCGACTAAAGTCCAAAGAAAGTTTGGTCAAAGAAGTGTTCATATAAGGACAGGAAGGGAAAAAAATAAAGGTGTAGCACATTAACACCATCATGGGCTGTGGTTTTATCCTAATAAGATATTTGCTTCTGGTGAACACATTTTTTTTTTGTCTTTAATTATAATGTTAACATGGAACTAGTCGTTGAAACGGTTATATTTATTCGCTCCTCATTATCTTTATAGTATATCTGCGAGAGTGGACTATTTTAAACTGTACTTAATGGCCGCGATGAGTCACTGGCTGCTTCTCAGTATTTGAAATGTACTCTTGAATGATGAATAAGACCATCACATTTCCTAAAAATGAAGACACTTTTTTCTTACTAGCCCATAGTTCCTCAAGCTTCCATATCAACATGGAGGCATAACATCAGCAAAGGACTGATTATTATTTTCTGTGTCGCATGTTTTTTCGAAATATCCTGCACCAAATATGATTTTTTTTTTCTTTTTGAAGGAGGAGGAGGAGGAGGAGAGCGCGTCCCTCACGTAGACTCAGTGACTCTTTACTTCAAAGTGTAAACCCCAGAGATGTTAAATAATGAAGGACCTCTTACTCTGTCAAAGGAGCTTTTCACGACTCATTTCGCCGCGACACGTCTGTCAAAAAGGCGGCAATGTGGCAAAATCAGAAAAAGAGAAGGACTTTTTATGTATTTTTTATTAACTTTCATTAGCTTGATTGAATAATTCAGCCGTCGCCTTTGATGAAAGCAAAAATCGTTTGCATTGCTCTCGTGGTTGTCAGTTTTTTTTTACTCTTTGTCTCAACAAGATGCGATTGTTTGTCCCCATTTGTGTTTTGAACATATTTTCTTTCTTTTAATTGTTGAAAGGCAAGTGTTTGATGTGTCAAACGATGATGAGAATTGGGTGTTTCTTTTGGGGGGGGGGTCCCATTTTCTTGTTTACAGCAGAACAGCAGAGAAATGAACCTTATCTGCTAAGAATTTGCATTCCCACACAGCCGCACTGCATGCCCAATTATGTTTCTTAAAGAACAAACTCTCTGAACCAAAACCATATCACTTATTTGCATATCTATCTGTACATGGGAGTCTTATAACCCCGTGTGACAGTCGGTTAGGAACATCTCCATGACGAGTCTCAATTCTCCCCTATAAATATACACCAGAAGGTCACATGACACTGGCTACAAATATTTTGACATTTGCTCTGGAACTGTCTGATGCTTTGGCAGATAACTTGGTTTCATACACACCTTCACCAGTCCCTATAATTGGGAATTCTGTCACAAATACTTGTAAACTACACTACATCTGTTAATGCCGAGTCAAAAACAAGTCAAATCTGTGGGCTTTGTTTGTGCGGGAATGTTTAGTTCAGTGTTGTTCAGAGGCACACAATATCGGAAATGTAGTTCATGTGTCATTAAATGACTGCGATATGTCATCAGAGAGTAAGGAAACATGTTTCCTTACTAATTGGTGCAACACGCGAAGTCACATCAACAGGCTCACAACCCCTCTCAAAAATGCTTTGACCAAAAGAGAAGAAAGAAGAGGCTCTCTGTCTTATACATATTATTTGTGGATATTTAACATTCTATATATATATATACATGTATGTAAACAGTATATATATCCATATATATCCATACATAATGTTTTTATAGTCTGTTTATTGTTGCATTGTCACTCTCATACTGCGATAAATCTATGCTACTGCTCGTAGCAGACACACTTTCACTCTCAGGCTCTGCCTGTTGCTAATACTCAGAAAAGGGATGATGTGCATATCAATGTTTGTGTGTGCGTTCATATGCATGGATACTGTGTCATACGGAGTATAAATGCACCTCCCTGTTTCCGTGTTTTGGGAACTGGGAAACACGCTCTCCAGTGTTTTGTATTGGGATTATATGACAGAGCATTAATTAATCGTGACATTTTCAGTCATGATGCTGGTCGTTATCGTTTCAAATATCCTTCTTCGTCTCACCTGGACTTGCTATGCATCAATACCTGTATGTCTTCAACTAAATTAGACCGTTTCCCCATTAACTGACATTGTTTTCTTTCAACGCCCCAGCTTCCATTGCAAACCCCCAAAATAAGGTTTGCCTGCCTGTTTGCAGGACGACGTCCAACTGTGAAAGTGACACGATTTGCTCCAGCTGTAACAAGCAAAAAAAAGAAGAAGTCCAAATTCAGAAAGAAAGAAAACAGGTAGAAAACTTTGAATTGAGTCACACTGGCAGGCTGTGTACAGCGCCGTAGATTGCATTGTAATAATTGACAACTTGCCCTGTCTGCTCCAATAAACCACACCATGGATTTGTCTGTGTGTGTGTGTGTTTGAGAAAGAGAAACTTTCCCGTCACCAATCCCATTGCAACCTTGTGCTCCGGCACAAGCCACAGCTATTCATCGGCCTCCAACTTGATTTTCTGCAGACCAGCGCGATCGAGTGAATGAGTCGTTTGTTGTGGCTCGCGTCACGTCGCCGTCGCCGCTGTGATCGATGACCGCGCTGCTGATTGAACCAATTCAAAAGCGCATTTTTGAAAGGGACAAATGCTCCGTGTTTGACCGCAGGAGTGAGTTACATACACCTTTTTCCTCACTAAATCGCCCGAGTGCCATATTTATCGCCTGATTTGTTTACAAAGGGACTTGTAAGCGTTCTCTTTATTAAACAAAATGAGGGCGTAATTAAAATCTGCAGCATCGCACGTATTAGAATATCTGCCGACATGCACTTAAACATTTCAAAAAGCAATTTGGGAAGCAGGTTTTTTTTTTTGGAACATAATGAAGTGCAGTGTCGCAGGTTCCTCTCGTTTAACAGCCACTCCCTCACTCTTGCCTTAATATAAGGAGAACGTGGAGGCTGAGAAATGATATGCAATTTTAATTATTTCCTCGCAAACTGCTGAATGGAGCTAAACCCCGTTCTCATTATCAAGCAGAGTGATGCTCGGTGCGCAGAGGGAAGCGGGAATCTACTGCAGTCAGTCACGAGCTGAAAGTCCGCCGCGCTCGGAGCTGTCTGCTTAACGAACTGCCTGCCACGTTCCTGGCAAGATGCAGGGGAAACGCTTCGGTTTTAATAGATCTTTAACTCACCGGCACCAGCCTTGTCCATTTCCTCTTATCCACTGTGCTCTCAGCGTCGCTCACAGCAGAGGGTCTGTGTTGGATGACAATGTCTCGATAAACGACAAACACATATTTCTTGGTTTAATTACCTTGAAAAAAAAAAAGTGTTGTTATTATAATGATCAACGGGAGGCTGCAGACATAATCACTTTGTTGGCGCAGCAGATGATGAGAGATCAAAGTTTAAAAGACAACACAAGTCTGTTGTTGTCTCGGAATATTAACAACATAAACATCAGGGAGACGACGGCCACATTCAAGGCCTGCTATGAACGTCATTTTTTTTTTACACTATTCAGTGCTCGTGAGTTGATTCACTTGGCGAACTGGTTTGATTTCTCTTTTCTCATCTTATTTTCACAAGTTTTGAAGCCCTCGTCTCTCTCTTTTTTCACCCTGTGAGATACACACACACTCACAGATGCTCTCACACACCAGCAACACTCGCAAACACTCATGACACGAGACACATCTGTTCAGACTTGTTAAAAACAACAGTCATGACATCAGAGTGCGTGTGGCCACACAATGATGTATTTTAAAACAAAATAGAGTATTATATCTGTATTGTAAAACTCGATGAGCTTTCGCAGCCCATTTTAAGATGCTAGTTGCTTATTTTAAGGACCTGTGATTTCAGTGCTTTTGAAATATCTGGCAGTTTTTAAGTTTACTGCATGCTAAAATAGTGTATTAACAATTGTATTCAGACTCTAGTTGTACACAAACACCAGATTTTTTATGTTAAAGGCCACATAGACCGGAAGCTCCAATTAACGCTGCGTTTGTGTGTGTGTATCTGCATACGTTAAGCATATGTGTTAATTATGTAGCCTAATGTAAACCTACACAATACTAAATATTCAGCTTAAGTGTACTGATAGATTCACATGTTGTACCAATGACAAACTCTACCGACATTAGTTATGTGGTGGTCATTTATGTGTTACCTGGCTGGTGGGACAGGGCCGGGAGCAGGTGTGTGCGGGCGACAGATGTGCACTGCTGCTGCAACGTGCCTCCGTTTGTGCCCGCTCTGCGCGTTCACGTTGACAAAGGAAGAGAGGTGTGTCCGGTTGGAGGAGGAGCGGTGGCATATTAATTGGGCCGATATTATCACATGCTTTTAATCGTCAAGTATTTATAGATCGTGTCAGCATGGGCCACATACACTGTTTAAAATAACGGCAAACTTTCAAAAGGCACTTTTAGGGTACCAGTTACCTGTGCACGCCACTGCATATACATATATATATATATATATGTTAAATATCCACCAATAATATGTAGAAGACAGAGCTGCCTATATTTTAATGCATCTCCACAAAAAGACCCTTGTCTTTCTTCTCTTTTGGTTGAGAGATTTTTGGGAGGGGTTGTGAGCCTTTTTAGGTTCGGTAACATTATCCATTTCTGTGTTACAAGCTGCTTTATTTCTGTTGCAATCATTTCACTGTGGATGGATGATAATACCAGGTCAATGTTGTCTGCACTTTGTAAAATTAAACAAATGAAAAAAAAAACAACAACAGTAGGACATTTAATAGGGTGCATTTCTCCAACAAACCCTGTTAAATTGAATCAAACCTTATAACTAAGCCAACTCCTCTTATCTGGATCCACATCAGTGTTCTCTCTCTCGGCCATTATTATGTCCCTCCACAAACGTTTGTGAAAATCTGTTTCACTGATCCTGCTAACAAACAAACAAACAGACATAACCAAAATCGAGTTGTTTTTCTTCTGACATATAGTCATTTGTTTGCATGAGTCATTTCACATTAATATTTATTACATCATCTCAAGCAGTAAGCTATCATTGCTTGGAGCAGGGTAGACAATTTCCTGAAACTTACATTTGAGAAAAACTTCATCATCCACTTACTTCATATTCAACTTGCCACGTCTTTGCTTTTCCGTCCTCGCTCTTGTGTAGAGAGACAGATTTATAACCACTGAACCATTTACTCCACTGGATTTTCCAGTTCCAGGATTGTGCTCAAGCTATTGGTGAGAGATTTGTAAATGCAAATGCAAAGCCTCTATATGTGAGGAGTAACTGTATGAGCGGGATTTAAGTTTGCAGATGGAAAACACAAATGGAAACATTAGCGAGAGATGTAGGAGACTTTGGCGAGTCAGTAAAGCGTCAATATAAACACAAACGAGAAAAGAGCATAATACTGTTGTATTGTACTTTATTCACATTGTCTTTATCAATCAGACTTTGTTTATAAAGCACATTCCATACAAAGCAATGCAACTCAAATCAGTTTGGTGCAACGTTTAATCGAGCTAAGACCGTAGTATGACTGAGACAGGCAATCAGACAAGTTGAGTAGACATGCAGAGGAGAACATTTATTTCGACATGGATCATGCTGTGGTTCCGTTTGGTCCATTTTGGAATAAGACTAGCTCGACTTTAGTCGAACTAACTTATTTACGTGACATTAATAAAACAGCATTATTGTCTTAGTCTGACTAAGACTGGCTCGAATTTAGTAGGACTTACTTGTTTACGTGACATTAAGAAAACAGCATTATTGTCTTAGTCTGACTAAGACTGGCTCGACTTTAGTCGGACTAACTTGTTTACGTGACATTAAGAAAATCGCATTATTGTCTTAGTCCGACTAAAATCAGACTTTTAACATGCATGTAAACGCGTGTCACAGCAAAACAAAACAACAAACAACTTCCTGATAACACCATCCACCCTTGCTCTGATATCACTGTCAGCTTTTTAGACTCTATATAAAACAACACCTTGAATTGTATATTCAATTGAAAATGTCTAGTGTAGAAGTGTAGAGAATGTTTTTCTGTCAGATGGGCAAAATATGAAGCCTATCTGACAGAAAACCATTCACGTTTACCTTTTGTTGATACACCATACAGGTTTTCTGCTTCCCAAGGTTACTGCAGTGAATGAATCATGTCTGTTGCTGTAAGTAAATCATAACTTTTATGTAATATAGCTGAGGAAATTTTAAAATTTCTAATACGAACACATGTGTTGTTTTTATGCAGCAGATAAACTCGTCTCACCTGAAAGGACTTTCAGAATAAAAGCATGCCGGACACAAACAGACAAATCACTTGTGCTTAATTTACTCTGCCGTCTGGAAGCACATTGTGTCTCTTTGTGTTTCATACATTTTGCAGAACACGTTTTGTTCCCCACACTGATGATGAAGATGTTTTCTCTCACTTTCTTACTCACCTTTTTGTTTTTGTCAGTTCCATTGTGTACTGGGCTACTTAATAATTGATCCGTGAGTCATGCGCGTGAACCAGGTGCCTGTTGTTATGACTCTGAGCCAGTTTCATTTAAATAAAGGGAGTATGAGAGATGTGTATCGGCGAGAGCAGATGCCTGCAAGCGGCAGGATTTATCAGAGACGTCTCAAAGACATTTAAAATAGAGCCTCAGTCATTGCTCATTAAAATTACATGTAGAGAATAAAGAATAGAAAAGGGAAATGAGAATGGCCTTAGAGTGAACTTTTACCTTGGTATGACATCATCTATGAGCAACCCCCCTCCTTCACCTGGAGTCTGTTTATTTCCCAAAGAGCGGCAAGGAAATATTGCTGATTCTTATTTATACAAGCGGGAGTGTTTTCCTCCAACAGATTCTGGTTTTTTTTGCGATTTCATTATTCACTTGTGATTCCAGAGCCGGCACAGAGAAATCTCCTTAATCTCAAGTAGAGACCTGGCTGCACAATTTCAAATAAAGCAGAGCCTTTTTTCCCCCACGCCGCAAATAAGGTTTGCGGTCAACATTTCAGCAATATTTATTATAACTTTGGTAAATGTCTCTCTCGCGCTCTCTCTCTAACAAAACCATGTATATATAATATTGGACTTTTTATCCCTTAATCAAACATGTGCAGGAAAATCAAAAAGTAATAAAAGAGAGATAATTGTGTCCTTTTTATTAATACGGTTTTATTGAATATGAGTGACCAGCATGTACAAATATTTGTGATATGCTCTTGTTAGAAATAAAAAAAGAAAATTTGATTGAAGTCTTTTTTATGGCATTTGTTTTTATGAACATTTATTTAGAATCTTCAGTTTTGATCTGTTGTCCTATGATGGACCACACCTCTTCAATGTAATAAAATATGTCTGATATGTCACAGTAATGCTATTAAATAATATAATAATATAGAATATGGGTGACACAGTTTAAATCTATTAAGATTTCTGTGTTATTTCAACACTACTTTGTGCAGTATTTGTGTCTTTAACTCACTCGTTAACTCTGCAAGTCCATTTTTAGTGGAAACATTTCAGAAACAGAAACATTTACTTTCACTTCTGAATGTACATTTATGACATATGGAAGCAAAAGGTCATTCTTCAAGAGAGGTAACATAAAAAATGTGATACATGTGATAAACATCTAATATGTATCAAGCAATGAGATGAAATATTATACAAAGGAATATTTCAACACATACAGTATACTGTATATAGATATAAAACGTGTCGATTGAGTATGAAAAAGTGGCACAGGCTGTTGGACTCCTTTTCGTCACACAAGGACTCAGACCCAATTGCATGACTTGGCAGACGAAGTGAAAAATAAACAAACTTTTATTTTCTCAAAGTGCAACAACACTCCTAAAAACACTCTTTCGAGGGGAAAAAAACACTCAAAAAAATAAAGCAGTGGCATGGAGCAAATACTGATAAGCCCTGGCAAGACAAAGGCCCGGGAGTTACGCTCTGGTTCACAGGACAAACCAGCAACTGACAAAGGGAGACGCAGACCATAATATGCACACACGTTAATGGGGAACAGGTGGAAACAATCAGGGCGGGGCAGGCAATCAGACCGGCAGGAAAACACAAGAGGAAGGAGCAAGTTATCTGAAACGAGAGGAGAGCGAAAATTTCAAAATAAAATCAAACAGGAAGCCACAACTAAACCAAACACCACCATCTTTCTTGGTCATGACACTTTTAGTACGTGACATATATGTCTTCATGAGTCATGTAAGCTCATATTATACCCATTTATAAAAACAAATCAGCCTTCAACTGTCAAAATTCCCACATTAGAAGCTCCCAGTGTATTACGTGACCATGTTTCCTGTGTATAATCTAGGACGGATGTCGTTTTGTGGGCTTGTATCGGTCGGCTCTGTCCTTGCACATGGATACACGGAGGGAAAAGGTCACACACACACACACACAAGTCCCAGGTGAGACCGTCAGTGGCAGGATGCATTTGCGCGATAGACTGATGAAGCGGGGGAGAGCGGGAAGGAAATCGAATTAGTATGGGAATGCGTGGAGTGGAGAGGAGAGGGAGGAGGGCGTAGTGGGTGCAGAGGGTGCAGGTGTGGTGTCGGGGGTGACCTCTCCCGTCCCAGTAAAGCTGCAGTTTACTTTTGTAATCCCCTGCAGGGCCGCTGAGGGGGACATTCCCATCGTGCTTCTCCTCTAGGAAATAAAGGTGACAGTGGAAATGATTCATTTTCTGCTCAGCGGGCTAAATGATGTGCGAGATTGCCACACCATATACAGTCTCTTCTAAATTCCCGTGACGCCTCGTACAGGAAATTTAATTTGCTCTTAGTGTAGAAATGACTGGTGTGTTTTAAGAAACGACAAAAATCCTCATTAATACGATCGGGAGTCCTCGACATGAGCTGAAAAACACAAAACAAACAGAGAAGTACAGTGTGCTTGCTTTTGCGCTTATGGCAAAGCCTGCTGTGTAATTGTGTTTCGATCTGTTCGGTGTGTTATCATTCTTGTTTAGTAGCACCTTAAAACTAAAGCGCAGGCTAATGAAAACGCCCTCAAGCCTGCCTGAAGCTAATGATGGAGGAACTGTACAGCATTAGTGTGTGTGTGTGTGTGTGCCTGCCTTCACTTATGCAACTCATTGTCATCCTCAGAAACAACAGTGCTTGAGGTTTGTGTTTCAAATCCGCTTGGGTTTATTCTGAGTTGCAGTCTCTCATCATAAATCCCCCTTATGAAACACACAGCTCAGTCCCAGCACGCGTTAATCATCGCCTTCCCTAAAGATTAACCTTAATTGTCCACAAACTCGTCTTTTCAATGACTCCAGACCAAAATTGAAATGTACTGAAGTGTATGAACTTAGAAGAACACATTCTGAAATGTATTAATGATGGACGTTAACAAGTAAACATGAGACGAGAGGGTATCCTGGACACATGACAGTCAGACCACGCGCTTTACAATATGCATCCTGTATATGACAGGATGCTTGAGGGTCTGTCCTGGATATGGTGTGTTAAATATGGTATATCCGGACCCAACTTGTTTTTCAAGGAAACAGGAGAAAGGCGGGTGTCGGAACATGTGATGCCTACAATGACAATGCTAGATAATCTATATAAGGTTAGTTTTGCTCTTCTGGGGCAGAATTGTTCGGAGATTGGGCAGGAACACATTCTCCCGAGCTGCTGCTGAGCTTGGTCTGATGCTTGACTGGTATATTTTATATGGATATTAATATTCCACATTTTCTTTTTCAAAAGCTTCTGTATTGTATAAATATTTACTACCTTTTTATTAGGTTTCAAGTCACACAATGATTCCAGCGACTGTCTTGTTTCCACACTTAGGGATAACAAGTGTTACCAGATTTATTGACCCCTCGTGTTAGTAGGGATGTGCATTTCAAGCTAAAATCCTATTTGAATAATAGACAGAATTATTATTTTTTGAATATTCTAAACTATAGTGCATGAGAGCTAATGAAAAAATAAAGCAGGGCTCAGAGACGCATCTAATGAGATTCATTCAAGGACCCCGGTAAACTTCCTCACTTTGGCATAAATTACTTAATGTTGATCTTGGAAGAGCAGCTTCAAGATACATTAAAGAAATCACTTAAATTTAACACACAGTAGAAACATGTTTCAGTTGTGTATCTTTTACCATAGTATCTGTCTTTACTACTGGGGGATCATAATTCATATAACATAATTCATTGGATTATCTGCTGGATCAGGCATTCAGATGTAAAAAAAAGATTCTGTGCGTTGATTATAGTTGAGAATAAAAGTTTTTGCAAGCAACGGAACATTTCCAGAATTGAAACTGAACCATGGCTGATCGAGTCTTGCCTTAATTTTGTCTGTGGCCGAGTGGTTCTGGCACAAGATGAGGCAGCGTTTCAACTGTCAGGGAAAACCTTTGGAATCCAGCAACATCAGCGTGTTACAATTAGACATCAAAGGATTCAGCAAGTGTGATATGTTGTCGTGAGGCGAAATAAGAGAAATCTCTTGGAGCAGATCAGATCCATCTCAAGCTGTGGGAAGAAGTCAGGTGAAAAAGACGGAAAGAAAGAAAGAAAGAAAGAAATGTCAGCGCTGGCAACCTGGCATCAAAGTGGAATCTTCCCCCTCAGATGTTTTTCTGCTTTTACCTCAAAGGCCACAACATGTTCCTGCTGCTGAAGTAAAAGTTTGGTAAAGCTTTGCTCAACTTCTGCAAAAAAGGGAAACACAAACGCATGTGTATTTAAACCTGATCACTGTCCATGAGATGAGCTATTGATTTGTCCTCCAAATGTCTATGACGACGTCTCCCTCCAGATGATTATGTGTTTATTATCACTTCCTTTTCTCCTGGGCCAATGACCGATTCCAGTATCTGAAATGATTACAGAGCTCATGGCAAAGAAATCTGCAACAGTAATCAATAGGGGGGGATTTGGTTTTTTTGCTCTTGCTCTCACTGGGGAGTCTTCCAAAAAAGAGAACGAAAGAAACAGTCTTTACCTTTTTACTTATTTTACTTGAGCCCCTTGTCCGAACTCAAGCAGACGTCAAAAAAGTGCAAATAAAATGCAAAAAAGTGCTGTCCCAATTTGTCAAATTGAAGGCTTACTAAATGCTTTTGTGGTTGAAGATGAATGCATGTCTTCTCACGGTGCCACAAGTGACACCAGAATCGACACACATGCTGCAAATTAAGCAGACAAAAACATCAACACTGTGTTTGTCACTGATTTGTAGTTTAACTATTGCTAGTGTCATTGTAGTAGGAAGAAGGATGTTGCATGAAAACACCTAGCTGTATTGTTTTAAATGTCATGTGTTGACACTGTAAAGATATTACACTAAAAATCTAGTTTTAGGACATTGACATCTTAAGTAATAAGTACAATTTAAATGAGCTACTTTATTTTACTTTCGTTCTATACTAGTAATTTTACTTGTACTTAAGTAGGATTTCAAAAGTAATAGTACTTGTATGCCGTGTTTCCATCATACGGTTCAGTTTGGAACGGTACAGCCCCGAGTCAGGCTTGTGTTTCGACTGAGAACAGCGCTTTTACTTGGTAGACAACAAGTTTCAACAACAATCATGTCATGAAGCTTTGCATGAGAATGGACTGCGGGTGTTTGCCTAAGAATTCCATGGCGTGTTTACACCAATCGCAAGGGAGTGACGTTTTTCTGTTGCTCCAATCCGCTGACTGTTGGAAGTGGAGCCACCATGACCGTACCATTTTACCCTGGTACCCCTAGTGAAACGTACCAAAGAATGGAATGTTTCGGCCTTGTTTTTTTTTTTACTATTCCTAATAGAAATACGAAAGAAATATGTGCCATTCCAAACAAACTTCTGGTTCCCACCAATGCTGACAGGAAAATAGCCAAAGCCAATAAAAAATACATGTACATTGCAGAGTAATCTGACCCGGGAGTGAATGCTGATTAAACACATTTAAAGAGGTGTTTTTTGTCCCGTGAGAATGTTCAGCTTGAAACTTATTCCCTGCACCTCCTCTCGTTCTTCTGATGGAAGACTTGAGCGCAGCACTGTGACCCTGGAGCTTTCTTCTGCTTAAATCTAATTTCTCCAGCCTCTGTAGAGGAGAGCTTAGTCAAGACACAGTAGTAGTAGTAATGGAAGAATATAGCGGGTCACGTGACCCGACTACCGTCGACAGTCTGCACATCCGCGAAGACGAAGACGAGACAGGAGAACAAGAGAGAAACAGATGTTTCTGCAAGAGGGAGCACCTCACTACCCATAACTTCACTTAGTGTAGGTGAGTGATTGTCTGCGCTGAATGGCAGCACAATATTTGTTTTCTTGAATTATTTGATTTACTATATGCAAAGAAGCAAACACAGTGTTGAATATACCTGCCCTTCAGCTGCTTGCATATTATGAGTCATGAAACATTTTTGGCAGGTAATTCTAACAGACCTAAGGTCCATACATTTTTCATATGATTCATTTTTTCCTGCAGCGGTGTGGTGTCTAAACAAAACAAATTGCTCTCCTTCAAAAACAACCTTATTTCTTCCTTTTTTTTTTAACGTGATCTGGTTTCCACGTTCCCAATGGATAAAAGGGAAGGAAATGACAAACATACAGAAGATACGATGTAGTTAATTGGGATGCTGTGGTGATAAAGTTTTGGACTACTTTTGCAACACTGCCCAGAAATACCCTCTTTGTAGTGAGAAAAGATCAATTAATCAATATGTGTGAACAGTACCTGTACTCACATGGAACCCTTTTACTGCAAGATAAATATTCTCCATGGACTGTTTGATGTCTTTTTTGGGGGATCTGGAAAGTGAGGCCACTGTGGTGTTTTTCCTTTAAGGGCCAATAGAAGCCGCATAATCCATACTCCATCTCTTTTTCACCAAAATTAGCAGGTAAAGAGGAGTAAACTTGTGGGTGGGGGAGGAAACTTGGTCCTCTTTTTGTGAGCATGTGAGGAGGTTTGACCTTCTGTTCTTCCACCAGTGAGTCAGATCTCAAACTTTCAAACTCAGGATCAACTGAACGATTTAAGATTGCGGCTTGAATTTTTCCCCACAATAAGGTCATGATGGAAAAGGCGCAGACCCACGCTAACTCTGCGGCTAGGCCACCAAAATGATGTTCTCCCAGCTGCCATGTATATTAAAAAAAACATCATACATTTGACCTGGGACTGATTGTTGGTTGTGTCTATTCCCATTGCAGATTTAAAAGTCAGATATCACTATATTGACAAAGGTATTTGGTCAAGTATTGGGGCTTTGGGCTCTAGGACACTTGCCTCCAATGAAGTACGGTCCCTTTTCTGTTCCAACATGACGGTGTCCCAGTGCACAATGCAGGAGCTTTGACAAAACATGGCTTGACTTTTGGTGACGTTTGGTGTTGGAACGACTTGACTGACCTCAACCCATATCATGCACCTTTGGGATGAACTGGAACAGAGATTGTGAGCCTTAGACCTTCTTGTCCAACATCAGTGCCTGAACTCACACATTCACGAAGAAACCCAAGAAGAGCGGAAGGTGTAATGGCTACAAAAGGAGAACCAACTCCATATTAAAGAGAATTACTTTATACTGTATGTATGTGAATATGTCATTATAGTCCCTGTTGGTGTAATGGTGAGGCTTCCAAATAATTGTGTCCGTTTTTTGACTATAGAAAAAATTACTTAACTTCTTACCTAATTTATACAGGATTATTGTACAATGGAATTTATACAAATTATCAAGGACTTCAATACATCGTGGAGTCCATTTTGTAAAGTAAGGGACCAAATGAGGGTGTGTTTGAGGGTGTGCACTGCAAAACCCCACGCTACAAGGTACATACCCTCTGTGAAGGTATGGTATGTGCTGCATTATTTTTCCTGCAGTGAAAGTGTCAACAGAGGCATCCTCCCTCACAAATCTCATTTCACAGTCAAAGTCAATTTAGAAGTGGAAATATTTCAATTCAGAGAAACGAAAAGTATGCATTTTAAATGTAAATTTTTACATTTTTACAGTCTGGTGTTGTGCCTGTTTATTCCACCCCCAGTGTAGAAGGTACATCAGATATGGTTTGTTTCTTTGAGCTTAAATGAAGAGACACTCGGTTTGATTGTGGACCGTCAACCTGCAGAATGAAAGGCCGTTCCTAATCTTTTGATTTAATTGCTCCTGACTTGTGAAATCAATCCATCATCAAACACAATAGAAATAAAGCAAAACAAACTGAGGCTGAGCCTTTGTGCCAGTACAGATTTTCTTGAGCATTTGAAGACAAAAAAACACACTCAGCACGCACCAACCTTGATGAAATTATCCTCAAGCTGTTTCTCTAATAGTTTTGTTTTCCTATTGATTTATTTAATTGTTTATTCATAACAGCGGATGCACACGGATCTGATGTGTGGGCTTGGAGCAGATAATATTGGAATTTCCCAGTAATTTAACGACAGATATGGATATTATATATTTAATTGAAGATATTATTGATCTAAATAGAGAGAACTGTATTAATATTATGCATATATACAGACAGACAATATAGCTACAGAGGAAGTACCAAAAATACTATATAGAATATATATTCAAGAATGAATAAAGCAAAATCTAAAAAAGTCAATAGAAAAAAGGAAAATAATCTCAAATGTCCTCCATCGAAAGAATAACAATACCAGCAGCTTTTATTGACATATATGGCTGTATGTAGGCAATAGTTCAAGCATGAAAATGGAAAGATGCTCCTGTGGCTCCAGAGGAGGGTCAATCCGTAAATAAAAGGGCAAGGTCACCGAGGAGGACGGTGAAAAAAAAAAAGAGGCGAGATTGAAAGATCCATGGCGAGCCGAGGCCTTGAGTATGGACTTACTTTCACATCTGACCTTTGATTCCTGCTGGGAGAAGCTTACCTTCAAATCACACCCACCCTCGGCTTATCTTGATGCAACAGCGCAGCATCACATACTCTCAGAGATATTCCGTATACCTGGGATTTTCAGGGGAAATAACAGGCACTCGAAGTATCGTACAAGGTATTTGGTATCGTACAAGGAAAAACCCCACCGTCAGATAACGTAACACTGATCCCTGGAAGGAACTGTATCACATAGAAATAGTGATGAATAAATATAAACCGTGGTGGTGTCGCTCATTTTTCACCATGGATGATTATCTTATAAAGTGGGGCGTCAGCATGGCAATCGGAAGACGGATCCGAGGGAATTTCATGCAAGCAGAGTGTGGATTTGACGCAAGCAGCCGGGGAGATGTGTCTGTGACTTTACAACTAAATCCAATACCCGTGATGAATAAATATGCAGTTTGGTTTTTCCTTATGAGAAAATGCACTTTCTACTATATTCATAACCATGACAAGGACACTTTACGACTTAAGAGTGGTTTCTTTCTCAGAAATTAGCCCGTTTTTAATTCAAGAGGCCACTTGAATAATAATGTAGTTTTTAGTCTTGAATGTTGCATTAACCTAACCTAAGAATATTTTAGCATTATTTTCACAAAGGGACACAGAGAATTCCCATC
This sequence comes from Solea senegalensis, assembly GCF_019176455.1. Taxonomy (NCBI): domain Eukaryota; kingdom Metazoa; phylum Chordata; class Actinopteri; order Pleuronectiformes; family Soleidae; genus Solea; species Solea senegalensis. The sequence goes on along the minus strand of NC_058021.1, from coordinate 32,881,640 downwards.
AAACAGTTGAGTAAATGAAAGCAATCCAAAATTAAAACAAATAAAGTGTGGGATTGGAGGATTTTGGCACTGTTTAAAAATGTCCAAACCAATATTTGGTATGATTTTTTCCAGTTACAGTTTCATTTTATGTGTGATAATAAAATAAAGATTTGTTCAGCTTGTAAAAAAAAACCCAGGCATTCTGTGCAAAAATGGCGTACATACAAATAAAAATATTATTTTAAACTTTGCAGCATTAGGACATTATTAATTCCAGGCTATGGAACATTGGTTACATATGATTTTCACAATAAAACATATCCAAACAAGGTAATTCAGGACATTTTAAACACTATTATGAACTTTTTTTTGTTGTGGCTCTTTACGATTCTTCAATTCTTTTCAGTTGTAACACTTTTCTTTTATGTGTGATACTAAAAGCATTTGTGCTCAGTGTGAGTAAATAACCTTTATTGCGCCATTATTTTTTGCAAAACATTAGTGTGTATTGAGTACAGAAGCAACAACAGTAAAGTGGATGTTTAGCGGAACAGATGAATGTTTGATTGCTGTTCAACCGCCACATGGATTCACCCTCTGATTTTAAACAAGCGACTGTCCAGAAAAGAGCTGACTCGTCCAATGTTGTCTGCCCCCCCAAAAAACATATGGATGACCAGAAAATTGATCTCCAGGGACATAATGACCCACAGCCATCTGTGTGATTAATTCATCCAGAGGTCAAACTGACCGCTGTTTTAGCAGTTGTTGGACATTTTGCCTCCGACATTAAGATACCTTTTTTTATCAACCACAGAGATGGGACAGAAACGCACATGTGAGTGTTTATATATTTTAACATAAACACGGCTCCAAAGATAAATACAGTTTATTGCAAAAAAAATACTCAATCCTACTCAATCTCATCCAATCTAGTCCAGTGCAACCCAGTTCAATCCCAACCAATTTAATACAGTTTAATCCTGTCAAATAATAACCAATCTAATTCACTGTAATCTAATTGGAAGCAGTCGAATCCAATCTAATCTAATGCAGGAGTAACCCAGTCTAGTCTCAATCTAATACAGTGTAACCCAGTTCAATTTCATCCTATTTGAAACAGTGTAATCCAGTCCAATGTCATCCAATTGAATCCAGTGTAACCCAGTCCAACCTCATCCAATTTAATCCAGTGTAATCCTATCAAATGTTATCTAGTCTCAGTGTAATCCAGTCCAATTTCATTAAATCTAATACAATCCAATACAATCCATCAAATCTGTTCCAATCTATATAACAATATATAATAACACAGTCTAATCTAACCTAATTTAATCTAGTACAAAAAAAAATATATTGGATTAACATCTAGCAAACTAAAACATGAAATACTGGCATATTTTTATTTGTTTTTGGAAATTCCCCTGCAGGAATTGAGTTTTGGTTTTCGATTTTAATTGTGTTAAAATCCGTTCGTACAGCAGATCCTGGTTCGAACCTTCTGTTCACGCACCAGTTTTTGGTTCATCCTGACACGAGAACACTAAGCCAGAGGCGACTGTGAAAACCCGGCCTACTTTTGTTAATGAACATTCTTCACCCGGGCACTACACGTTGTACTCGCTCTAGAGACACGCGCCGCCTGCCGATGTGGACCAGGGAGGCAGCGGAAGAACATGAAGGCAAGAGGAAAAAATCAAAATGACCAGTGAGGTGTGGAAAAGAAATAATCAGGATCAAGGGACAGAACCGGGTGTTGATTTCAGGTCATCGATTGCTGGAGGTTCAGATGGATTTCTGCTTGTGCCGCGGCTGCATCAAAGGTGAATATCTACCGGACCAGTCAACCATTCATTTCCGGAGGGGGTTTCTCTCTGCTACCACCTGCTTGATGATCAACTCCATGTTGGAAATTCCCGGTTGCAGCCGCCACCTGCCCACTTAGAGGAGCTGCTATGCATAATAAATCAGGTGGCCCACTGCCATATTGACTGTGTCATGCAGAGTGAAATCTCTCTGCACATCTAAAAGCATCTCGTTCTTCAGGAGAGACCACGTCACTGAAAGTTGAAACTAAAATTGAAACTAAATTCCAACAATCTTTCTACTTTTTGGATCTTTCTCTATTAAAACTACAATACATAGTCACCAGGTAAGGAAAGAGAAGCCAATGTTGAAGTAGTGAAACATGTATTCTCATGAATGGTCATTAGGGGTGACTCCACCTGGTTGTTTAGTGAACATTTTAATCTATAAACTGCTGAATTATACATTATTGTCGCTTAAGAAAAAAACAATAATTGGCTATGTTCATTTTTCAGTTGGCTAGATGTTAATCCAATATTTTATGTACAGTCTTGTACTAGATTAGATTAGAATAGACAGGATTAGGTTTGATGGGATAAAATAAATCAATTTTCATAGATCTAATGAAAATTGACATACAATATTGGACTGGATTACACTGGATTAAATAAAATGATGTTGGCCTGGGTTACACTGGATTAGATTGAGACTGGACGGATTATACTGGATTAAATTGGATGACATTGGGCTAGGTTACACTGTATTAGATTGAGACTGGACTGGATTACACTGGATTAAAATTGAATGACATTGGACTAGGTTACACTGCATTGGATTAAGACTGGATTTTACATTTATACATTTTCTTAGTTTGATCGACTTTTATTTTGCTCACTTGCCTGTAAATTAACCCACTTAACAGGACAAACACACTGACATATGGTGAACATTTCAGATTAGGGAAAATGCAAGAAAAAACTATCCAAAATATCTAAGGCATAAGGATCCTGTGTTGTTTCTTCTCTCTTAAATTTCACAACCTCTGAGTTTGACAGTGAAGATTTTCCCATTTCCCAACGTGAAATATACTCACCCACAATCCCTCCTTTCATTCCTGCAGTTGTATCATCACCACACTTGGTCCTTGCAATTGAGCTGTCAAACGCTGCATCGCATGTGTTGCATTAATAAAGTCGCGAGCAGAGGGGATGCAGAGATTTTGCTATTTGTGGCCTGTTCTTCTGTGATAAAGGAGAAACCAGCGTCACAAAGTTAAGACTGTAAGAGTTCTGGCACTAGTTTCACAGATTAACGCAAGAACAACCTTTAGAGACGCGGCGCAAGAAGATTCCAGACTATCACATCTAAACATAATCTGACAGTGTTTCCAGTCTTGGTGTCAATAAATCTCAATTGAACTTGATCAGAAACTGCAATATAACAATATTCAATGTGTATTAAAATATACAATAATGCTTTATACATGTAGCAGTTTTCAAAAACTTGTTTTTCAAAGTGCTGCTTGTTCATATTTGTGGGGGGAAAACGAATTATATTTTATCTGTAAACATTCTGAGGTCAGCAACATAATGCCGGAGACAATGCCAGGCATTTTGAAGAGTTTCAATAGTTAGGATTGTAAAAGGTGGATTTGAATTTATGAATAGTCACTCGCTAAGATCTCCACACGAGAGCAAGCTCAAGGTTTCTCCAGCAGCACAACACCGTAAACCTTCTTCTCGCCGTGTCGTTAAAGGGCCGTTGTTCCAAAGAGCTTTGACAGCTTATGATAAATTTTTGGAAATTCAAATCATAAAAATAGTTGCACCTGGATAATCAGGGACAAGTTTTTTTTATTTTGTTTTATGCCATGTCACGTTAAAATTGCATTGATCTACATGCAGATACAAGACAATGAACACCATCACGTCTTGTACTGTGTGCATTTTCACATTTATAGACTATTTATTATGTATTTGTATTTGATTTTGTGAATTTTCCCAGTTAATTTCAACTTTTTTTTTTTTTTTTATGAACACACACCTCTGATTCTAAAAACAGAATGTGTCTGTGTGTGTGTAACACATTTCCAGGTTCTCCTTTGTCTCTGTAACGAGCTGAGGGACACTGGTGAAAATTAGTGTGACCATCCTTCACCCACATGGCCCAAATTCAAGTACCCTTGACAGCGTAGCATCCCGCTGTCCTTGAACAGGGGCGGCAAATTTCCCCCGAGGAGTAATCAATGACTTTTTGAGTGGGTAATTCACACCTTTGTTAACCTCACCGCTCGGACCACTGTAATTCCCCTTTTTGGTCTGTCTGGATCTGTCATCCAAAATGCTGCCATGCACCTTATGAGGGGATCACTTCACATGAGTTACCTTTAAAAATGTTGTTGCGTCCGTGTTTTTTTTATCAGATTTCTCAACTGAAACACAATAACAGAGTTCCAATGTAAATGGAAACGCAGCATTATCTCTTCTTGCTGACACAATCACCTGTCACTTTACTCAGTTTTCTACTGTGAAAACTTTGCTTTTGATTTGTTTAATGGAAAGAAATAGAAAGAAATGCATGTTTAATGGAAATGGAAAAATAAGTGGACATTGGAAGAAAATAAATCGCTGATATCACTTCAGACACGAATGAAGAATCCGTTCGTGATTTATACCCGAGTGCAACACAAAAACAAACAACAAATCAATTCATTTCAATTTAATTTAATTTGTATTGCACTGAATCACAACATACTTATCTCAAGACACTGAACATAGTCAACATTATAGAGGGAAGAGAAACCCAACAATTCACACAATGAGCAAATACTAGGCATCCGATTCAAAGATGTGCGGCCATCTGCCTAGACAGGTTGGGGTGAAAGGAGGTGAGGTAGAGATAGAAGAGAGACCAGGAGCATGGTGTAATACTTGAACTATTTAGAATTTACTTTTTTATATATGTTCTTGTATTCCTTTTAATGTTTTTATTCTTTGTCTTAGCGTATTTTTTAAAAGTTTAAATTGTTTATTCGCAAGTTTGTTCTTCTGTTAGCAACGACAGTTTCCAACAGACTAATGTGATTTTTTTTGTATGTTCCCAGTAAGTTTAGATAAGAATCTGCCTACTGATGATGGCACAAAAGATTATAAACTTTTCAATTCAAATTTTCAAATCCCTAAAACAGTCCATCATTGGATTTGAATTCAATTTGGTATGTGTATGCACGATCAGACAATCTACCATTGGACAGATCTAATCCAAATTACAGATTTGGCGGCAATTCAACATGTGATGCCATATCTAGTAAATTCATCGTAACAGACCAGGGGCCTTATAGGGGATTAAACTGGGCTGTGTTACTTATCCTGTCTAAACTTGTTCAGTTAGCCTGGTCCCGACCAATAGTGCAATGGGCCCCTGGTTAAAAAAGCAGGTAAACTACTCCACAGTTACAGTGGATCATGTAAAATGCAGGTGACAACATTTCAACAATTGACAACATCAAACCTTTGATGCAACCTCAACAAAAACATGACAACATAGAGGTTTTGAGACCACACGACATCATGTAACGTTGTCCTGAGTCCTGAGGCCATCAATCTCTTCCTCTCCTTCAGTCCGTGTCACCACCAACCGATTCCAGCCGTCTCGTGTTAGTGAAAATGGTCTGTGTGTTGTATCGATGTGGGGATGGGGGGTAGTGGGGACTCTACCTGGCCATTTCTTTTGTCATTCTGTCAAAAACTCTGCTGTCAGGATGACCTGCTGTCATCTCTGTCACTCACTGGGAACTGCAGGACTCCTGCTGCTCTTTTTCAAAAAGGTAGTGGATGTACTACAGCGAGTAATGCTGGGAGACTGTGTGTGTGTGTCCTCAAACAAAAACCCCAGCCGCATCCCACATGTCTCATATATACATTGGCTTGAGGTCGGGTATCTCATCTAGAAAAGGCCTATTGTGAGCCGCGTAGACACTTGGAAGTCAGACATTCACAGATGGCGGCTGGTATTTATACAGACGCTGTGCATTAGAGGAGAAAAACATGTTATATTGTTGAGTTTTTAGCTCCCACCTATACTGATTTAGAGATGTTGCATGCGTTGTGTGAGAATATAATTGTGGTTTGATTTGTATTCATTGCACAAGGACATAAATTCAAAAGATATGTTTAACCTTTTCATCCATTTCACACCTATAGTCATTTGTTAGGTCCCTGCATTAAAATGACACACCCAAAATAATGACTACCAAGTGTCTTTATGGAACATCTTGGTATCTATAGAAAAGTAACAGTTGGGAGATTTCTGTGGTAGAAATGCCAGTTTAAATAAAGTTTGGCTTTGTGGAAAAATGTCTTTTAAAAACACAGCATGAAAACTGGTAGTAAGTAATTCAGGTTAACAATCTCATTTTTTAATATTTTAACAACTTTATTTACACATCACATGGGGAAAAAAGTCATATTCATAACATTTAAATAGTTAAGTCAGAGTTTAAATGTTGTATATTTCTGTCATTGGATCAGATACATGAATATCTCATCCAGTCCAAACCTATTTTGGTCATCAAATGAGAAAGAGCAAAAAATACCCACAATTTTGTCAATGTCATAATTGAATATTCAGCCAAAGCGGAGAAGAAGCAGATGTGCGTGTGTTTGGAATCGATTAAAAACATAAATATGTTACTTCTCATCGCAGAAAGGTCAACTCTACTCCATGAAATTCTAAAATTGCTTTAATAAATTCATCGTTTCGCACATAATTTACAAAAAAAAACATGTCATTTACATACGACACTTTCAATTCACTTTGGTCTCTTTCAGGATTTATTTCAATGTTCAACATGGAGTGTTTTCATATTCAATAAAAGCCTGTCAGCTCAGAATGGAGCTGCAGCTCAGTATTCAGTGACAGTATTCTGTGATAGGACTGGTGTTGGTTTTCTCTACCTCCTGTAGGAATGACTGATTTACATGGCAAGCAGAGCATTCAGAGCCTGTCTCTCTCTCTCTTCCCACAGCCAGATTTGTGATAGTGCAAAATGTGTGCCAGGTCCAAAAAGAAGAAGAATAAAAAAACAGTATGGAAGCCCATAAAACTTAGCCTTGATAATAAAATATCCTCAAAGTCATAAAAAAGTCGAAATTATGAGATAAAAAGTAATAATTATGAGATAACAAAGTTGAAATTATGAGCTAAAAAGTCATAATTATCAGATAAAGTCAAAATTATGAGATATGAAGTCTTAAATTTGAGATAAAAAAGTAAGTTTTACCTCTTTTTATTATTTGAAATGGAAAATGAGTTTCCATAAGACAGTGAGCTCTTGACTTATGTAAAACCATTAGAAATAAGTATAATAACTACTCTGTGCTGGTTTAGAGTGAAACACAGCAGGTGTCTGTCTCTCTGCTAATTAATATATCACAGTATGTACAGTAGTTACTGGATATGCAATTGATTATAAGTGTCATCCTTGAACAGAGTCACTCCAGTCGCTCCAACAAGTAGCTGAACTGTCCCAGCGGGGGATTCTTTACAAATCATCATCTTGATTTTATGACTTTAAGTCGTTTTTAAACTCGAGAAACTAAGTATTGTAATAAAGTTTGTGCCTCTGAAACGCTGAAAAGCAGACCAGCAATCTTAATTTCTCATGACTTCTTCGCACACTTGCATCAAACTGAAAAACGAAGCAATGTCAGTGCTTCAGTGAGTTTGGTGAGTGGGAGGTTTTTATACAATGTCCAGCTTTGTAGCACAAAGAGACGTTTCTGTGCTTTTTACCAAACACAAACTTAAAATGCAGATGGATTTCGGGGAATCGTTCAGAAAACAGTAAATCATACACAAGCTCAGTCCATCACAGTGTTGCAATAATCAGCAATCTGGTTAGAAAAATGATGATATCTAAGAGGAGCAGATGTTTACTTTGAGGTCGATGTTATAAATTTGATTTGTATTTTAAGTATTTACAAAAAAATTTGTTCATCAGATTCCGTATTTATGGAATCTGATATTTTTTAAGAGGTAAAACAACCTTGATAATAAAACATATCCTCAACTTTGACCTTTCGACTTTTTATCTCATAATTATGACTTTTTATCTCCCATACATATTTGACACATACATGTGTAAGTAAGTTTTAGTGTATCATATTTTTTGCTGATTCTGGAGTTAAAAGATAAAAAAAGAAAATGTTTGACTTATTTTTTAAGTTATAAATTTACACAAACTCCCCACACACACACTTCACTTTTTATTTTATTAACCACTTTTTGTGACTGCTCCCTGGGGACAGATAAAGTTTATTTTATGTATTTTTTTTTAATTGAATCAAATTGAATTTTATTTTGCCATCGGGGAAATATTATGATGTGCAGCCTACTGTGAAAGATGATAATTATCACACAGTATTAAGTATCACAGATGCAGTGCGTGACTTTGTAGAATAAAAATGAATTAGAACAGCAAATAACAACCACACAGGGCCACAAATATTACTAATATTTTTTTTTATTGTGGATTATTTGAGAACAGGACGATTCCGTCTTCTCCGTCTAATCACAACGTCATGGGACCGGATCGGTGACCTTTAAAAGGTTTTTCTGGTCCATGAACGCAGCACAGTCATCATGTTGTTTGTACTGTTCGAATGTCGTATATAGGAATGCAAATTGTTAATACACTATTTTAACATGCAGTGAATTGTAAATAATTGCCAGATATTCAAAGTTATTCTGGAAAAAATGGTCAAAAATTACTTTTTTTCCTGGCATTGAGGTCTGAAAGCACAAAAAAAAAGAAAATATTCCGTTCTCAATAAATGTAAACCATCTTAAAATCAGTCTTTATCATCATCTGTCCGTCTCCTCTGGAATCAAAGTGACAAACTCTGCCTTGACATCACAGGTGCGAGGTTGTATATTAGTGACTGCAGCCGCTGCAGACTCCGCTTGGGTCGGCAGCTTTTAAAATGCACCCAGGAGAAACCAGTTTAAAAAGCATTTAACCTCAAAATACCCAGGAGTGGAGTCGTTATGAACACGGCAAACTGCACTCACACTCGCAACTTACTGTGTGGTCACTTTCACGGCGAGGAGGTGAGAGAGGAGGAGAAGAGAGAGATGGAACTCTTTTAAACTCACTCTAACTCTTTGTAATTTACTCATTTCGTTTTTTAAACGCATGAGATTTGCCAAATCCAGCTCTAACAAAGACGTTAAGCTCAATTTGATTTATTGCAAGACAGAAGTACTTCTCAGAACGTGTCGATGTAGCCACTTAACATGTATATATAATAACAGCAGGGTGATTTATGTAGAGGGGAAGCTTTAGCCACTGCTAAATTAATTATCCTCTCTTTGATTGTACAATAAAGGCTCAATTGAAAGAAAAAGAAAAAATGAGGATAGGATGATTTATCACCTACATTTTCTATTTAGTGCTGGAGAAATGTATTAGTGACGGTGTGGCGCGACGAGATAACGTCAAGTTGCGTTAAAAGCTGTGTGGCTAAGTGTGAAGCCTGCGCTGAAGTGACAGTTAACTATTTTACAAGATACATTAAATGCCGGGAGGTCTCTGTGTTCAGCAACTTTATAATAACACAAGTTCGCATCTCCAGGGTTCTATAGCGCCCCCAGAAGTCGGGTCATGGTAGGACAAAAGTGGTCGGATCGGGACGGAATTTGGTGAGTTTGTCGGGCTTACTCCAAAGTCTCTTGAGAAATTTTTGATGCGAGATAAAGTGGACAAAATTGAGTTAAATGCTATTTATTTGATTTTTTATTATGGCACATAGTTGTTCCACTTTTGACCAAACTTGGTACACTCGTTGCTCTCACAAATCCAAACTAATTTTCACCCAGAAGTCTGAACCTAGCACATTTGAGCTAGCCACGTCAAACTGGGTCCATATGTTTTTGTAGACGAGTTTATGATTAAAAGTTATCAAAAGGATTTCCTCTACGTCAAAGTTGACCTTAAAATGGCAGGAAAACTACTTTAAAATTCCACTTTTTGAAAGCTCCAGCGTAAACAGAACTACACGAAATTTCTGGACCGCAAACATGGCCTCAACTGAACAGGAAGTGGGCCATTTTGGCGATTTGCATCCTACGTGAATGAGCGATCTCGTCCGACAATGTGTAATGGGTGCACAGACACACACACACACACAACATCTCTGGCCCAAATTCGGAGAAGTCTGTGATGTATTGATGCTGTTTGTGCCTTTTCCTCCCTCGCTTTATTTCCATTTTTGTTTTGTTTTTTTATAAAGCATTCTCTCATCGTTTGTTTCCTTTAAACTCTCTCTCACAAGTCGGGTTCAAAGTGCCTCACGAGCGGTTTTGACCTAATTTGACTCGACGCTGACGCCACAGTCGGCGTTTAGCTCAAGCAGATTTCACTGAAAACATTCCATTGAAGGATGTTGTATTGCGTAACGTTTTTAAGCGAACGATCACTCATTTGTGCAAAAAAAGCTCTGGACCGTGTTTACTTCCTTTCAGCCGGCGTCGTCCAAATAAAATCTAAAAGTTTATTCAGGTCAAGAGCCTTGAGTTTGTCCCGTGTGATAATAACGGATGAGCCGCAGACTGTAATAACTGCAAACCGCTTCATACAGAAAAACCAGAGGATGGAGGATGGAGGAAGACGGGGCTGATGGATTTTTTTTTTTCCTCACCTGAGGCTGAGGATATTTTAGCCTAAAGGTCAACTTGCCAAGACGGAGACACATGCACTGTGCAGCAACAGTAAATCATAAAAGTGTTCGTGTGGAGGCTGAAGTTTGGAGCTTGGCGTTTTTGGATTGTGGAAACGATGACGAGTGAGTTAATGTCACGAAATTAGCTCGACAATCTGGGACAAAAACCTCAATTATTTGGTGTCATATTTGGCCATTTTAATTATGTGTCTTAATTACACATGAAGAACTCCTCCTCCTACAGGATTATTGTTTATTTAAAAACAAACAAACTGTACACTGCACATTCTCTGTGGAGACATAATTGAGATTGAAATACATATAATGTATTCCTGTTTTCCCTATGAAAGGCTACAGGTTTAGGATTAAGATTTACTCTATTATTATTATTATAAAAATTATTTATTATTCTGTAATTCATCGTGTAATCTGTGAGAGAAAAAGACGGAAATCAAATCTGTTTGCCTGATTTTGTATTGGTAATCTTAGACCCACATTGGTGCCACCTATGGGTGATTTAACGCCACTGCATCATGTTTAAAAGAGAATATTCCTATGAATGAATGAAGATACTGCAGATTAGAACTAATCCAAACCTTGTTATTAAATTATCTAAAGTCTTTGCTCTTAAAATAATCTGAAATAGCCCTTTTTGCAAAGTTCAACACTGTGTGTCTCAAGATCCAATATTATTATTCGGATTAAGTAAAATTTGCTGGGATTAGCTAAGGGCATGGTGGCATCAGGAAACATTTTTTTTAGAGTTTAGATCGATCTGTAAAATGTCTGAAAATATGCACACTATTTCAATAGTTCATTGAAATTAAAGATAAATGATCTCCAAAAGGAATAAGAATCAATCAAACCCATGATACCGTGTGTGTAACTGCGAACAATTATACGCCGAGTCACTGCTAAGTCCTTTTCATCGCTAATAAGTCACAAGCACACAGTCACGTCTCATTTTCCCCCGCTGTGCAGAGAAGACGAGGAGACTTTAAAGCGCTGATATGGATTCTGAAAGTGTCAGCCCGCTCGACGGTGACAGCTCATTCGCCTCCTGACACTTTAATGCTCGTCTGAAAAGGGGGTCTGTCATAAACCTGCTCTGAAGTCAAAATGAGACGGAACTGAAATCACAATGTAAACACCGGGGAATAATAATAACAGGAATAAAGGGAGTTTCCCACCAAACCACAGCAGCCCACCCACCGCCCCCCGCCCTGCTTCACCCTCCTGATCCCAGCCTGTAAATTTAATCTCAAAGTATGAGAGCACTGCAGAAAAAGGAAAGCACGAAAAAGGTTTTTGTTTAGTTTTGAGGGTCAAGCATCGGTTTTACAGTCAATATCAGTTAAACATATACAAAAAAAATGTCAAATGAATGATGATTAATGTCATTTATCTTTAATTATATCTGATAAACAACAAAAATTCCAACAGTTTCTGAAAGCTGAGAAGTTGCCCATCAAAGTCAGTGTGTGGTTATTACGGTAATTTCACTCGTGCTTTTTCAGGGAGCCGGAGAATCTGTGTCACAAAACTGTACATAGTTTCATATTTGTTGGCATGTTTTTGCACATTGACAGACAAATACTTGAAAATTGCTATTGTAAATATGTTTTATTCAAATTTAACATGCAAAAGTTTTTTCTAAATATGTATTTATTTAGTTTTAAATTGTTAATACACTTTTTTAACATGCACTAAATTGGAAATAGTTGGCAGATTATTCAAGGACAAATGGGCAAAACACTTAGTTACAGGACATTGTCTCCTTTTATGGTAAAAATAAGCAAAAAAAAAAAAATTTCATCTCAAGACACGTTAAAAAAAGCTTAATAATTCACAATATTTCTCACTTAACATGTTAAGGATACATGGCCCTCTTTAATTATACTCTCAAAAAGCTGAATACAATTGCAACAACTCAAAATTGTCTTCACAGTGTTTTTGTATAAACGGCTTAATCTTCACAGTGAGTGGTGTTGTTTTAGTCAGGATAAATTAAACCCATTTGTTGTGGTAAACAGTAAGAAATAACTTTAGATCCTCAACTTGTCCACAGTGACCTCACAAAGTGTAAAGGTGATCGCACAAAAGCTCTAGGACTAGTTCATTCAAATACAAGAAATTGTGTATTTTTTGTATTTTCTGTTACCACAAGGAGGCGCTGTGCTCAAAATGTACAGTTTTTTCATAGACTTTTCAGCAATAGTCCATCATCAACCCTCGCAAATTTGGTTGGTATGGGACCTACTATCGCAAAGTTATAAGAGTTTTGTTGCCTGTGGCGAAAAATTTTAATTTTCACCAAATTTGCCGGCCCCTTTCTCGTACGCCATGATACTTATAGAAAAGTTTTCAATAACCTTAGATCCTCAACTTGTCCACAGTGACCTCACCAAATTTAAAGGTGATCCCATGAAAGCTCTAGGACAAGTTTGTTCACATACCATTGGTGCGAAACGGCCAAAATCGGCAAAAAATGAACTTTCAATCCAAGATGGCGGCTTTCCTGTTTGTTTTAGAGCGGCCCGACCTAAGGAACGTGTGTACCAAGTTTCGTGCATGTACATAAAATGTGCTCCTCAGGCCCACAATATTTAGGGGGTGGAGCACTTATTTGCCCCGCCCACTTCCATTTTTTAACGCACATTTCCCGAAACACTGATAAGTGTAAATTACCACCAGGTCTGATGTGCTTGCAAAAATTTGTGAGTTTTGGGGCATGTTCAGGGCCTCAAACACGCAATTCATTTGGCGGGCGGAAGAAGAAGAAGAATAACTTTTACAATTTCAATAGGGTTCTTGCAACCAAGTTGCTCAAACCCTAATTAGATTTTTCTGGGTCACAGAGACCACACTGTTTTTGGGTCATTACTCAGACGTCCACAGGGGGCGATAGAGGTTCAAGACTGCGGCTTTAAACAGTCTTTTCTTTTCTTTCTGGCAGTAATAAGATGCCATTTAACACGTGATTTTCTCTTTGGGCAAAAACACATGGATACGAGGCAAACGTAAAATCATGTGACTCAACGTCCCATGATGACACGTTCAAGCTGCACATTTTAGCTGTGATTTTAAACATCACTCAATAATATTTGTGACCCTTTCTTTTATGGATGAGTTCACATATTCATCACATAATTAAGATGCAGATCCTTTTTTGCCGAAAAGGTCAAGATGCCAAGATGGAAGATTCATTTACTGTATGAAAGAAAAAGAAAATCCTGTCAGTGTCTGTACAAAAATAACTATTTCACAGCGTCATATCCCTTCATTCTATCCAATTACTTCCTTGAAACATTAGTGTTAGTAGACTGTGGACTGGAAACTCACTCTTTTTTTTATTTTTTATTTTTTATTTAAATTGCAGCCCACACCTTTGATTTCCCTTGATAAACAACTCACTTATAAAAGTAAATTAAGCCGTGCGAAAACTTCCCTGAACAATAAATTGATAACACTTGCTGTTGAGAAGTGAGAAGATTAAACAACACCTTATAGAAACACATCATCGGAAATTGTTTACATGAAATTAAACCGTTTATTTACATTGTTATGTATAAAATGTGAGTTTATTTAAAAAAAAAAAAAAATAGATGCATGTCATGCAGATACTGGACACCACATTTTGGTGAGCGGTCCTCAGAAGATAAAACATTTGACTGGGAGGGAAACGCGGCAGCTGTCACTCACTTTTCCTTTCCTTCTTTTTTTTTTGATGCCGTCTCTTCTTTGCAGCCTCCAGGAAACAATCAATCAATTTAGGTGCAGCAGTTTTCCTTCCGTGCCATTTTTAGAGGTACAGTTTATGTCATTCCAGTCAAACGCTTTGCCAAAGTCTGGAAGAGCTCATGTGTAAAAACGCCTGGAAGAGAAAAGAAAAAAAAGGTAAGAAAGGGAAAGGAGATTAGGGATTATATAAAAACCAGTCATTTACTTCAATCAATATGCTGAATATGCTACAGAACGGAAACTATGTTTAATAATGGTTAAAATGAATCTCTGCTGTGACATACTATGAGTCCACAAAGCAAACTGTCCACTGTGTATCAAACATAAAAACAACCATAATGGGGGTGGAGTGGCTCAGTGGTTAAGACCCTACCTTGTGTACCAAAGACATCATGGTCGCAAGTTCGATTCCACCCCTGGCTAATTGTACTTGATTCCATTGTAAGTCGCTTTGGATAAAAGCGTCTGCTAAATGACATGTAATGTAATGTAAATAATTATTATTCTTGTAGAAACATGTGACGAGAAAAAAGGTTAAATTACCTTGAAGGCAAACAATATAAATATATTGTCCACTGTTGCATGTGATGTATTCATATCTCTCTTTTTTTCCTGCTTTGTGCTGGAGCCCCACCTTTAATGTTGTCATCTGCCCGGGGGGCGGGGCCAACAAGGGCCTTTGATGGACACTCAGATATCACTCGTTTGATGCAGCATTGTGAATTACACTTTACACTACTCCCACGATCCAAAAACGCAGATTTGGGAATTGGGCAAATTGGACGCTCTAAATTGACCGTGAGAATGAAAGTGAACGGTTAATAAATGAAATAAATCTTCTGGGTTCTCTCCACTACAGCCACATTTTCTTTGCTTTTCACATCAGGTCAAAAATGCATGCAAAGCGAAGGTGGAGGACGTCATTTCTGACATGTGAGGGCCACCGTAGTTCCCCTGCTCGCTTTGGGGAAAGGGAGGACTGCAGTGGAAGACTTCTCCGTTTGTTACAAATCTGCAGTTTCCCAATTATTTTGAGACACTGAGCCATGAATTTGATCTTTAATTCCTAAAGACACATTTTCATCCCTGCCTTGTGTTTTTGAACGACAAAACAACTGCCACCCTCAGGTCCCGTGTGGTTCACACAATGTACATAAGTTCACTTTACGAACACGTTTGACAGCTGATGAGCTAATGGTTTGTGAGTGATGCTAATTCCAGGTTCCGTATGGATCCAGTGACCTGCTGGTTCATGTTCCAGCCATGTAATCAGCGGCTGATTTACATGCAGGCGGGGGGGGATGTGAACCTGATTGTGTGTAATCAGCTACCTGGCATGGAGGGAAAAGAAGTTGCCCAAATACACCGTGTTGTGACTCTTAACATGTTGTGGTTCTTAATGGGTAATGTGGACGTATGATTCCCACACGGAAAAACAACAAACGTCAGTGCAACAGATGTGTGAATTGAATTTCTTTTGGGAGAGCAGTTGCAACCCTGATTGGCGACTTCAAATCTTTAAAATACAACAGAAAGACTGACCTTTTTTGAACCAACCTCAGTTCAGCCAAACACCTTATTCTTCCAGTTTGAGTCACACAATCACACAATTTTCACAGCGTCCCGAAACTAAAATAGCACAAGGACAAAAGGTTCAGTGACAGAGTCTGTGCAGATCCATGTGCAGCCTCAAAGAAAAAAACTGCACATGTGGACTGTGCATGCTCCAGTATATTATATATTATACAGAATACATTTAAAATGGAATGAGGGATCAGGTCTACACACCCTGGCTTTGCTGCCGACACAATATTCTGCAGACATGGAATACAGAGTGTTGAAAAGGCATTTACACGTCGGCGATGCCTTTACAATGTGGGTGGGTTAATAAAGATTAAAAGGCGAAAAAAAATGGCATAAAGAAATTGTCCAAAGCCACGTCAAAGAGTGAGCACTACCTCTTGAGTGCTGTCCATGTTTGCCAGGTGTTTCCACTTAGAGACGATCAGCTCTGCTCAGGTGAGGCAAAGTCTTCTATGTTATTTTTGTGCCTTTTTAAAGATGCACCATTTTCTCCCCAATTCTTTTGAGAGGAAGCACAGAACCAGAAAGTATCCCCCTTGGTCATGAAGTGCAGTTTCAGCCACATGTTGAATCTAAAACAGTGATGAAATAACAATAAACACAGGAGACACTCTAACACCTTTGCATTCTTGCTATATTCACTGAGTTTAGAAGCTGATGTGAACGTTGACATTTTCCATCCACAGTCACTTTTGAGGCTTCTGCTCATAAATGACCACATCTATGAAGATGTGTGGTTTATTTATGCACAGTGAGCAGCTGCTGCTGAGTGCAACCACTATGATGAAGGTTTGCTGGTTCAAGGTTGTGCCAAAGAAAAAAAAAAAAAAAGTGTGATCATTTTTTCATAGCAATGAAGAGCAAGGCAGGCGGAGAAATTCAACAGCACATCACCAAATAGTTTCTGAGTGGAAGGAGCCACTTTGATATCATTCAAGGAAATCAAAACTGCAAGTTAAAGCTTTCATCAGCAAGAGTCACAGTGGTATATTGTTGCACACAGAACAGGACTCAACTACTTTTACATACACCGTTCTTCTCAGAAATACAACAACTAAAATGAATGTGCGGCACAAAGGGCAGGTAGACAGTAACTGCAGTGCACCTTTTATAGCACCTCAGGAGCCCTGAGCGCAGGTGTTTGCAGTTGTGAGTGATGGAGCGGCTCCGCCTACCAGTAAATGGCAAGACAATGAGCCAACAGGGGGGGAGAGCCTCAGTCAAACAGGAGCGCTGACACAGTGTGAATCCAGGCAGGAGTGCTGTAGTGATGGGTGGTTTTAAATGTTGTGTTCCCTCCGGATCACTGAAGTCTAGACACTTTTAAATTACTGCGTTAGTGTTTGGAAGACACACTCACACACTTTGAATCCCGTGGAGTGGAAGTTAAAACTGTTTTTTTTTAATCTTGTTTTCTGTGATGATTGTGTTGCATGTGTTTCGTGAGAGAAAATTCTAATCTCCGGCCAACTTCAGGTTTAATTAATGACCTATTCTTATAACCAGACCTGGTGTGATAACTTACGATAAGACACTAGGCACCTTTCAAGGTTCCCTCCCTGGATATAGAGGCACCAGGCATCTTGACCTAATACACTATCTCAAGGCCTACTCACTATAATGTATCACAAACAGTGAATCTGCGACGACGCCTCCCTGTTCAGACGTCATCTCAGTTCTCCTCAGATCTGAGCTGTCTTCAACAAATGTTGTCCAACATTTGGACAACAGTTGAAGTCGTCGCCAAGGATAGTCTTCCTCGCCTTGACCTGGCGACCCCCAGAACTGGCCGACACCCCCGCCCAACGCTGTGAGCCGCTCGAACTAAACGCGTCCAAGAGAGCTGTAGCATCATTCTCTTCTTCTTTGCTCCTATTCCCTTGCACCCAGATGTGTACCGCCACCCGATGGTGGAAGTGGGATATTACAGGATATGTGATGTGCACAATGCGTGGAAGCATGCCAGGGCTTTCAAGTCAGGAAAAATAGCTATTGGCTGTCCTAGAAGTCGCTAATTTACGTCATCGCCTAATTTGTATAACTGACAAACGTGTTTATAATTGTAATAGTGAGGCATGATAGTGTAGGAGAGAGGAACAGACAGTAAAAGTTGAATTTATTTTACATTTCTGAGGGCTGAACGTCTGCTCTGAGAGGATTGGGCATAAAACGATACGTGCTTCACATCAGAGTCTCCAAAATTCACCAGAGAAGGTCACTAATCATGTCGCTAGTTGCTTTTTTTTTGAAAAAGAGGCTCGAGAGGGGTCTGGATACTCGCTAAGTTGGCAAAACTGCTTAAATAAAAGCTCGTGTTTGGCACAAATACCACCCACGTCCTCCGTTACAGCCATTTTGTCTAATGGACAGTAAAAAAAAAAAAAAATGCTTTCTGTGAAGAGGAAACAGGTGCAGACGGTTCACGAGCCACAAGTCGCCCGTTCTTGAAGTAACGCGACGGTGTCACAGGTGAAGCAGGCGATGTCCACAGGCTCGTACCTGGCCGTCATTAGAGCCAGACGAGTCTCCGCAGGCCCACAGCTGAGGCAGAGCTATGACCCTTCACTGACGTGACTAATGGTTCAGACAGTGCTCGCTACATCTCCCAGGCAGAAGTGTGTCACCCAGTCCGAAAAGCCTCATGTTTGTTCACGTAGGTTATGTCCGGCCACTATTATCCGTGCATCAGGGAGACAAATACGTTTATTTTCTGTTTTTCTTGTGGTCTTTATCACAATTGGGGAAGCCTTCTCTTTGTGTGTTCTAGTAATGATTGTTTGCACTGCTAATGTTACCGTGGTAATTCACCTCTTTTTTTTTTTACATTACTTGCACATTTACATGGCTGGAGGTAAAATGCATAATTTCCGCCTCTAATTATACTTTCAAAACACCAGATTAGAACGGCGTGGAAAATAGGAGGGAATAAAATAATATAAAATATTCTCTTGTCGTGTTTTTAAAGCGTTCCAAAGAATACAAATGAAATGATTTGAGAGACGATTAGAATTCAATCTTTTTGGGAGATCGCAAGCATCACAGAAGAGTTTGACCAGGAGAAGAGAAAGTGCCCCCTATTGGCTGTTCTATGAAGCGGCCAAGCATACATTTTCTATTACAGTTGTCCATCTATGTATATTAATCACATTAAAAAAACAACAGATGCAATTAAAGTGACATTAAAAACACTGACAATGTCGTCTGAAACCATCTCACCAGAGCTTTGATTTCACAAAGATCAGATTGTAAATCTATAGATTGTAAATCTCTAAATCTCTAGATCTATAAATAAATGATATATATACAGTATATATATATATATATATACGATCCAGTGTGCAACATTTAGGATTATTTATCAGTCGAGAACGTTCATAAGTGTATTATTGAGGCCAATGAGGGGGAAAGGCAGCGCTTTGAAGTGGAAGCTTGTTTATGCACTCAACATTCTTTCCTGTATGCGAGGGACACAAAAACAACACATACACCTCATTTTTTTATTTATGTTTTAACCACACAACTGAGCGTTCAATTTCATTTCCTTCCAGTCCAAGTATCACAGTGGCTGTTATTCCACTGCAGTTTTGTCAGACGACGTCTTGTTCTTGACATGTTTCTGCAGCGAGGTCAAGCCTCACTGAAAACAGGAACACACACACACAGACACACACGTACACTCACTTTATGAACATCTTCCTCTGTCACAGCTGGTAAGAAAAAAAAAAAAAGAGGATGGGATGATTTTCTGACCTTTTTGAAGAATACGTGGTATCAGGAACATGGAAGTTTCCCCGAATTGGTTCAAGGTGCCTGACTAGCATTTTTTAAAGGAATATTTTTGGAGTTGGGGGGGGCACAAAAATACAAACGTATATAATTCATTTAACTGTGAGGTGTAACAGTTCAGGCTCCACATGCCCGTAAACTGAAATATTTTCTCGCACAAAAGGAGCGGGGAGATTCCCTCTCCGCTCGCACACAATGTTTATGGATGATATAACCTCGGCCATGATTGAGCCATAGGTAAGGAGAAGAGGATTTAGAAAAGCTCAGTGAGGTGCGGCTGTAGCAGAATTGCATTCCGAGTGGGGGTGGGGGGGGGCTAATGGTTTTTTACAATGGGTCACAAATGGAGGTGCAAAGAGGTAGACGAGAGAGACTTGTGTGCTGATGCCACTGATTGGCCTCAATCATCACGGGTGATTGGGAGAGACAGGATGATGGAGAGCCCACCGCTGCTTCCTCACTCACGCCCCACTGTAGATTCATCTATTTGTGTCTATTTGTAGCTACAGTGTGGTGAGTGGACGTATGGATGTGGACACAATTTGGGTCTGCATTTTGTGTTAATGCAGTGTTGTGTAAGTGTAAGCGCCGCCGCCGCCGCCAAGTCAATATCGACAAGAGGGGGAGAATTTATATTGGTTTGGCTGCAACTGTTCTGTAATGACTGGCTAATTTTCCCGCAGCAGCGCTCGCCGGTTGCTAGCGGAGCACAATCAGTGTATACAGTGGCCATAGTTATTGTCCAGGGAGGGAAATACTCGACACAACCAGACTCTCAGACGCCTAATGAACACTGTGCACTGCTCGATTTTTGTCTTTGTAATTAGCGAGTGAGTCGGAGGCGTGTGGAGACTCACTCGCGAGACCGTATTACGGCAATTATAAGGCGAGAGGTGGTAGAGATTGTTTGGGTGTGCGTGTGTGTGCATTGTATCACAATTACAAGAGAAAGGGTGCGTGTAACTCTAAAGATTCTTTTATTTATGAACACATTTAAATGCAAAAATTTGGTGTTAAGCAGGCAGTCGGCGCAAATTGAGTTCCTGTTATTGTTGACTGAGGAAATCCTGCCATTAATTTCCTTTCATTACGGCATTAAAACTCGGTTAATTGTGAAAAATGACTCTGTTTTCTCGGCCAGTGCAATATTTCATTATCACTCTATTACCCATGTAATTGAATTCATTCATTTTTTTGGCTTTTTCTTTCTCATTCTGTGGGTTTAAATTGAAAAAAAAAAAAAAAGGCTGGAGGGCACATTTCATGATCCATTCCATAATAACCGAGTTGAATGTGAATCATTGAAGCTACAGTTTTTATCTGGCAAAAAAAAAAAGAAGAAATAATGAGCCCAAGTGAAAATAAACTTAAATTGTTTGCACACAAATAGACTCAAACTTAAATTAACAAGTTACACAAAACACGTCAAATAATTTATCGTTATTTCTGATCAAATTATTTATCTTAGCATTGCGTGTCGGCGGAAAGAGATTGTAGGTGTTTGTAATTTCTGGCTGATTGTGTTTAATTGCATTATCGGATCTGAGTGAAATGAGTTCAATACTATTTTCTCTACAAGGACAACAAGGTCTATTGTATCACATATTGTGGTGTATTAAGTAGACCTTCTTGTGACTGGAATGCCCCCTCAAAGTCGGAGCAACCTCACACATCCCGACATAGAATTCCAAGGTGAGTTAAAAACACCCTGCTACTTTCCCTTTTAATTACACGTCCGTCTCATTTGTTTCACATTTCATTAAGGTCGTTTTCACACCTAATAGTCTCCGGTAGACTCTACGATGGGGCGTTGCGACATTCAGTCAGTCCGAGTTTGCGTTCACAATTTTGAATAATATATTCCCCTCCTTGCCTGAGGTGGCGCTGCGTCAAGAAAACTCACTCAGCTGTTGATTTAATGCGGGGCAACTTCTGTCGTTCTACACATGTGTATGTTTTGGTTGTATTGTACCCACAATGCCCTGCGTTGTAGTCCGCTTCCTGCATTTGGTTCACATGAAGCGAAACAAACCGGACTTTTCCGAACTAGGGTTCGTTTAAGCCCAAGATACGTTTATGTCCACATTTTACTTGTTTATTCCAAATTTACTCAAGACATAAAGACATGGAGAATAATTCATATATATATATATATATATATATAGTCAGTCAGTCAGTCATCATCTAACCACTTTATCCTCCACCAGAGGGTCGCGGGGTGTACTGTGCCAATCTCAGCTACATCGGGCGATAGGCGGGGTACACCCTGGACAGTTCGCCAGTCCATCGCAGGGCCACACACAACTAGAGACAAACAACCATTCACTCTCACACTCACTCCTACGGTCAATTTAGAGTGTCCAATTTACCTAATCCCCACACTGCATGTTTTTGGACTGTGGGAGGAAGCCGGAGAACCCGGAGAGAACCCGGGGAGAACATACAAACTCCATGCAGAAAGGCCCTTGTTCCAACCGGGGCTCGAACCCGGGTCTTCTCGCTGCAAGACGAGAGTGCTAACCACTATACCACCGTGTGTCCCTATATATATAGTATATACAACATTTAAGCCATATACTGGTTTTATGTTGCTTATTTAGTCAATTTATTTACTTATTGCAACACACATGATGCTGCAAGGGCAAGACTTTGTGTTACTCAGCGTTGCTTCTATGCTTCTACGCTCTAGCACTGAATGATTGGAGTGGGATCGACAGCGAGTTCAATGTCAGTCGTTGCGACTGTTCACTTTGTCAGAGGCGACTCTTACTCAGTCACACGCACAACAACACGCAGCCTCTGACAGTGTTGTTGAATGCGAGGTGTTTCACAGTGAAGTGGACCAGGATTAGCGACATGAAAGACAAGGCAAAGAGTCAAGTTTCCCTCTTTTAATTTCATGTAACCTTTGATATGAATTCACTGCAGGTTTAATACCCGTGGGTACGCAATAAACAACATGGCTGCTGCATGAATAAATCATAAAAGAGACAGTGACGGAGGGAGAGGACAACAGGGACGGAGTAAATTCTCATAGTAGCTGCCGCCACGTCGTAAGAGGACAATAAAGGAAGCCGTAAAAGACGAAACAAGGCGCTGTAAAAATGCATCAATGATCCAGTTTTCACTGAATGAAGTCAGAGTGTGTGATATACTCACTGTAGCACGTGAGCCACTAATCGCACTTGCATCGATGTTACCATAGAAACGTCACCTTCTCAAAAAGTTATGTTCACAAACGTCTGTCAGCACAAAAAAAAAACAGTATTGATGACCGCAGATCACAGTGTGAGACTTTATTTCTTTATTATGAGGCGACGAACGAGGCACAGAGGGAAAAATCAATCACGTGATTACATTAATTTAGGATCAATGCTGAAAGTGAGGCGAGGAGAACTGATGAATTATTTATGTTTGGGCTTGTTATCTGAAAACTTGTTTCCCTTAAAATTCTATTCATTTATAGTAATTCAATTACATTAACCTTCCTCCAGAGTTTTACCGCTTTCTTAAAAATCTGTCCTCCACACTTTTTCATCACAATTCCCTCAAATTTGAACGGTTTATTTTACTTTGTCAACACGTCTACAGCCTCAATCTAAGAAACAAAAAAACAGTGGTATCTCTGTGCTTAAAACACTGTCATTTACATTACTTTCATTATTTCATTAATATTCGGCACATGACGTTTGTGATTTGAAATTGATCATATAGTGTTGGTCTTCAGCTTCCGAATAATCCATCTTTTTTTTTAAAAAAGACATCATTTGAACACAGTGGAATAAGACTGGGAAAGGAAATTGAACAGTTTGCTCTATATAGAATAGTCAATATGATTAAGCGCAGTGTTCAGAGTTGGGAAATAACAAAAATATAAAGATTTCAATTCTGCACTTCAGTATAAAATAAATTGTTCAGGTACTTTACTCGTGCACTCTCTCCCTTACATTCTCAACAATGCTTGTTACATCATTTTGAATGTATGAACGCTATGTGACGAGACTTCGCTTATTCTTATTTATTTTGGTCTCTGAACACTGCTTTCCCAGCATCATGACACAAAAAAGCCATAATTCAGCCTACACTGAAGAAGGACAAGACAAGGGAGCAGATATAGAGAAGCTTTTTTCGAGAGTGCTACAAAATAGATCGTTTCTTTACGTTTGTACAACTCCGAGGTTTCTACTTTCTTGCTTTTGTTTGAGTAAAAAAAAAAAAGGATTTCATTTGGAGTCTCAATGGGCTGAAAACCACGGTTATTGAAAACAAAAATAGCAGAATCATTTAGCGTCGCATCGCATCCATGTTACGTCTGCATTTTCGTTGTGTAATAATTCCAAGCTTTGGTTGCATGCAAATGAATGTGGCATCATGTTGATCGTTTCCCCCTCAAGGACTGAAGGATTGTTCCATCATCATGAACAACACATTCTAATCAGTGCTTCATCAGCATAAGGACTGTGCTTCTTCTGACACAAGGTAATGTTCAGCTCTAATATATTATATTATATTATACCATGATTATGCAAGAGGGAGGACACCATGTACCATTTTTTTTTTCTTTTTCTTCATAAAAGAACCCCGGGGGTTGTTTTACAAGCGATGCAGAGCGAGAACATGTTTGGCGAAGTGTGTGCATCCCCGCGAGCTTGTGCATTATCCATTCTGCTGCTGGATTAATGGGGCAATTGATCAACGGCAGACTTGTGTATCCCAGAGAACAGCTGATCACTCACCTACAGCAGGGCCTCGACAGAGGCAGCACCAATCAGCACCTCAACAGCCAGAATGATTACAGACGCATGGCTGGGGCCGAGCAGCAGAGGAACCACAGTCGACACCCTCCTCCTCCTCCTCCTCCTCCTCTGACAGTTTGACACTGATAGGGCGAAGGAGCTGCAGCGGCAGAAACCGAGGATTGGTTCAACAAGGCAGGAACCTAACGGGAGTGAAAGCGAAGGTGTAAAGCTCAATCACAGCACCATGGGCATGTTCAGAGGGAGACAATTGCTCCTCGGTGCCTCCTGTGTGTGCATCTCGAAGACGCATCACTCTTGGTTGTATAGATCGAGATATAAAGGCAGCACATCATTTGCGTCGGCGGGTTTTAGACGGAACGGGATGACAGTTTCTTTTTCCATTTGGTGTTCGATGAGCACATGTGTTCAGTGATCTCTCGAGGCAGCAGTGCAGTCGCCAAACGGCTCTCCTGGTGAAACGGATTTCAACTTTTCAGGGAACGGATCACACCCACAGTGAAACGAGCAAAGGGAAAACAGAGATCTCAGCTGCAGAGAGGATTAAGAACAAAAGTCCAGTTCAGAATCAAAACGGTTTAAACCAATGGATGGGCAAAATCATACACTGCAAAGAAGAAAACACCACTTTGGCAGGGGCATCGTCTTCTTCTTCTTCTTCTCTTTTTTGTTTTATGGCTGTTGGCACTACACATTTTCTGGAATAGACTTTTGACATGAGCCCAAAAAGAACCTCGCTTAACACTTTATCTCCTGAACATTTCAAACCACAGGTCCCACATTTCCCTGTATCCAACTCGTCCTGATATTTTGTTTTTAATAATGATTTGATATATGTTTGCTAAAGCTAATTGCACATATTTCACCTTCAACTGCCTTAATATGTGCAGGGATCCAGATGAAATGAACATCAACTCCTCCTGGCAGGGGCATGTGGTTAAGTCCTGCTGGAGAATGTGTACACAGGTTGACTTGGTGAAAATGGCAGGGACAGGAAGTGGGCGTGGTTGGGGAAAAGGAGGGAAAAATAATCTAAGACAGTGCTTTAAGTTTAGTGACACTGTGTCTTTACATGACTTTATATTTGACTGTGTGAGATAAATCAAAAGTATGTGATATGCAATGGGGAAAAGGAACTAGGTCAGTGTGAGGGATTTAGGACGGATCTGCAGGCGGAAATGAAAAATAAATATGACTTTTTTCTTCTTTTTTTTCTCTTCTGGACATCATTATATTGCAGATTTTATTCTAGACCTCAAATGTATTACACATGGTGCATGGTGATGTTTCACTATTTACTTTCTTACTTACTTAGACTTGGGCCCTGCTTGTTATTTTGAGCAGCAGCTATGGGGCTGCATGTGTACCAGACCACAGCGATGGAGCATAATGCCACTCGTGTTTGCTCTGTATTTTCATCTGATTAGATGTTTGGTCCGTCTCTTTTTTAGCCTGTTATGCTCTAAAATTGACTTCACCTGACGACTGAGGGTCTTATAGTTTTGACTCCGTGGTTGATCTGCAGTATTGATATTGTGCAGAAAGACGTGAGTGCATGTTTGAGTTTGTCCATGTCTTCACATTTGGACAGTGTTGTAATATAACGACGTATAAATACTTTGTTACTGTTCTTAGTAGAATTTTCACATATCTTTACTTCGTTATTTATATTTCTGACAACTTAAAAATGAAAAATGTGTACTTTTACTCCGATACATTTCCGTTACTGCAAATACTCCCTTACCGCTAGTTGTTTTTAGCGGCACCAGCTGTTAGCCACAGAGTTCGGCTCCAAGTGGACTTAAAGCACACCGAGGCTCTGGTCTCCAGGTTTCTGGTCTCCTGTCTCCGGGTTTCTGTTTTACACTCCGGACGCCGGGTTTCAGTTATCAGCTGTTTCAGCTCAGCGGCCAACCGGTGAGGGTAAGGGTGAGGGTTAGGGTTAGCGAGCTCCCGCAGATAAACCACAGATTTTGTCTCCAAGTTGAATTAAAACACACCAAAAGTTTCAAAAAGGTTCAAAAATACAAGCAGACACAGGGAGGTTGAGTGAGAGAGAGCTTGTTGTTGTTGTTTGAAGTTATTCACCTGTACCTATTATGCTTTTATTGTTAAGAAGCCACAATAAATGTCATATTGAAAATTGTAATTGCTCACTTTGTTTGAATACTTTTACTTCCAATCCTTAAGTACATTTTATATCAGAAAATTACTTTTGATACTCAAGTACAGTAAATGTCAGGTACTTTAAGACTTTTACTCAAGTAATATTCTAAAAGGTGACTTTAACATCTACCAAAGTCATTTTCTGGTAAGATACTTAGGGTAAGGTACTTTTGCTCAAGTATCACCTTCAAGTACTTTATACAACACTGTATTTGGATCACCGTATTGCTCCAGGTTCTGGAAAATGAAGCTAATGTGTGTGTGCCTACAACCCTGTATTATGTTTAACGGCCAGCAGGGGCCGACTCCACCACTTGAAAGCACTTTATGGAAATGAGCCTATTCTCGACATTAAGTTTTTTCGGAGAAGTTTCTGGTCTCAGTTGCTCGTGTCAGATCTTTCTCAAAGCAGCACGATGTCCATGTGGTAGATTTAGGTCCAATTTACAAAATATTAAAGTCAATTTGGCAGTCGAAAACCACAGGGTGACTCCACGGTTGGGAGTTAGTATCACTACTAAGCATCTAAACACACTCTACCTCAGATCATAAGCCTCGGTTTCTGAAGGACATTAACAGTGCAGCTTGTTAATAATGTATAAACCCTAAACACAATGTTTTAGCTGCAGCATTTATTTCAAGCTGAATTCCAACAGTCCAAAAAGAGCAGTTGTGTCCTTGTGCTGCACTCCTCAGCGCCCACTTGTCTGCTACATTATAAAATATTGTGCTCTCAGAGCCAAATGTTGCTCTGAGATGGATGAAACGGAGGCAGGAAACACTCCAAAATGCTCGGCCCGTAAATGCGGCGTCGAGTCTGTTGAAACGTTCAATCCGTGTAGGAAAATGATCGTTCAAAGAGGTTTATTTTACTTGACTTTACTCGGGCACAACGTGGGCAGTAAAGCAACGGAGATGCATTGTAATGTTGTCTAACGCTGACATGAAAGAAGGGAGGGACCGTGAGTCGCGAAACCACAAAGCCTTCAGTCTTCAGCAGGTTTACAGGTTTTTCCTAAAAGGATGTATTTTTGTGTTTAGATGTGGTTTCTGATAAACTCACTGAAAAACCAAAGAGCCCACCAGAAAGTGGCACAGCTAAATTCCCCCGTGTGTTGTTTACCATCACAAGCTGTTTAGTGAACTAGAAATTCTGCCAACGGGAATCTGCTCACATCCAGATCTTCTTTTTTTTTGGACTCTCTCTGGAATAATGGAAGCAAAACACTCATTTAACGTTGAGGTTTTCCTTCATCTCTGCAGATTGATTTATTAATAATACTTTATTGTCAGGCGGTTACGTCTGGAATTGTACTTGCATAACAGCCGGTCCGTTTGCACAATAACAAAAACAAGACAAGAGTAATTATGACAGACTGGAGTTCACTTGATCCGGGATTTAGCTCCACATTTATTTCAGCGTGATCCTATATAAGAATTGTGGAATCATGTATCTCCAGTTTGGTGGAAACAATAAATATTCTCCATGCTGGACATGATTAGGTTTGAGGGCGGCGGTATTTACTCCCGAGTATCTGTATGAGAAAACCCTATAATACTAGTATCTAAAATCCACGTCTGTGTGTCGTGTCACGGAAAACATGCAGCACAAATCAACACATGAGCTGCAACTCTTTCCAAAGTCCTCGTGCAGCAGGGATCAAGAGGTAATATCCAGCCAACAACAAAGCTATTACTGTTAGTGCTGACTCTAAACGGGTGAGCCCTGCAGATCCAAAACTGTGTATTTGGACAGAGGAACGTGGTGTATTGGGCTCAGTGTGTTTTGGAATCAGCAGCAGCAGCAGCATTTGGGATTGTACAGGTATGTATTACTCACTAGACTCAGCAGTGAAGTAAACCCTGATGGAAAAAAAAAAAACAAACTTGCTGCAGTCGTTCAAAAACCTGCACAGCTTAAGGAAACACTTTAAGTTCCCTTCTTTTTTTCATGGTTAGAACGTTTTTTTTGTTTGTATAATAGCAGAGAGGAAAGTACGGCGGCCCTGAGGTGCAAAACACAAATCGGAAAACATAGCGAGATTAACTCAAAACGGAAACGGCGGGTACCTGCAATTGATCGATTTTTCTTTTTTTAAACTGGGGTCGTTGCTGATTGGATGGTTTGTGTAAGGAACGAAACCCCGGCACTACCAGTGTGAGCTCTCAAAAGAAAGAAAGAAAGAAAGAGGAAATTAGCGTATAGCTTAAACCTCTTATCAATTCTGGTGGCAAGAGTTTTTAGACGTCAGCCTGCATGTGACGGACAGCGGTTACCGTCATCTTTAGTAGCTCCTGGACCTAAAAAAAAGCCCCTTATTCAACAGTGACTCTGAACCGGAAGCACTACCAACACACTACATACAATTTTAGACATTTCAAACAGACACAGGGAAGTAGTGACTCCAAGCAAATGGACCAGGGTTTGTGACCCGAGAGCCTTATTCTTCACTCTACGCAAAGTTGTTAAAATGGTGTACTTTCACTGTAAAGAACTTCGTGGGGTTTTAGGTAAGAGATTTGAGGAGGTAGACATCAAAAGCTTGGTGAAACTTCGCTGGAACGAACTGATCTCGCAGGTGTGGATGAAAGTAGGTTAGATCTTTTTTAAACGGAGGAGGAGACGGGATGTGGAGAAAGCCGGCCGGGCAGCAGCCGCGAGGAATCTCGGGTTATCGATTACCTGGTTAAACAGGAGCCTCTTAGCCGCGCTTTAAATTGATTAGAGGGAAGTAAGACAGACTCTGTACGTGTGTGCAGTCTAACAGGAACAGACGGAGAGAGAAATTCAGTTTGGTGTTTGAGCTGAAGAGTGGCTTCCTGTTCGACAGCATCTATAATACATCCCTCCCTCCCTCCCTCTCTCTCTCTCTCTCTCTCTCTGCTTCCTCCAACACCAAATTTCCATCCTATCCCATCCTTGGCAGACACCCTCTGCTCACTGCACCGACCCAGCCCTTCACTGGACTGTGAATCTGTGATCCAGTCACAAGATGATTCACGCTCCGCGAAATGGAGAGTAGCAGCGGCCGAGGAATTCCTCTCTCTCTCTCTCTCTCTCTCTTTCCCCCCCTCCACATCCATTATTCATAATTTACGCCTTCCACCTCGTGTCTCCTTCTTCTGGCAGCTGCTATACTCTCTAACGTGTTCACCTCAGCAGCACGGCGTCAACAACACTGACTGAGGTGTCAGTCGTCTGTAAAGCGCTCGTATCTGGAAGTCTTGTGTGTCGAGGCGCGCAGGTAAGGCAAAGAGAGCGAAACACAAGTGCTACACACCCTGTGTGTGCCGTCGCGGGACTCTTGTGTTTGGTGTTGTGAAGCGACACGTCGTCGCAGGTCGCATGCATCTTTCAACGTCTCTGCCCTGCTGTTTCCTAACTTTGTGCATCGTTTGCTCGTCGGGGGGGTGAGAGGGTGAAGCAGTTGCTATGGTGACTCAACGCAGCAGCCACGAGAATGACTACTTGTTGATTTCTGACGTAGAATAAAAGTAGAGCTGTGAAAAGCACCAATAATCCCACCGACGGCCTTGTTCTCGAAGGGGACGTTATTCAGATTACGACGTTTATCTTTAACGGGACGTTGCTCTCGTGTCTCTGTTTACATGTTGCTGTCCGACCCATCTCTACAATGCATGCACTGCTGTGAGTGCAGATTAGACCACATGATCGACAAGTTATCTTCGAAGTTGTGAAATCCACATTTAAAACTACTTTGCCGTATACTATTTTACTGTATGTGCCACGTTGTATATCCACAAGTCAGGTACACTGCATTATATTGTGTGATGTGTCTTCATTTGATAAGGTCATGAATAATTCAAAGGCTCCACGGGAAAAGACTGGTGCGAGGATGCTGCTCAGGCTGAAGACAAAATAGTTTCTCAAAGATGGGAATAATGTGGACCGTATAGAGTCAAGACAACCCCATAATATTTGGTCTACATCTGCTCCTGTAAGTTGTTTGGTTTGCTTCCTTCCTTCAGGTATCTTTGTCACTAACATCAACAGGTCCATTATATATACATATACATCTCTCTCTATATATATATACATATATATATATATATATATATATATATATATATATATATATACATATACACATGTATACATATAGTAATCCAGGAATCTATCTTGTCCATGGATTATTTTGTTCATTTCCATTTTTCTGGAAGAAAGAAATGAACAAAAAAATTGTCTTAAACTTGGGTAGGTGGTTTGGCTTTGATCACAAAACATCAGGGGATACTGAAATATTCCTGTCCATTTTAAACACTTTTATTAAATTTTATTTTATTCCATTTACGTCTTCCCACATTTACGTCGTCTTATTATTTCACTCTAAGTGAACAACGGTTTCCTCCGTGTTGACAGATGACACGGATGTGACACGAGTTACACATGGGACACAATGTTCCCTCGGCTGATTATCCAGTGGAACATCTTTATTAAACTGAGACCATTTAGCTCCTGAAAGTTTAATGGGAACAAAAGAAGAAGAAGAAGTATTTTCCTTGAGTTTGGAGCAGAAGCGGTGTGAATTATACTCGACGCGTAACCGCGCACGCTATCGGGGAATTTAAAAATATGCATTTGTTTAATTTGAGGAACACAGTTTGCCACAGCTAAGCTGCTAATTTGTGCTTAAGGAGGCGTTTATGCATTGCACTTCCAAGAGATCACCTGTCAATCATATGGTGTAGGAGGAAGTTTCTTTTTTTGTTTCTGTTTCATGTTGTTTTTCTGTTATGGAGGTGAACGCCGCTCCACTAATGTTGGGTCTTGTTTGATGCTGAAGCTGTATTTAAGTTCTTACCGTGGACATGTAATTTCCTTTTTTGTTTTTTAAATATACCTAATATATCTTATTTAATCAGCTGTGCAATTACGGAGATGTAAATTGATTTAATTACACGTCCAGATTTTACTGTCACTGTCAGGGAGCTTTAGACAAACTATATGATGCTTATTTTAATGGACAGCGTTGCACAATTATAGCACCACAATAATCTAAAACTCTAAACTTGTCTCTGTCCTTTTGTTCTGCTCATGTCGTTGTTTTTTACCCGCAATGAAAAAAAACAGCGAAAGCGGAGAAATAGCGACGCCAGTGTAATGAGACTCTGTCTTTCAAAGCAAATGGAAACCGAGTGTGAGACAGAAATAAATAAGAAAACACAAATAAATCCATTGTTGTGAGCATGACGTCAGCAAGCCGACCCTTTTATTATTGTCAATGACTAAAATCTAATTTCTGCTCGTCTGAAAGACATTTTTAGCAACAGTAATGTCCACGAATACAAAGACTCTCTTTCCTCAGGCACCTGACACATTTCCTTAATCATTCAACATAAGTCGATCACAACACTTTGCACCGACCACCTCCGTTTCTTGTGTCTTTGGCAAAAACCATCCATTATTAAAAATAAAAAAAAATAGCACAGTTATAATATAATTGTGTAATAATGTATTTTTTGGAGTTTAGTGACACCTTAAATTGCCCCTACACAACTTAACTTTTTTTGTTGTGTTTTTTTTACACGCTATAATTTGCTCAGAGATTGTGCCAAAAGCTCCCAGAAACAGCTTCCTGTGGGGCGGGAACCCCTGGGGAGGGGGCGTGGAGACGTCCCGGACTCATTTTAGTGACGTACGTACCACAACAAAATCTACACTGGTGACAAGGTTTGGATAATGGAGAAGTTTCTGACAGGAGGCAAAAAGAAAACTGTGCTATGTGTCGGAAACTAGCGACAAGCTAACGTCAGCCGACGTGAACGATGACTCGCAACGACCAGAACCCAAGACGAGGAAATGCGACGACGCATATCTCCTCGTGAAAATGAAGAGACACTTGGAGAATATTCACCTGCGTTAGGTCAGTAAGCCAGTAAAGTGGTCTAAAAACAAACTTAGCTGAGCTAGCTTCCTACATGGATCTAGCTCCCTACAAGGTTGCATACAGAATTACCAAGAAACCACACACTATCGCAAAGGAGCGAAAACAAAAAATGTTATTTGCACAGCAAATGATTGAAAGTGAAAAGTGAAACGTTTGTTCTAGTAGTGATGATTCTTTCAATAAATGTTACGTGACACATTTCAAGTTTGAGAATCACTGCCGTAAATGCTGCCGTAGCCATGGTAACAATGACTTTGAGACGACACTTCAGCTGCTACTCCCTTGTCCCTATAGAGTTGCAATTTCTATTTTGTCAGTGTAAGTATAATGAACGACCGTATAATGTGCAGAACATACGTGCACATACGAGGAAATAATGCTCCGCTTTGTTTAGCCAGACAGTGATAAATGATCAAATCTGCGCCAGGCACAGTTGCGTCGATGCGACGTGACGATCGGGGAGAAATTTAATTACGTGAATGAAATCACGAAGCACAGAGGGTTGGAGGGAGACGTAATTCATTAATAACAAGCGTAATGGCCGCTCCTGTTTCAATACGGGGGGCTATTAGCAACGCCTGCCTCTGCATCTGGATTTCAGCGTTAACAGGATTTCATTGCTGCACTCCTCATATAGCCGTTGATTAAAAGAGCCCGGAGCACATGCGTGTGATTAGCCAGCTGCTACCTTTAGCGCGATATTAGTCAAATGACTCGAATGCATTGTTTTTCTTTGCCGTTTGCTGCAGTGAAAAAAAAAAGTTTAAACAAAACCTTCAAAAAAATCATTTTGCAATCCGTTCTTCTCATGTGTCGAACAACATTCAGAGAAAGCTCCGAGATCAATGTTTTAACCCTGTTTGACAACATTTCACTCGGCCTCTCCCAGAAATAGTTTAACAATAAGATGGAAACGCGTCAATAAAAAGGCTTCTCCGAGTGCCTCCGCTCTCAGCAGCCGGCTGTAGATTCACCCTAAGTGCGAACGGCAAATGGATCATTGACTTTTGCTGAAACAGTGAGACGTCTGTTGGAAAACATCGTGGGTTTTTTTTCTCTCTCTGTGTCTTGTATGCACAAAAACATTGGCAGTATTTTGTTATTCCCTTTAAGATAAAACCTAAATATCTGACACGGTGTTGCAGACAAAATTACACCTGCAAACAGTGGATATAGCGATGCATTAGAGTTCGAAATCAGAATTCCTAATACGTTATTAATCCGATGGTAAAATTGGTTGCTTTGCAGTTCATCAATAATCCTCATAACTCAAAGGCAATGGAGAAATTTGGTCCTAAAATATACATATATATATAAAAAAGATAATAAATGATGTCCCTTATCCTATGACATTAAAATACTACGAATAATAGAGATTGTAACTGCAGTTGCTGAAACGACGTGTAGACTTAAAACAGTTATACCCGCGCGGTTGGTAAGACTTCGTATTACAGCAGCTTTGTGTCTTGATGTGTGTGCCCTACGCGTCCCCAAAGAGATTCCGCGAAGTGCATTCGTGAACGGTTTGCAGTTTAGTTGCAGTATAATTAGGGAAAACTTTTGACTTTTTTTGCCTACCACTCCACATCCATTGCTGCTGCTTGTGCTTCTGCTAATAAGCAGCCATCTGCTCTTGCTCCAGACAAGTCTCACCTCTGTTCGTTGCTGTCAGTTATTACTTATTACGCACACACAAATCTTAGTGTATACAGGGAACCACAGCAGCACAGAATGTGGGCATTTGACCCAGTGATGTCATGAAGTAGTTTGCTTATTGTGTGTGATGACGTGGGGTTGCTTCACTTGGTCAGGGTTGACCAATTAATGAGGTCAGCTGACCGTCTATATATACTGAGCAGGTTTCTGGACATTGTCCAACACGTCAATTGTCTCAAACTGTCTCAAAGAGCGGCTCAGGGGCTCGAGTCGTCCTTAACACCTTAATCCGTTGACTTTGTCCACAAAAAGTGGACATATAGTCTTCCAGTCTGCCACTTGAGGATAACAGGAAAGTAAGAATATACGGAATACCTACCAGGGGGCGAAAAGAAAGACATTTTGAATGAAAGTCTGTGGGAAAATGAGCTTCTACTTCTTACTTGACTCACAATGTTGGCGTTAACGGTCTCAATCACTAGTTTTATGTCATATTCAATAGAATAAATTATGATTTTTATAAAATATCTTTTCCTTTAAATCAGAGGTGCCAAACAGGCCCACCACCTAATATCATGTTATGATGAAAACATGGGTAAAACCACAGCTGCCAGCGAGGTGATTGAATATAACGATAATTTGCAATATTTTTGTTATTATAATAATAAGACATACAATAACACATTCAACATTACAGTATATAAGCTTGTTTTGTGTTGTAATTACAGTTGCCCGTGTTATTATCTACCTAATTTTTGATTTTAATAGTTTTATTTAGCATCATAAATGTGTTTATATTGTGACGTTTGCATCATTCCACACGAATTCCAGGTCATTTGAGTTGGACATCCCCGCTCTAAATTGACCGTATAGGTGTGGGGCAGCGAGTGAATGGTTGTTTGTGGCTCTGCGATGGACTGGTGGATGGATTTTCTCCTTTAGAGGGAAATGGAGAATAAATCATGACTCATATGAGTTAAAGGTGACATAGAATGCTTGTATCACACATATATGTTAGTTATGGAGGTCTACTTACATATATGAACTTGTTTTCATGATTAAAAACCTCCTAATCGCTGCAAACGAGCCGATCAAAATATCTCCTCACTGACACTCTCGTCAGCCGCGCTGTTTCAGACCAAAACCACACCCCTAGAATGTGGACTGTGTTGTGATTGGCCAGCCAACAAGAGCTTTCCCACTGTCCTGTGATTGGCCAGGTACCTGGAAGTGACGTAATAGATACGCCAGCTCTCAGATACACAGCTCCCCCTCTGGCACGGTGGATGCTCTGCATCTCAGCAGCTACAACGAGAGTAGTTCTTCTTCTTCTGCGGTTGAATGTACGCAACCGGATGTGCCCGGACTAGTGCCTGCACCAGGAGGCGCTAAGGTGGTGAGAGGAGTGGTGAGGATTTTTGATGACGACATCAAATTAAGGAAGTGCCGATCCGCTTCGCAGAGCCCAGGAAAACAATACAACACTATTTTCTCAGCAGTGGCTGAACTGTTTGTTCTGAAACTTTAGGTTTTCATAAACGAGGTCATGACGCAGATACACACACAAACGCAGCGTTAATTGGAGCTTCCGGTCTATGTGGGCTTTAATACACCTGTGATTGACAGGTGTTATTCTCCCATAGGAGGCTGTAAATTTCTAGTTTCAATTGACAGATCTTTAAGCTTCACAATGGCAGTGCATCCAGTTCTTGTTTGGCTTTGCGTGACTGAAAAATTGGGTTTTCAGTTGCTACAGTTCAGATGGAAGCGTGAAGACTCTGTATATTAAAGGCATGAATAATTCAAAAAGAAGGAGAAAAGTTGAGAGGGGGGAAAAAGTGTCAAAGCCTGCATTGTTTTTCCCACCTATGATGTTCTGCTCAATTTAAGAGCAATAAAAAAGCGAAAAGGCAAAGTATCTCGTCTCTCTTGGGAGCTTCATGGCACCCCTGTGTGTGTGTGTGTGTGTGTGTGTGTGTGGAGGTGCCCTTTAAAAGAACACTTTGGTGGCATTTCTTCATCATTAGTCACCTGGATGTAAAAAGACATTTCGTGAGAGAAAGGTGTGGGTGTAACAAAGCGACAAAACGCTTCCAGGCAAACCTAAGATGTCTGCCTCGGCTATGAAGGTTACGTTCGTCTGCTTAGCGTCGGGGGGAAATCTCTTTATTTTGTTTT
This sequence comes from Solea senegalensis, assembly GCF_019176455.1. NCBI lineage: Eukaryota > Metazoa > Chordata > Actinopteri > Pleuronectiformes > Soleidae > Solea > Solea senegalensis. The sequence continues at coordinate 32,845,355 of NC_058021.1, read as the reverse complement.
AACTTTTTAAAGCAAACACGCGCTTTAATTTCAGATTAATTTGAGCTCATCATCCCACAGTGATACATGTTGTGGCCGCGGTAAACTGACCTTTGATATTTACAGGCTGCTGCCTGCTCTGTCTGATTCCATTGATCCCCATCGATTCATTCCACACGGGGCGTCTCTTGGAGTGTGTTTACTTTGATCGATGGCTCCAATGGGCAAATACAAATGTCTGCTATCTCGCACCCACTTGAGCCGGTCCATACTAATCTCCTCATATGGGCGGACGGCGATAAGATTTTTCGCTAAGATACTCATCGTCAGGTCTGTCCGGGGTAATCCTCCTCTCTTTCCTTTTCTCCCTTGCTTTGCTCTCTTCTCTCATGAAGACAGAAAGGTTGTCACGGAGCAAGTTTTAAACAATAAAAAAAGGTGTGAAAGTTAGAGACGGGGAAGGGAAGCTAGCGAGCTGACAGTTAGTTATTGATGAATGTGGGTAAGTTTTGAGCTGATTCAGCGTGTTGAGCGAGACGCCAAGGGCCGTCAATCATCAGTGGACCCAAAATCACTTTGGCCTGATCCACACGGAAACAGAGAGATCCCATTGTGATATTTTTTTCTTGCCAAATTAACAGAAATGATGAAGGAGACGTGGAGAGAAAGAATGTGCACTGTGTAGAAGAAGAATTAGGTTTAGAGAGGTTTGTTTCCCCAAAGTTGTCCTGAAAAAAAGCTTTTTTTGTCTTTATAAATGTTGATTGATGAAAATGCCAGTATGATTTCTGCAGGTCCTCCTCAACTCATTTTAGTGTTTAGTGAGCGAGTCTTTGCACGATCGACGTGAGGCTACGCTCTATTTCTCATTGATCATCACAAAGTGTGGAAGAATTATGCCGTGTTTCCACCTCCACTCGCCTCGGCACGGCACGGTTCAGTTGCGTTTCCACTAGCATAGTACCTAATAACAGGTACTTTTTTTTTTAGTACCTGCTCTGGCGAGGTTCAAAGCAAGCTGAATCGATTACTATGTGTGACGTCCCCAGACTGCCGGCCCCCGATTGGTCGGAGTGCCGTCACAGGAAGAGACGTCCGACTCAAGAATCGAGCCAAACAGTAGATTCTAACAAAAATGTGGGCTCATTTCCAACAATTACCAGGGAAATGTCTAAAATCTCAGGATTTAACAAGAGGAGTCCTGTTAAATATTTATTCATGACTCCGCCCACGTTGAATAGGTATCGTTTTTGTAGTGGAAAACCTACCTAAACCGTGCCGTAGTGACATCTAATGGTGACACTCAAGAGTGCGACAAGTGAGGAACTCCTCCGCTCAAACCTCCCTTTTCCCAATTTAAAGAAAACAAATCAGAATGCTGAGAAAAAAAGTCTGATTATTTTCTCAGAATTTTGATTTTAAAGCTCAGAATTCAGACCTTTTTTTTCTTTCAGACTTTCCAGAAGTCCACCACTCATTGGCAACACAAGATGGCGGCTTTCGTAAAGCAAGGCCCTTGCTTCGAGTACATTCAAAAGCTTTATCTTTAAGGCTAATGACAACAAAAGGATTCTTATTTTGAAGCCAGTGCACAAACACGATCATAGCTAGTATATTCACCGTAAACTCTCCTAAATGTTGCCACTTTCTGAGGTTTTTGTCTTCACGCTGCTACTGAGTGTAGTGCACTTTCTTCAAGACATTATTTCCACGCAAGAATTAAAGCATATATGTATATTATATATACATATATATATATATATATATATATATATATACATATATATATATGTCTTTGTGTTCAATCAAATGCTTTGCCTCGTGTGTGTGTGTGTGTCAGAATAGGATCCATTATGTTTTCATGTCAGATTGTTTTAATTAAAGCATTTAAAAGCATTTAAAGCCTCACACATTGACAGATTGGGCCGAATCGAGCGGCACAAAAGTTGCTGTGGGGATTCCTTCCAACATGACAGTTTCGGCACACGTCTTAATGAGCAACTTTTAAATAAATAGTCCAGATCATCTGGGATTTGGAAGATTAAACACTGACGCTTCACACGGTTTGTTTGCCTGTGATTACAAAAAAGGTAGCTTTTATTACTTTAATTCATTATATACATGTATATGTACACACATATATATATATATATATATATACATGTATATATATATATATACACATGTATGTAATATAAACAAAAATGGAGCTAAAACAGAATGTCTTTATGCTGATGACGATGTCATTGAAGTATTTCTGCCCCCCAAAATGTTGCCCACTTGTAATATGAGCACATTACTTGGGGAGAAAATGCTCTCGCTCGGCCCAATCACTAAATATTGCATGCATATAAGTGCATTTATTTTTATATCCACTAAAAATGAAGGAGAGGTGCTTAAACCAAGGCCTTCACACACCTTTAAAAGTGTCATGATAGGCCCCTCAGAGCACACACTGATTTTTACATACACTGTAAGTCCAAATTGCACCCCGTTTTGAAATTAGCTCAGAGTCTCATAACGACGTCGGTGATTTCTGTTCTCCCCGTGAGAAAAGTCGAGAAAAGTACCGTCTTTAAAACATTCCAAAAAAAAAAAATCCTGAATATTATTATATTAACTGTGAAAGTGCAGCAAACAACATCAATGCAGTGTGAGCGTGACCTCATTTTATTATAATCTGCCCTGCTTTGCAGAATATGTGAGTGGATTAGTTCATGCACATTCAGATATTTCATTTCATTTCATTCAAATCATTTTAATTTCATAAAGTTGAATATTTTCTTATTTTTCTTCTCCTTCTTTATACAAAATTTAAAGAGAAAAAGTATTTTTTTTTCTAAGAATTCAAACTTTTTTTCTCAGAATTTTGACTTTTTGAATTCTGACTTGAGATTAAAATTCTTTTGAGATCAGAATTCTGAGATTAAGAATTAAGCTTTTCTTCTCAGAATTCTGAGATTAAGAATTCTGAATTTTAATCTCAGAATTCATGCTATTTTATTTTGTATTCTTATTTTTTTTTATTTGTGGCCCTAATAATGAAACTAAAAGGTTGCCACGCTGCAGGTGACTCGCCGGACGACGACGTTCGCCCACACAACTCACTTCCTAACTGCTGTCCTTAAACCCTGAGAGCCAAGTGTCACTTGTTTCCAAGGCAATCTCGACTCGCGTTGTGCTCTCACAGATCGATCGGTGTCTCGAATCGAGCAGTGTCTCGCACTTTCTGTCCAGATATTGACGTGGTGAAGGTAGGAGAAGCCTTTTTTTTTTTTTTCTTTCCTTCCACAAGTTTAAAAACTATGGTTCTGATTTTGGAACTTCCTCAAGTGAAGTCACAGCAAGAGTTTGGTCCAAATTTGATCCTAAAACACAGAAAACACACATTTTTCATAAGGATTTACTCATTTAAAGAAGATGCTGTTCCAACTTTAATATAAGAAGCTGTACAGGTGTATTTTCCTCACTCACATAAGTGCATATGCATAACAAAGCGTTTAATGAACCTTTATGATGCATTCTAAATACACTCATTTTCCATTTTATTATAAGCGTTAAGTGCCTTTTAAACTTTTAAGACGGTTTCTATTGGTACACATACATATCTCACAAAGCCAACCCTGAACTTATTTTATAATTACGCTCATTATGCCTTATGCCTTATTAAATGTTAACAACATTTTTTTTTTACTTCATAAAACTTGCAAACACCTTTCTAGTAAGAAACTTAAACTTAAAATAATAATTGAGAGTGAAATCACCTCTTGTACAACGTCATTATTGCTAGTAACTGTTGCCCATGTGTGTCTTAAAAGTGGAGGTAAATCTGTTAATTTGGCTTTTATTAACACTAATTTATGTTTATACCAATCTCATGAGTGGATTTTATTGATTGTTAGTCACAGCTTGTGTTTTATTAAGATTTGTTTAAAGACCAACTCTTAACCGAATAAACGATCCAGACTTTCAGGAAATAAAAAAAAAAAACAAAAACAATAATTAATCTCCTCCAACCCTCATCCTCCTCCTCTTCCACACATATACTTCAGAGCGAGAGATGAGGTGACTCTAATTACTACCATTTCATTCATTATTATCTTTGTTTTAATCTTATTTATTTCATTTCCTCAGCATGAAAAGAGCGTTTGATAGTGACAGTGTAATAACAGCGTCGCTGCGCGGAGCCTTGACTCTTACGCGGCCAATTCATCACCATTGTTTTCATTTTTCCGACGACGACAACTCGGGTAACTTCACAGAACTGCTGCTGCAAATCAGATGAACTGGCCTTGAGTGGATGTGTGTGTGTGTGGGGTGCATATTCAGTGTGACCTGTTCTTTTTTTTCTTCTTTTTTTGGCCATTGGGTAAGAGAAGTGTTGCCACCATGATTAATGGTCATGATTACCTACTCAGAAAATGGGGTTTTCTGGCCCAGCGGCTTCACTTTTATGACACAAACCTGCGGCGCGATGCTTCATCATGAAAACACGGCGTACAGAGACGGCGTGTGTGTGTGTGTGTGTGTGGTGATGAGTCCCCGCCTCACTGACGCACTCCGTTACCGTCAAATGTAATCAAATGTTTGTGTTAATGTAACGGTTGTGAACTAAAGAACAGCACTGAAAAAGCTGGATACAGTGAGTCTCGCAGACTGTTTGAAATCAAGAACTTTGTCAGTTCTACTTGTTTCATCGGTGTAATTTGGTGACATGTGGCCAAACTTTCCAAAGTTGAAGTCTTGTGTTTTCTGTCCTCCGTCCTTTCTCCCGTTATTTCCTTCTCCTACGTGAGTAAATGTAGCCACGGCAGAGACAGTGGGACGCAACACTGCCCCCAGCACTTTGTGTAGTGCACTGCAGTTTCAAAAGGGAAACGCAGACGACGCGTTTGAGCAGGCGCCCTTTGCGCTCCCGTAAGTGCGCGACAAATTCCAACGGTTTCTGAAAAGCTGAGAAGTCGCACGTCAAAGCCGACGTGTGGTTATTACGGTAATTCAAGTATTTTTATAGTACTGTTTTTAGACACTGAGACCAAAACTCAAACAGATGTTATTTGAAATAAGTTTTATACTGTTCAAATTTCAAAAATCTTTTAGTTTTTCCTCATTTTAACTGTTAACATGTAGTAAAGGCCTTATTATAAATCAACATCACGGATTATGTCGAAGAATCGCATTCGCCTTAATTGTCATGTGGGAGGAGTTAAAGCCAGAGCAACACTGACGCCACACAAATCAGGTTAAAAACCTTCGGGAAGAAAATTTGAATCCTGTGCACATGCTTCATATCACAGACGAGCTGCTGACCACATAACAATAATAAGAGCCTCAAGGTTCGACAGTAGCACAAGATTGATGCCCTGAACACCTATCTGCACGTATAGCTTTTTTGTGCTTAAGCCTTTGCATCTGCTGGAGCCGTGTGTGTGTGTTGTTTGTGCTCCCGCGTGTTGCTACCTCATCATTAACCTGAAGTTAATTTCTGTCACAAACACCGCGCTGGCCCTCATTACGCCCGGCGCCGCTCCTCCACCTCTGCCGAGCGGCTCTCATCCTGCCGCCGAGCCTCAAAGGTTAACGCCTCTGGAAAGGTCACGGCTCACTGTGACATTTCTCTTGATGACTTATTTGGTCCCTTTGTCTCTAATAAATATCACTGAGCTCGTCGCCGCCACTCGGAATGACTCGCTAATTACGCCGTGATGAGAGATAATTGGTCCCGAACTTAAGTGAACTGTTAATAAGGAACACGGGCCGGTGATCCATCGCAGGTGTCGCGGCGCATGCTTCCAAACAGGCGGATAAAAAGCAGCTATGATTTTTTGTCAACAGCTGCCAGTGACACTGTCAATTACACAGTTTTTTTTAGTGAACCACAACTGGTATTTATTTACAAGCAGACAGCACTTTTCCTTTTTATACGGTACATTTGCAATGATAGGATAGATGGAAATGTGCAGTGACCCCTTGTTTGTGTGCGATCTGTGGACAAAAGCACGTGTGCATGTTGTCGTCATTTTTGTCGTGTTTTTATGTGGAGACAAAAAAAAAAAAAAAAATCAAATACCAGAGAATAAAGAAGGTGTTATGTTCGGCTATACCTGCAGCTTCTCTCTCTCTCAGCGATTACGTCCCTGTGCTGGTGGAGAGGGAGAAGATGGGGAGGGAAGTTTAAAAGGAGGACCTTTGCAGATAGTTTTTGTTAACTTACTACCCACCTTTTGTTCATTTTGCCGAGATCTCAGAGCCTTTTCTTTTGTTCGCTCTGTGGCTGAAATGATGAGTTTTTCATAGCTTTAGAAAATGAACCTATGAAGCCTTACGTATTCCAGGGTAAGGGCCTGGTTTTATGGATGTTAGGTTAAAAATAGAGGTTGAATTTTTTTTTTTACACTGAATTGTATGAGAGGTTGAAAAAAAAGGCTACAAAAATTCAGTGCTTGAAATTTGATGGCTTTTAAAATTCAAAATCTGATTTCAATGCTTAAAAAAGTTAGTGTGAGAAAGAGATTTACTTTACTATTTTAATCCTTTTTGGTATGTGAAGACCACCGTAGTTCCCTGATATGTTTGGCAAAGGGAGCGTTAAATGGAGGCTGGACCCAGGTAGGCATTTGATTGCATATGGGGAAAAAAAGTGTAGAGAAAATGGCAACATGCATCTTCTCAGTGAAGAGAGGAAACCTACGAGGCCCACTCCATCGTCCCTTCATATCAACGGCTGCAAATTATCGTTTGCATCATCGTTGCTGTAGTTCTAAACCTACAGTATATCCAGCTGCACATTAAATACAGTCTAAGATAAAAAAAAACAACTTTAAATGCTTCAGTAATGTTCCGTTTGTGGTTTTTCTGTGGCTGTGGAGCTACATTTCCTTGAGCTACGAGCGCCTCCATCTATCACCGAGCTGCAGGAAATATGAGCGCAGTGGATGTTGTTCCACAGAGTTTTGAAAGTGAGAAATCTCCAGGCTTTTGTTGCAGCACGGGCGATGATCAACGGTGCCATCAAACCCCGCAAATGCATCACGGTCACCGTTGCTCAAGGAGGCCGTAAAATCTTACTTACGGCGCCTTTAAAACGTTGAAATAAGGGAAGCGGCAGAAGCCATTTCACCTGGCAGCGGACGCTTAAGCACACGGGGACGCAGCCGCAAATGAATCCTGACAAAACAGCACTTCCATCTCTTAAAGCAAAAGGGACAGGACCTGCGAGCGCGGACGCCAGCTTCGATTACAGCCTTGACTGGAATGCTTGGGTAGAAAAACAACATTGCTGTGTTCATGTTGCAGCTAAATGCAGAGAAGTACCGTGCGTGCGTGAATCCCAGTGTTTTTATCAGGAAGGCGTCGCCATCGTCTAAGGTCGTAAAGAATTGCCTATGAGAAGTAGACGAAGTGGAGCGACGTGTAATGTGGTCGGCAACATCTCTCCCCAGGCGACATTAAACACGCACACGGTGCAGTCTGATTCCATTTGAATCCTTAGTGAAAGGGCTCATTAAAACGCGCCATAAAGACCCTCGCGAGCTGTGCAAATGAGCGCGTTCCTGCTCGAAAACAAACAGTGTTTTCGAGCTGAAACCCTGCGCACAGGGTGTCACAGTGGACGGATGAATGAATGAATGAATGAGTGAAGCAGGCTAAGCTGTTCCTCTAATGGCCGTGTCGTTGTGTTGAGGCCGACTGCAGCGGCTCAGCCTCAGCTCTCCGTCGATGTGCTGAGCCAGTGGGAGAGTGGACTTTGTTGCCACTGTGACTCAGTGAAGTGGGTCCAACTCCGCTACGGTGGGTGGCTTTATTCCTCCTCTAAGCTTGTTAGTATCTGGCGTTTTTCGGCTGATGTGATGTGCCACGGACCAAAACAACTTTAGCTGGCAGCTATAGGGTCGGTGCCGTATCGCGTGCCACTCTCTGTCCACCATCTATTGATTATCAGAATGTTTAATTCAACTCATTTGTGTTTCCACGTCAGTACAAACACGCTCACGGTTTTCTTCTTCTATGCACTGACTTTTTCCTTCTGTTTCCTAAATCCTTCACCTATGGACTGATTTACATTTACATTTAAAGCCCACATAGACCGGAAGCTCCAATTAACGCTGCGTTTGTGTGTGTGTATCTGCGTCATGACCTCGTTTATGAAACCCTAAAGTTTCAGAACAAACAGTTCAGCCACTGCTGAGAAAATAGTGTTGTATTGTTTTCGAAAGCATCAGTGATTTGAATTTGATGCGGGCGGCTAAGGGTCGCCAGTGGAGACTTCTGTCTCCTTGTGTGTCCCGAATTCTTCTTCTGTGCACCAACGTCTTCCTCTCCGTCCCAAACGCCCTATCTTCTGTGTCACGGCTTCTTCTATGATGTCCGAGTCACCGCTCAGAGGTGAAAAGTGTGAACTTTTGCAGTTCCCAACCACATGACTTTGAGAGCTTCCCCACTTTCTATAAAAGACGCCAAACCACCTTTCATTGTCAATAGTGACAAACACACACATCAATCTTTCGGCTCTATGACTTCATTTTGTGCATGTAACTAAAACATGTGTCGATATGTATTTTTAGTGTTGGATTAAAACAATAATAGGACTTACTAACCATTTCCTGACTCCAAATAGTCATTCCCCAAAGAGTCAAATGAGTAAATGAAGAAAACTTGCAAGCCATATTTTACATTCATAACCATTATTATGTCGTCATCATGAGCGTCGCTGGTGCCAATCCCAGCTGACATAGGACGAAACACCCTGGACAGATTGCCAAACAGAGACAAGCAACTGTCGTTTACCGGGCCTTCCTTCTATAAATAACAACAGGTGGTGATATGATGGTGCAGAAAGAGACTCCGCTGACGCAAGGCTTGTATAGAACAAAGAGAACTTTATTGTTGCAAGCCAGTGTCAGTTCTGACCCTGCAGGCCTAGAAAACTCTGCCCCGGTTTTCCCATAACCACAAATTTTAAAGCCTGTCCGACATCATAAATTTGTCTTTCATCCTAGGCTGATGTTCTCATGCTCTTTTTTACCTATTGTACATCAATTCCCAATGCATGACAACGAATTGGACAGCAGCAACCTGTGTTGTCGGCTCTCCCGGACTCCGAAAAACACAGGAAACACCTGGTACTCTCTCCTCAGATCTACGCATCCCTTTGTTAACTCTCTTTTGGGAGTTATTTGGATTGAAATGAATTTCATATATGTGTATATGATTCTTTCTGGGGCAGACACTAAACAGCCATTCTCTCACACTCACGGTCTATTAGCCAAATCCCCAAATCTGCATATTTTTGGACTGTGGGAGGAAACCTGAGAACCTGAAGGAAACCCCATGCACACTCAAGGAGAACATGCAAACCCTTTTATTTACGTACATTACTGAAAATCGTACTCAAACAAACAGAGTAGGTCATTTGTAAATAAATCATGAGTCCTCCGCAGTTAGTGCTGGCGTGGGATTTCTACAACAGCCATCATCTCGTTTCTCTCCTCAGCTTCGGTTAAAGCAAGACCCACGCGTCGTTGACTTCCACCTCACAGGCACAACTGAGCAGGTTGCGCGGCGCTAAGCACGCGTGATGGTGATGTGGAGACGATGGGAATGGGAAGGCGTACGTCGACTTCATGGAGCGTGAAGTTAAAGTCTGTGTCATTAGCCGGGCTCAACGCTGCTGCTGCTGCTGCTGCTGCTGCTGCTGCTGCTGCTGCTGCTGTCGTCGCTTCTAATCCCGATCACGTCCAAGGGTGGGCCGGTTCATCTGGGACGTCATTTTGATAATGAGGCATCAATAAACACACAAGCGTTTTACTGCGTGATAAAGAAATGTTTAGGGCTCATTGTTAGTTTATTATTATCATCATCATCTTCTGCCTGAACAATAACATACACACTGCAATCAGGCCGCTTCATAAGGAGGTGTTTGTAGTTTATTTGTGTACTTGTGTTACGAGTGATTAACCGTCTACTTTTATATTCATAAGTGTTCTGTAAATTCAAGATGTACGTGAGTCTTTTATTGACTTTTTGAGATGCGAGGACAATGAATTAGAATTTTCCCTTGCCCTTATTAGACAACTTCATGTGTGGAACTTTTTGTTATGCTGTTAATTAAACCTTCCGTCAGTGTTTGGGTCTAATCTGAACCCATTTTGAAACTCACAGTTACTGACACACGTATAAACGCGTACACACACTTGCACACTTATATAGCAATGATTGCACGTAACGTACTGTAAAAACTATAATTTTAGATGATTGTTATATTTTTGAGAATGGTGCAATTATGTTTTATCTTGCCTAAATACCCTTTTTAAAGAAAAAAAAAAAGCCTCACCAGGGACATGGATTGCAAATTAGCTTTAGCTAGAAATCCTCTATGCTGATTCTGATTCTGATTCAATTAAATTAGGATTATTTCTTCCATACTTAATCTGAACAAATACAACTGGTTTATTTAACTTTGTCACACCTTTGGTCAAAAATAGAAGCCATATAAAATAACTGTCAAGGATAAAAAATTCACCTAAACATTCACAAATCATTTCCGACTGATCTCCAGTTTCAGTACAGTGAGTGATCGCACAAATATGATGTTTTTTGTTGTCGTGGTTGAACCCAAAAAACATTTCTCTGTGTTTCCATGCATGCTGCTTCTTGCTCAGATGACAGTTAGATTCAAAAATCAGTCATAATCAATTGACGTGACGTGTATATATAAATCCCTTCGTGAGCGGTAACATTTGTGAATCTGTTTTTTTTAAGCATCTTCGGCACTTTGCCTCGTTCCTCTGGGTAGATCCTGTGGAGGTACATGAAGCTGGATGTGAACTGTCTTTTTTTTTTTTTTGCTGCTACAACGATATTATTTTAAAAACAAAAAAAAAGGTGCGGGCCTTGTCTGAACAACTTCAAGGGCAGCCAAAGACTTGACCCTAGCAGCTCTGGTGTTTTCTTAGTTTTATGCTTCAGGGCATCGTCATGATGAAAGCTGAACCACCACCTCAGTGTCAGGTTGTGTGCAAGATTGCACTGACTTCCTGAGAGGCAATATAGGCTGCTTTAGTGCTTTTGAATTGATTACATAGTAAGATTCAAATTATTTATATATGTATATGTCCAGTATATAGCTTCTTAATGGTATGGAAATCTGTAAATTCATTGTATGCCTCTGCGTCCATGGTATAATAATCAGCTTCAGCTGTGTTTCTCTGTCTGTAGTGCTGAAAGATTTACATCAAAAATCCCATTGTGTCTCTATCCATGGTCCTGAATGCAAACGCTGACTTTGTCTCTCTATCCATGGTGCTGAAACTTTCCATCCATGTCCAGGTTTGTGTCTCTTTCCATAATGCTGAATCTTACAGAACATGTCCAGTTTTGTGTCGCTTTCCATGGTTCTGGAACTTTTCATCGATGTTTAGGTTTGTGTCTCTTTCCATGGTGCTGAATCTTACAGAACATGTCCAGTTTTGTGTCGCTTTCCATGGTGCTGAAACTTTTCAGACACGTTCCAGGTTTATGTCTCTATCCATGGTCCTGAATCTTCCAACTCCAGTCCTCCTCCGTGTTTTAATTTGTGGTGAATCCTTTAAACCTAGTGTTGATTGTAACTGTCCATGGTGCTGAATCTTGAACATTCATTTTATATTATTATCTATACTTTGCACCTATGGGTTAAAATGCTTAAATGATGATGTGTTAGACACATAAGAACAGAACACCCCATTTGAAACTTTTCACAGTTTGCTATATGACTCACATTCTCTCCACTTCTGTACTACATATCCCATGGGTTTAGAAGAGAAATGTTTAAGTTCCACTTTCCTCCGGGAAAGTAGAGGAAGAAAAAGGAGAAAAGCAGTGCTTTGACATTCTGTATTGAATTCTTTGGAGAAAAAAAAAGTATCTACTTACACTGGCTATGTATTGTTCAAAGAGCCCCTCAAAGTACTGATGTATGACAGCAAGTCTTGTTTTGGGGGCATGATGGGAACCTGTATTTGTCCATATTTAACACCGATGTATTTCAACTTTAAAAGAAAACAACTTCATTTCATCACAGATGAATGAATGATTGCCCTGCTGCTCGTGCTGGATGTAACAGGATTCAGAAACTCACACTTTTTGTTGAATATTGCTCACCAAGTTGTAGTTAAATAGTTCAAAAAAAAAAATCCACTCAGTATCCACCCAGAGGTCATTAAAATGTTATCTTAATTAAGCAATAAACCTCCTTAACTGTCATAAAAAAAAACATTTTTTAACCTAAAGCAAACCTTAGATGTGCCCTCAAAATGATGTTAACACATCTAGAGCACCAAAATGTGTTCATAAAATAAATAAGCTATTCAAATTGTATATTTTTCATACATTTGCATTCTTTCCATACATATCAAATATTAAAGAATGTTTAACCCTTAAATTGCTGTGCTTTTTTCATGATACACCTTCATTTTAGGGTCATATAAAAAATAATATATTTCATGCAAACTGGATTATTTTGGTTAGATTATTGCAGCCTGGTATGTGTGAAATATTAGCAGAAACATTTGTTTATTTGCTTATTTTTGTGCAATGTCAATGTATAATTATTTCATAAAACGTGAACACACCTATAGAGCACCAAAATGTGCTCATAAAAAAAATGAAGCTATAAAAATAGTGATTTGAAGGGGTTTTAATGAGGACATTTTTGTCTTCATTTTGTGAGTATTTTAGTTAAAGTTGTTCCAGTAAATTTAAAATAAAAAAAATACATCTTTCTGCATATTTTTGCTTCGTTTAAACCTTTCAATATGTAGATTATTACATTCTGTTCTGAAGCATGAGCATTAAAATGGGATTAATAAGTAAAATTTTACCTATTAGGAACTATTTTCCTATGCTGGTCATTTCCAACCAGTACAACTTGAGGTTGTTACCTAGTTAAATAAATAATTTAAAAAGTCAATGAAAAGTGATAACCGGCAACGTTCAGATGCTTAGTGTGGAGGATGCCACGAGGTCTGAGACAATATTTAAGCTTTAGGAAAGTTGTAAAGTTGGTCACATTAGAGCAAACACTGCAGGACGTTTAAACAGCTGTTGGTGACAAATGAATGAAGTTAATTTTCTTTTCTGACATTCAAAATCTGCCATTTCTGACCTTGCGGTACACTGGTGCCAGACTTCAGGGACTGATTTTTTGGGGGGGTTTTTTAACATGAGAACTCAGAGACACCCCCCCAGCACACACACACACACACACACACACACACAAGTTATTGCTCATAAAGAAGGAACCGATTTAAGCTACTCATATCTGGGCAGATTGGATTACGGTAAAGCCCTTTGACTCCGCCGCCGTTGATTTCCCCGGAGATGATGGAAACAAACTTTAATGAATCTCCATCTTTACCCAAAAAAACCCCCCCCAAAAAAAACCTTCTCTTCATTTCATAATATGCCGTTGGCGATAAATTAGTCTAATGCCCAAATCTCACATGACTCAAGAAGGTGACAGGTTTTGTCCCGGGTCGGTAGTTTCTGATGAAAAAAACGAGATTAAAATATTTAGGGAGGAGTTGCCTCTGAATTCTGATGTGAAGAAGTGAATTCACGTTCAGTTTCTTCAGATTACATTCCGGTAAGAAATACATTGAAGTGTATGAACTTAGAAGACATTAACGCAGCTAATGTTTAATCCTGAAATGTATTAATGATGGACATTAATAAGTAAACATGAGACAAGAGGGTATTCTGGACACATGACAGTCAGACCATGCGCTTTACTATATGCATCCTGTATAGGACAGGATGCTGGTGGGTCTGTCCTGGATATGGTGTGTTAAGGAAGTATAGGTGTCTCTTGTGTGACTAAATGGTGATATTGTCCAAACTTTATAGATCATGAGACAGTATGGTATATCTGGGCCCAACTTAAACAGGAGAGAGGCTGGTGTCGGAACATGTGATGCCTACAATGACAATGCTAGATAATCTATATAAGGTTAGTTTTGCTCTTCTGGGGCAGAATTGTTTGGAGATTGGGCAGGAACACATTCTCCCGAGCTGCTGCTGAGCTTGGTCTGATGCTTGACCTGTAACCAAATAAAATCCCTTTGTTTCGGTACGAGTCCTGTGTCTGTGGGGTTTCCTTTTGTACACCATCAACTCTTCACCTATCGTGCGTAAGAAGAAGGAAGTCTAACTAAAATGACAACATCTTTATTATGCTGGACACAATTAATTCCTTTCATGGAGCTCGAAGAAGAAGACGTCTTTCTTCACTTTTTACTCCCACAACACAGAGTTAATTTTGTTATGAAGCTCCGGGCAGGCATTTTCAGGTAATGTTCCAATTGCTTAAAGGTTAAAAATAAAAGGCGTTAGTCACTGCTGAAAACTTTTTTTTCTTCCCCCCTATTACCTGTCAGACATGAAAGCCAGCGTATCCACATAACCCTTTCAATGTGCAGGGAATATACTCCCCGTACTTATTTCTCTCGTTTATTTGCATTTCTTTCAGACTGCACTCATTTCAAAACTGTCCGATTACAAATGAGCACCTGCTCTGCACCATATTTTTCTATCATGATATTTATGTGTAGTCTGAAGACACTGAGTGAATCCTCAAAGCTAAGCTTTTAAGGTGCAATCAGGATAGTTCTGGTAATAATGCTGCTGTTTAGGACTCTTTTCGTTTCGTTCTTTTTTCAGCTTGTTCGTTGTATTTGTCTTAAATCTTTCAAAGTAAAATGCATAAATGGGGAGGAAACAGGAAGTGAGTTGACAGGTCTCCGACGTGATGCAACTCGGTTGCAATGGGGAGTTTAAAATTCATCATGTCTTGTGTGTGTGTGTGTGTATGGGGGGGGATTAAGTCAGCTGTGCGTGGAACCATCGATGGCCGCTTCGCCCTCGCACAAGGTCGTGTCACAACTGGACATGCTTCAGCTAACGTTGATGCTAAAAGGGTTTGGTCGTTTGTTACGACAGAAATCTGTCAAGTTAATAATTGGTCGGTCATTGCATCAATGTGTTGGAGGTGTCACATTAGAAGCGGCTTTTTACCGACCCAATAGCTTTAAGTGAATCTCAGGCCGCGTTCACACCAGCTCCTTCTTAATCGAACCACTGGTTTGTTGTAGTAGCAAAAAAAAAAATGGGGCAGAAACAGAAGCTGATTCACTGTTTGTCTCGTCTTTATTCAAAAGGTTCGGGTCGTTTCACTAAAGAGCGAAAGTGTGAAAGCAAACTCGGACCAGCTGTCTTAAAGCTATATTTCTGGTTTTATATCTGCCACCATGATCAAAGCTTGGCACTGTTGTGTTAATTAAAAATATACTGTGAGGTGAACTGACAGAAACACAACAGAGGCAGAAATCCGTTCAAAGGCAGCGTTCACAGTTTACTTAGTAACCAAAAAAAAACAAAACAGTCAGGGGTCAAAAACACCTGAGAGGCAAACAACCAAATCCAATAAGTGTCTGGCAGCAATCCAAAGGTCAAAACACGACAACCTGACAGAGGGGAGGTGAGAGTGAGCTGGTTTATATAGAGGGGGACTAATGAGCTGCAGGTGAGGAGGAGAGCAGGTGAGGGGAATGAGCTGATCGCCGAGGAGGGCAGGATCTGAAGCGACAGGAGAGAGAGACTGTTCTGCCTAATTTGTATACGAAAGCATTGCAAACTATTACAAATAATTAGATATAAATACAGTTAGACTCTGTAGATTCTCCCTGGATTGACCAACGAAATGGCTCAGCTGAAAAGAGAGAATAATGCGCGGAACAACAACTCTTACAGTATTTAGAGTCTTACTGATTTACATGATATTCACTATATTGCTCTAGCCTTCATTCATTGTATATAATGTGCATATCTTACACTCTTTAATCCCTTGCTTGTTTTGTCTAATTTTGCCGTCTGCACACGTCTGTCCTAACTGTAACAAGTGAATTTCCCCTTAGCCTCACTTTTTTTGAAAGAAATGAATGAGGTTATTTGGTCCGCGGCATCTCACAAATGACTCTCACATTAGATGCTGTTGTTCAGTTTCTCAGGTCTATACACATTTTCTTAGCTAAGGATTTAAGAAAACATTAGGATATCATTCTGCAGTGCAGAAACAAATGAATGTAGGAACCAAAAGAAATACCCAAAAGACATAAATAAGATGATTAAAAACACTTAGTTCCAGTCATGAAACTGTCAAAACACACAAAAGAAAAGTATGTATGTTATCATCTTTGATGCGCGTTTAATTGAAAACATGAAGGTGTGTGTTTATTTATTTCTAATATTTTTAGAAATAAATAGTTTAGTTACGTATGATATTGTAGTTATTTACCGCGTCAGCCTTTTGTTTGCTTGACCTTTAAAACATCACCTACTAGACACACTGTACATATCTGTGATCAGCTATAGGGAAATGATGAGCTTTGGATGAGCTTATAGAATCCTACAGTAAATAAAACATGTATTACACTGAGGTTCCAGGAAATTGCCCTTTATTTCCACTTCCTGGTTTTTCCCTCTCACATGCAGAGGTACTTATTTCCCAATCAGATAACCTTATGGAAAAATAATCATTTCACCAACTTTGCAGTCGCGAGGATGCAAAATTGATTATTCTTTTTTTAGGCAGTGCATTTGTTTATCTCAATGGAGTGTTGGGGGGGGGGCTTGCCGCGGCGACAGCATGTCAATTTGAAGATCAATTGTTGGCGTCTTGCCTCTGGCCTTTTGCATCGCATTACCATAGTAATGACTTTTTGACCCTTGCTTTAAAAGAGTGGAGATCTACATACATTCCCAGTTGTGGAGACAAACGGCGCGTACCTGAAAGTCAGTTGCGGCGCGCGATGAATTATCCTCGACGGGACCGACCTTGTGTCTCCAAACATCATCACTGGCCGACTTTCTGAAGGTGGTACAGTCTGGAAATAAATGTCTTCCAGTAAAATGGGCCTCGTCTTTTATCGCCGCCTCTTTGTTTGTACATTAAAATTAATATGGGACACGATTTTAATGCGGGCATTCAATACTATACTGCAATATGACCACTATGATGAAATGTCAGTGTACATTAAATAGATATACAATATACAACACTGTAAGTGGAAAAATGTGTCATTGTGCTAATTGGTCATTGTGTATTGAAACAGATGTATTTACAGTATTTACCCGACTAATGCGCAGCTCACAAAATTAAAATACGAGATTTAAGATATATTAATCCACACATTAAGAAATGCAAGTGTGGGAAATACTAGAAACCAATGAATATTCAATAAATAAAATATATGTATATATTTATAAAGGTCTATATATAAACAATTTAAAAGATCAGATTTTTGAGCCAAAATCTAAAATTAGTAATATTTAAGTTTGTTCAGGCATCCTCACCCTAACCAGTTAATGCCTTCAAATCTTAACCTGAAACGTAACCACTTCCTCAGAGATGAGGTTCTGCCTCATTAGGGACCAGGTTCTGGTTTCCATGAGGACTACTGGTACCTGCCCACGTTAGTAATTATGACAAACACAAAAAAACACAAACACAGAGAGAGAGACATTGCATTTCTAAAAGGTAGTGCTGTGCGATACTGCAAAAATTGGTATCGATCCAATACCAAGTAAATACAGGGCCAGTATTGCCGATACCGATACCGATACTTTTTACTACTTAATTTAATTTAATTTTCATGATTATTTAATTATTTCGTAAGTTTGTAAGTCCAATACCAAAGTTAGTATCAATACTATCGATATTTTAAATCTCCCTACTAATAGGTGCTTTGGTTCGGTTCTTGGTGTTTTCAGCCCCAGTGCTGCTGTACGAAGCGGTCTCGCTTTACTCGCGCCGTGCGCTTCTTCCATCTTCCCAGCACAATTTAAACGTCACGACAGACAGTGGAACAAAGCACTGTTAATACAGAGAAACACAGAGAGAGCCACGTGGAGCTTAATTAGCATCATGTGAACTTATGATTATATTACGAAAAATGATTTATGTCTGACAGACAGGTGAGGTGTGTCATTTATTATTCCCTGTTCTTTCTTAGTCAAATAAAAAGTGAACAATATCACAGGGAAATAAAAAGCAGAAAGAGATTACACACAACGCTCGCTCCTTCCTTCATCATGGTGCTTTATAATGTGCTCACAAGCAAATCATCAGCCCCAGGAAACTACTCAACAGCCAGAAGCAGAGAAGTGTATACTTTCCCCGGCTATGACTGTGTTAATGTCTGTGACTGCATGAATGTGAAAATGGATAATTACTAAAAAAAAAAAAATTAAAAATAAAAAGGGACATGCACACTCAGCAAACCTCCCATTGGATTATAAGAAAAATGAAAATTTAGAAATGGTTGTTTTGGATTTAAACCCCAGTGACACACTTTTTTCACGTTTCCTCCAGGTGGTGCGTGTTGAGACTGTCTCATATATCGCTTGTTTCGGGAACGCCACGCACCGTGCACCGCTCGCTTATGACAGAAGGCAGTTTGTAGAGTTTGGATATTTTGGAAAAAAGTGTCCGCTGAGAACAGGGAGTGGGGGGCCGGTAATTAAAAGATAAATAAAGAAAGAAATAAACGGATCGCCTAATTCGCAGATGGCTGAAAGACTGCCGTGCAAGATGTCCCTCAGGATAGGAGACTTGTCTGCCAGGATGATAGTTGGCATTTTTAAAAAACTGTCGAGCGAGCCTCATTTGCTCTCATATCTGCGGTGGCATAGCTGCGCAGCAGTGGGTTAAGGTAAATCCTGTCCTGAGCCCAGCGGTGAATGATGTATCGACAGAGGATGAACAGTCTCCTGATGAGAGAGGGGTTCAAATATGACTTATTTATCCGCAGTGTTAAGCATATGCGAGGATTTACCATGTGTTATTTATACGCACAGCAGTTGGACTCCAACGCGCCTGCTGTCGGGTAAAATAAACAGTTTGTGCAAATGAAATGAAATGAAACACACAAAAATTAGGGAATGTTTACAGTGTCGTTTCAACATTTTTACAAACACTCGTGTCTCATGTTGCTAAAATATAAAGATTTCAAGAGTGCCGAGGAACATTTCTTCTGGAGTGGAGAGACTCTGAATAATTAAGTAAATGAATAAAGTTAATGAAGAACTATAAAATACAAAGAAATAATGTATTGGGACACGGATGTTGCGTACTACTTCTCAGCACAAAAAACATCGCGCACACACAACAATTTCTATCCTAAAGTCACTTTAATCACACAAGTTTCTGTGAGATCCCAAATCCCTGGAATCTCTATTCTATTACAGTGTCTCCCACATTTTTCTTTAAATCAAGTCAGATTTGAAAATCCTCTCGTGTGGCACAGGATTAAGTGAAAACAGAAGGGAGAAAACAAAATATACAGAATAAATGTTCACAAAATGATTCTTCAGCTCTTAAATGGCCCGCTACCCAAATGACTGAATGAGCGGAGTCTAATGATCTGGCAGCGTGTTGCACGGAGAACCAGGTATTTGTAGAGAGTCGGCGCTTGGTTGAGATGAATAACAGCTGGTGACCTGACTCCTGCACACCTGAGGGGGGGAGGGGAGGGGGGGGGCAAAAAGTGTATGTATGAATGTATGAATTTTCTGCCACTAGGCGTCTCTCCTGGTTGGTTTCCCCGTGTGTCTGCATCTCACGGGGAGAGTGAAGCGGCAGTAAGTTGTCATGATGCATTAGTGACAGGAAATGCACTTTTAGGAAAAGTAAGGAAGGGACTCCACAACTCTCTCCAAATGCTTTTATGGCCCCCTTTTACAGTTTTGGAAACTGGAAAGTTTTTAACCTTACACACGTTGTTGTCGTCAGTGTATGGACATACCCAAATGAAATAAAGTATCCATCTATCGATAGCAGCAGACGTCAGCGGAATGACGTTTCCCGTAATTTGGACACTTTCAACTGATTTCCTGTCTCTGTACCTTGCGTCTGTCCGAAAGCATCCCACCGTGGCGCTTTAAACCTAAAACGCCTCTTTCATCGATCCGTCTCTCGCAACAGTCAATGCGCTCTTATTCCTTCAGCCTTGGCGGACGTCGAGGATTTGTTTTAAAGGAGTGTGGTTCGCGTGGATATTGGAGGTCTGTCACCACACGGAGGTGACCGAGTTTGAGATTGAGACACTTTTTTGTGCTCCGCATGAGTTTGCGCAGGCGTTTGTAGCATCGGCCAAACACATTGCATGATCCAAATATTCCAATCAGACGACTTCGACAGCACACGTCACTCGAGCGCACATTTGCAACTCTTCTTCTACGTAATTAGCCACGAAAGACTTGTTGCAAACTTCATTTAGTTTCCCCCCTGCGAGCAAGTGTCAGACCTGCACACCTGTGATTACGTGCCAAAGTGACACATAACTGTGTATGTGTGAGTGCGGTGAAAAGAAATCTTTGCTGCTTTTCATTTTCCTGGGAATTTAACATTTAACATTCCCTCAACTTTGATTTCCTTTGTTTTCTATTGTCATTCCGGCCTTCTCTTTGCAAATCCCTGCATGTGTGTGCGGCCAGTGGTAGAAAATAGAACCGGGGACATGATTACAATACTTTCCGGAGCTTTTTAAAAGAAGACAGAAAAGAACGAAGCCCTTGTGGAAACAATCCAGTCACTAATTAAGGAAGGTCAGTGGAAATATTAATGAATCCAATCCATTGTGTCATTACCAGGAAATACTAATTATCACTATTGTGTGCAGGGGATATTGAATTAGCACCACATGTTTATAAAGCTAATTGTTTGAAATTGTTCCAGCTGTGCCTTGTATATGTCATAAACTATAAATGTCTTAAGTCACCAATTCACACCACAATGTCTGTATTAAAACAACGCCACGGTGAGAGATCTCCGGTCATTAGCGATAATCTTTAGCGCAGTGTTGATAACAGTTATGATTTGCGTTGCTCCTCCGGCCATTATTTGACTCCTGGACTGAGAGCGAGAGTGCAGGCGTCGTAAATGTTCAGAGCAGCGACGGAGGCGGTTACTGAGGAACACACTCGGTGACATACATTATGCACATGGTGGGTGATTGAGGAAGTGAAACTTACATGTGTGTGCGGCGGTGGGAAAAAAAACCAAACATATTTATCTGAAGCGTGAAGAGGTGCACTGTGTGTGATTCATTCCACTCTGGAGCCTCTTGACTGTTGGGCCACGATGTGTAATGAGAGACAATCAGTCTGCCTGTGTTTCTCTGTTTTACATCAGCTGGTTTGTTTATATATAAATGTATATGTATATATATATATATATGTATATATATATATATATACATATATATATATATATACAGATGTATTGATATACATATACATATATATATATAGATACAATGATTCAACACACAATATCACTTCAACTTTCACTCTCACACCTACGGTGAATTCAGAGTGTCCAATTTGGCCTAATCCCCATACTGCATGTTTTTGGACTCTGTAAGGAAGCCGGAAAAACCCGGAGAAAACCTGCGCACCTTCTTCCTACCGGGGCTTGAACTCCGGGTCTTCTCGCTGCAAAGGCAAGAGCCCTAACCACTACCAACGTATATCATAAGAAAAACATGCTGCATATATCACTACACAACACATTAAGAAAAACGCGCTGCAAATATCACAACACAATACATTAAGAAAAACGCGCTGCAAATATCACAACACAATACATTAAGAAAAACGCGCTGCAAATATCACAACATAATACATTAAGAAAACGCGCTGCAAATATCACAACACAATACATTAAGAAAAGCAGCTACAAATATCACAACATAATACATTAAGAAAAACGCTGCAAATATCACAACATAATACATTAAGAAAAACGCTGCAAATATCACAACACAATACATTAAGAAAAGCTGCAAATATCACAACATAATACATTAAGAAAAAACAAATATCACAGCACAACACATTAAGAAAAACGTGCTGCAAATATCACAACACAACACATTAAGAAAAGCGCTGCAAATATCACAACGCAACACACTAAGAAAAAGCAAATATCACAACGCAACACACTAAGAAAAAACGCGCTGCAAATATCACAACGCAACACACTAAGAAAAAACGCGCTGCAAATATCACAACGCAACACACTAAGAAAAAACGCGCTGCAAATATCACAACACAACAGAAGTGTTTCCAGGGGACACTTGAAAGTGATGCACACCAGTCTCCACACCAAAATATGTGGATGTTCACGCCACAGCATAAAGAGACAGACACAGAAAGCATTCATACCTATAGTCAATTAACAGCTTCCAGTTTTGTGTCTGTAATTGTGTGTTCACAACAACTGTGATTAAAATCTGAATTGAAAAAACTACCAAATTACAACCAGTAGAAGTGGAAGTGTTTGTGTATACGGTCAGCTGGACTTGTGCGACTTACACTATTTCATTTCCCCTGGTCGGTGGTGAACGGAAGGACGCAGCTGCTCCTCCTCTCTTCTCTTCTGATGAAAATATACGTGGACTTTGGGGAAATGCCGTCACTCAGCGTGACAGATGGACACGGTTCGATGGGAACTCAGTGGGAGGAAGCCTCAGTATCTATCTGGAGACAAACCTTGGCAAACATGGGCAGAATTTGGTCAAGTCCATCCAGAAAAGGCCTCAGTCCATGTCAAATTTGAACCCACGAGTTTACCAATGCAACGCTGTTGAACGTGAGCAAACACAAGCATTTTCATTTCAGCCCTATTGAAGCCAATGTTGGCATCTGTGTCGGTATAAGTTACAGGCTATTGAACTTTGTAATAAACAATTTAGTGGTGAACATGTGTAACTGCAAGGGACAAACTTTTGGCTACATCCACATTTCTCTTCTTGCATCTAACTTCCACATGGACATGACTGGAAACACTCGGGTTCCCACAGTTGGGAGTGTCTTCCATCATTTGGATGGACATAAATGCCCGCTCACGTCCTACGGTGGTGAGTTTTTGACAGGGACTGGAAAAACAGCCTCAATTCAAGGAAAAGTGGAGATTTATTTGCCCAGGTGC
Organism: Solea senegalensis; assembly: GCF_019176455.1. Lineage (NCBI taxonomy): Eukaryota > Metazoa > Chordata > Actinopteri > Pleuronectiformes > Soleidae > Solea > Solea senegalensis. The sequence continues at coordinate 32,822,350 of NC_058021.1, read as the reverse complement.
TTTGTGTGGAGGACACAATGAGGTCTTGATGCGGTAAGATGAAAAAATACAATATTTATGCTTTCACAGTGTAACAGGTGTCAAATTAAACCAAACACTGGAGGAAGGTTAAAGTGGAGAAAGGAGCAATTGTCTGCAGCGAGAAAACAAACTCACACTGGGAAAAAAAAAGAAAGCGTTTCAGGATGTGGGTCATTTCACTGGCAGTGACTGTCGGGGGAGAGAAACTGAGAAACACCTTTGGCAATCCTGCACTGATGATGTCACCGGCGCGCGAAAGACATTTGACCCAAATCGAAAGCTTCTTCTCACTAATAGCTCAAACTCAACAAGCTGCCGTGTAAAGTGTGATAAGTCAGATCCCTGTCAGGGACTTTCCCTCTGGCTCTCACCTTTCGACGTGATGGATAGTAGCGGCGGAGTTATGATCTGTCAGAGCCCAGAAATTTGGATTTCTTTTTTTTTCCCTCAGCTGCGTCCGGTCGCGCCCTACTGTCACTGTCGCTCCGTGAAATATTGACGACAATTATCTGAGATGCTGGTGGCGACACTGAGGCGGCAGCTGTCTGTGGTGAATCCAGTGACAACTTATGGAGTGACCTTTATTATGGTTTTAATCTGTGAGGCTGAGTGGTGGCGATAGATAGATAGATAGATCTATCCTGCTAGAGTTATCTAACAGGATCACAATTTACTTATAATTTCACAATTTGAAATCATATATTGCAGTCAGTCAGTAATTTGTATGGACATTGTATGAGAAATGAAATGGATAAAATAAAAAAACAGTCCGAGGCCAGATTTAGTATTTTAACCCTCATGCAACCCTTTTAAAAAATTAATTCATGACTCATTTTTTCTTTTCTTCTATCACGAAGCAATCATAAACCAGATCATTTAAATAATTATTCATTCGATGTACCCCCCCCACGCAACATTTTTAAACTTTAAAAAGCAGCACATAAAAATATAGATGTAGTCTTGAATATTTTTCATAAAGTACATGATGAAAGAGGGACAACACATTATCACTTAAATAAAAAAGAACATTAGATACAAATAACAAATCAGGGGAGCGTATTTTCAAACAATAAAATACAATGTTTCTGAATGATTCAATCGATATTTTGTTTGAAAATATTGACACAAATCTAATTCCATAGAAAAGGTGCCAACAACAAATGAAAAAGACAGATTTGAGCAAAGCTACAGCCAAGAAAAAGGCTGATCCAAGAACAGAGTGTTACCGATGCTGCGCAGTCAGCACTCGTGAATCCATGCATTCCTGTGCTCTGGAGGCGTAGCTTCGGCAAAAGAGTTAACAAATAATCATAATATTCAATATTTCTTTCCCAAACCTTTGTCAAATCTCATGTCATAGAACACAGACAGGAATATCAAATGAAAAAGCATGAAAGGATCTTTGTATTTATTTTGACTCACAGTCACATCTCACACAATGTGAAGGTGGCGGTTTTGTAGGCAGACACTTTTCATCCCCATGAGCCCAGCGCTGCTGCTGCTGCTGCTGCTGCTGCTGCTGCTGCGGCTCACACTCAGGAAACATAAACGAGTTGGTGCGCGGAACAAAAAAGCAACGTCGATTTTATTATTGACCGGGGATCTCGTAACATTTACAGCGAGGCCAAAGTAAACGAAGAAGCGTACAGAACATTGCAAGTCCTTTATATTCAATTAGCGGCCGTCCTCCGTCCACTGCAATAGACAGGTCAAAAGAAGGTCAGGCCTCCATTTTATGCATGTCCAATATGGATAATAAGGTTATTAATCTCGCCGCGTGTCCCGGGATTAATGAATGGGCAGTTGTTTAGCTTTCAACAGAGAGGAGGAGGAGTTGGTGCATGAATAACACGTGGAAAGAATGGAGCAAAGTGCAGATAAGAGGAGCAGACAAGTGGCTTCCATTTGGAGAAACAAGACCAGGATAAAAGAAAAAAAGGAAAGTGGTTAGTGAGTGTGTGACTAGTTTGTCAAGCAGATTGTATTATTAAAGTGTCATGCATATAAAATATGTCCAGCCCAAACCACTTAGAAAAAATTGGTATCTAGAGAAACAGAGCAGTGAGCTCATCACGTTCCTTTATGTGCATCATGTACACAAAAAAAGGTTCATTGGAAAAACAATCTCAACGCACCTGCTTGTTCTGCCCGTCTCCAGATTTGGTAAAGGGAAATTAGGGATTATTATATGAGGATACACTGTGTAACATTTCAAAAACAGGGCAATTTATGACCCTGAACCAATATTTATTTCTAATAGCCTGTGCAAAAGAGACCCCACCAAACAAATAAGTAGTTAAGTTGAATTTAATTTGGTGTCTTTGACAGTATAGTGAGCCAAATGTCCCTTAAATAAAAATAAAACATATAAACTTAAATTAAACCAAAATAATATATATATATATATATCTAAGAGCACATTTATGTGAAAAGAATAATAAAGTGAATTAAAACAAGTCAATAAAGTCATTCGTATTCCAGAAAAAGTTAAATTTACATGATAAAGCGTTTGTTTGTTTTTATTCTGAACTCAAATGTTCACCCTCATATTACAATGCAAGATGACAATGTTGCTCATTTCAATGAACCCTTATTTGATTATTTTGATCACTGTCAAAAATGTTGTTTATCATTTTTGTGTGTGCCTTTAAAACCGAATTCTCGTGCGACTTGACATGACACTGGTTCCGAGCATGTTATGCAACACTCGCCACATGATTAGGGAATGACCCAACCACATGACCTCCCGTAATGAACTGGAACAGCCGCCCGGGCACAGACCCTTGATGTGTCCAATGTGGGTGGGAAGGTGCTTCAAGGAGACCAAAACAGAACCACAGCGGGAGAATTAGCAATCGTGTAATCAAGCATCAAATCTGTGACATTACGCAGCACAGTTGGGAGCACGCTCCCCCCTCGAGGCTAAGCAGCGTGTCAGCTCTTCCCTCAGCGGAGCAGGGTGGCGCGAACAGTGCAGAGCCACTGTCTGTCAGGATACAACAACAAGGTCAAGCACCGTTTAGCAGCGCCGAGCTCCTCGAAAAAAAGCCAGCGGAACAGAAACCCTCGGCCCAGGCTGCTGACCTTGTCTTGTTTAATGAAATGTACTGACCATGCGTTACTTTGCAGCCTGTTAAACAGCCTGTGGACTCGCCCGCATGTGAGAGTCCTGCCTATGACTCTGTGATTTACAAAAAAAAAAAAAAAAGAGTCTGCACCAATCAGTAATTCACTGGCATGAATAATAATGCCAGTGAATTACTGCACCAGCTGAGTGGAGAGATGTGAAATGTGCCACTGATAATAGACAGTGAAATATGACTTCAGTGTGACTGATGCTGCTGCTGCTGCTGGGAGGGGGAAAGGAAGGGGGGCGTGGCTCGGCACATTTCCATTCTTCTTCTGCTGCAGTAAACAGGCTAATCAGACATGCGGAATGTGTTTAAGGCGACCAAAACATCACCTCTCGCTGTGGCATATTAACACAGTTGATAATTACATAACACATTAACTCCGCCTCCCTCCCACCCTCTTGCTCTACTTCTCACTAACCCTCACATTGTATATTCTTCGTAACTTTCCACACATCAGGCAGACTTCAGTGCTGCTGAGCACGTGCATGCTTTGGTTTGGTAATGAACCGACTGAGAATGTCAGTGACAGTCATGTGGGAACAGGAATCACCTGCAGACTGCATGAAGAACTTCCCTCCAGTTTCTTTTTATCAAGTGACCACTTTTATGGAATTATATCTTGCTTTCTTAATTTTGCAAAGGCTTTATTAGGGACAGGGGTTGGAAACTAGCAATAGCTACAATCTCTATGTACAGTTTCCACAGCATGTATGTAGCAGGCTGGAGTTGTACAATGGTGATATGCATTGTCTTGAATAAACTGTACACGTTAAAAATAACTTTTCCATGGCATTGTTGGTTGGTTAGTTTCTTGTTCAGTTTTTTGGTTGATTGGTTGTTTGGTGTGTTGGTGGATTTGTTGTAAAACCAGAAACCTTTCCATCACATTGTTGGCTGGTTGGATGGTTGGTTGGTTGATTTGTTTTTTGTTGGTTAGTTGGTTGGTTGGTTGGTTGTTGTTGTTGGTTGGTTGACTGGTTGGTTTGTTGGCTGATTTGTTGTTTGGTCGGTTTGTTGGTTGATTTGTTGTGTGGTTGGTTGATTGTTTTGTCGTTTGGTTGGTTTGTTGGTTGATTTGTTGTTTGGTTGGTTGATTGTTTTGTTGTTTGGTTGGTTTGTTGGTTGATTTGTTGTGTGGTTGGTTGGCTAAAACAGTCCCAGGCAATGACCCTGCACTACAATTCGAGTGTAATTTGTCTTCGATGTACAACCTGAACACTTGTGATTACTGTAATAATTTAACTTCAGTTGACTACACTTATTATTAATTTATTCATCTAGTCTTTGCATTGTTTCTGGGTCTCCCATAAGGATGTTATACTACCACTGATGGTGCTTTCACACCAAGATAGAGAAATAGAATTACAACAAAATTGCCTGGCTTTCCTTGCCAGTGTTTAAGAGTTAGAATCATAAAAATATAGACATGAATAAGATGTGAAAAATAAAAAGATAACTTAAACACAGAACAATAAAACAGATTGTCACGCACATATTATTACATCTCTGTTTTTAAGTGTTTGTATTAAATGAAATTATGGCTCAAAACCATAAAAAAACTTTCTTTACAACAAATTTTGTGAGCTTTACAGGTGCTTTGATTTGATTTTTTTTTTTGGACAGAACCGCACAAGATGCTTCCTCCTTCATCCAGTCAGAGCCAGGGTAAGCTCTTCTCATGTTCCAACTTCAAACCAGTTGGAAGAGACTGTATTGATCCATTCATCTCACTCTGAGCATGTACTGCATTTCCCGAAAATGTCAAATTACTCTTTAGCTCTTTTGATGTTGGGAAGTTTCTATTAAAAAAAAAAGAAAGAAGAGGAAACCAATGTCTGTCAAGTAGAAACCCAGACATGTGTTCTATGTTTCTAGCAATAATCCTTGAAGTTGAATTGTTAATTGCATGCATTGTGTTTTTGTAAAATCTTTGAGCCTGTGACATGTTTTTTTCTCCAATCCTTGATAATCTGTCCTCTGGCCGGGGGATTCTGATGCCCAAAGGCTTCACGTTTGGGTCAGCACTCTGGGATTGGCCCCCTTTGGCCTGGCCATGAAGTCATCCTTCAAACACTGCTTGCGAGCAAGCACTTTGTGGTTATGTGGAATTTATTGCCTTAAACGTGCAGTGAAGTCCGTTTACGCCACCGCAGGGAGCTTCTAACCAAGCTTAAAGAAGTGAATTCATTAAGGATTATGAATAGCCTTGGATTATCGATTGCTGAATATTTGGAAAATGTTAGTTACTAAAAGCTTCAGGTCACAAACCTGAAGTCAAGACATGTTTCCCAAAAATATAAAGAGTCATTCACTGAAGGTGTTGGTTCCCCCTTTGCTGAATGACGAATGGTATGCCACTGCTGTTGTCACCTTCCGCGTCTGCGATGTGACTATTCCCGCGACATGTGCCTCGTCTCGTTGCGACATTAGCCTTGAAAAGGGCCGCAAAAAATAGTTTGAGTGTAATATAATTTAGCCTAACGTGTCAGTCCGCCTGACGGCTGCATCCGTCATTGTCATCAGGAGCTACATCAGTGCGGGGCCCCAAGGTTTTACCAAAAGGATGCCAGAACTGTGAATGTCTCACTCAGGCGTCGGGAATCATCGTGTGGAGAAAGAGACGAGTCTGAGTGAAAGTGGCAGGGAACAACATGCTCTGGTTACTTTGAACAAGGGGCTTCTGTCTGACTGGGAACAGCAAGATTAGATGAGATGGAGAAACCTAGAACTTATCTAATATGTATAGATAGATTGTAACATTAAATTGGAATTCTGGCTACAACCTTTGTTGATATTTTAGTTTTGCGTTCTGGCCGGTTGAGCCAATAACACAGTTCATAGGTCTTGAACAACCATGCTGCTACCAGAGTCTCTTGAACTCTGAACTAGACGGCAACTTGTGTCTCCAAAACAAAAATTGTGTGTCCAAAAATGTTGAGGAAACAAGTGAGATACAGTAATTGGTTGTACACCAGTTCATCCATTTGCCTTCATCTTTTCATCTTGATGGTTTTTATAGTTTCAGTTATCTTTGACACTTCTTATAAACTTGACATTTCATTGAAATTGTTCTAAATCAGGCTTGGGTGTACTATGTTCCCCTATGTCTTAGCTTGTTGTGTTTTTTTTAACTGTTTAGATGAACACAGGATGTTGCAGCCATAGATCGATTGACATGTCAAACTTTAACAAACCTTAAAAGGCCTTGGTACACCTCTCAAAAACGCCTAGACCAGAAGAGTAGGCAAAAAGAAGAGACTGCATTGGAGATGTGTTAAAATTTTGATGGCTAGAAGCGGAGAGGGAGTTCAGGACAAATATGGGTGTACTATGTTCTCCTATGTCTTTGCTTGTTGTGGTTTTTTTTATAATTTTTTTGTATAACCAGCTCCAAAATACATTTTCCTTTCAGAGATAATAAAGTTCTGAAATGATTACAGCATGTTGCAGCCATAGATCGATTGACATGTCAAGCTTTAACAAACCTTAAAAGGCCTTGCTACATCTCTCAAAAACGCCTAGACCAGAAGAGAAGGCAACAACAAGAGCCTGCATTGGAGACGTGTCCTGTGTTTTTTGTCCGTTATTGTCACCTCATCGTCTCTCCTCACCACGTAATCACCGTCTGCTGCTTAGGGCAGACACACTTTCACTTTTAATCTCTTCTGAAAACTAATAAATGATTCAAATAAACAGTTATGGGGGTTTTAACCTTTTTGGTCACTGCTGTACATAGTTTTTCATTTATCCTCTCAAAGTTTTTGTGTTAGTGTACCTCTCATGTCCAGGTTAAACTGGATATTCCCATGTCATCTGCTAAGTGAACAGGCTCATAAAAGGTCCATTTGTTGATTTGTTTACTGGTGACATTTAACCTCAGTAATGGTGTGGCACCCCTGGTATTCAGGCAGGCTGTTTTATCATATTTCATTAGTGCGGCTCATTAGGATCAGATGAAAGTCTAGAGCAGGCATTTCAGAGGAGATTCCTGGTGGGCTGACAATGTCTGTGACTCCCCCTTCCAACTTCAAGTAAAAAAAAATATATATGAAGAAAGGAAAGGAGAACATCACAGGCTTTTATTTCCCTTTCATCATGTGGAACCTGCATGGCTATTTCACAAACCAGGCCATTAAAACCGACACATCCAGCCAGTTAAATGCTCCATTATCCACTGCATATCGTGACATCATTATCCCATTGTTTGGTCCAATTTGACCCATTTTCCTGAAATATAATTGCTGATCACCACTTTCAATACATTTTGAGTGGTTTGTTAAACGTAGCTTTGGTTTCCCCCGCTCAAAAGTGACCATGACAAAAAATCGACAGCTAAGACTAGACGGTGTTCATCAAACACTCGCACTCGCGCACATATCCTACAGTTACACATACACTTACAAATTGTATGTTTTGTTGTTGTATACGATAAAGCTGTTAGAACATAGCAACGCTGGAGAAAGGTTAATAATGATCACATTTTTCACTCTGAGAGTATTGTTTCCTTGATTTGTGGAAAAAAATATCTGAAGGACAGTTTGGGACGAATGGGTATTGTGGTTTTACTCAATAAACATTCCATTATTTGTGGATTTGGACGGTTCTTCTGCAGAGTCGTCTTTTGTTTTTTATTCTCGTCACAAAACCCTGCTCCAAACAATCGCTGGACGACGTTCTCAAGTACGTGATTTGCGTGAGATTATCTGTACTAACATGGCAGAATTTCATGGAGTCATATTTTTCATCACTTATTAATTTGAGCAAATGCTGCATTCATCATTATTCATAAGCCAGGCGGTTAAAACCATTAATACTTCTTTTTTTTTTTTTTTATCCAGCCTTGATTTTCATCCTCAGAGTTAATCTGACTTGTCCCTTTGAAGACTGCTAACGTAGCCTCTGGTGATATTTTCTCTTATATACTGTATATCGGTTCCACCTTGAACTAGTTCCTCAACCCCGCTGCGAGACACGAGGCAGATTAATGTCATGACTTTGAAACCTCAGACACTGGGTGGGTGCGCCAACTCATCCATGAAAATGAATCAAAATGAAGTTTGCCACCTGTCATTACACTGATGTCTCAGTCCAGCCAAGGATCCTTGGTTTTTAGCCAAATTGAAAGGAGAGAGAGTTGCATCGGTGGTTTCTTTCCTAAGCCATGTGTCAACATATTTATGGAGATTTTTTATTTGACTGCTCCTCCTTGTTCTTGGGAACAATTAAAATACAAAAAAAAAACAAAAAAAAACATTGCCATCAGGTTTAATTAACACTTGAGCAAAGTGCGTTTCACAGGCTAAGCTCAAGTGGATTATGTGGTTATGTGTTATATGAAAGTCAAACATGTATTTATATGAAACCAAAGCTCTAGGGACGACTTGTTTTCTAAGAAAGTTTGGCCCTCGGAAAAAAAGATATCACTATATTTACTCGTTGCTATATTTAGCCATGATCATGTGCTTTATGAATGAAAACAAAGAGAAACATACGGTATGTTTGCCCTTTGTCTGTTTAACAAACATGACGTGATGCAAATTGATGTCGCAGTGCTTTCGCCTGTTTCGTGTGTTTCGTGGCCGTCCCTTTGTTCTGCAGCTTGTGTTTCGGGTTACTTCCCGAGACACATGATGATGCTGTGCGGCAGAGAGCGAGAGACGGTCTTTATTTCACCACCGTGGGTGCACATTACAGACCAGTGGAGAGCCGCGTGCTGACAGCTTTATGGATCCGTATGAAGGTTCCCTGCAAACTGAGGCGAGCTGAGGTTTATTTGCCCATAGAAATGAATGGCTGTGATGCCAAACAGAAGTCTTAAAGGTGCACAGTGTTTGTCTGCAGACCCTGAGAGGCGTCTGCCTCCCTCTCTCAGACTGGAATATTTTTTTATTTTTTTTTTGCGTGTGCTCTTGTACAATAGTTTCGTCCACATGTGTGTATCGTGTGATCATCAGTATGTCTCTGCTGTTTTGTGTTGTTTTCGGAGTATTACGCCACACGTGATGTTGCCGTTCGCACAAACAAATCCACATGTATTTCCCCCGCAAGTAGCAGTGCATTCAATTATTTAAGAGGGAGTCATTGATTTCATGAATTAGCAAAGGGAGAAAGGGAGAGGCTTTATTGTGGTGTTGCATGCATGACGAGGGCTGCAGCAGCCGTGTAGCTCAGCTTATAAAGGCCCTGAAAACACAACAGTGTCCGCTCTCATTTGGCAGTGGGTACCACCATCATCCTTTCCTTGTTTATGTCATGGAAATCAATGGAGCACTGGTTTATTTGTGAGTTTTCAAGGTTGTAAGAAATGTCTATTAGAACAATTCATAAGCTATTATTACATACTTCTTTTTCTCAGTGTATACTATACACTGCCGAAGCTGGAGCCAGCAAATTAGACAAAATTAGATTAAAAAAACTTCAGCACTTCCACTACAAACAGTGATTTCCAGTGTCTTGGGGTTGGAGCTTTGACAGGAGGGCCAGGGATGTAGTATCTGTTGCTTTCCCCAAAAATGTAGTCTGCATATTTCCACACTCACAGACCCTAGCTATTGGAGCCGCGTGCTTGTAGCCGACACTAATTAAGAAACCCTGCTTGCACATTAAGTCTGGCTCAGGTTGCCTGTGGCAGTTTGTAATTCTGTTAATAGACCCCGGTGTGTTTTAGCACTAAATTACATGGAGACAGCAAAAAAAAAAATCTATTGAAATTCCCCCCTTAAAAAAAGCATGTTGCAAGCTTTACAGCAGCAAATAAAGTAAAAACAGGGCTTTGACACGTGCATGTTAATTTGATTTTTTTTTTTGTAGATAGACATTAGCAAGCACACTGTGATGGTATAACTGGGTGATTAAAGCAAGTTTAGCAATCCATATTTCATATGAGTAGCTTTTGAAGTGAGGACTCAGAGTAGCCTGAGGGACCAGATGGTGAATTCCATTTTATTTGGTAAAACGTAAAACAAAAAAATAAAGAAAGCTTGCAGCAGGCCGTCCCATTTGCTTTAATTTAATTTTTACATATTGTAGGAATTGCCTTTTGTTCCGTCGCGGAGTTTGTTAATGAGGGTGGAGGACGACGTGGGGCATTGTTTGCCTCGCGTAAAATGTATGAAATGACAATAAAGCGCCACGGCGGTCGTTTTTGAGAGCAAAAGCTATTGGAATTGTGTACAATTATAGACGAGGGACCTGAGTGTGAAATCCATATCAGTGTAATGGAATCAGAAAAAAATATTCTCCAGCACAAAGGACTAAATGTAGGGAGTACAGCATCTTGTCTGTGTGTCTATGACTCAGACGCCATTCTACACCAACTTTTATTTTTTTTTATTACTCAGATCAAGGACAAATAAAAATAACTGCACAGATTTGCCAGGTTTTACAAGCTTGTAATCATTTCACAAAAAGCTGTCGTCAACGCTCAGGTGTTAAATAAGTTTCTGAAAGTGCTGTAAATACTCAGGAGAACGGAAAGGGTGAGAAAAGGACAAGTTGGCAATCAACAGCCAAGGAACAATAAACCCTAATGTGCGTTACGTGAAATATCACCTGCGGTTTCCTCCACGTACACCGCCTCGGGCGCGCACCCGGATTCGGAGAAATCAACAACGTGCCTGCTGGAGTTGACATTAACAGATGGCAGCGTCACTCCTTCATTCCATTTTATTTATCTCTTTATCCGCAAAGACAAAGCAAAGTCACTCTGGCAGTTAAATCAAACCACTCCTGAATTGCAAGGGGATGTCTGTGAACACCTGCAATTAGTTGCACGATGTGTGCTTCAAGCACTTTTTTCACTCAATCAGACAAAACAATCATATTAATTCTAGTGCGTGGAACGAGGATTTGATTTTGACTATTTTCACTCAGCTCGCCGCTTCGCTTGCTGAATCAAGGCAGCCCCGAGGCCATTCATCTTCAGTGCTGAAGGTTGACGACCCTGCCCACCTGACCAACACATGTCACTGATTGCAGTATAGCAGTGTGAGAATGCATGTCATGCTTCAGCTGCCGCTTCGAGTGCGAAAACATTTACAGACTAAGGGCCGTGCCCGGGAGCTTTTGCTTCACGGCGCCGCCTTCTCGTCGCACTCGTATTCTGAATGGAAAGGGACAAGTGTCGAGAGGAAACGCAATTGGTTTTGTCAACCTGACCTTTATGGGTCATGGTCCACATTGTGTTTTAAAGGTTTGTGGTTTTTCACTAATTACACACTAATTATTGAAGATGCAGTTTTGGTTGGACAAAACGTGGCTGTCACAAAAAGTGTCTTCAGTTCCGACGTTATTACAAAACATTCGAGACCCTTTTTTTGTTGTTATTTTTACATTTTGGTGTACAAAATTGGTACATGACATGACATATTTTGTCTGTGATGCTTCAAACACAAGCTAAACAATAATGATACTCATTTTAGTTTCAGGCGAGGATAAACACCGGCTCCACCGGCTCGACTCAACTCGCCTAGCCTTGCCTCGGCGTGGTTAAGTTGCGTTTCCACTACCTGGTACCAGACATTTTTTCTAGTACCTGCTCCAACGAGCAGCACAAAAATCAAGCCGGACAATCCCGGTTTAAAAGACTTAACAATCCTAAAAACGTGGGTTAATCTCCAACAATGACCAGGGAAATGTCTAAAATCTCTATATTTAACGGAGGAGTCTGGTGTATTTAGCGAGCAGCATCACAAATCTTTTGAATTAACTGATTGAAATGATTCAGTTACACTGAAAACTGCTTTACAATCACTCGCTTTTGTAGTGGAAACCCAAGCTAAACCAGGCCGTGGTGTGGCAAGGCAAGGCGAGGAAAAGGGCCAAAGTTAAAAGTCACTGTCAATGAATTTAGTCGTCTAAAAATATTAGTATAGTTTTAAAAATCAGATAGAAAGTAAAATAATAATAAAAATAATATATCTATATTATATATATATTGCATATCAGTCTATAATATCACATACACTATTTCATCAAACTTGAGCCAATCATTAAACATTTTGTCCTGAGCAGTTTCTCAGAACAATTCAATTCAAACTTTATAATTAAAGACTCACAGGAGGGTCCATAGCAAAGAACAATAATAGAAGACAGTTTGAAGCTTCTATAATACTGTTGTCAAACTCATCAAATTACAACAAAAGTCTCTAATTATAAGGATGTTAAATAGTTAGATTCCACAAAAATAACAGGACACTTCACAAGGAATTTAAATGATTTAAGTTTGTTTTTTTTTTGTTAGCACATATATGCAAAGGTGTAAGTCAATTACCATTTTAAACATTGAAGAATTTCCCCAGTGTGTAAGTTATCACATGTACAATGGACAAAAACTGTCAGGCATATATGAATAAAATTACAGTCATATGGATTTTGACTAAATTGGTAAATTGCCTATCAAGGGAAACTAGAAGTACATTCATGAATGGGGAGTTACATGTTACATGACAGGTGCTATTCATGAGTATGGATTTCAACAAACATTATTCTTTTTCTAAACATGGAGGGACAGGCAAGTAAACACACAAAAAAGAAGACGACTGTTTGCTTGAGGAATAGGAAGAGGATCATGAAGTGAGGAGTAAAATACTAATACTAAAAAAGAAGAGGAGGAGGAGGTAGAATTGTACAAAGACATACAGGAGAGGTGTGTACTAGATGAAATATGGCCCCAGGTCCAAAACATCTAAACATTGTGACCACCATTATTTGCACTATTCCCAGGCAGCGACTTTTCATATAGGACAATAACTTTGTCTTGAAGTTTAATGTCGTGGATAAGTTATGACCTTCCTTTAGCAGGAGGAGCAGTGACATGGTGCTTTACCATGTAAGCTGGTGATAAATGCACCTGGAGTTTTGAGAATGTTCACACAGACTCCAAAAAAAAAAAAAAAAAAAAAATAAAACAAAACAAATACATAAATGACAGAAAAAAACCCAACCCTTGTTGTATTAAGAGCACCATGTTTCCAAATGTATAGTCAAGCTTGCAGGCAAATTTGCTCACTTTAGTTAATGATATGACTGTAATAAAGGGAAGTGCATGGTTAGAAATGTGACAAGGTATGAAAGGAATGATACTACTAAGTGGTGTGTACTTTGTGCAAGGCTAAAGGGCAAGTGAGGTCCCCAGTTTGCAGTGAGAAAATGTAGGTGGTGGAATGTGGAATAGGTCACACTTGGGCAGGTATGAGCCACACAAGTAGGGACTTTGATGGTAGGTATAAGCTAACTCATGATATGGAAACACAAGTGCACCTCAAATCAGGTAGGTGCTTAGGGAAGCACTTGAAGCAGGGCACATGCAGGTACCAAGTTAGTAGGTATTTTAAATTAGGAAAGCAATAGGTCAACATTGTGATACTTGGCACACAGGTAGGCTTGCTATTATATGCAAGCAGAATAACAAGAAAATCAAAATCAGTAGAAATTTTGGTGGATTGTACTGGATGTACAGGAAGGTACAGGTAAGCACAGAAGTAGTAAGTAATATGGAGGCACCTAAGAGAAAGTATTTAAATTATAGGTAATAGTCAAATATTTAGGATAGGTATTTGGCAGGGCCATATATACAAAGGCACGTAACAAGTAGGTACCAAATTGGGTAGGTAGGTAGGTACTTTGGTAGATTGTAGGTAGGGAATGGTAGGTTGACAGGTAGGTACTTAAATGGAAGTATGGAAGTAGGCAATATGTAACAAGTTAGGTAGGTAGACAAGGATGTAGGCAATAGGTCAATATTTAGGTAGGTATTTGGTAGATTGGTAGGTACGTTCCTTAAGGTTATTAAGTAGATGTGAAGTAGACAATAAGTAGGTACCAAATTGGGTAGGTAGGTAGGTACTTTGGTAGATTGTAGGGAGGCAATGGTAGGTAGACAAGTAGGTACTTAGGTAAGTATGGAAGTAGGCAATATATAGGTACCGAGTTAGGTAGGTAGACAAGGATATAGGCAATAGGTCAATATTTGGGTAGGTAGGTAGACACGGATATAGGCAATAGGTCAATATTTGGGTAGGTAGGTAGACACTTAAGGTAATAAAGTAGGTATGAAGTAGACAATAAGTAAGCACTAAATTGGTAGGTACGTACTTAGGTAGACAGGTAGACACTTCAGGTAATGGAATAGGTACAGACATAGACAATAAGTAGGTACTTAAGAAGGTAGGGAAGGTAAAGTGCTGTTAGGGAAGCAATATGTAGATACTTAGGCCGATTGGTCGGTAGGACGGTTGATACTTAGGTCGGTAGGAAGGTAATTAGGCAGATGGGTAGTCAATTAGTCAATGAGTTACTGGAATAATAACATAGTTTGTCATTTACTGCGTGCTTTGCTTTACCCTCTTAATAATCACACTCTTCATTTAGGGCCACATTACTGTGACACGCCCTGCAGGCTGTCTGATTTCTCAAAGGGCCTTTTGCATATCGAATCAAATCTAGTGAAACAGAAGCCAGCACAACTTAATGTGAAATGTTGCTTCTTTCCGACAGGCAGAGAGGCACTGTCGTCATTTCAGCACATCACAGGACTCGTCTGCAAGGCCACGGAATTTGTTCAGTCACTCAGTCCCAATTTACTAAACATGCAGACAAATGGCTTTTGTTGATTTGCATATAAAAAGCAGATAAAACTGATTATTAAAATGGGCTTTTGCCGTCGACTGTTTTGAGGCCAGTGTTTGAGTTCACAGCGTCCCTCTAATTCTTTGTGCGTTTAGATGTTGCCGCCGCGCCGATGCGTAATTAATGATGTGACAAAGTGAATAGTCCTTACTGGGACAAACACAGGCTCTGTGCCACTTTCTCAAACTATTATCTAACTACGGGTCATTTGAATAACAGAGTGGTACCAGGGGGAACAACTCATCTAAGGATACTTATAGGTTTGTTGTGTGTGTTTGTTTGTCATCCTCTAACCCTAACCCTTGTGCAAAGTTCAAGGGCAATTATATTTGTAGCCCCTTCAATGTTCCTATCTTGCCACAAACCTCTTGTGCCGAATAGTCAATAGACTTCTTATTGCAGTCAGTGGAGAGATCCTTTCCTTAATGTGACAATTAGAGACGTAAATCAACCAAAATGAAGGTATTTATTTATTCATACAGCATGTCTACACTAAAAAAAAGGTGGAAAACATGCAGAGCCGTTCGGCGAAGCCACGTTATATGGACACGGATATAAAAAGTGAGCTATGGAACAAGTAGCTGCCTTTTATGGTGATATTTCTCACTCGCAAGCACAGGTCGAAGCTTACGCTGTTTTTTTCCTCTACTGACAGAAAGACAAACAGCGATCGTAACCGTAATTGTTGTGGCTGTAAGGAAATTAATCAAGCAATTAATCAGGAAAGTGAATTATAATAACATTATTAATACAACAAGGCGAGGGAGGGTGGGTTGTTTTCCAGCTTCAAATAACTATGAATAAGTGACAACATCTTATCACTATTTAAAGACATAGGATTTAGGCCTAAATGAATGACTTAGTGAGGTGTGTTCTGCCCCCGCAGTCACAAACCTCTTTCTCTTAATCATCCCACTCGCTTTGCCTGTGCCACACGAGCAGCCCGGCTAATGGTTGAGTAAACAAGCGAGAACAAATGCTCCCAAACACGACATTTGAAAAGTGCGTTTTACATTTAGCCCGATAAGCCATTCGTTGGCTCGTCTTACATCTCAGGTCGGAATTGTGACAGATAATTGCTGCAGAACTGTGACGCCGTCTCCCTGTTTTTTGTCCAATTACTATACGTTACATGTTTCACGGTGGCGTTTTTTCACCGAGCCGCGCGGCATAAATGCACTCGTCACAGGAGGCGGCCGGCGCTCGCGCCATGGAAGGCCTATATCGGCCACGCTGTGGAGATTAAATGAAACACTGTCGTTGGTGTCGGCATCAAGGTTTTTTGGGGAGCTTTATAGTTTATTCCCCGAGTGGCATCAAAAATCGTTGAGTTACAGGTTATTTGTTTAACCTTTATTTTTGCTAGGAAGTCACATTGAGATCGAGACTGTCCTCCAATAAAACGTACATATAGGTCGTATGCAAGAATTACGACCTATATTTACGTTTTCAAAACATGCGCCCCTAGTGGTTGTATACATAACAGCAACCACTTCCGCCTTAGACGCTGTATCTAGTGGCTTCGCCGTTGTCGGCACCGGCAGTCGGTGCAGTAGCGAGAGCGCTGCGCCGGAACGCGGTTGACCATGGTTCGGTCCCTAACTATACCACCTTTTTAATATTTTTTTAATTTTTACTACCTAAACCTGAGATACCTAACCCTAAGCCCTAACAATACCCTCAGTAACATCTGTGCATATTCGAGTTGGAAAATACTACCTTTACGTCGCATTCAGGGGTTTGAAAAAAACAACCCACAGTCACGTTTTCAGAAAATGACCTATATGTACGTTTCAGTTGGAGGACAATTTGTGAGAAATGTAACACCCATCCAAAGGAGCTGTATGTAACTGTATATTAATGAGGGGAATCTATTGTATTAGATTGTGATTCACTGACTTCATTCGAATGCCGCGTGTCTTGCCTCTTTTCTATGGGCTGGTATTGTTTTGTGTTGTGTTTATTTGTTTTAAGCTGCCGTTGTGGTATTCATTTTTAAATAAATATACTGCAGTTATATCCACATGATTAGATTTTAATGGTGCACCAATTGCACATTTCTGGACCAATACAATATATAATTTACAACAACAATTTGGCCCATATCCAGACACAAATACAGTTTATATGATAAAAAATATGTAAATGAACTGTTCTAAAGTCTTTTGATCTGGCGCGCTGAAGAAAATCATGAACGTATTCATACAAATTCACGAAATGACCTTAAATGCTACCCACAATCCCCTTCTAGTGTCTTCTGCAGCTACTACTGTTCATTAAAAGCAAATTCTTCATCAGTATTGGCAATAACAAAAGGTGAACATCATCTAATACAAGTGTCACCATAAGATTATGTTCTCCCCGTGTGTGCGTGGGTTCTCTCCGGGTTCTCCGGCTTCCTCCCACAGTCCAAAAACATGCAATGTGGGGATTAGGTAAATTGGACACTCTAAATCAGGGGTGTCAAACTCATTTTTGTTCAGGGGCCACATACAGCACAATTTGATCTTAAGTGGGCCGGACCAGTAAAAATAGTAAAATAATAGCATAATAACCTATGACCAACATTTGTTTTACATTTAATGAGGGATATTTTTACAAAACATGAAATTTCTTGAGAAATATAAGTGCAATTTCAACAATATCATGCCTAAATTTACTATTTACGCATCATCTATAAAGGCATAAACATTTAGTCACAGGTATCTGGAATTGAAAAATATTGCATTTGACCTTACGTTCAGATTGTAATCATAGTGTGAAATTTTGACAAATTCATCCTTTGGGCCGGATTGGACCCTCTGGCGGGCCGGTTCTGGCCCCCGGGCCGTATGTTTGACACCCCTGCTCTAAATTGACCATAGGAGTGAGTGTGAGAGTGAATGGTTGTTTGTCTCTTTCTGTGTGTGGCCCTGCGATGGACTGGCGAACTGTCCAGGGTGTACCCCGCCTGAGATTGGCACAGCACCCCCCGCGACCCTCTGGTGGAGGATAAAGCGGTTAGATGATGACTGACTGACAACACAGTAATTACGCATTAGGAAAGATGTAAATTGGTCAACTTGGACAAAGGTCAAATAAAGTGAAGTGATGTATTCAAATTAGGTTTGATTTGTTTTGTAATTCAATAGATTATGTCACAAGTTAACAAGTAAATGCAAATTCAAATCCCTGTAAACAAGGAATTAAAAACTTCTCTAGTTTGTTCCTCCTCCGCTCCCCGCTGTGCTCTTAAACATAGTCATCTGTGTGTCTCTGTGCGGCCGAGCGCGGTGGATCAGCCTGTGCCGTCGTACGGGTACCGGCGGTCCCATATCAGTAAGCTTCGAGGCCCCTGGGCTGTCAGAGTCGCACCAGGACAGCAGCAGCTGATGCAAATGTGCTCTGGTTTGGATTCTGTGATCAAACACACATGTTGTTCCTCTGAGCGCTCGCTGCAGCGGCGTGGTCCTGCAGAATTAAATCATTACGCACTGACAGAATGACAACATAACTGTGGCCACTCAGCTGATTTAAGAGGCGGGAGATTATTGTTTGGGGACAACAATGGGAGAAACAGAGGCCTCGCGTGCGCGTTGATGGCGCAGAAAGAGAGCAAATCGATGCGGTACTACTCAGCGACTCCTATTACTCTATAACAGGAGAATTATGATCTGGATCATCTCCTGTGCCACACAAACCCAATGAAGGTTGCGCCTGCAGGGCCACGTCAGGGCTCTCATTTTCTTTCTTATTTTTCACTCAGGATCTCATGGGCCTCGAGCAGCTGAGGACACTGAGTAATCCAACCTCGCCTCTGTGATGGAAACCACGGCCTGTGCCAGTACATAAAAAAAAAGAAGCATATTGTAATTTTCTTTCTTTTTGTCAAGCTGTGTTTGTTCGCTGTGCTTGATTGTTTACAGTGTGTAAAGAAGAAGCTGCTCGACAGCCACGCAGTTCCAGTAAATAATGTCTTCTCTTTTCTTTTTTCTTTTTTTTAAAAAAAAAAACATTGTACCCTTTCTTCTCTGTGATAAATCTGTTGAACTGAAAGTGATGCACTGCCGGAATCCTCAGATTTTATGTGCAGAATATTTCAAACGGAGATGAACTGACTGATTTTCGCCGTTTCACTCATCGTATTGGATTTAAAAGA
This sequence comes from Solea senegalensis, assembly GCF_019176455.1. Classification (NCBI taxonomy): domain Eukaryota; kingdom Metazoa; phylum Chordata; class Actinopteri; order Pleuronectiformes; family Soleidae; genus Solea; species Solea senegalensis. The sequence goes on along the minus strand of NC_058021.1, from coordinate 32,803,429 downwards.
ACATAACTGACTTGAAGCGAAGGCAGGCGACGTAACATTTTTTGGCATTACTGATTCATTCTACAATAACCTTTTAGCACAAAACAAATCCAGTATCCTGAGAGAGTGAACATGAGAACTCTAATGCTCCAGGCAGAAATATCTGACCTGTCAACAGAGCAGCTTAGAGAAAGAAGGCGCCACCTATTGCAGCCTGGTTTAATGAATGAAAACAGGAGAATTATACTTGTCCGCCACAGGAATGCTTTTGTATCCGACTTAGACGGACACATTAACACAGCTAATTCTTATTTTTGTATATTCTGTTATGAGGCTGGGAAGGAGGCCGTCACATACCCGTATATGAAATGAATTAGAATCCAGATAAAACCCAAAAGGGAGTTAACGAAGGGAGGCTTAGAGCTGATGGGGGGAGAACCAGGTGTTTCCTGTTTTCTGGAGTGTGGGTAGAGCTGAAAAACATGTTGTCAAACCTGTTGTCATGAATTGGAAATTTATGTTCAAAAGGTAAAAAGACCATGTACATGGTCTACGGGAAAACAGGGGACAGGTTTTCTATGATTTGGCTTAGACTCTCATACTGGCTTGCAACAATAAGGTTCTCTTGGTTCTATACAAGCCTTGTGTCAGCTGAGTCTCTTTCTGCACCATCATATCACCACCTGTTATTATTTAAAGAAGGAAGCCTGCTTATTTCAGCTGAAATAGAGCTGCTAATACTGAAGTTACCCAGTAACAACAGCTGTCTTTTTACACAAGAGAAAATGCATCATAAAGCTCCGGGTGACCTCACACAGCAACTGTATACTTCTGCTCCATGTTTCTGAGTCCATGTCGTGCAAATGTTGCCGTGTTTGTCACGTCGAAAGCATGAGGAATGGTTTCACCCCGTGTGTATCACACGACAACAACCTTTTGTCATCAAGTTTTTGTCCTTCGACGGCTTGTGAGCCTTTATTTGCTGCAAGAAGACAAGTGTCACAACTGAACAGAAGGAGACGAAGTAAAAACTGAACAATCAAGAAAAACGACAAGTAAAAACAAGCGCTAAAGCTTACGAACGCAAGTTCAAAACCTGACGGGGCAGCGGCATGAGGGTTACGCTGGTCCTCAGGCTCACAAGACAAACAGAGACGCAGACCATAATATACACACACCGTAATGGGGAACAGGTGGAAACAATCAGGGCAGGGCAGTCAATCAGACTGGTGGGAAAAACACAAGGGGGAAGTGGCAAGTGAGCTGAAACGAGAGGAGAGTGACATTTCAAAATAAAACAGGAAACAACAACTAACCACAACCAGCTTCCTTGGTCATGACAACAAGACTAACATTATATTTTCTTCTTGAAGCAAAAATGCACAGCAACAGTAGACTGACAGCAATTTGCAAGCAATTTGCTTGTTGACAAAAAATAACAAACAGGGAAAGACCTCTTGATTTAACTCACTCTAATAGCAGCGGTGTGCTGCTGTGGCATTAGATGGCCCCTATCAGTAGGAGATGAATTAATGGAACAATACCCGAGAGGAGCGCAGCTCTATTTTCGAGTCCCCACAAAGATCATTGTGTGCATCTCTGCGGCACAAACAAATCCTCTCTCTCTTCCCCACACGCGCACACGCACACACACACACAAACACACGCACACACACAAGCACAAACAGTGCCAGAGCTGTCGAAAGGTCCTGCGGCTAAGAAGCTTTCTGATTTACTTTGGTAATCCCAGCTGTAAGTCCCCTTGTGACTGTCAGTGTGCACTGCTGATGCTAAATGAGAGAGAACAGAGTGGTAAAGAAAAAAAAAATTTAATTACTCTAAATCTTCATTTCCTTTTGGAGGCAATTAGCGTTGTATCATTACATTATCTGTGGGAGGATTTGTGTTTTTTTATTTTTTTATTTTATTTTCAATGTACAATAAAGTAATATTTACTGTACATTTAAAAGCTTAGCACAGCAGTGGCTCACGGCTCACCATAACCAATTCCACCTGATTAGCAATTTTGAGCCTGCCACATAAAAGCCACTCGCATTGTTGCAGAGCAATCTAATTACTGAGTGACTCGGATGTTTGTCTTTTATTTTAAAGTGATAAACACAATACTTTGAATATTTTAAATCATGACATTTGATATGAGGTTAATGGCTCATTATTCTTAACCTCTTTTTTTCTCTCCAGTTTGACCAATTTTACAACTTCTGTAAAGCATAAAATGTTTTAATCCCCAACACTGAGAATCTAAATGTATTTGTTCCTGGTCAAAATGACCACCACAGGGAAACTGATGGGTAGGACTAATATGTTTATTACCATACACTTACACCAGAATTTCCCCATATTTCCACCTCCTAATCCTAATAACTGCCCTCTCACACATAGATGTCCCCGCCTTCATGTGAATCTCACCTTTAGCTGCAGGTTCCTGTCTCTTTCTTGTGTTTTATGTCCCCCCCTCCCCATGAGAAACAGAACTTTGAGAAATTTCTCAAAAAGAACACTGTTGTGGGGCGGTGTTAGCTCACTTGGTAGAGCCTTCCCATGTTGAGGCTCTAGTCCTCACTGCAGGCGACCCCGGTTCAAATCCCACACTGGACGGTCCTTTCCTGCATGTCGTTCCCCCTCTCTCTGCCTCCCAATTTCCTGTCTCTCTGCACTAGACTATTATAAAAGGCATTAAAAGCCCAAGAAAATACTTTAAAAAAAAAAGGACGCCTCAGTATCTACAATTTGACTTATGCCTTTGTCCATTTTCCATCTGTCCATTTTCTACCGCTTTATCCTCCACAGGAGGGTCGTGGGCGTGGGTTGCTGTGCCAATCTCAGCTGACAAAGGGCGATAGGCGGGGCTACACCCTGGACAGTTAAACCGTCCATTGCATTCACACTTCAATTTAGAGTGTCCAATTTTACCTAATCCCCATTATTGCATGTTTTTGCACTGTGGGAGAAAACCTACACACACAGGGAGAACATGCAAACTCCATGCAGAAAGGCGCTTGTTCCAACCGAACCTCAAACCCGGGTCTTCTTGCTGCAAAGGCTAAGAGGGCTAACTGCTAACTACACCAACCGTGTGGCCTGCCTTGTCCATTTTTTGCAACCAGTAACCAGCTGTTACTCACACTGGTGTCCAGTGTCCACTTAGATGTTCCTTGGGAGCATAATTGATGCAACTCACGATTGAGACCATTACAAAAAAATAAACTTTCATTCAAAGTCATTCAAAGCCATTTTGAAACCAGCAAGTCAACCCCCACCCAGTGGCTAACTGCTACTCCGTGGACGACATAAATTTTTATATACATTCTATTGCTCCAACAAAAACTGTGAGAGTTCCTCTCCACAGGAAATTTTGCAATTTTAGGACTGTGTTTTATCATAATGCACTACAGCGTTGTGTTGCTCAGTAGTGACAAAGAAGAGAGAGAAAAAAATGACTTTCATTAAATTGCACTAAAGTTTATGCATCGGTAAGGATAAGTTCTTTAAGGGGGGGCCGGACCACCTCGCCAGCTCGCCATGCCTGAAGATTGAAGCATCTAAATGAAATATTTAATTCATTTTGTGCACTTAGATAAGTAAACGAGCAAAAGAACAAGCAATACAGGTGCTCATTGTGACACAGTGGAGCTTAATAATGAGCTTTGTCACCACAGAGGACCAGATGTTCGGCTCATCATCCGTCCTCTAATTTGATTAGCAAATTGTCAACACAAACTAAAGCGCTTAAGGGAGACTAGATGGAGTTGCATCAAGCCCTAATTTAGCTGTCTGCTAACCAACACAGCTCATAGCGGGGGGGCAATGGGTCGCAAAATGCCTGCCAGCTTGTTCACCCTCTTTTACAGCAAATTTCACGCATATGTCATGTAGCAGGGCTCTCGCCATCCAAGCATTACAAAGAGAGGTGTCATTACCTCTGTATTCAGTATGCGCACCCATGCTGGGGGATGAACAGCAGCCACACTGTCCTGTGTGTGTGTGTTGCTTTTTACTGACAACAAGAGTTTCCACTTAAAGCCGCGAGTGCTTCAAAAAGCCGGCTTACACTGAGAATTTTGAACCAATTAAACGAGATTGACCTTGCTCCGGCTTGATTGTCGGCTACACAGATTGCGTTGCCTCTTCATCAGTGGTAATTGCACTTCAAAGCGGGTAAAACAGTGAAGGTTGTGCCGTGCCAGCTCAGGACGTGGGTCGTGGGCATGTGTCCAGTGAGTCATTTTTATAATCAGAGAAAGAATGATGCATGACAGGCTCCGAGTGTTACGTAACCCTCACAAGACGTTAAGTAAAAGCATCTCAATTGCATTTACAAGTCGTGCAAGTCAGGAGATGGATGGTGGTTTCCTGAAAGCTTTTACGACTCTTTGGTCGGGTGACAACAGGATCCTTTCTGTGTCGGGAAAAACTATCCAAGTTTGTCGCGGCCCTAGTGGCTTCACATAAACTACACCTGACTGGAGGAAGGCTGAGCGGAATTGATAGAGCCAAGGGTATGCATCGGTCGAGATTCACGGCCTGCCATCTGTGGATCACTTTTCAGGGTGAAGGTGCCGTCGCTGTGGTTCGGACCACGGAGCTCCCTTTTAATTTACACGGCGTCAGCATGCCGCCGCGTTGCAGAAGAGGAATGTTTCCAATATTCCTGATGCGCCGTAAATCCTAAACATTCCCAAGTATGTGGTCGCAGACCTTCAGGGTCATGGAGGGACAAAAAAAAATTCAAAACTGAACTTTTTGTCTCAAGCACCTGATTTAAGTCAGTCAGTTTTGAGGTGGTACGGACATTTATCTACATAATACGAGTTTGTTTTCTGACAATTTAGCTCTTGTAAGTACTGGATTGTTCGGTAAGTACTGAATCTGACGTTGGGGAATTGAGATATGTCTCTGATTCAGTTCGAGAGCATGACATCGGCCGACAGGTTGTAAATCCAACTCACTGTTCGACAGCCATGGGAGCAGATGATTGGTTCTCACTCTGAAACAGTTACTCTAAATAATCGATTACTAATGAATTCCTAAATGAGTCGGTTTGAGGTTTTTTTTTTGTATTATTAAAGCAAGATTATCTGGTCTCTTTGCTCCATATGACAAAGAAGTCCTTGAAATTGAATCATCTTGGTTTGTGGACAAAAACAAGACACTGATTACGCGATTCATCGAGAAAACACTCAACAGGTTAATCGATTATCAAAATCTGGTCAAAGAAAAGGCTACGATGATACGGCGTATGCCCAGCGTGAACTTGTTTTGCTTACCCATTGCCTGCCCTACGCTCATAAAGACGGAAGGGAATGCATGTTGAAGGAAATGAAGGTTCGTGAGAGGTGTGTCACTAATCTTTGCTTAGAAAATCGTTTCAGCTTATCATTTCCTGTGTCGGGTGCCCTCGCTCGAGAAACACAGATTCAAGCGTAGATACCAGTCGCCAGTGTTTGATATTGTAGAAGAAGTGGGTAATTTACTTTTCAGGGAAAATCTTCAGCATTATAGTGGACCGTTGGGATCTTCATTTTGTATTTAGTAGCCTGGACTTGCCTTTCAGTTGTGCAGGTAAATGTGGGAAATCATTTTGTTGAGTCTGACAGCTCCGGCTCATAATGAGGACGTAGCTTTGTTCTGACTGAGGCAGCCAGACTCCGAATCAAACAATCGCAGATGAAATGAGTGATGTTGTTTGCGTTCGACTCTTCCCCTGATAATGAAGGCAGGGAAAAAAAAACAGCTGAAATGGTTTGTATTCCAGTCGTTTAACAACCACTTAGTCATGAAGCTTTATCATTAAGCATTAAGACTGCTGGACTGAATTTAAGACTTATTATTTTTCATGCCTTTTTTTTAACCTCAGGTGTAAAAAAGTGGTCATTTTAATGGGCTCTGTTTATCATAACAAGCAGGGTTGGCTGGTCTCTTTTGCAAGGGGTCATTATTCTGCATGTAAGACACTCATTAGGAGCTTCTGAGTTTCAATAGGACATGACTTATACTCGCAGTATCTCCGAGTGAGGGATACAATGTTCCGACTGTTGTGCTAAATTGCAATTTTGTCGAGAGAACACGGGACTGTGAGCAATGTCGAGGTGATGGAGACAAATAAGTCAATTCCTCTGCACGGCTGTGGCAGAGGCAGCCTTTGGTGTAACATCAGAAAATCCTGCCTATAACAGCTAGTCTGTTCATTATGACCTAGAATTTTAAAGCTACAGTCAGTAAGTCTAGAAAAGCTCTCATCAAACCACTGCCTTCCCCCCAAAAAACACAAACTGTGATTATTGGCAGTATCTTTAAATCTGTTATGTGTTTATTTTATTTTTCCTGTTTTATTTTGCTCCCAAATTGACTTCCTGTTCCTGTTTTGGTTCCCTGTGCCACTAATGACACGTGTTCGCACCTGTGACAATGAAGTTTTGTATCATTTTTGGTCATTTCATACAAGTGGAACCAACACTATTTTTTTTATAAAAACTCAACCAATATGCAACTAAGGGGAAACGATGATGTCATAGCCTCACCTCGCTCCTGTATTTGCCGTTACCGTCTTTGTCGTTTCCCAGAAAACATGCTTTTCAAGCATGAAAATAAGAAATGAAAAGATCCTACATGGAATATTCTGTTTGGATAAGGCCATAATCACATTGCCAGTATTTATTTCTTATCACAGAGGAGTTCCAGCAGCTAGTTTTCCTTTCAAACAGCTGAACGAGCAGATTTTTCTGAAACCTTGCTTTGTGTTTTCAGTCTTACTCCAACCTGTTTGCAGCCGTCCCTGCTTCGTAGCACAATTTCCGTCCAGACATGTTACAAATCACTACTTCTGTGCAGGAATCAGTGTTGTGTGAACTCATCTGACTGATGATTTGAATGTTACAGGCGCAAGCTACAGCTTCAAGTCACTCATAGTAGCCCTGCGACGGAATCAAGTGGCCCTATTTGGAAAATAAAAAAAAAAACAAGGAAGAAAATTGCTACAAAGCTGGCAGTGGTGAGATTAAATCACGTTTTTCTTTAAGTTGATTCCTTTGTCATAGCAATTGGTATTTGTTTCCACAGCCAGAACATATCACGCAGAGCACAGCGCATTCACCTCATTTGTCTCCAGATCATCCCTTTTGCTTTTTCTCCAGCACCTGACAGTTTATCCGTATTGTTTATCCGTGCCTTGAGTAGAGAAGCAGCAGCAGTGCGAGAGAGATAATTCCTGGGTGAGCCTTTTTCTGATGTAAAGCAGCAGCCAGAAAAAAGTATTAAAGAGCTGTTGAGTAATTATAGATAGAGATGGCGACGGTGATGGCGATAGTTGTCATTATTAACTGTTCACCAGACACATATCTTGCGCCGAGTTCACAAGTGTGACTCAAAGCCGCTCCGTATGATTTGCGAGGGCCAAACGCGAGGTCGTCGGACGGTCGACCTTGTTGCAATGCACTGTGATTTTACAGCTCCGCCCGCCTCTGTGTGTGAGATCCCCGTGCAACGTTCCATGCTGCCATGTCCATCACAGCAGATGCCTCTGCACTCAGCATATGTGCAAGGTCATAAATCCAGATTACCTGCTTCTTGTGTCGCTCCTCAAGCCATCTGGCCAGAGCGTTGGTTTCTTGTTCTGAAAGGAGACACAACCAGCTCATCTGCAGACAAAGGAAAAAAGGCTGGTAATGGCTCAGAAACAACTTGGCCACTTCATTTGGTTCAAAAAAAGCACAATTCCATCAATGATTTTACATATTATTCCGCCTTTCCTTTTATGTATTTATTCATTTTATTTGTGTGTTGGAGAAGAAACCGAGATATATGCTCAGTGTGAGATCAGCCCACTCCATGGCAAGTTTTGTTCCCCTTATGATTTTATTTTATATTCCTTTGTGCTACGCAAATACAATTCCACGACTGCTTTTCCAAGGACGCAATATTGTTACTTCAGTATCTTGAAAAGAGATGGTAGTAGGGCGTAAATACGCCGGACTGTCCTGCTGTGAATCAAGCAGGTGACGGTTTATGTGTTTGCTCGAGGGACATTTATTGTTACATGTGGTAATGATATATTACACTCTATAGAGACACTCAGTATAGGGTCGTGGCACGGGTAGTGGGGGGGATTATGATGTATTCAATTTCATTTCAGTTACACTGAGTGTGTGTGATCCCAGGAAATGAATTAAGAAAGATTAGAAATAATGTGATTTCATTTGAAAATTGCAAAACCACAAAACAATGCCCTCGCCTTCCATTGTGGCACAAAACCAGAGACTCTTCTCAAGGATGAGCAAGCCATTTACATACAGCTGCTGGAGCGCCTGTGTTATAATCTCCCCCACTGTACTTACCGTGTGATGACGAGCCAGAGAACTCAAAAAGAAAAACAATGGCTCGGAATCAAACGGCCCGCGACGCTCGCTTAATGCAAACAACAGTCGGAGCTCATCTCCCGTCTCTCGTTGAGACGTAAACGGTCCCCGTTAGCCGAGTCTCCGCAGGATGAACGACAAACCTGTCAAATCGGGAACAAGAATCAAAAAGTTTTTAAATGTCAGCCTGAACATCAATACACCAACACACTCTGGAAAGAAATAGTGGGCTCATCTCTCTCTGGACTCACTGCAGTTCAGGAGATTTAGAAGCGCTTGTATTTGTTCGGTCATTCTGTTGACAACAGACCTTTATTAAGATTCACGCATCTCATCAACACTCTATGGAGACGTGGGAGGCTCTGTTCTGTTGCGGCTCCACTTTGAGATTTAGCTTTTATAACATTTACTCGATATATTTTATTTTTTTTTATTAATCACAACATCTCACAGAACTGGCTTCACAGCAGTTTTATATCTAGTTACTGCCAACTAGAGGCAAAGAACACTGGTGACTGGAAAAGTGAAGGTAATGTGGAAATGTCCCTTTGTATGCAAATCTATGAGAACATTTGCTTACTTCCCTTTTATTTATAATATCAGTAAACATTTTCCTGAGAATTTTGTGGACTTACTTATCACCAATTTCATGTTTTTTTGTCAATATAGCGTGGGTCCCATTTTCAGTCAAAGAGACGATACCTTAGCATTTGCTTTAGGACATCTGTGCTGTACTGTAAAGTTAGGCATACTAACTTAATTAAGTTGGTTAAAAAGTGTGTTCAAATTCAAGAAGCAGATTGCGTTTCTGTGTAGTTTGCGAGTGAGCGCTCTTACCGATGTTTGTACTGTCTTTGAATCTCTGTGCTGAGGCTAAAAATGTGTTTCCAGGCTAACTACGCTTCAGCCTTGGAAATTGTTTGTCTGTGAGTAGCTGCCTGTATTTTTATTTTACACATTGAAAACAAGAAAAAGCTTGTTAAGTCACTACTGTGCAGTACCAGTACTAGCTAAATTAGTTGTATTGATTCACCTGCAGGTTGCACCTGCACGTTTAGAATGTTTCCTTTTACTTACAATAGTATTATGTTTTGTATGCTCATTTGCTCATTTGTTGTTGTCTTTGTAATTTTGCAGTTTTACAAATCAACCAAAAAGTCACAGTTACCCCCAGTAACTGTCATACACGTAGTGTCGTTAGTGCTAGTGTAGCGGTGTTGTACTATGTTGTGTAGTTTAACCTTCGGGTTGGACAATATGCGCACAGAGTGTACCTGACAGAGGGATAAATAATACAGTCAGTCCCCGGTTCCTCTCTCCCACACACACACACACATACATGTCTGACAAATGTAAAATGAAAAGAAAGTGCAGGTTAGCTAACACAGTGTAGCACGAATCATTTTGTAAACAAAAATAAAAGAAAACACTGTCAACCTTTTGTGAAAAAGGACGTGCTCAAGCTATATGCTTAAAAAAATGACAACTTAAACTATCCCTTAGTATTAAAATGAATATAATGAATATGAAACAATGGTGTAGCTCATAGTTCTTGCACCTATCAGGGAGACAGACCATACGGTCCGACTGCTGCTACCCCCCCACCCTAATCCACAGGGGTGCTGCATTTAATTACCATAGGACAAATAAGTTTCCGTGTTGTGAGATGACTTTTCTCTTTTTATGGCAAGTGGAATCACACTACTACTTAAGTCCATTACATTAGCTAGCTGTCTATAGCACTGTACAACATGGCTAGGGTGTGCCAGTCCTCTCGCACTCTCAAAATCATCCACCTCACTTATTCCCCAGCTCCACCCTCACTTCCAAATATATGCTAGCCAAACCAGTGAGTGACATCATAAGCTACTCTGCAGGGTCCTAGCTACAGTCGGGTAACATTATAATTTGTGGGCATTACGCTAAATAGAGGTTGTTACGTTATTTTTTTTAGCGCAACGGCCTCAATTTTGCGTGTCAGTGTTAATACCGTGCTGCTTTCCTTGCTGTAACATGTCGTGTTTGTGGCAACTGTGATCTAATCGTGCCAGGGTAATTGAGTGTCCAGGGGTCGCCTGAACTGTTCATAAAATCAATAACCAATCACCAATAAACGGGACGAGACATGAGTTAGCCGGTTCAGGTAGCCACCATTTCCCACTCATACTTTTTTATTATCAGCGTAGAACAAGAACAGCGGTGGTCCCCCCAACCACAACATTGTTCTGTCATTTCAGAGAGATGAGAGAGCAGTCTGTTACACCAGCATCGAAGTGTGGAAATACACGAGTAGTATCGCATCGGATTTCACGCCGCACATGACATTTCTCACGCTGAGAAGTGATAAAACTCAGCGCACATAAATTAGTAACCTATGAATTGACAATGCAAAGGCAGATTGTTCTGCGTAGTTCATTCACACAGCTGTCTTGAATTAGCAAGCTATCACCCAATCAGAAAATTGCATTTCTTGTTGCAGGAGAAAGTCTGAAGGCACAGGAACGCACATGAATAATGATATGATAATAGCTGCTTATTAAAGTGTAAGTTTGCCTGTTATTTTTTTTTCAAGGGCATCAAAATCCCCAGAGCCCTGTATTACACTAAAATAAAACCCTGGCTAGGGCCCTGCTCTTGTATGCTTGTGGTGGGAATCTGCTGGCAAACTGTGTATGGATTTGTTTGTTTATTAATTTAAGGATGGGGTCCAAGAGTCTGCCTCTTCATGTCTTGTGTCCCACATTTCTGCCTCTCTCAGGTTTTGGCCATGAACTGCAGGGCCCGAGCTTGGTATTTCAAAACTGCTGACGCAGCATCTCTCGTGGGCCTGGTTTCAGGTGTGTCAAGTCGTGACACGGTGTCCTTGTTCCACACCGCTCTTGCTTAGTGCAGCTCTAATTTAGAATCCTCAAATTTAGAATAAAATCCGACATTGCATTGCCGGTGCTGTCAGCGCGACGTACCGAGCCAGGAGGTCCGTCCGTATCTGCCAACAAACCATTGAGAATGTGGCAGGTAGAGCTACTCGCGCCATTGTTACACGAAGCCAAGTGATGGAGCGTCTGCTCCTGCCAGGTGGACATGCTCATTGTCCGGCTGGCTTATCTCTTCAGCTCCATTCCTCCTGAACATTACTTGGACTGACAGAGCAGCGTAGGCATTCCCACAGAATTTTCTGGAGCGGGCAAAGGCTTGGAGAGAGCGTCGGTAGTGCGAGCCAGTTGGAAATCTATGCCCTAAAAGGCTGTCTGGAGTGTCCTAACCTATGTGAGGCTCAAAAATCCACATTTTTAATTACCACCACCAGGATGTATCAAAGATGCTTCACTGATAAGCGTGGCAAAAGCTCTCAGCTCGATTCACTCTCTCCTCTGCTCTTACCGCTGTAATGCATATTGGTCGTGGAACAATTTAAAGCACCCGTGGGACCGGATCGATGAGACGGCCCATTTCTGTCCTAACCCATTATATTTGACAAGTGATTCCATATCTGTGGACGGACAGTAATTGTGTGTGTGGCCAAAGGTGGAGTGTATGTGATGGCAAAAAATCATTGTGTTACACGTGGCATAAAAAAGAAAAAAAAAATCCCTGTAGTTCTGACACTGACACTTTATACACATTTGCATGAAAAACAGAATCACCTTTTGTTGTGTTATTATCATGTTATAGAGTTTAAACTCTCTTCTGGCTGCAGAACATTTTTTGTTGAGATTGTATTAGCATGCTGTGTCAACTCAAACATGTCGAGCCAAACATCCCGAAACAGAGAGGACCGCCTCTTTGTGGAGTTCTGGCTCCTGGTTGGATGAAGTGTTACGTGGAAAGGTTCCTCCATAATTTACCATCAGAGCTCCTGAGCAAGCACTCTGAGTTAAATGCCTTAAAATTCTACCTGTGAGGTAAAGCATTTCACTGACAGCAGATTTAATTTCCCAGAAAGTGATTGCACTGCCAAGAGGTCAGAGTCTCCGTCCTGTAACCGGCAAATTAAACGTTCACCCTTTGCACCCATTCAAATCTGATATACTCTCTCTCAGCGAAACCTGTCTTGGGATATTCATATCATTTTTTATTAAAGTATTAGGAGCAAAAATGAGCTACACCACAAAAAAAAAAGATGAATTTGGAATTATTTAATAAATCTAGTAGTACAGTAAATATTCCAAAATTGAGGACAAGGGATTAGTCAGGTATTAACATAGTAAATCCTCACACATGCTGTGTGTAATTTATTTCCCAACAGAACAGCACAACAGAACCTGCTGCTGCGAGAGTGGACTGCACCATCACTGCTGCTTCTAACATAGAAGAACCACTGGACTCAGAAGTCAACGACTCTGCTCCTCTGTGCCTGGAATGAGGATTTTATTGCACATTATACGGCTTAATGAGGTAAGTTATTAAGATGTTGCTAAGGCTGCGTTAGCACGCTGGATTCAGAGGGATATTGTTTTTGGCTGAGTGATGCGGCGCGGCCGACAAATCTGCACAAATCTCTCATTTGCATGTAATATCCACTTAAGTGAGCGAGACTTGACCCTCGTCTGTATCCAGACAGTATGTATTTAAATCAACATTTGTTGCTTCTTCTTTTTAATCCTCATTGCACTGTTGTGTAATCAGTTTTAACCTCATCATGAAACGTTTAAACATTCCAGTGTGGCATTCGTTTCACTGATTCAGAATATGTGCTTTGGGCAAGGACCGCCGTGTTTCTGCGCCTACCAACCAGCCACAGTGTTCACCTGTGTGAAGTGGAAGCTCACTATGCAACAGAACAGCATCCTTTCCTTCTATATGAAGGCCACCGTAGTTCTCTGATGTACCTGGGAAAAGAGGGAGTGAACTGAGGAGTATTCAGTTTGTGGCAATCTGCACTCTCACCATTAGATGTCACTAATTCTTACACACTGGACCTTTAAACTCCACGTAGTCTACTGTCGGAGGGAGACATTTGGTACATTTGTCACCACACAAATCCTTTTGTTGGATTGTTTATCTCAAACACCCCTTACTGTAACCAGCAATTAGCCCAATCAGTCCCTGAAGGATCTGGCAACGTCAGTGCAGCAATTAAATGCAAATTCATGCTATTACCATGACTTTAGTGTAACCTTGCAAATTTGACCAATCACTCTCCCTCTTTCTCTCACTCTCACACAAACAAATAACTCATAGAACCTCTGACAGAACTATGATAGTCAACATTACATACATTCAACGGCATTGATTCACTGGTTGTACATTTAAATTTTAAATTATTCACAAAAACACACACAAGAAAAACTGCAACACCAAAAATCAGGCATTTTCAGCCACATTTTAATGCATTTTAATGTTTTTATACTTGTAATAAAAGATGTAACAGTCGCCGAGATTTGTGCCACGCATGACCACAAAGTGCCCTTTCACACGAGTGCGGCGGCAGAGTGAAGTAAAGGATTTATTCCAGCTTCTATATTAACCTGTGCGGCAAAGGGCCTGTGCCTCCTCAGGTCAGGATACTCGACCGTTGTGCGTGTGTTGCATCACAGCGCCGCAGGGCCTGGCTGCGATGGGTGGGCAGGGCAATATTGATTGTGCCGGGGTGTAAAGGCAACTATAGACATGGGAGTTCACAGCCGAGATGCTGTAATTCTCCCGTCTTGATCTGGGTGTTCTGGAAAGAGAAGAGAGCCTCCAGTGTGTGACTGTGATGTCTGAGTATCTTGGAAAAGGAGGTGGAGGCTGTGTTACAACCCCACCGAATATGTGATTTCCTGCTCTTTCTGACCAAGAATAGTAATCCTACAGCTGTGTCAGAATCACCGAGTAAAAGAGCCGCTCTCTTTTGATCAAGAAAAAGCTGCTGAGCTGCAGTCGTTGACCTCAAACTTAAATCAATTACGCACTATTAAATGTTTACTACCCTTATGAGTTCTGCACTTCATTTTAGATATACAGCACGATGCAAAAGTCTTAGGTCACCACAAGCTTTGATGTTTTAGCAAAGTTTTAATGACCAGCCATATACATTTTTCTCTTTATTGAGATACAGGGAATATGCATAGTAAAATAAGATAAAATATAATAAGAATAAAAAACTATGTAGAGACCAATATTCTGATTTATATATATACCAGGCTTCTCCTTTACGTTCAGGCTGCTCTTATCATTATTATTTTGTTCTTCTGCTGGTAAATCCCACACTGCCTCTGTCAGGTCAGTCAATTATCAGCTGAATTCACTGGATTAGCCGCATGCTTGGGGGCGATTGTCAAGCGGAGAAATAAAACTTATTCCCAGTGAGTGGCTTTCCAGCAGGAGTGGCAGGAGTTCCCAGTTTCTTTGCTGATGCAAAATTACGATTTTATGGCATTATGAGTGGAATGGTGTGATTCTAATGTTGGTACTTTATGGTATATAAGAATTGGATTATTGCTCCTTATTGCCAAGGAGATACATAAAATATACAATATGAGCATTTGTGCATAATATACAGTATGAAAAAAAACCTGTTTACATACACATACGTGTAGTGCAGTGCTGTATTAACAAGCGTCCAATTAAAACCTGTATGCCTTGAACAAACTTGGCCTTTTTCATGGCAGCCATATGAAATAGTTTGAAAAATGCAGGTGTTACCAATGACATTTATTAGGTTGCCAGGTTTAAAATAGCTAGGTTCCAGCTAAGTGTAAGGCCACACTGGTCATTTTAAATAATGTATTTACAGGGTCATTCAATTCAATTCCTTTTTATTTGTATAGCGCCAAATCACAACAAACATTATCTCGAGGCACTGTACATAGACAACATCATGGAGAGCACAAAAACCCAACAATTCACATGGCATTGGTGGGAAAAAAAACAAACTCCACTTTCAACAGAAGAAGAAATCTCTGACAGAACCAGACTCAAAGATGTGCAGCATCTGCCAGGACAGGTTGGGGTGAAAGGAACACAATGGGGGAAAGAGGATTGGTGGGGGAGAGGCAGACGAAAGAAACCAGGAGCAGATATACAACAATTACAATATCAAGTTATAAGATTAGACAGGAAAGTTCTGATGTTTATATAATAATTATAATAATAGCCTCCAAACTGGCTCTGGATCCTGCAACCAGCAAGATAAGAACACACAGCGATCGAGAGCGAGGAAGGAAAGACACAAATTATGGAGAGAAAGAACAAGGCGAATGACATACAATGAAGTCATATTCATACCTCGATTACAAACCTAAAATATTTACACGGTACATGTGGGGACTCTTCAAATGTAGGTAAGCTTTATATAACTCTGGCAAACCAACCACTGAGGCCACTTCCAGGAACTTGACTCACAGACACCACTTGTTGTGGTGGGTGAGAGGATTATCACGCAGGATTCTCACGCCAGCTGGAGGCCATATTTAGCAGCAGACACCGGCAACACATGCTCGGCTTCTCCCCTGCCAGTGAGACGCACAAGCTGGATTACCTGGCGATACACTCCTGATTCCCTTCTGCTAGGTCTGTCTCACCGAGATTAGCATCGCCGTAATAAACCACACGCGAGGCTGGAGAACAGAGATTTTTGTTTTTATGGGGTTTCCTTTAACTAGTTCTTGGTAAACAGCTGCTGGAGCCAGTGGCTTTTAAAATATTCATCAGGCTTTTACCAGCTTCCCTAAACATTGCTCTCAATAGATAATGATTTTTTTTTTCCTCCCACAAGCAGGGGGAATGAGAAGTTGTGTGTTGGGTTTATTGAAACAAAAATGGCATTTTCATAGGTTTGGTGTAGCCGTTTTATGAAAGCCTGGATAGTTACTTGAAAAAAAAGAGTTGTTTTTGCATTATTTTGATATTTAAAAAAGTATGACTTTAGTTTGCAAAGTGTATATGTTGCTGCAACTCTGGCAAAGAGCCATCATATCAGCGTCATAGTCACTTCCAAGACTAAGAAGTAAACATGATCAAAAGGTGTTGCAAAGGACAGGCATCACAGTTCCATGCTGCGTGAACTGGGAATGAACCCATCAGGGGTATGGTGAGAAATTTTGAAATTATAGTCAACTTTGGATTGTTGTGTACAAAAAAAATGTTCAAAATAACATACAAGAAAAAGTAAGTAATCTCCAGGTGCAAGACTCAATCCCATTTCACCCAAGATTTCTGCTCGTTTCAGCTTCTTAAATGTGAATATTTTCCAATATTTCTTTTCTCCATTGAACAAAGAAATCATTAAAAGTGAATCATATCGGTTTGTGGACAAAAACAAGACATTCGAGAAAATCATCATTTCCAGATTGATGTTTTTGAACGTTTTCTGACATTTTATGGGCCAAATGATTACTCGATTAACCGGGAAAATATTCCTTTGTTGCGGCTTTAGTGAAGTTAAAGGACTTTTTTTTTTTTCTGGCGTCATCAGTGGGCGGACAGGAAGTTAAACCCACGCCGTTGTAAACATAACCTCCGCCACCGAGGTTACAACTGACGTACAGTAGAACATGTCAACAAATGATTGATGCACACTAATTTAATATGATTCTCCTGACCAGAGAGTGACAGCCAGATGTTTATGGGTGCAATTATGTGACAACAACAACAACAAAAAAAAACAATTCTTTTTCCTGCTACTTTGTCTTCCACTGAAATTGAATAAAAATGAGCAGCTGTCAAAACACGACATGCATTTTATGATCCGTCATTTATGTTAACGCCACGCATCTGTCGGCTCAGACTGTTATTAAAATGACACTGCGCTGTATGTTTTATGTCGTATATTTTATGTTTTCATTAAGTTTGTTTATCTGTTCACAAGCACGTTCCCATATGCCACTGGCAAATGACCCGCAGTAAGCAGAACTGGTGCGGAACGGAAGGGAGAAAAAAGTCTGCAGCTAACGCCGAGAAAACAATATCTACCGTAGATAAATATGATATTTATTATTCATAATGTTCGAAACAAAGTCTTTTACTTACTCTTTGAACTTTTCCCCCTGATGGTCCTGTAGTCACTGCCGGTGTGCAGGCCAGACAACCGGTGTCAATTGAGTATGTGACATGTTCCCTGCATTTAGAGTGCACTTTAGTGTTATAGAACATAATGAGTGCTGCCTGTTGTGGAACACACTGTGGGAGGCCAGAAGCTAAAGCCCAGACCCGCATACAGATCAAGAAGCTTCCAACATTTTGACAACAGTCTCACTTCTCAGTGGGAGAGCGTCTTGTTGTTCGGAGATTACGGAGCACACACTCTCAAAAGGAAAACAATGAGCCAGAGCCGCCACAAAAGAGTGAACGATTCTGTGCGCTGTCGCGTTGAACCATAACTTCGAGAGAAATGATGAGAAAAAGCACAAAAAAAACCCAATTTATTAAATGACCTTTGTCATAAAAGCCTCCTCAACTAATGACTCAGCAAATCATCAATACACTTTCGAAAATGTGCCTACAAACAGTCTCATGGAAACTCTCGTGATGATAAATTGTTCAGTTAAACTTATATAGATTGCAGTTTAGTGCAGTTTAGGGTCATGATAACGTGCCGGCCACCTATCAAGGGTACATTATTAACCACTTTAGACTTAACAGCGTGCAGACAGGACAAAGGTTTCTAATTTGCAGAGTCAGGGTTTCTGTTCAGGTTTTTAGAGATCAACACGTTCAGAAAAATAGGTTTAACAAGATAGTGTGTGATACATTTCTGGTGGAGTTATTATTCATTTTTCAACATCGTGGCCATTAGAAGACCTTGTCCGTTGTAATACCGTGAATAACCAAAAAAAAAAAACAACCTTCTGTAGCCTCAAATAGAGACTCTTGAGCCAGTATAATTCAGTTCTCAGGGTCGCAGACAAGCTGCTGGTGAAGCCTGTCTTGCAGCACTCTGGCAAAAACAAATCAACCATCTCTGTTTAGAAGTAGATAGTGGTTTTATCCTGTTGTGATAATAACAGGACCAAAGTAATCTAATTAGTCAAATATTGTATTCACAAAATTTGAAGGTAGGGTCTCTCGTAAACATTAATTAGAGCATAAATTGGTATTTTCTTTAATTTATGACCCACAGGGACGTGGGTCCAACAGTAACCTCTCAATTTAACAGCTACAACAATAGAGATCTGAGAGTCTGTGGGGTAATTTAATGTCACCATTTCCTTTGGTCTCCGAGTCTGAGACAATTTGAGTGATACAGGCATCTCCGCGTTGCCTCCCGTTTTACGTAAATGACACCTGACGGTGTCAATTTCCACTGAACGCTCACAGGCCCAAGCCTTGGGCTGCTTTTTTTTCCTCGTCTCGTCTGCGGCAAAATCCTTTTCAGAATTCAGGTGGCGTTGCTTTTGGGGGGGGAGGGGGTAAGAAAAAAAAACGCACACACACTTGTCACTTCATGTTTAATCAAAATGCTCTTGACTCAGCATAACGGGGGAGGAACTCTTAAAACGCCACCACCAAAATGTCGTTTGTGCCCATGCCAGCGTTGCCTTTGAACTGTGTTTAACCATCAGAGAGGGGTGTAAAGGATATTGAAAGTGACCCTCGGGTCTATTATCACTCATATAGCAGTTTTGTTGCTGTGTGCAGGACACAAGCTCAAATAAAGGCTGACTGGGACCTCAACACTAAAGAAGACATTATTCTAATTGGTCCCTTGAACGTTACAATCCCCCCATGAATCCGAGCAATTCTAAGAAAAGATTGCAATTTCATCTGTCGCTGAATGTTACCGTCACTTTCTAGGGGAACACAACACCCAAAGTACCATCATTCTGTAAGGAATCAAAGAGCGTACTAATGTGCAATTGGCAGACATCTGTCCCTGAAAATCAGTACATTTCTAGCGTGATGTTCCATAAAACACACACAAAAGCGTACATATTGTCAGCCGCAATCAACCACCTCATTTTCTAAGCTTTCATTTCTATCAGAAAAGGTTAAGGGCAAAATAAATTGTACGGCCAAGCAAAGCTATAGTGCAGACGGAGCCTGTGGCGAGCACTGCTGCCAGAGAGTGAAACCTTTTGACCCGTGACTTTCCACAAAGTCCACCTATAAATATTACTTTACTGTTTTCTCTCGTATCTCCCTGAAGATTCTTCTTTCTCCCCACTGAGAGTCTGAAAGATGTGTAAACACACTAACGGCTCGTGTAATATACGACCTGTGCCCCGGTGTGTAAAGGCAAAGTGGAATGAGGTGAACTTTGAAAACAGTAGCAAACACGGGAAAGAGTAAAGCCTTTGTTTAATTGTGATTCTCTATCACGTTCATCGCAACACATCTGCAAGATGCAGTTCTCAACACTATAGTAGCAGTGCAGAGGTATTGTACCACTCGAAGCTTCTCAAATTTACGGATCCTTCCTAATTAGAGCAGATCTTTCCAAGTCTGGTCGTACAGAGGCAAAGTAAGACTGGTATAAATTGTAGACCTTGGTAGAACATTGACAGGAAGTGGACGTTGAAGCCGTTGTGCGTGCAAAGTTTATTCGCCTTTGTTTATGCTAGCTAGCAACGTCAGTGTGCAAACATAGCCACTACAGCTTGAGCTAGCAGTTTTTAGCAGGAGATTTGGAGCCTGTGTACAAGGGTTAAGTTAATCAGCACACACACACAGGAACCCGCGTTCCCACAATACGTTTATTACGTAAGCTATATATGGCATTTATGTGCGCTACTTTATTTGTCATAGATTTACACGACAAATTTACGTCATAAGTTAGCTCCAAGTTGTTGGTAGCTCTTGCTCTGTTGCTCATAACACCATTTAAAAACACTGCTAAAAGGATTATGGCTACTGCCACTGGACTGAGGACATACACCACACGGAACTGTGTAAATTGAGTTGAATTGAATGAAAGATATGGCACAGTGGAACAGTCCTTTAGCGTGGTCTGATGATATAACAGGATAATAACCTTAGAATTCAGCCCTTTGATGATCCTTCCTTGATTTTGAGAAGCACTCACAGTCTGAATTGTGTAGTGTGGAATAGTGGACAGTGTTTTTCTATATATAAACGTGTGGCTAAACTGCAAGTACTGTATTATCTGCTGCCTGGGTCTTCGCCAGCTTCCTTCCCCAGACTCTGAATGGACTGTAGGTGTGAATGTTGCTGTGAACGGTCGTCAGTCTCTGGATGTTGGCCCTCTCATAGGCTAATGTTTATCCAAGACTCTCACTTCTCAGTGTCAGGTGGGATCAGCTCCAGCTCCCATTGTGGACCTTAGCGGATAAGCGGGAGATTATAAACGAATAACGCTCTGCGTCGATGCTGTTTACGTGGCAACAGATGGTGTACCAGCGATGGATGTCTCCATCTTCCCGTGTAGTGTAATGTTCCGACTGTTCCAACTGTGCAGGCTTGAATTAACTGTGTAAAAGTAATTATCTGGTAAGTCTCTAAATCCACTCTACCTAGGTGTCCATATGTTCACGGCAAAATTCTGATATGTTTTACTTCTTTCTTTTTTGATTTTGAATCAAGCCACATAAGTCTGACCTTCCTTGTGAAAGTGCAGCAGCAGCGTCATTCATGAGCTTACGCCGGAGTCAGGATGGAGCTGTCTCTCCATCCTGTCCATGCATGTGCACTCTGACAGTCATCGATTCTACTACGAGCCGCTCTCCCGCTAGACCGCTGACCCCGAGCCCTAACTTCTGCTGCATTCTTTAAAAAATGCATCAAATGTTAAGCATCATCCGCCACGCAGTCTCTCATCCGGCTACTGCTGCGGATGATTCAGTGCCTTGTGGCCTCTTGGATTTCATCCTCTGTGCACAGGGTTCGGACCCCGTATTGATCACATCAATGATTCAAAGGGCAAAGTGAGTCACCAGCAGCCATAAAATGACAGTAATAAACACACGTTCTGTGATATAGTATTTGAATTTAAGAGGCGGTTCAATTTTTGGCTAATTGTTCGGGGTTTTCTGCATTTTGTTTGGTCTGTGGACTGAATGTGCTCCAGTAACTGCTGCACTATGTCAACACTCCTCCAGTAGCCTAAGGCCGTCGTGTGCGTCTTGACTGACGCTGACCTAAAAAAAGAAACCCACACAGGCAATAATTGAGATGTCGGAGGCACAACAAACTCCAACTTCTTCACCTTACGTTAAGGTCAGAAAAATAATGTAATACATCAGTCCGTCTCACAAAAGACGTGTTGTTGTCTTAAGTCAGTGTAAAAACACCTGTTCTTGCTCTAATTTATGCGGGAAACGCACACTAACAGACGAAACGTAGGTTGAGTGATATCCAAGCATCCCGAGGCGGAGCTGTGGGCACAATAGGGGGCTTATCTTTTGTAGGAATGTTGTTTCTAGTCAGCGTCTGTCACACTGTATTACGGCGGCGGAGTGTTTTACATGACCGTGCAGACTCATTACACCGGCCGTAAAAGACTCCCACTGGACGTCTGCCCGCGGTACGAATCCACAGCGGTGTTTATCACTGTGTTAATGACAGACGGTGACAGTGGAAGGTCTTTGCTCTCAGTGAGAAGTGGTATGTTGGTGTCAGGCCTGCAGGTGAGTGGTGAAGCTTGATGTTCAACGGGTTTTTGGGGTCATTCGTAGTCTCAACAGCCTCGCTGTCTAATTGAACGTGTTACACATTTTAACCTAATCATTCATTTGTGCATTTACGTGCATTTCCCCCACTGTCGTTAAGCAATCATCGTTTGTGTGTTCATTGCTATGCCAACTTTCCCAAGCAAATTGTTTTAATTTACAGGTTTTTTTCATGTTCAAATCATAAAAAAATGCAAAAAAAAAAAATCATTTTTGGTACCTACAAAACTTGACAGTGGATTCATTTTTTCTAATTCTTATTTCACTTTGTAGTGGACAAGATCTATAGAAATGTAGTGTTCACCAGAAAAAAACACACTTTATACATGACACATGCTGCTTGATGCCCCCTCTCTCTTTGTAAAGCATTATGATTGGTCAATGTCTCCTGTCACGGGCCAGATTTCCCCAAGACTGTCATATAATTTGATGTATTTTATGCCAAAATGCTATTTTATGGAAATATATATCATGAATGCCAAAAGTATTTTGCCTCACGCAGCTTTAATCTTTGTGAAACACACTTGGCTGGTGTATACGCACTTGTACAACGCAGAAAACACAGTTTGAAAGTGGAAAAAAAAACAAAAACACCAAAGCTCTGATCAAAGATAGAGCTGTTCCTTTTTGGCAAATCCAATAAATGAAATCAACACATTCATCTTGCAAAAAAGCCCTAAATTACAAGGCGTCGTGTGAAAAATCACAGAGTTTTGGTTATTTTTATGACGTGTGTGTGCCACTTTTTCGGTTGCCAACCATCTCAGTGTGAAGCCGACTCTTTTGAGTGAGTCCTGACTGGTTACAGAGTGGACGTATAAATGAGAAGCTTATGCATGGCAGGACTAAGATCCTCGTGGCACTGCCCGAGGCGGGAGCACACTGTGCTGGAGGGCTTTCCAGCATTAACCCCGCTGAACGATGCGTATACGGTTTGTGACACGCAGGTTATAATTGTATTATCACATGTACGCCATTACTCAAAGTCAACTGGCAGTGTCACCCAAAACACGTGTCACACAACAGCAGCTAACTAATGGCACACACCACGCCGTGAAGTGTTAAATAATTCATTCACAGCTACATTTCAGTCAGAAAACTACACACACACAGACACACAAATCAATGACTAAAGGATGCTGGATGAATAACAATGTGACCTCTCATTCACGGATGAGAAACCGAAAAAAACAACAACAAAACTGCGTATGCTTTCGGAACACAATAATTAATCAGAAGAGCGCGGATCCTGATTTATTTTCCTTATGTTGATAAAGTTGTTGACACAACGACAACAGCAACAACAGACACAACATGGTGTAAGTGCACAATTACCTGATCGTATGAATTGTTGTTTTTCAGTAGCACAGAGAGACGTCTCTACAGTATTCAGCTCCACAGAGGCAGCTATTTTGGACCACCATGGGTTTTTTTTTTTGTTTTCTTTTTACAGTAGCCCACAATGGACTTTGATGCTAACTGAAGGCTACATTTCTCCAACACACCTAGAAGGGAAAAGTGAGAGGACGGACATTCATTCTGCAACACAAAAATACAGCAAAACACTACACACTGTACATTTAGCTAAACCAACCTTTCTGGATGTGTGCAGAACTTTACCTGCTTATAGCTATTGCTGGCTTACATAAGCATGAGAAAATCAGTCCTGATCCATTGAGTATCAGATCTGTGCCTGATTCTCAATGACGTTTTGACAGAGGTGTTATAGGAGATAGAGATTAAAACTCAGGGTTCAAGCCCCAGTTTGAACAAGATCCTTCCTGCATGGAGTTTGCATGTTTTCCTCGGGTGTGCGTGGGTTTTCTCCGGGTTCTCCGGTTTCCTCCCACAGTCCAATATCATGCAATATAAGTGATTAGGTCAATTGGACTTTCTAAATTGACCGTAGGTGTGAGAGTGGATGGTAGAAAGGTTGAAGGATCAGCGGAGATTGGCACATCATGCATGGATGGATACTTGCCTACCCAACAAATTGATTGGTTAAAAAAAAAAAGGAAGTTGCTAACAGAAGAACAAACTTTACAGACAAACCGACGCCAAAACAGACCCTCCCCTTGGCGGAGGTAAATGCATCTCATCCAAATGTGATGTGCTGAATGTGTCAAAGTGCCCCATATAACTGTCGGCACTATTCTCGGAAGTCTCCTCACAGGATTGTAAAACCTGGCTGCAGGGATTTACTCCCATTCAGTCACTGAAGCATTAGTCAGATTGGCCCCCGGTGAGGACTATCTCCCAGCTGGCAATTCAACTCATTCAAAATGTGTTTGCCGGAGCTCAGCATGAGCTCGAGTGCGAGCACAACACGGAAACAATTTCGGTGTTGCACCAGTCGAGGGACAACTCTGGAGGCACACTGTTGTCTAAAAAGGTCATTATAAGCTGTTGCATTAACAATTCTATGACAGACCGGAACTATGAATCCATGTAAGTCAGCCCTTGTAACAACTGTAGCTCAGCAATGCGTCACGTGTGACCGGTGGGATTCTCATTTCCAATTCACAATCCTGCAATTTGGTCATGCTCTCCGCGCGCACTCTGTGTGCAGACGTGCGGCAGAGGCGGCTCTTTAAACTGTAGATGAAAATAACAGTGTCTGCAATGTCAATTCTTCACAAAGTCACCCACTGATTGGAGCTTAACTAGATGTGAAAAAGCCTCCCTCGATTTCTCCGTCTCATTGGATGAGGTGAGGGGAGGGAGGAAAAAAAAAAGGACAAGAATAGCGTACCGGGAATATCTGCTGTTCTTTTGCAGCTCGGAGACCCTTTCATTAAGGTTGTCATCGTGTTGCTAAGAATCCCTGCAGATGAACCTTTGACCCAGTGGGTAAGCCTTCAGGTGATGTGATTGTGAGTGTGTTTCAAGGTCACTGTAAAACATCAATAGTCTCCGTTTCCTCCCCTCGTTGTGTTCTGCATAGTGTTGCCTGGTAGCATCAACACTTGAGTAAACAAACCTCGGACTGAAAAATGAGTCATGATAAATCACTTAGCGTGTTATCAAAGTAAAATCACTGGCTTCTACAGACACTATGTAATGATTTTCTTTTCCTCTTCCCGCCTTGTCTCATATGTGTGTAAACTGAATAGCATTTGGTTTTTGGACAAACAAGCAATTTGGAAAATGCCTTGGATGCTGGTTTTCCCTCATGTTTGTGTCCTGAATATAATATAAGTATGCATTACTGAAATGGTTTGGGATGCTGTGTTTTGAGAGTTCTGGCTGTTACTTGGAAGGTAATTGATTATCCTTAGCGGCAATTAAAGCTGCAGTGTGTATTATTCTGCTTCTGTTTGGTCCAAATGAACAGCGACGATGTGACATTTCGCTGCGTCCTTCGTCATCTGATAACTTGTCAGAGGGAGCGTTCGTGTGCATACAGCAGCAGAGCAGGGGCAGCCGGGGGATTTTTGCACATTTTGTCGATGCGTCCTTGCGTTTCCCGCCGCCCTGCATCATTAGCACAGCGTTGCTGTCGCCTCCCCTCCCCTCCCCCCGTCTTGACATGACAAATCACTTCTTGTGTACAATAGGCGACACGTGATCTAAACACTGCTATTCTGAGAGAGACACATATGTGAAGCAGAGAGACTAAATCAGGGCTCACATTGCAGAGGTTGTTGGGAACGTGTCGGCTGTCGAGCTGCAACTAACGATTATTTTCTCGATTAATCGATTAATCGCTTGGTCCATAAAATATCAGAAAACGCTGAGTGGTGTTCGTCAAACCTGGAAATGAGGATGTTCTCAAATGTCTTGTTTTTGTCCACAAACCAAAATGATTCACTTTAAATGATTTCTTAGTCATCCAGAGCAAAGAAATGAAGAAAATAGTCACATTTAAGAAGCTTAAACAATCAGAAATGTTGTTTTAATCATGAAAAAAGCTTCAAACCGAATAATCGATTGTCAAAATAGTTGAATAATCGATTAATTGTTTCAGCCGTAGTGTGCTGCACATAATAGTCAGTAACTGAGAAGAACATGTGCATTTGCTGAGAACCAAGCATTGTACTGCGGTTTATTTTCCCTTTTAATCACAAACTCAAACTGTAAGCAATTCCAAAATAAGATTTCCCCGTTTTGGCATTATTTGGTTCCCAACTCCCCATAATAGTTCAGAATAAACTAAAAAGAAAATATAGACGGGAACAGCAATAGTAGCAGCAATGTCCACTTTCATTTCATTCGCAGGTGAGGTCCAAACAAATCAGCGGTTCCTTCTTGAAAAATAACTTTTTTTCCACCCATACTTTGGTGGTGATTGAAAGGTCTCGAACCGCTTCTGAAATAACCGTGCCTCTTATTTTCATTAGCGGCCGCTCCACCACTCAGTCAAAGTGCACTTGGTCCATTAAGAATCATAACCCTCGACAGTGTCTCTCCACTTACACCATTTCCTGCGTTAAGTCACCGCTCAGAGCGGCCGAGCCGAGCCACATGGTGCCAGTTAATATGCCGGCTCAAAGGCGAGTCATTACACTTCCAAAGCTGATATTTCATGTCAAGTGCTATTCGCCGTTACCTGCAGCTGCTCTAATTGTTTCTTGCGCGATTCCCATTGTGTGTCAGTGCTGGGTTGTAAATAGGTTTCATGTTAACTTCCCTCTAGTGTAAAAAAAACCAAAAAAAACCAGGTTTCAGTCTTGACATTTTCTCCTCCCCATCTCACCCAGCGCTGCCTCTGTTTGGATTGTAAATCAGATCCAGTGAATCCATAATTAATGAGGATATAAAGTTTTCATTTTGACGAGGAACACTTCGGCAGTTTACCGCGCAAAAGCAAACATGCAGCACACGCGTCCTCTCTCTCTCTCTCGCTCTCTGCTGTTACTGCGGATTAAACCAAATGTCTTAAGATAGAAAGTGCACTTTGTTACCCTTTAAGAGTAACAACTTCATAAACCACTGAGCGTGAGACACACTATCAGCCTCTGAGAGGGCTGCATATTCCTCTGCGAGATGCCCGGTGCATGCTAACGAGGAAATGGTACGTGTGCGGAGTTGGTGGCGGCGGCGGCGGCAGCAGCAGCGAAAGCAACCCTTTGTTAGATTCCTGAGCAGCAATTTATTTTGGTTAGGTAAGTGCTCGGGGATAACTGTACTCACAGTCGTCTCTGCAGAGAGAAGAGTGCCGTATAGATTTTTAATGGGTGCAGCCTTGATGCTCATCAGCCACATAAATTAGACGAGTTGCAGGAGGCAAACTAACTTACCCCTCCGATATGAGTCCATCTAACCCACCGCCTCCACCATTTGTCTGAGTCCACAGCAGTTCCGGTCCGCACACACACACACACACACACATACAAACCAGCAGCTTGAAATGAGATTCAGTCAAGTGCATAATCCCTCAATTCTGCTTAGCTGTGATTAATTGACCAAACGCCTCTTACACTGACGATCCACGGAACCAGTGTGCATCATTTAGGAACAAAAAGACTTGTGTGTGTGTCGCACTTTACTCGATAGTTGTTGAATAAATGTCTTTTCATAAACACACTGTACGCCATTTCTGCTAAAAATGTAGCCACATGAAACCTATTATTCCGGCTTTTTCATAGTCTTCTTCTTTGTTTTATGTTAACTTTTACTTACTTAAACTGTCCGCGCGTGAAGACGTTTCTTCAAACCGTTCTGTGCTAACACAAAATCACGCAGGGAAAGTTCTGTTTCTGTATGAATAAGGCCGGATCACAGGAATCGCTGTCTTGTCTCCCTTTTGGTTTCCCCGTGCGTTGTAGAGCGTCAGCGGCGAAACAAATCATCCATCACGTCGCACTAAAGAAGAGACAGTAACGTATAACCAAAATGAAACAGTCCATTACCTTAAATGTGGATTTCTATGGATTTCGAAGAGTTTAAGAAACGTTTTGGCTCTTGTAAATACAACAAAATATACATTTTAATGCTTTCATAACGTATATATTATGGGGCCCTTCTCCTTTTTTTTTCTTCCACAACCAAGGTCATGACAACCCCACACTGGCCCAGTGCAAGGATGTCCCCACAAATTAACCTTAACTTGCAAGCCTGTCCTGAGAACACACTGTAATCTCAGTGTATCATTTAAGGCTTCTCCACAATTAGCCCCCCCTGGCAAAATGATTTACTGACCTGTCATTAAAAAGCCGTCAAGGAAACGGACATCACGCAGAGAAATGGCCTCTGGATCAATACCAGAGTAACCCTTCGAGCGCTGCGCAACCTTGTTGGTGAGGGAGAAGCATTTGTGTTTACAGCGCTCCACACTCGGGCCCCGTAATTAATAAACCATCAGGCGACAATCTACGCATTCTGCACCAGCAGCTTCATAAGCTGTTTACTCTGTGTTTTACTACGAAAATGCTCTTCCAGCTATTAAAAGAGGAAAAATAAAGATGATAGTGAGTAATTGGCAGGAGGCACAAAAGGACGTCAGCTATTAGAAGGAGGTTTTGTCTTCCGTCTTTATCTGATGTTTCCATTACAATATACGCAGGCTTTAGGAAACCAGATATCTCCGCTCTGAACACAGATAAACAGCCTGTGCATCAGTTAAGTGCTGGTAACCACAGGGAAGACGTGTTTGAAACGACCAAGACGTTTGCACGGTATCAGGGACAAGAGTGGGGGCTTTGACTCCTTCTAGCCTGCCATGGCACAAAATACCAAACTCCTGACTTGGAAAGTCAACACTATTAAGAGGTTTGACTGTTTTAACAGCTCATGCTAGGCCAACAAAAATGTCCCGGTGCTACCAACAGGCAGTTTGCCTTTGGATTCTCCTTCCTTCCTCCATCATTCCCCAAAACCTCCCTCAGCAAATTTCCAAAATTTAGCAATCTGTGGCCAACAAATATCGAAAAAGATACACTACATATGCGATAAAGTCACATTTGTAGCAAAACTGACGTGATCAGTATGACAGAGTCTTTGCCTTCAACACATTTACCAATAGTCCTCTCCATATTTCCTGATTTTATAGCAACTTAACGATGTTTTTGGAAGGTTTAAGTCATTGGCACATGGTGCTGTGGTTTGGCTAATGTTATGGTCACCATTTGGAAAGAAAATATACACGGTTAATGTTTGAGGAAAATAAGCAGCCACATGAATAACAGATATTGCTTTTAGGGCACTGATTTTGCAGCAATCTGGTTGACTTTTTTACTTAAGTGCAAAAATGAATAGAAGCCAATGAGTTCCCCCTAGAGCAATGATTTTGAGAATTGGCGTGAAAACCTGATGAGGAGTTTAAAATCAAGACATTTAATAATACAATATGATTCACTAAATACTTCACAAGGGGATTACTTTGTTTTGGGCGCAGTGCAGAGTTTATCAGAGTTGATAAATGATGGTTAAGAGGATTAAGGCCACATGTGAAAAGACTTTGAGAAAAAAAGTCAAGAGATTAAAGTGAAAATTCTCCAAAAATTAAAGTGAAAATTCTTACTTTTTAAGAAAGTTTTTAAAACGTAATGCAATCCAAAAAAAACACCCACTTAACCAGCCACCAACACTGACCACATTCACATGCACTTATCTTGACTTTCGTGCACAGAAATTAAGAATATTTTTCAGGGGCACCTTTGTCTAAATCTGCACACATGAAGTACATCAAATCTGAATGTTAATAACTGTGATTTTTAGAGCCAGCATGTCTGCACTTTCATTACTGTTTCCATGCTGAGCACACTCTTTGATTTTGAAGCACTGCGTTCTAGACCATTGCAGAGAAGCAGTTGTGTTGGCAGGTTAGAAGTAGGCCCGGATGATATATGAAGCAGGAAGTATGCGTGCTGAGGAGATGCTGACGTCTCCGAGACCCCGGCCTCCGCGCATCCACTCGCCTCCCAACGCCTAATCTGTCTCCTTAGCAGGCACACTTCAGTTTATGGACCTCCAAGTATTTCTCCTCCTCACCCTCATCTATGACGCATTGCCCTCCATTCTCCTCATGTCTCCTCTGTGGCCTAATTGATGGGTGAACACTAACAAGTTGCCCTCCCTCCATCTCTCCATCGTGTCCTGGTCCTGAAGGGCCTCTCTCTCTCGCTCTCTGCCTTTCGCTCCTGTGCTGCCCATCTCTTCCATCCTCCACCCCCGCCAGCCTCTTTCACTACTCTGTTCATTATTCATCAAGTCTCCCTTTGGATCCAGAGAGAGCAAAAGCATGGCTGAATAGGCAGACTCAACAGCCGGCCCCAGGCTACCTGAGCGATGTGTGCCTGTGCATACCTGTGTGTGGAGGAGGAGAGAGTGACAGGCTTTCTAATTGATTGACAGAAACAAAAGAAAAAAAAAAAAAGAGGCAAGGGAAGGAAGTAGAAGTCAGAAAATAAATAAGACAAGTTTCAAAACAGCGTAATTGGGGCTCGGAAACCCGGAAATGCAGAGCGGGCCGAGCCCAGAGGCGCCGCTTGAAGAAGGTGTCTGCATTTCAGAAACATTGAGAAAACAAGCAGGTGTCGCCAACATGAGAAAAAAAGTGACACTGCGTGGACTGGAGTGATACAGGATGCAGGAGACTGCGCGTGAATGTCACCATGTTTTAAAACACGACTAATGTGCGGGAAAAAAAAAAACAACGTGCGAGGAAGTGGAGTTGACAGAGAAAAAGTGTGAGAGCAACTCCACATCGCTTGGAGTTGCTTTTCACTTCATTTGCTGTCAGCAAACGTGAGTGCAAATGTGAAGTATATAGATCACCCCCCCACCCCTTACTGTACAACCGCATTCATTTAAAAATCACCATCAAATCCCAACACTGAACATAATTAGGTTGCATTTGAAGACATATTTTGAACCCGAGACACCTTTAAAAGCAGTGGCAATTTTGTGTGGGAAAAATGGTGCTCTTCCAGACATAAATGCTCCATTAGAGGCAGCGTCGAAGGTCGATTGCATCACAGCACCACCACTAGGCTGTCCTTCAAACGCAGCCCTGCATCTCTGAGCAACCAAGGGATATAGGAAAGAATAAACTTTGTACATTAAATAGCAGGTGTCAACTCAAGTGAAGTTCAAAACAAAAAAAAACAAACTTCCACACTTACGTATATATATATATTAAATGTTCACCATCTCAAGGATATACCAGCAAGACGAAAGGTTGGAAGGAGAATCCCTACCAGTCTTATTTGGGTTTGGGTCTAGAATATATTGTGACAAAATTTTGGATAAAATAATGTTTCTGCCTCTTTCTACTGCACTTTCTGTCATGGTTAACAATATTTTGAATTTTCCAATAGATAAATCATAAGTACCTTAACTTTTATGCTTTGTCCTTATGTAAAAAAGCTGGAAAACTTTGTTAAATCTTCCCTAACCCAACTGTGGGTCATTTTCCCATAGACTTCCATTCAACCCAAGTTCTTTTTGCTACAGTGGAGTCACCGCCAGTTGCTTCCGTGAAGAAACGCGGAAGATCGAGTCTCTGGGAATGAGTGGTTTCGACCTGCTATTCCTACTATGGAATATTGTATTGCAAGCGTCTAATACTCCCAAACTCTGCTGCGTACTTAATTGTCAATGATACAAAAAAACATCTGCCAGATGTCTTTGAGCTAAGAAGAGTAGTTTCCGATTCTGACACGGGATTAGACGTAATTGTAGCAGCAGAGAAGTGATGAGTGTCTCAGATCAGATGTAGTTGATGCACGTTATCGCAGCCAATTGATTTTGTAGTTTGTTTTTTTTAAATCAGGTTTCGTCTTTCCAAAAACCCGTTCCTGTTCGCACTGCTAATGTGTCACGCCGCGAAGGTGGGAAAGTAGTCTGCAGTAGAAACAGCCGTTTCCCCCAGTCAGATTATGGTCGGACACTGAAAGATCATTGCGACGCCTCGGGGGAGCAGACCCTGCGACAGCCCGTCAGTGACACCAGACGCATACAAGGCTGCAGATACGGCTTTACGTTTACATTCAGAGAGTGTGGAAAAGCAAAAAGGCTCAAAACAACTCCACGCTTCATCCACTCACTCCAAAGAAACGACCAACTAAACCTTAATTAACACAAGCGTTTCTTTAATGAATATTTGACAATTCTTCAAATTGCCGCCTTAGTTTTGTACCATAATAAAAAGGAACAAAGAAATTGTGGTCATCGTGCGGCCACAATTCTCTGCATTGCTTTGGATACAGAGTATTACGGTCCCTTTGTGCCTCAAGTGAAACGGAATTTTCAATCACAATTACGTGCAGTCTGTTGTAACATCACAGAGACACGTGAAGGGGCCAAATAATTACAGCATTACGCGCACTGATCCCAGCAATTATTCCTCCATATGTACCAGAAGCATGGCGACAACTTCTGGTTTTCGGGGAATACAGTTTCGGGATGTGTCCACGAGAGGAGCCACACAAACACGCTTTAGTGGGAACCAATGCAGATGGATGCCCGAAATGTGTGACCACCCATGTTTGTCATGTACTGCAGTTGGAATATGGAATAAAGGACGCATGTTTGGAATGGCAGAGCAACATGGAACTTGTTGTAAACGTGGCACCCAGGAGAAAACGGTCATTGTACCATTTTCGTCTTCATTTTGCCTTTTCCGATGTGATGTTACACGTTGGGAAACGTTACTTTTGAAAGGAACCATTCAAGCGTACAATGTTAGCATTTGAGAGATGTTACAGTACCTCTTTCTCACCGGGATCTGTCTCTTTCGCTCAGTTTTTATGCAAATTAGAAAGACAGATCGGGATGCTGTCGATCACGACCATAAAACTTGTATCGCAAAAGTCGCTACTTTTTCGTCTTTCTTTCGTGTCCAAAAGGATTTCACTTGTAATCTTGTAAAAGCCGGAAACTCCGCACAGTTAAAATGTAGTAACTCCTCCGCATGTCGCCCGCTAAAAGCCTGTCGATTGTCCTTGAAGTGGCAGCTTTAGCCTAATTAAAAGTTACCTGTTGTCTCGGGGCTGGAGGACACAGCTGTGAGACATGTGTCTGCTTGTCAACCAGTATGAGAAACAGAAACTGACAGATTTTCTTTTCTTGTGGCAAAAAAAAAAGGTACAGGAAACAATAAAAGTACTGTAATTGCCAAATATCGGAGAAAAGTAACCGTAGTTCTTTTGCGAGGTAAACTCTGTCACGCGTGTGATGTCATGATGCAATCTACAATCGCTCAGTCGCTGCCGAGTATAAAAGCGATCACTGAAGTGGGAGATCTATCGCAGAGTAACCACTGTGACACTGTCAGAGCTCTCCATGGTGCATTCCTCTGTTGTGCTGCAGGGCTGGCGGTTTGGTTGTTTACGAAGAGAGTTTAGAGAAGTAAAAATAAGGAAAAGAAAGCGTATCCTCTGGCAACAGGGACAAGAGGGGACAATCACTTTTTTTGTGTCAGGTGTTTTAAAATACGCAGCATTGTATGTTGAGAAGAAAACAGATTATTCAAATCAGCGAAGTTGTTGAGACCTTAAAAGTCGACCAGTTACTGTAAAAACATACAAAACATTATTTTTTAGCATTAGCACGAATACATCCACTCCAATTACTACCCAAGTTCATGAGATTTCTTGAATGCATCTTGTAGCTGCTCCCCTGCGCTACTTTCACTAGCGCTCATGTGCTCAAGTTATGTATATTCAAATATTGTTTTGGCTGAAAATACCCATCCCGAATTCAGTGTGCCACACACACACACACACAAAGAAAACTCTCAAACTCAAGGCTCAAACGTGGTTTGAAACACTTCGTCCAAGTTTTACTTTCGCTGAAATTAGAGCAAAATGTACAGTCGTGCGCAGCTTTAACGGTGGATTTGCTGTCCAGAGTTGGCTCCAGAGTCAAATGTGAGAAACGGTCAGTAACCTTCCAAAGTTGATCGATGGTAAATTCCTCCATGTTTGTGTTCTGAGGCACCTTTTGTCCTCCAGTGCTGCAGTTTCCTACTGGGACTGCTGGGCCAAGAAGCTTGTGTGTGTAAGAAAATGAGATAGGGACAACATATCGCTTCCTGATCACTATCTTATATAATCACGTGTTAACAGAGAAAGACAGGAGCAGAGAAAGAGGAGGAGAGGGAGATAATGGAGAGGAAGGTGTGAAGGAGGAGACGCAGGGCATCAGATTGATGTGCCAACGGACCAATCCGCTGCTCTCCTCGGCCTGAGCCGCCGCAGTAGTCGGGCGGGATTGGAGGGAAGGTTCGGAGGAGAGAGATCCGCGCACACGCACTGGGGCTCGGCTCGGCTGGCTCGCCCCCCTCCACCCCTCTCTCTCTCACACACACACACACACACATGCACGAGGAGACAGGGGGAGTAGCGGCTCTCGGAAAGCCGCGCAGACAGTCCAGCTCTGCTGTGGAGAGGAGGATGACAGCGGCGCAGGGAGAGGAAACTAAAAGAGGCGGAAAAGAAGATAGAACATGAGGGAAAAACTCAAGCCACGTGCCTGTTTCTCACCGTTAAGCGGCAATGTCATGTCTGTGCAGGGGAGCGCACGAGGACAGGTAAGACAGATAAGTTAGTTCGTGCTGCTGATGTTCCGCGTCCGCGCGCAGTTTTCCCTGCACACTTGCAAGGTCCCGGCTTATTTAAAAAGGTCTAAGTTGGACGCATTGATTGAAGTGGTGAACACATACGTTATGAGTGCGCGCGCTCGCGTCCCTGTGAGTCGAGTAGGATTGTGCGCGCATCTGCGTAAAATTTGGCACCAGAGTGCGCGCACTTGCACTCAGTCATCTCTCACGCCTTTAACGACTGCAGGTTTTTTTGGGGTTTTTTTGTTGGCTGTGGCGCGCGTCAGTTTTCTTTTGCCCCTTCTGGAAATGTTGTCGTTGCGCACAGCAGCGCCTTTGGTTGGAGTTAAGACTTGACAGACGTGCTGTGGGTAAAACGGATTGGGAGTTAAGGGGCAGGCTATCCGATCCCTCCGCGTCTGCGTGTGCCGCACTAGTGTAGCCAGACTGAAATTTACGCGCACTGCAGGAAACAGGAGTCCACTCATTGACTGCAGTCCCTTCTCCGTACAAGTGGAGCTTTTTTCCTCTCACAGCTCCACATCTCAGCTCTCTGTAGAAACATACACTCAGGCGTTTGAATGAAAGCCTCAGTGCTGTCGTTCTCTGGAATGCTTTGACAGTTGTGTTGTGTGGCTGTGTGAGCCAAGTGCCAGATGCTCAGCTGTCCCTGTTAGTGTGGCATTGATTGGCTTCTGGTGAGCACACGGAGAATTTTGTGGAAGGCTGCCAGTCTTTGAGCGTTGCAAGGTGCTCACGCCGTTCGATGTGTTTGCAAAATGTTTGAGAAAGATGTCAAAGAGTCATGTTGTTGCTGAAGAGAGAGAGAGAGAGGGGGAGAAGCTGTGATGCTGCTGTGTATTTTCCATCATGGCTCCACTAACCATGTGTCAGCTGTTTGTCCCTTGACAGTGATGCTGGCAACATGTAAACATTATTTACATGTTTGATGTAAACTGTGCCAAATGCAGGAAGTTGTCATGCTTTTCCTCCTCCTGTAATTGGGGCCTGGGGACTCGACTGTTCCCATTTTTTTCTTGGGTTTGGAGATATGGCCCTAATTTATGCAGTGGATGGAACTGGGGGAAGTCAAGTGGTTATTTCTCATTATCAGTTAATCTTTCACTTGCACGTCAGGCAATTCTTTACCAAGGTTGTTCTGTCCATCACAATGTTCCAGAATCAATGGATGATAATTTTCCCAAAAGAGAAAAAAATCACAGCCTTACCATTTTTGCCATCAAGTCTATATATACATATATATATGTATATATATATATATATATATATATATATATATTTTATTTTATTTTTTGCTTGATTGAAAATATTAAAAGATCAATGAGCCCTTTGAGGCATGTGTGATTAGTTACACCTCCAGACTTAACATTGGGACTTTAATTGACACATATTATAGATGCATAATGGACTTCCTTGGAAAGCAGCCACAGACGTTCCCCTCTGCAGGAAACCCATCATGTCAATTTCATCTTCTGGTGGTAAATGATTCCCAGATATAGAAGCAATTATCACTCGCTCCTCTATTACATGTGTAAGGTGGTGTGACGTCACAGCAACCTGGCAACTGACTTGAACCGTAAGTTTATTCATGGCAACGATAAGGAAGCAGTTCTATAGACAAGTGGACAAAGGGATAGAAAGGATAGAAAACACCTAAATGTATATGCAATTATTTCAATCAGTGAGGGATCAGTTGGGTATTTTCTTGATTAATCAATTTGTTGTTTTGTCCATCAAAACTGTGCAAGATATTCAGATTTAAGAGAATGAATTGTAAAAAAAAACAAAAACCCAAAACAAATGTACAAGTTAATTCCGAAAGTAGTCATTTATTTAGTAATTGGCTAAATATCAGTTAATCATTGAAACCCAACAAGTCCATTGTACCCACAGAGTAGAAACTTTGCGTAATCTGAACGGATTAAAAGGTGAGGTAGCTGCAGATTATTGTTTTATCTGACAGGATTAAAGAAAAAGTAAATAAAAGGTGGACCCACAACCTTTTCAGACTCTCTTTGAAGTAATAGTACGTGTGTTTGTCCAGGCCTGTGGGTGTTTTCTTGTTTTAAAAGGGCACCGAGCTAATGACGCCATTATTAATCCCAATGAAGAGACAGACGTTCAGAGAAACATTTCACAGACTCCGCTCTTTGAATATCACTGCGTGATGCAGACGTCGCAGCAGCAGCCGAAAGGCCAAACTGTACGTGTTAATCACTTCATTACATATCGCACCCCCCCCCACACACACACACACGCACGATTCGACACCAGTTGTGCAAAAACCCGACCCTGAAGTGTTGTGTGTCGACTCAACTGTGAACAACTGCAATCATCGGTCACTTATTACAGCAGAGGGGACGTTTTAAAGCGGAGGACGTGGCTCTCTGTAGGTTCCATTCCAGATAACTCAGCAAATATGTAAGGGGTTTCCAATTTACAAAGATAGTAAATCTGGAAACTAGGCCTTTTTTCTCCTTCTGGGATGACTGTGCAGAGAAACCAGTGAGTGCACGGTGTATTTAATTGATATTGATACATTTGCAACATATTTTGACACCCCGTTTCATGCAGAATTTGTTTTATGATGTCGCTTAAGCGTTATTTTCATTACATCCAAACAAGTGCATTGCATTGTACTCAAATTTGTTACTGTATACTACTACAGTAGAGCTGAAACAGTTACCCGATTTTAATTGAATGTCAACTATTTTGATAGTCGATTAATCGCCTTGACGCTTTTTTCATGACCAAAGCGAGATTTCTGATTGTTTTCAGCTTCTTAAGTGTGAATATATTCTTCGTTTCTTTGCTCCAGATAACTAAATGATAAGAAATCATTTAAAGTGACTCATTTTTGGTTTGTGGACAGAAACAGGACATTGGAGAACACGGTCCAGGTTTGACAAACCTGTCAACGTTTTTTTAACGATTACACGATTCATCGTGGAAAATAAATCGACAGATTAGTCGATTATGAAAACATGGCAACCGGAGGCGGCAGACGACAGACCCCGTTCACACAACGAACCTCTGTTGGTCATATTGGCAAGTGCGGAAACACAAACAGACAGACACACAGAGCCACTAAAAACATGACTTCACTAGCTGCAGTTCTAGTAGACAATCTACATGTAGGAACTCCCAATATTTGCCGTTTTATTTTGTTAAATGTAGGAAGTGGGGAAAGTAAATCGTAAATTCTGAGCTGTCTTGAACATGCAATCACTTACTCTTCTACAGCACTGGTCACTTTGTCAATTCGCTATTCAGTGTTGTTCCTATCGCTCCGTCAATGGACGGAATGACTGCACTGAATACCAGAAACACAAAATAAAAACTCTTTTTTCCCCCACATAAATGCTTTACTCAGCAGATGGTGATCAGAGCACATGCCTGCCAGGCTGCAGTCATCATGTGTGCCATGTGGATTTATTTTAAGATAGAAGAGGAAAAGCAAAGCAAACACAAATGGATTGCACTGATAACAATAACTGTTTGATACCAGTATCACTATTAGTATGGAACTCTGCATTAGTTGCTCACTAATTTACAGCTTGCATTCCAACAGGTCTCTTTTTGCAATATGAAGTTGTTTATCGCAGACGCACTCAACGGTGACATTATCGCTATTGTAAGCCATTTATTGCGTCTTGTATGAGTTCCCTTGCAATTCCCGCCATTAGTGAGGCATCACAGACGCTTAAAATTGATCCGCACTAATCAGTTCTACACTTCTATTGATGCGTTCAATACTGAATTGTTTTTGGACTTCTTGCTTTTAAAGCTTTTGTCCACATTGTGCCACATCAGCCTTTAAATCAAGCAAGTCATGGCCCATGCAGAAATGGTTCACTGCAGGTGGCTGCAGGGCGATGGCTGCCATAATGTTTATAAATGTATCACGGGCAGTCTAGACAGAAACGAGTGCAGGGGATTATTGTCCCCAATAGTGCAGTCAAAGGAGCCATTCAAAAGATAAATCATCCTTTTCCACCAAACATTAACAGTCTCTTCACAGATAGCAAACACAAAAGGCCGGTCAGTCACCGGCCCTGTCTGCCAGACGATTCTTTGCCAATTCATGAGGTTTTGATCAGTCTCATCTTCCCTCCCAATCCAGGAAGAGTTCAAAACGAATAATCCCCTGCTTCTCATGCGCCAGTTTTGGAGTCGCTGTGATGCAGTCGGTGGGGTAAATAATGCATTGAATCCCATCAGATATGCTTCTCTGGTGGGGAATGTGTATGTGAATATGAATCCACAGATGTTTTTTTTTTTTTTTTTTTATCCATACGGACTCAGTGTTTTTGGGAAATACCACCCTTGCATTTTCAAAGTCTGGCAAAATGATGTCAGGGTTTGTTGAGGTTCCAAGAAATAGCCTCTGCTCTCTAACCTAACCCTTAGCACTGTTAGACATTATGTAATTTAATACTAATGCGCCACTTCCTGTCCGCTTTTATTGTATTTCAGTGGTACATATACAGCATTTGTATTTGTTCTGCTTTTTGTTTTGTTTTCTGTGTGTGATGTGTAAAGACAAAGGAAAAGATCACTTGGGGAAAGTTGTGTTTCCATGTCACGAATGCGTCAGTTATCTGCTTTCAGGACATGACCAGGTAAATGATGTTTGCGTTGCTGTTGTGAGTCAAAGTCCTCATCTGTGAGACACATCAGTGAATTGATCTGTATTATGTGTATTCAAGTGAAATGACTCAACTCCCGGTAGAGTTTTCATACAAACAAAACCCACTTTTCATCCATTTTCCTGTCAAATTTCATCCACACACTCGTCAACACTTTCTTTTTCTTGATACA
Source organism: Solea senegalensis (assembly GCF_019176455.1). NCBI lineage: Eukaryota > Metazoa > Chordata > Actinopteri > Pleuronectiformes > Soleidae > Solea > Solea senegalensis. The sequence continues at coordinate 32,764,202 of NC_058021.1, read as the reverse complement.
CATTCTCTATTAAAAAGCCCCCTGCTGCTAATCTTCTATTGTAGCCATCTGGTCTCTTTGCACAGGAAGGATTTCTGTCTTAACACTGTTGTTGCATTGTGGAGCTCAAAAGACACTGAATCTGATTCGAGCGTCCAGACTGGGACGCGTCCATGTGGCGCTGCACTTCAAAACCACCTCCAAATGTGGAGGTGAAGCACATTTCACTCATTCGCCATCCGGATTAAAAAAAAAAGGAAAACAGTTTGCATGTGACCCCCACCCATTTGAGCTGCCAGCCTGAGCGAGGCTCCACAAGCCATATGGTTGTGCTGACTTAAATAGACTGCCAAACAAATGGTACGAGCCAATCAGGAGACACGTGGCAAGAGCCAGCGGGTGTTTTCAATTTACTCATGATCACCTGGCAGGTCACATGGTAATCAATCTGAAACTGATGACACCTGGCAGGCATACTGCCTGACTGACTTTGAACAGGGGGGAAAAAGGAGGAAACGGTTGAACCCATACATAGCAACGCTCAGCAATGCCAACAGTAAACGAGAGGCTTTCGTGATTTCTGGCCCGTTGTCGTCGAGCATTTCCATTTTGAATTTGTTTTTATTTTTTTAGCGTTCATTGCTTACAGTGTGACACGGAGCGGTCTGAATCACATTATTGCATTAGAGTGATTCATCCGCTGCCTGCGCTGGCAGTGACGAATGGGCGGCAAAGCGTTTTCCTTAAGGAACACCAGGCACTTTAAAAGGGAAGTTAATGCACAGCAGAGCATTAGTGTAACGTTGACTTCAGGAAAACACAAGTAGCGGTACATTTGTCTTCATTACATTAATCATAATTCGTCATCGTTTATTTATTTTTTTTTCGTGGAGGCTCGTTTGTCACGTTTTAAGGTTCGATCATGTATCATACGTTAGGAATGGGCGTGATTTGCGCATATTCATAACCGCCTTGATGGTTTCCTGCTGTCGTGTAGTGTTTTTCACAACACAACAAGTCATCAAAATGCTCACTGAAACTTTGCTCTCGGATATTTTCCTTGGATTGTTTAGCTTACTCGATGTTTGCCTTCAGTGTAGTTGAGGAAAAAGATGCAGAGGTTTTAAAGAGAACAAATGCTGCTGCAGGGAAGTGAAGACGGGAATATTCCCAATATCTGCAAAGAATATTTTTTCATAGCCATGGAAGTAAAGTCATTTGATTGCCAATATGATGCCTGAACAGTGAATGGTGGATTTTCCATGTCACACTTGTGAGTTTGCACAGAGGATTTTTCTTCTTTAAATAAAAAAAAAAAAAAAACAGCTTTTAAGGATGAACTGTCATTGTGTAAGCGCTCTGCGTTTCTGCCTGGGATCCTGGAGGCTGCCTCTGAGTATTTTATTTTGTTCTCTGCTTAAAAGCGTCGCGGTTGGTGGAAGTGCCGTTTGGTCACATTCCGGAGGTTTCAGCTTCTTCAATGGGGGGAAAAGTGTCTATTTTATTCACCTGGGCGCAGCCTTTATCGCGCTTATTTCCCTCTAGATTTACACTCGATGCTTTAGGCATTTCACTGACACTTTCATACCCGACGTACACACAGTAAATCAGTTAACAGTCAGCAGAATAAGTGTGATGACAGACAGACATGGGGATTTAAGTTTGTCTGTTGAGACAGCGTCTCTGGCAGATTTTTACTCTCTGCTAAAAATTCTGATGGTACAAAAAGAAAAGTACTCTCTTATAACAAATACTTCTAAAAAAAATGGTATCTGAATCCTTTACATATCACAACATGGCCATAACCAATGATTTGGAAAACCTAGTGCTCCAACATGACTAGTAAATATTCTGTTACCATAAATAAATAAAAGCAGGGTGCCCACACCTTGGTTGACATCAAATTCAATGGCTTTTCAAGGCCTTTCCAGGACTAATTCCTTCAAATTCAAGGACTTGTATGTGCTGACGCAGCTTGAGATGCGGAGGGCAACTTGTAAGAGCCGCTTCGTCCATGATGGCGTCCACTTTTATTGATTTGCAGCATGCTCGGCATCTGGACAAGTGATTGTCCTTTCGGGATTTTGGACAAACTGGTGGCTGTAATTTTCTTTGGTGAGATCTTGGAATTTGTATTTCCCAGGCATGACGTCGTCATTTGCACTAGAGATGTGCTGATAAAATTTTTTCCCTCCCGATACCGATTCCGATACTCGTACTGTCGGTATCGGCCGATACCGAGTACCGATACCGATACCAGTGAGTTAAAAAAAATAAATCATACTATGCCTGCGTGTGATACTGTGATATGATTATCATTGTGGTAAGGCCTTGCTCAGGTTAAACCCTTTGTAAAACATGGAAGCCATTTATTTTTATATTTATTTTTAAATAGAACAGTATAAAAAACAGTAGTGCAACAGCAACTTAAGTAAATGTAGGAATATGTGCAGCCATTATGTACTAAAATAAAAAGGCATTTAAATCTTTAAATAGTGCAGTATCGTGATATCGGATCGGTGCCTGGACTCCAGTACTCGCCGATACCGATACCAGCATTTTCGGCAGTATCGGAGGCTTTTCCGATTCTGGTATCGGAATCGGAACAACTCTAATTTGCACTCTCCTGCTTAACGTTACTCGCTCATTGTTCTGCACGGGATCTCACGTCAACTCAACGTTTGTCCCGCGGAGGCCTCGTCTACTCACATCAAGCAACGCAGGGCATGAGCCAGTAGGTGGCGTCATAACAAACAAGGGAGACGTTGACCTAAATATCAACTTCTTTCTTGCACAAAATGCAAGCACTTTCAATGACCCATGTCTATTTAGGTCTAATTTTCTTTCAAATTCACAGACTTTCAAGGATTTCATGGACCCGTGTGGGAACCCTCTCATTTTTACAGTCTGTGCTGTGAAACATTTATGCAATTTTATTTCAATTAATTTCAAATTCAAATCAGTTTCGAATTTTATGTTTGTTTTTTTCCAATATCCAATCCAGTGATTCCTAGTATTGAAAGTATTGGACCAGTATCAATAACAATACAGTACCTACACTGAGTGTTGTATCGGCTCCTCCAATACTGTTTAGACAAATCCACCAATCGTATCAGTATTCTTGTCTTTACCATAGAATGAAACCGCTGTGCCCAGACATTCACCACATTTTAAATGATTTCGCAACATAGATTCCAATACAGAAGCTATGTAGCAGCTGATGAGCGACCTCGAGGCGTTGCGCTGATCAAAAACGTGGGCGTGCCGTGCGCCTGTCAGTCCTGCTCAGCCCTCACATGTTTTGCTTGGACATGGAAATGTGAGATGGATGTTAATTGGACCGTGCCAGCGATTTCTTGATAGTGATAGGGAGAGTGAGGGTGTGGGTTGTGACGGGGGAGTGGGTGGACAGGGCGTCCCTACTGACTCACAGGTCTGAGGTGGATTAGAGCCGAGCTCTGAGTGACTGTGTTCACTCGACTCAAGAAACCACACTTCGGTAAACCTCTACTTGAAAGTCAATACTGAATGCCATTAACGAGCAACAGTGTTTGACCTAAAGATGTATATCATTCTGTTTCACCGTCCAACGTAGAGGGTGTGTGGATCTGAGTGTGCACAGCAAAGAGAATAGTGTAAACACAGTGTCCCTTTCTCACGCCATCTCTACTCGTATTCCAGCTGCGTTGAGTGCAAGCAGATTTTCTTAGAACAGTCTCCAGAACTGTGATGGAGCCATTCACTTTGTTAGATTTGCAATGGGCAGTAGATCTACTCGGTTAAAGCAAGCCTTCCTCATCTACTTGATATTCATTTTTGGCTCCAACTCCTAAATTGAACTAAATAATGAGCATCGTCAGTTATGGTAACCCAACCTGCAGCTTTATTTTTTACAATACTTGGTATCAGTATTGGTCTGATACTGGTCAAAGTTACTGATTTGGATATCATCATAAAAACATTAAATCCTATATGATCTGTAAACCCTGATTATGACATAGATGCTGTTAAGAGAGATGCCTGCTCCCATGAGATGTCTTACTAACAGCAACGCTGTTTAAAAGGAAAAGTCTATAATGGACTGAGATTGGTATGAGTAGGAATACAAAGGAGCAGACACAGAAATTTAGTTTGGTTTGCCAAGATAGATTGGTAGACACTTGGTGTAGATGTTCCGTATCGATCCCAAAAGTGGGAAATCCTTAAAACAATTTGCCACTGGGATTTTGCAGTCCAGTGGAGGTCAATACGAGGCACTTAATTTGTCCGAACAGTTTTCCAAGACATTGAACCCACAAGCAAATCGCTCGGCAGACAGACTTCCTACACAGAAAGGCAATCCCAAAATACGAACATCACAAAGAGATAAAACACACAAGGATTTACAACAGTGAGTCCAACACCACAGAGGCACATGTAGTAATTTACAAGTCCATTTATAAGTCCATAAACAAGTCAAACTCGCCTATTTCTTGTACAATAAAACGGCTGTTCACAAGTCAAATGTCTCCTGGAGCTCAACGCCAAAGCAAACATCCTTCAATTTGTGAAAACATTAGGTCAACGTCGTCCTAGATGGGGCTTTTCTTTCATTAATTAATCAGGACGTTAAACGCTGGGTTAATTAATGTGAAAGTACTTGATTGTAGCAGTGCTTACACACAGGGCGGCATTCATCACATTTCTATGGCAAAAGTCCAAGAAACGCTACTAAATATGAACAAATGACACGCTCCAAAAAAGTGGGCAAATGGTAATTTATTCCCAAATTGACGTGGCAAAGTAAAAGAACAAGCCTTGAACTATCAAAATAACAATGGAATCCCCACAGGTGAAACAAAAATTGTGCCATAATCTCACAAGTGAGAAAGTCGTGATTTTCACGTTCTGTCACGTCTTTGTTTTATTTCATGGCAACGCGATCGTTTAGACGCGGACAGTGTTTGTGTCGGTGTGCAAAGAGAAAGTAACACGAGTGTGAAATCACGACTGAGCTCAGCCCACACAACACACCGTTCACCCGCACATCCCCCCCCATCCGTCTCTGCCGTCTACATCACCAGCTTGTTCGTTATTGGCGCGGTGAGGTGGCAATCTCCGCCTCCCGACGCCACAAGTGTGTGTTGGCACCTGAGGAGCGGCGTGGCGAGAGCATCTGCGACTCTCCTGCACTTTCAACCTCTCGTGAGAGAAATCTACCTGGCAGTGAGAAACAGCGAGCGTATCTGTGTATGAAATGCCAATGTGAATCGCCCTGGCCCCACTACGTGGATGAGAGCACAGAGCCCTCCCCACCCATCCTTACTGTAAAACCCACCTGCTCTGTGTGTGTGGGAAAAAAACCGTGGAGAACTGCCAAACTCCAGCAGCCTCAGCCTGAATTTAGACTCCTCAGACACAAAGAGAACCAAAGTAGCTGCAGGGGATGTGAATACATTTGCGTTCCGGAGCCACCTTCCCCTCTTGTGTTTTCTCTTGTTCCATTAGGCACAGAATGACTTCAATCCCAAAAGCATTAGTGGCTCGCCCAAGTGGTGCTGAAATGTTTAGTCAATTAATTGATTAGCAGAAATTTGTTCACACTTAAAAGTCATAAATCCCTGAAGTCTTTTTTTTTTTCTTAAAGACAATACGCTTCTTAAAAGAAAGGATTTGGGGCATTTTTATTTTAATTTTTATAGTGCTAATAAGATGACTTTGTGTCTTTTAAGGTAAACACGCCCTGCAACCACATCACAAAGTCCTTGAAAATGCCCTCAGTAGTCGGAATAATTTCACTCTTCACAGGCTTTCAATCAATATGAGCGGCCTTGGCCTGACCGTCTTAAGAAAACCAGTATTTTGTTAACTAGTAATAAAAAAAAAGTTACCCAACAATATTTTTTACAATTGAACTTTTTATCATTGAATTCTCATATCTAGTGATTAGAACTTAAAAAAAGTCACACATTACTGGTTCCTTCCATCATTTTATGTCATAAATGAATGGATTTATTATATGTTGGCTTTGGACTCAATCCTGCAATTTTGATCATTTATTCCATTCCATTTCAGGCCTAATGTGACCTAAAAGGTAATTATGATATAAAAAAATAACAAGTTTCAGCTCAGTTGATATTGATAATTATTGCAATAAAATGCCATGTAATTACAGACTCAGGAATAATAATAATAAACTCAAAATCTAAAGGTTTGCTGAAGTGTGCGTTTGCACAGTGCATTGACCTCATATCAGTATAAAGTGAATCACATGTTTCGTTTTTTTATATTAATAACCAGCCCTGACTCAAGTAATTGATTAATCAGGGAAACAAAGTGGGATAAACAACAGATTTACTCCATAAACCATGAATAATCACGGGCCGAATCCTCATCATCGAAGCATTTTCCCAGGCTTGTCTTTGATGGACCTGTGTCTGCAGTGCTGTGGTTGCATGTGACGGAGATGATGAAAAAAACAGTGGCTGCGTTTTCCCCACAGCGGCCAGCAGATGGGCGCTGTCTGCTCCATCCTCTGTGACGAGAGCTCAAAGACTTCAACCATTAAACACACAACAGATGGGACGCTCTCCTTCTCCCAGCCAGCTCTCATTAAGCAGTCAAACAACATATAGCGGGGACGACGAGAGCTGGCACGTCTTCAAATTTGACACCGTAAAGAAGACAGAGGACGGACTCCTCTTTGGCAAATGTAATTAAGGATGTTTAACCCCACCGGTGGCTCACGTCTCGCGGAACCTTTGCCCCTGCAAAGCTGCAACGGGGTGTCAGGTTTTCCGCGATAATCAAAGCTGAGCGTGAAGACAGATGGTTGTTCGGGGGGCAGCTGACTGGAGCGATGAGTTGCCGTTGACTTTTGGATACATGGTGGGAGGAGGTGACTGACGCACACCATCCTGCCCACATGACTCAGTGGGAGTCACTATTGCACTGGGCCTAATTACCTCCAGACCTAATCTGTGTTTAAAAAACCCTGCTGCTTATTGCTTTTAATTACCCACAAGTGTATTGGAAGAGACTGTGATGGAAAGTTTGGAGCATTTTGTCTGCATGACAGTAGTTGGTAAAGGGTTGGGTGATTATTATATCCCAATACTTCAGTTTCCGTCTTGTCTTGCTATAAAACGATGTTTTTGTTATTTATGTGACAAAGAGTGGAAAGATTTACACACGGCAGCTTTTTCAATTCACCTCCCTCTGCTTTGCTCAATGTCTCTATGATAAGCCACGCCCCCCTGAGAGAGTGAACAAGGGGAGGAGAGAATGAATGAGAGCGATCTTTGGTAAAGAACCGGAGCGATGAATGTGGGAAAAGAGCGTTTCCCAAACCTCAGTATGATCATGTTCTAACACTGAAGTAATTCTGTTTTGACACTTTCTTATTGACAGTATATGGAGCAAAGCAACCAGGCAATGTTCACATTGAAGAATACAATCAGTCCAAATAGTTCATTCATGTAATTTAATTGTTGCGGCCGCAATATTTACTCAAAAGTAAGGATGGGAACTTCAATATATTAGTCATTTCTTATGTTGTGTTTTTAAGTGGCATTAGGGCTGCAACTAATAACGATTATTTTGATAATCGATTCATCTGTCGATAATTTTTTCGGTTCATCGATTATTAATCGGATTAAAATGGAAAACAAACAACAAAAGGGAAATATTGCTTAAGTTTCTGTTATGAAGAAATAAAGGATTTAATTAATTAAATTATAGTCAAACGTATCCTCCTTTTTTCTGCGAATTTGTATTGCATTGGTTTTCAGGCCAATTCAAACAAAAACAAACTCAATGAACAGGAAAAACCCTCTGTTTTCTTCAGCCTTGTTGATGGATAAATTAACTTGCTACGGACTTACCGTGTATTAGAGTTGTTCCGATTCCGATACCAGTATCAGAAAAGCCTCCGATACTGCCAAAAATGCTGGTATCTGTATCGGCGAGTACTGGAGTCCAGGCACCGATCCGATACCACGATACTGCACTATTTAAAGATTTAAATGCCTTTTTATTTTAGTACACAATGGCTGCACTTTTTGTTCATTTGTTATTTATAATTATTCCTACATTTATTAAAGTTGCTGTTGCACTACTGTTTTTTATACTGTTCTATTTAAAAATTAATATAAAAATAAATGGCTTCCATTTGCTGTATTCATTCATGTTTTACAAAGGGTTTAACCTGAGCAAGGCCTTACCACAATGATAATCATATCACAGTATCACACGCAGGCATAGTATGATTTGTTTTGTTTTTTTAACACACTGGTATCGGTATCGGTACTCGGTATCGGCCGATACCGACAGTACAAGTATCGGAATCGGTATCGGGAAGAAGAAAATGGTATTGGAACATCTCTACCGTGAATCTCCTTCACCCGTGGCTCCGACATGTTTATGTAATCATAGCTTGGGTCAGCCATTTTTCAAACACTTCTTCCAGAATCACGTCACATGAGCTACACAAGGCGTGGCATTGGTTCTTTTCTTCTTCTTCTTCTTTTACCGCGGTCTGCATCCAGCTTAATGGCGCTTAATGCCACGGCTTTGGTTGGCTTACTGCCCCACATTAGGGGGTAGATTATTAGATTAGTCGGCAACTATTTTAATAATCGATTTTCCATCCATCCATCCCAAAAACAATCCCTAAAATGTTAATAACAGTCCTAAATAGGGTTTGGGTGATGGATGGAGTAGAGTTGGAAAAGGTGTCACAAGCTTGGACAGTTTTTAACTCGGAAAAAAAAATTCCACTCAGCCGGGATTCCCTCCTCGTTGTTTTTCGAGTAACATGCGGAAACACAGCAGTCAGCTTGGATGAAGCCCAGCATTGCTGGCACCTCTCTCTAACCTATTTGTCTCCTCCAATTTCGGTGGAACCTCGAGGGTGTGCCACACAGTCAGGGGGGGATTGCCTCGCTCGCGAACCTGATCAGACTAATCTGCTTCCTTTCACCCAACAACAAACTGGGTCAGTTTGCCCTGATTCACTGCAGGGGTAATATGCTTATTGACAAAACAGGTGCAGATCAATGCAATTTTTTTCCCTTTGCAGTTCTGGCAGCACTGACTGTCGCTGTCACCGAGCATTCATTCACAGAGCACGTATTATAACCAGATAATATGAATACCATGAATATTTATTACGGACTTTGGCTCTCCTGGAGCTCTTTTTCTTTTTTTTTTACTTTATTTACTGGTTTGTCTTCTGTCTGCAGGGTTAATCCATAACTGTCAAAGTGAATTCCCAAGGATGAAGCCACTCTGGTGACAGATTTAGCGTTTATGTTTATGCCCCATATGTGGCTAATCCAGCAAGATAAAGGACAAGATGAGTCATGTGACTTCACTTCTATTCGGTGTTCCTTGAACCTCTTCTTGTTTGTGGTGTGCCTGCTTTTACAGAGCGACGTAAATCAACACTGGAAATACACTGATTACAAACTATTAAACCACCAATGATTGGGTTTTACACCCAATCATTTCCTAAACGTGGTGTTTGTTCCGATGTTCACTGTGGAGGACATCGCGACATCTTGAGGGAGTACGATAAAAACAAACCATGACTCATTTGCTCTCTGAATCTACCCTGGATGAAAGTTCATGACGTTGTCGAATTCTCCAGCTCACCATGATCGGCAAAGAAGCCGTGAAATTCACAAAGCCACATAAAATAAACCCGGAGAAACGTCTTTCTTCTGTAGACGAGATGGGAACACACAGGATGTGTGTTTCTAAAAGCTCCGTCTGATTCAGCAGAAACAAGAGAAAAGAAAACATAAATTCACGTCCGGGCCTCAGAGAAACATTTCACAGCCTTGTTACCAACACAAACACAACACATTTTTTTTTTCTTTTTTTTGCTGTGTCACTAATTTCCTCCTCTGCGGTTTGTGCTCTCCTGTATTCGCTGTAATCCTCTTGTTTACTAACCTGAGCTCAGTGAAACATTACCCAGGACTACACGCGACAAGCAGACATGGTGAATGTGTGAAATGAAGTGTTTGTTCTCTTTCCAGTCGAAGAGTCAACAGACTCTTAACGCCGCGTTCTTCCTCCTCCTCCTCCTCCTCCTGACAGACCGCGGTTCAGTGATATGTGTTTTGACCTGGGCCCCAGTCTTTCCTGATCTGGTGTTTGACATCAGTACAAAGCTGATGCTGTGAAATTGAATGCAGCGGGTGAGCTTTCAGCGGGAGGCCAAAACATTAGCTCTTAGCACCGAGTGGCAGGAGCACGTTGTCTTACTTTCGTCCCCTCAGACTGAATTGCGTGCTCAACATGTCACTTTACACCCCGTGCAGTCTCATCACCGGCTGAACACTGAAAGTTTCCATCCTTGCATTACAGTAGAGTCGTTCAGTTTTGACTCAATATAACAGTAAATAATGGAAGGAATCACAATTGATCACATCCCTGATGGCTTTGTTCTTTTTACTGGATTTGTCATTTGACTATTGCCAGCTACAGTGTCTACAGCGATTCCCAAAACCTGGTTGTGGGAAATTGGGTGGTGGGAGATTGGTGGGCGATATTTCCAGGGGCTACCCAAACACATTTTTTCTAGGGATGTTCCGAAATGAAAATTGTCGGCCGAAACCGAAAACCAAAAAATCAACGCCAAAAGAAATGATTATGCCAATTCTGTACCATTGTTTTTTTAAAATGTAATTTTGCTGTTCTGGCTGGGACTGTGTGTTCTTACCTCACCGAATTGTATAGATTAATATTCATGCTTCAAAGAATCAATCAATTATGAATCTGTGAAAGAGACTTTCCACCTTTGAATAGGTGCTGTTCCACCGTGTACCGGCTGCAGTTTTTGCATCCGTGCGTCATCACAACTGTTTCGGTGATAAAAGTTTTCATCGTTGCATCTCTAAGTTGCTAAACGACGCACAAATTTGCTCTTTAGTCACAAGTTATATTATGATTTGGTCCCAATATTGAAAGTTTGGGAAATGCAGCCATAGAATAATGACGTTTTCCACAATCTGGTTATGAACTTAGTCAAGCCACAGCAAAACACCCACAGCAGGAACAGAACCAGATCAAACTGAATTACAAAAGTATCTGCCTTATTTTGAACCCGCCAAACTCTCAGTGGCTGCCACTGTGCATAACCCATCCTGTTAAAAGCTGAACGTACACACACACACACACACACACACACACACATATAAACACGCCGCAGGCAGGAGGCAGCTCCGAACAATATCATCGACATAAAAGCGGCAAATCATTTCCATCGATGGAGCCACAGATGCTGCTGATTTCACGGCTTTCCTGAGATGCGGTTTGCTTCGAATCAGCATGATAATCAGACAATTAGGGAACTGATTGAAGGGAAGCCCCGGGAGGTGAAAGTGAAACCAGTGGAAAAGACATTCTCATTGTGACATCATATCGCCTGCATTCAGGTACCACAACTGTCTTTGGAAGGATCGAATTGTGAGGAACAAAGAGGAAAAGCTTTAAAATCCTTATCTTTTCTTCAGCTACAAAGGGGGAAAGTGGGATTCAGGAGTGGCTGCACACATGGAGATGAGAATCTTCTCCCAGATTACACATGTTTAGCGTCTCTGCTGCTTTAATCCGAGTAGACGTGGAAGCGACGAATGAGAGCGCCGAGCAGTAGGTACCAAGTCAACATCACCAACAAAGAGAGATGAGCTGCATAATTTGTACTGCAGATATGTTATATATGTACATAAAAACATGGGGATTAGTCGGGCACTTCTTCTAAATCTCCTAATCCACATATATGTGGAATTATTTATATTCATTTAAAAAAGAGGAAATTCAGCGATTATCCCTAAAAGTGTGTGACAGCCGTACGTTGCATTAATGTCTCATTCTGTCTCTAATGTTGTCACACGCATCGTAAGAGACGGGAGAGCAGCGGAAGCTTTTGAAGTGTGTCAGCTCCTGTATCCTATTAAATATCAAATACGCGTGTTTGTCCTCGCAGTCATCGGCAGCAAAGCTGCTATAGTGCATTGGACCAACTCATCTGAATTTGACGGGGGGAGGGTTTGTTGTTTTTTTTACCAAAGTGTTGACGCACATTTCTCTTTTAAATTCATCATAAAAGTTGCCTTCATATTAGGGCTGCCACGATTATGTCGACTATTAAAATAGTCGACAAAGTGTGGGAGCATTTTAAGAATTTATAAGAATTTTATAAGAAAACAGAAAACGTTTCACGGCAGCACGTTGCGGCTGACAACGGCGATGAAGAGGGGCCGTCGTCTCGGAAGCTAACTGGCTAGTTAGCTGCTAACGTTAGCGTGAACAGAGCGCTAACTTACTACTTACTCATATTGATAGCTGTAAACGTTATCATTAGTGATGGCGACTTGATTTATTAGCCTTAGCGCACATATTTCATGTGTTTTCTGTAACGTTATAACAGTGTAGGAAAGTTGAATACAGTTGTGAGTGCTGAGCACAAAATGCACTTTTGTTATATTTGAGTCAGTGAGACTAAAACTTTAATGATTCCTCAAGCGCCTACCTCATTGTAGCTATGTTTGATGCCAAAGAAAAAATTTAAGAAAAACCTTAAGTAGGCCTATTTATTTTTGTGTTGTTTAGGCTGGTGCCTTATCCGTTTACTCAGCTGTTTGCACTTTATGCTACAAGCATTACAGCATTAAAGGTTTAATGAACTATCATCTCAATTGTCTTCATTTTTAGTTAGCATATACCTTAAACACTTCAAGCTGAAAGCTAATGATTGTTATATAAGAGCAGCTGCATGCTGGTGCGATAAACTGTATGTTATACATTCAATTTACGTATGATCAGATTAGTCGACTAATCGGAGAAAATAGTCAGTGATTAGTCGACTATCAAAATAATCGTTTGTGGCGGCTCTACTTCATATCGTGACAACTGAACCAGACTGGTTTCCAGGACTGTGTTGCTGATACTGATAAGGATCCCAGTCCTTTTTGGTGTACTTCCTGCAAGCATCTTTATAAAGGATCGTTCAGAATCTTCCTGATACCATTTCAGTGCAATCGTGTTTGTACAAAACAAACTCTGTTTTTGGCCTTTTTCTCTTTTATCTTATAAGTATGAGTAGGTATAGGAGTTTGCATGTTCTCCCCGTGCGTGTGTGGGTTTCCTCCGGATTCTCCGGTTTCTTCCCACAGTCCAAAACGAGCAGATTCGGGGATTAGGCAAACTGGACACTCTACATTGACGGTAGGTGTGAGTGTGAGAGTGAACGGTTTGTTGTGTCCGTGTGGTCCTGTGATGGACTGGCGTTCACGGCGATAGACATGTTAAAATAAAAGGTGTAACTCTCTTTATGGGGGCCACACGGTAGTGTAGTGGTTAGCACTCTCGCCTTGCAGCGAGAAGACCCGGGTTCCCCGTGTGTGCGTGGGTTCTCTCCGGGTTCTCCGGCTTCCTCCCACAGTCCAAAAACATGCAATGTGGGGATTAGGTGAATTGGACACTCTAAATTGACCGTAGGAGTGAGTGTGAGAGTGAATGGTTGTTTGTCTCTAGTTGTGTGTGGCCCTGCGATGGACTGCGAACTGTCCAGGGTGTCCCCCGCCTATCGCCCGATGTAGCTGAGATTGGCACAGCACCCCCCGCGACCCTCGAGTGGAGAGTGGAGTTAGATGATGACTGACTGACTGACTCTCTTTATGGACCAACCTGTCCCCAGAAGTACAATTCACAATCTCAGAAACTGTATGGACAAGAAAAGGATGAATGTACAAGGAAAATCTCAGCTGACCGTGTTATTTTGGAAAGGAAGGGGGTAATAATTGAGTTAGTAGGAGTCACAAATATTAGTTCATCTTTATGTAAAGCAACTTCAATGAGATTTTTTCACACTGAAGGGCATCTTGCATCAGCAGCAAGGTCAAACGACGCAATTTTTCTCTCGTCAAATAATCCGAGCTGTGAGGAACGATTTCATGCTTCAGTGGCACTTAAATAACTATCTAACTCTCCGTGATGCCTACTCGTCAAAGACAACAGAGCTGCGTGATGCACATTCATGCAACGATAACACGAGGGCTCCAGTCCAGTGCTTGCTAACACAGAAATTCAACATCACTTGCAGTTATATATATAGAATTTTTTTTTTTACCACTTCAGTGCCACCTTCAATGTACAGTTTTGATTTGGAAAAACTGTTCCCCCCCGTGCTCCACGTCTGAGTGCATTGATGTCTGCCCTTATCATAGTAAATGTATTTCTTCCCACCACACTTATTATTCACCATGCCGAGACACACACTAAGCCTCCCAGTCTGCCTGGCTTGTGTTAAAACATCCAAGTCCCACCTTTTTTTTTTCCAGATATGTTTTAATGAACCCGAGTCATGGGGTTCTGACCTCATATAGCAGCATCGCTCGCCAAGTGACCTTATTGGCATGGACAGCCTTTTAATAGTACTCTGAGGCTTCATCCTCACGACTCCCTTCTTATTTTACAAGGCAGAAGTAAGCCCATCGCCTACATTACCAAGGCATTGAGCCAGGATTGTGTTTTAGGCATTTAGAACTTTATAAATGATGACACCGTTTTGGTTCTTGTCAACTGCAACTCTACTATCAGCTGTGTACAAAATCTGGAAAAGCTCCTGAACAAATGTCCCTGTTTCCCGTGAATCGTATTTTATGAAACCAAGCAAGCAGCTGCAGAGGAGAATGGTCACATGATCTACTTTTTTTGGGACATATTAGCATCGATGCCGGTGACCTAACTATAGATTAACAATGGGAAAAAAAAAATTTTTGTATGCTTGTTATGCGCCAATGACACCAGAACAAATTCCTTGTATGTGCAAATCGTACTTGGCAATAAAGCTCTTCTGATTCTGATTCTGATTCTGAAATGCGGTCAGCAAATCGCAAGAAGGCTACAACGATCACAGTCTGACCCATCTGATTCTATACCATATTGTCAGTGGTTTTACCTGTATCTTTAAGTTCTAATCCTTGTGTCCTGGTATTTCAAGTTCTCAAGTTCCACTCTGTTTTAAAACTGTTCTTCACCTTGCTCACCAAATTGCGATCTGCCAGAAAGATCACAGTCAGATATCTGCCAGAAATCTTTCTGTCAAAGCACTTGGAAATATATTTGTGTCATCTGCATAATGACAAACAATGGCAGGGATACACAGACACAGTTAGACTTTACGTGTACAACCTGCAATTGAATTGGAGGGAATTAATGGACATTTAGCTGCTTTATCGCTAACTCTGTGTTCCTCTCTCCCTCAGGAAATCCAGAATGGCTTCAGGGATTAACCTCTACTCTCGGTAGAAACACGGAGAACTTCACGTCCATGTGTGCAGCATCTCACAGCCTGGGAAATTCCATAATGTAAACGCGTCTTGGTCTCTTGATTTTTTTAATAAACCTCTCTGCTTCGAGCCATGAACCTTAGAGGAGCTACCAGGACCACCGTTTCCTTTGTTTGGATTTAGATTCCCTCTTTTGCCTGGACTACTTCACGAGCCCGCAGCGGTGGCTAGTAGTGGTGGCGGCGGCTGCAGCGGCGGCAGTGGTGGCGGTGGCGGAGGAGGACCTCGCTCCTTTGGAATAATACGGGGATAACTTTACAAAAGCACACATCGCCATGAGGATATCCACCACCTCCTGTATTTGTCCCTTTCTGGTCTGCCTCTGCTTCATCCAGAGGTGCTATGGTGCGAGCCACCATGTTCCCGCTAAAGTGCTCTCCAAGAACCAGACCAAATTGGCTAATGGTGAGACAGAGGTGCACCACAGACCTAAACGTGGCTGGATCTGGAATCAGTTCTTTGTTTTAGAAGAACACATGGGACCAGATGCGCAGTATGTGGGAAAGGTAGGTACTTTTCTGAGCTTTGACCCCAGGGAAGATGCTTTTTAACAGCTTACTTGGCATTTAAGTCTTGTTTATTGAGAAATGGGTTAGAACAGGAGAAGGTAGTTTGCCACATTGGCAGTGCACATGCTTTTCCTTCTTCTGATGTGGAAATGAAGTTCTCATTTGTGTGTGCGCCTTCTTTCCTATCATCACAAAGTCTGACCGATTTCCTCTCATGATAATGCCCAAAAAAAAGTCTTTGATTCTCTGTAATTAAGGAGCACTTCTCAGCATGGCGGTCACTCCGGGACGCCGGCAAAGCAAGAGTGCAGTGAGTTTGAAAGTGAGAGTCGCCCCCTTACACGGAGCCGTCTTTGAACAGAAATATTACATTTGGTTCTCTCTGCGGGCAATAATCCCAGATTTGATCTCTTTGTGAGAAATGGAGCGGCGCGGTAAGAAATCGAAGAGTCGTCCAATGGGGACAAAGTGTCTCATAGTTAGAGAATTTTATGAATGTAATATCAGTGTCATTTCCGAGTGAGTGATGGCACCTTCAGTGGAAAAGATAGTGATGGGCGTTAGGGGCTGTCACCTTTTTACAGCAATCAAATCCAAATGAATGTTAGATGATATATTATATCCTGTTCCTTCAAAGATATTATTTGACTCTCACTGTTAGTCTTGTGTTCCCCATTTTCACTGCGGAAAAAACACATTTCTTGTTGGATTCAAAGTGGACCTAATGACAAGGTGCCCTCTGCTGGACCATGATGCACTTCTAGGCTGTGTATTCTGAGCTCAAACAGACAGTCCTAGTGGGTGTTCCTCCCGCTCGTTCGGGAGTTAAGGAGGAGAGTGGTTGTTGGGCGGTTGCCGGTGACATTTATGTTTGCTCCACAATAAGCCACAGGGAGCTGGTTAAGTCCTCTGCTTGCAGATTGCCTGCCCCTTATCTCCTGAAATGTGAAAATGTATTTCTCCGCTGCAGTGATCATTATTCTAGGCACTCAGGCACAGGCTAATCCTCTCAACTGCACTGCAAAAGGGAAGAATATGAGAAAGGCAGGACGCTCCTGTGACTGCACACATGTCTGTATTTTCAACAACAGCAACTGTTTGAAGTAGGGGGAAAAAGAAAGGGGGAAAAAATAGAATGACAAGCTGGGGATGAAGGAAAAAATATCACTTTCAGACACAAATGTGTATGGGTTGTTGTTGTTGTTTCGATAAACTTGGGTTTTTACTCACAAATGTCCTCGTGAGGCTGACAAAGAGGCAAAGAAAGGCTATTTATTGGTGAAGCATGTTTTTGCTAATATTATTTGATGCATGAGTGAACCGTTAAATCCCACGGCGCTGACAAAAAAACCCACAATCCCTCAGTGTTTTTGTGAGACGTACTTTGTGTTCCGAGTGTTACACAACAGACCAAAGATTTTCTCGCACCATATTCGCAGCGTCAGTTCGCCGAGGCAGAAACTGCACTGAGACGTGGTTAGTCTAACATTAAATTCACCCGCCGCTGTAAAGTTCAGACTGTTTGGTTTTGCTGGTTGGTTGAACTCTCCTCCTACCTTAGGGGTGTTGTTGTTCTGTGTGTGTGTGTGTGTGTGTGTGTGTGTGGTGATAATAACAATAGCAAAGTAAACACAAACAGCTAATCCTGGATGATAATAAAGCACTGAGGAGAAACGTAAACATTATTAAGGAATCAATTTGACATGCATGTTTAAAGAGATGAGGTCTCCAGATGGTTAGCACAAAAAAAACATTTAATTATGTGGGTTGGGACTGGTGTGCTGTGTCCTAATGTGGCTGGGAGACAGAATGACCCTTAATTAGACCAAGACAGGAGAGGAGGAGGAGGAGGAGGAGGGAAAGAGGACGATTAATGTACCCAGCATACAGTGTGCACTGTGTTTTGTTCTTTCTATCGTTGCTTGATTAAAAACTCTGGACATTAGTGGGCAGCAAATGAGCATTTCCACCACAGGGAATTGACAGCATTTGATAATTGCTTTCATCAAAGAAAAGAAAAGAAAAAAAATACAATGACATATTTTTAAAATGGATGTTTCTTGATATGAGATGAGGAAAAAGAAAAGAAAAGAAAAGTGGAAATTGTAGTTATCACACGACAAGGTCAAACATAACACTGAGGATGAGCTACTGTGATACTTGGTGTTGGTCTCAGCCCAATAAAGAGTGCGTGCGAGTTATGAAGCGCGTGTGCGAGTTATAAAGCGTGTGTGCGAGTTATATAGAGAGCGTGCGAGTTATAAAGCGCGTGTGCGAGTTATATAAAGCGCACGTGCGAGTTATATAAAGCGCACGTGCGAGTTATATAAAGCGTGCATGCGAGTGGGTTATAAAGAGCGCCTGCGAGTTATAAAGAGTGCGTTCAAGTTATATAAAGAGTGCGTGCAAGTTATATAAAGTGTGCGTGTGAGTTATGTAAAGCGTGTGTGCGAGTTATAAAGCGCGCGTGCAAGTTATATAAAGCGTCGTGTGAGTTATATAAAGCGTTTATATAAAGCGTGTGTGTGAAGTTATAAAGCGTGTGCGAGTTATAAAAACGCAAGTTATAAGCGTGTGCGAGTTATATAGAGCGTGCGGGGTTATAAAAGCGGCGTGTGCGAGTTATATAAAAAGCGTGCGTCCGAGTTATATAAAGCGTCGTTATATAAAGCGTCGCGTCGAGTGAGTTATAAAGCCTGTTATAAAGAGTGCGTTCAAGTTATATAAAGAGTGCGTGCAAGTTAGATAAAGCGTGCGTGTGAGTTATAAAGACCGTGTGCGAGTTATAAAGAGCACGTGCAAGTTATATAAAGCGCGTGTGCGAGTTATAAAGCGTGCATGCGAGTTATATGAAGCGTGCGTGCAAGTTATAATGGGCATGTGCGAGTTATAAAGCATGCGTGTGAGTTATAAAGCGTGCGTGCGAGTTATCTAAAGCGTGCATGCGAGTTATATAAAGCGTGCGAGTTATAAAGACCACGTGCAAGTTATAAAGCGTGCGTGTGAAAGAGCGCATGCGAGTTATATACTGTAAAGCATGCGTGCGCATTATAAAGCGTGCATACGACTTATTATCTTGTGTGTGCGAGTTATAAAGAGCATGTGCGAGTTATAAAGCACACATGCATTTATTTTTGAATAAATTCATGGATTGAATATTGGAAAAAAAGCCCAATATGTCCACTACTACCATCGTGTGAGGACTCCAATTTCGGCTGCTTATAGCTAGATGGTAACAACGTTGTTTAAAAGAAGTAAAAAAATACTCAAAGCTGTGCTATGAGCTGTCATATGAGACCACCACATACAGCTATTCATACTTCTATTTTACGTCTCGTGCAGTGGACAGAAAGAATAACTTTTGAAGATAGATGAATAGACCAGAACACTTTTAATCCCCCCCTCTAAGGTGTCCCATAATCCTCAGTGACACCTTTCTGGAGGGACAAGAGAACTAAATGAATCTGGGTAATGACAGCTTTTGCACACAAGCCAGATGCAGACGCGTGCTAAGGGGACAGGACTCGTCCAAATAAGAGACAGGAGACAACTACACTGTCTCTCAGTGGGAGGTGCTGTGAATGCCTTCATGTCAGTCAGCTCAGTGTTGGCGCTTTGAGGGGAAGACTCTGGCAGGTTTACAGGCCCGGGGCGATCCTTGTCTCCTCCTGCGTTAATGTCTTTGCAGAGCAAAGTTTCAACCTCTAGGAAAAGGTGCGCCTTCATGTGTTATGCATGCGTCTAAAAACAGATTGTGCTGTGACAGAATTTGGCGACTGTACAGTTAACAGTTGCAACGGTGACGGGATATAATGGAAGTGAAGTGTTCACACGTAAAATTGCTTCCTAACAAGATTTGCTGCAATGGGAAAGGAAAGCAAAGTGCATGAAGATGGCAATATTATATTATAGCAGATATTCAAATCTTCACGCGCATGCTTCCTGCACTGCTGCGAATGTATTGTAGGGCCCACGGATATATGGTGAATCCTAATTTGTACTTCATTGCTCAGCACTTGTAAATGTGTGGAGTGACCGAAACGGACAGAAACGTTGTCATCTCCTCCATTTAGAGACGACGACAACTGAAATACTTGCTCTCTGGATTGTCACGCTGATCGCCCCCCCCGTTTCCTATGCTATAAATAAATGAACTCCTCCTCCTCCTCCTCTGTTACAGTGTTATCAACAACAACAACAACGCCGTCCAATCCATCCGCGATCAAAACAAACAAAAGCAGCACACATATAGACGCAAGCGAGTGGACGCAAGGATTAGCGGGCGGGGGATGATACAAAAGGTCAGCGGGAGGGTAGTGTGTGATTGGTTGTCACGGAGAGGACTGCAACCTTTCTGCATCATCAGAGTCGGCGACATCTGATGATGCAGCGTCAGCGCGCACCTGTTGAAACCTGTCGGTTCGAGATGAGTCGAGTATCTGCAAATTAACGCCGCGCTCGTCCTTACATAATGTCGCTCGGCTCAATCCCTCTATAAAGAAAAAGGGAAGAAAAAAAGCCAAGCTCTATCTCAACACAGAGTCAAGGTCAGTATCAGCAATCTGGCAAAGGGACCACGTGAGCACGAGCAACGATAAAACCACAGAAAGAAAGGACGGAAAGACAGCAGATCTGCGAGCCTCGTCTCGTGAACGCGCTGAAGATGTCTGAACGAAAGCCATGTGGTATTTTTAGAGCTGTGCAGTTTCAAAGCCCACAGAGGAGCAGAAACACTTCCAGGACAAACAGATGATACAAACTTCATGCCTCATGCCTTTTACACCATTAGTTAAAGTAACGGATATTATATTCCTAACATTTGTTGCATTTATTCAAGCTGCAAATAACTCGATCCACTTGAATTACTGGTGTTTTAATTGTGCTTTGGTAAAATATGGGACCCTGTGGCTCGACTATGTTTCTGGTTCCTAGTTCTGCTTACGACCCGAAAAAGAAGTCGATTGAAGCCGTGACGGCCAGTATTCCGTGGAGAATCTATGATGATTGAGTCATGTTGGGTCATTGCGTCTGTTTGTGTCTATGTGTAGGGATGACACGTGACATTATTGGCACACTATCGGCCGATAATTCATTAAATTTGTATCGTCGGATATCGGCAAACTTGGCCAGAATTGGTTGCTACCTTGATTTCTATGTTGACGAACTATTATTTAGAGACTAAAATAAGTGTCAGTTATTCGCCCAAAATACTCCAAATTACCAATCTGGTGCATCCCGGCGGGTAAAAACCAAACCATAAGCTAATGTAAAAGATCCGAAGCACAAACACAACAAGAGTAAACAAATGTAAAACCGAATGTCACATTAAAAGATAACTATTCAAGGACGGATGCGGTTGAATTCATCTTTTGTTGCGATTGTGTGGCAAAGAGGAATTCACTGCTTTCCTTTCACCTGTGTTAGATCCTCGGTGTCTGTTTGTGAAGGCTCATTGTTGTTCGGTGGAGAATGTATATGTCGTCATTTAAATATTTAAAATACTGTTTAATGTCACTTTCTTCTTCGCAAAAAAGAAGTTCCAGGGGGCGGGGCTTGACTGTCTGTGTGGACACGCACTGCTTTCCAAAGTGCTTTCTCCTGTCTGACACTTGAACATATTATCACCATTTAGAAACTTGAGACTAAACCATTTGCCCTGACTCGCAGGAGACAGGGAAGTCATGTTTTTCCAAAGCCGATCCGCAGACGGTCTCAGTCTCGTCTGATTCAAATATTACATTTTTTTTAGCAGCGGCAAAAGCCATTAAACGCGTGTCAGAGTGTCTTCCGCGGCCTCTAATAATCTCATTACTGTACGTCAAGAAGTCAACCATCCTGCTGGGGAGACAACGATTCATTCTCCTCCTCTTTCCCCGCAGATGTCAAAATAGAGGACGGCGATTAGGGGCGGGGGGCGGGGGGGTGTTGTCAACGGTGCATCATCACGGCTGATGCGGTCATTAGGCTGCCGTTCCATCGTCAGGGTTTTCCGACTGTTACAAATCAATCCAGAGAGGCGGGGGAGTTGGGTGGGAGGAGGAGTTGATCAGTGATATGTGGTGATAATCACACAATCAAGCATGGTCACATAAAAAGTGATTAAGTCCTCTTGAGTGAAGTATAAGAGCCTGAGATTTAATCAAAAAAACCCAACCCACTCCTCCTTCACTAATTACAAATATGAAGCCAAGGCTCTGATCATCATGCTCATTTCTCCTTCTCTTCACCCTCTATTTCCTTCCTTCCTTCCTTCCTTCTGCCAAGCAAGAAATCTCTCAGGAAACGAACACTGAGTAAATGTCACCTGTGTTTGTCCAGTGGCCGCCGTGATTGCAGGAGTTCGTGAAATCACAACCACGACCACAACAGATCAACAAAGACGCCGACCTTGAGGCTATTTCTAGACGGTGTAGGATGCGTCCTACAGACTGTGAGGTTTTACTCATAATGAGACAACCACAGAGGAGTGCGAGGCCCGACGAGGCACATGCATTTACGTGGATCGTTATGTGTGCTAGACATGACCGAGCTGTTACAGAGGGCGTGCGGCCATAATGCAATCCAACCAGACACATACATTATCGGGATCTGTACAAGAAAAAACCCGCTTATGAATAGAAAACAAGTCGCGATGAAGGTCAAGCTGTGTGTCGCAACTAATCTCGTATCAGGGACGGCGCTCACCGGAGCAAATCCATCCACTGCTGCTGCATAATTATGGAGGATCGAGCGTGCACTGTTTTCCCCGTTTCCTTTCCTAGTGATTTGAACTGCAGCAGTTGACAGGGACGGAATGATGAACGTGGCTGCTACAGTGTGATCTAAACAGTTAATCCATGCTGTAATGATGCATGTTGTTCTTCTGGCGTAGGTATTGGATAAAAAATATCCTGGAGCTGCTGAGTCATGGGGCCAGGGCAACTTTTTCATATGGAATTATATTTACAGATATATATATTGATGCACTGGTGTCAAAAATGACACAGATTTGACTCACGATTCTGGACAAAATGTGAAGGGCGATTTCTTTTTTTGGCTCAGAATTGAGATCTCGATTTTTGTCACAAATCGAAATGTTTATTGCACTCATGAACACACGATTCAGTGAGACGTTCGCGGAAAGCGCCTGAACACGGTCCTGCACAATGGGCTTCTTGTTATTGTAGTAGAAATGAGATTGCATGTATTTTTCTAATGGTTCATCGTGCACAACCGACTCGCTATTTTCAGGATTTCCTGCAGTGGTTTAAGTGGTAAAAAAGAAACGTAACAACTAGAGATGTTCCGATACCATTTTTTTCCCTCCCGATACCGATTCCGATACTTGTGCTGTGGGTATCGGCCGATACAGAGTACCGATACCGATACCAGTGTGTAATAAAGAAATATATATCATACTATGCCTGCATGACTGTGATATGATTATCATCATCAAATCCTTTACCGTATCAGTCACAGGTGTCAGACAGTGGAATAATCTGGATGAGGAGATGAAAAAAATCAGCAAAACAGAGTGTATTTAAAAAGAAGTATGTAGAGATGACCATTAATCGACACAGAATGACCCAGGAGGAAATTATGACAAAGGTCAGAGACAGAAATCTGTAAAGACCGTGTGGAGACGGCAGTGGAAGCGAATGTACCCAAACAGCAGCTGAAATACATGGAGTGCTACCTGATGCTGAAACATGTTTTCGTCAAAATGTCATAAGAAAAAAGAAAAACTATGTACTGTACAATGAAAATATGTATTCTGTGGGTAATGGGGGCGGGACTAGATAAGCTTCTCCCGCTTTCCCTTTCGGTTATGTGTATTGTGTAAACTACACTAAGATGATGTGTGATGATGATTGATCTAACTGACATGACTGAAATAAACATATAAATAAATAAACAAATGGTAAGGTTTGGCTCAGGTTAAACCCTCTGTAAAACATGGACGAATACAGCAAATAGACTCCATTTATTTTTACCAGTGATATGTTATTTCGTTTTTCAGCTTGTACGTTTGTTTTGACTCTGGTCCAAGCAACGCAGCACTGGCAGAGCTTCATGTTTCCATGACGACTGACTGGGAAAGGACGTGCGTGACATAATTTGTTACATGATTGTTAAAATAAGTCTCTGAAGTAACGCTAAACTTTAAAAACAGAGGCATACATACGCAGCACACAGGTACGCTGGTTAGTTGTCGCGCTGCTCTTTTCGTTTAATAAACGGGCCGCTCCAGTTTGACTTTAGGCGCACTAACGGAGCTAGCGCAGCTAACAACGCTAACGGAGCTAAGTGGTAAATACTACCAAACCGAAGACATGATGAGCTAACTTTAGCTCATCATATACCGGTATCGGAATCGGAACAACTCTAGTAACAGCCTTTTTAAAGGCCATTTTGTATTCATCATGTAACCCAGTAGAAACAGAGTTCCTTATTTTATTAAGAATTTGATTTAATTGAAGGGGTATTAAACAATGTTATGCGGATGCCACTTAAAGGTTCACCTAACTAGGTCATGTCAAGTTAATATGTTGAATTACGTGTCCGTCAAGTTTATTCTATTGTGACTGGTGGAACTACACAGTCCTGAGACGCTATAGGCTGGAGGAAGCAAGTCCCGCCTCTTTACATAGCAGTTCAGGTAAAAAAAACACTAAACACGTAATGCGACGTATTGTCGGACGATCGTCTTACTGTAATGTGTCGATTATCGCAGATTCATCTAAATAAGAAGCCTCATCACATCCGCGTGTTGAAATAGCTCGTATGTGGCAACACAGCTAATTAAACAAGGGCAAGTTGTTCCAGACGACATAGAAAAGTGCTAATTATCGAGTGAAACGGGTCAATTTTCCTCCTCATTTCTCGGTGCCACTTTCACACACAAAAAAATGCGACTCATTTTCCATTCAAGTCAGCAGATGAGAGTCTTAATAACTATAATCACTTGTTGCAGCTTCTGGCTTGATTACATTTGTGACCCTTCAACTTTATTATATTACCCAGCTTTAGTGTTGCATGAGTCACATTCTGTGCATGTGGATTTGTGTCAGGGTATGGAGAACCAGTGCCGCTACTGTTCTGCAGGATGTTCTGGTTTATTTTACACTGTAGAAAACGCCATAAATCAGCATCAGATCCATAGTTTAATAATTCACCATTTACAGAGCTTCTTGAGTCTCAGGAAATGCAAAAACTGAACGAATGGCACAGCTTTTCAACAGCATTTAAACACGCTCTTCATTTGCTGCGCAAAAGAAAAAGTGTTTGCCTTCTAGGTAAGAATCGGTTCTGTCAAACCTTAAAAGAATAGGTTTTCTTGTCACTGAAAAACAGACTAACCCGACTCTCTCCTCCTCCTCCTCCTCGCGCTGTCAATTGTCACACTGGGGTTTGACGTCTCTCTGTAGACGAGCGAGCGCATTCAAAGTGTTGCCGCGAGCGTAAGCAAACGTGCGTTGCACAGCGCTTGCATACAGCTGAGGGAATGTTAATGTAAAAGATAACCCTTTAACACCTATAAGCCTCAAAAATGTCAGACTGAATTTTTGAAAAATCAGTCTGAATTGTTTTTGAAAAATTGTGCTTCCCAACCTCAGTTTCCTCTGAGTTGAGAAATATCTCCATTCTTTTCTTTCTTACGTGTCCACACGAAGCTAAAGGCAAACGGGTGAAGTATTCCTCCAAGTGCTTTTGCCCAGTTTTCTAGAATAACTTTCAATATCTGGCTGTTATTTACCATTTACCGCATGTTGAAATAGTGTATTCACAATGTAGTTGTACAGGAACACCAGATTTTGCCTGTTAAATTCGAAATTGGAACAGTATAAAACAGGGGTCTCAAACTCAAATGACCTGTGGGCCACTGACTGTCTTGTCTGGTCAGCCGGGGGCCAGTCAAGTAAAAAAAAAAAAAGCCCAGCAGTGGACGATATGAGCTCAAAATGACATATCAATATACCGCATTGATTCCTTTTTTTAATATGTACTCTATAGCTTTTCTGTCTTTTACTCCTTCGGTCTTTTATCCATTATTCTGCACAGCACTTTGGTCCACTGTGTTTGTTTTAAAGTGCTTTACAAATAAAGTTGGATTGGATCAATTCAAAATATAAGTGCTTGTTATGTGGAACAATATTCACAATAAAAAAACTAAATATTTACGACGCAAAATGAAGAATGAAAAAAAGAAAAAAAAAGAAAAGAACATACAGAAAGGACTTGTTACAACTTGATATTGTTTGGAGGGCCACATGAAATCGATGTGGCCCCCGGGCCGCAACTTTGAGTATAAAACGTATTTAAAACAAGGCAATCAGAGATGGCAGACCTCACCTCATTCACGCCACAAGCCTCTGTCGGCCTCTGTTGGACATATTGGCAAATGACCTTTCAATGACACAACACGTTGGCTTTGATGTGCAACTTCTCAGCTTCCGATAGTACAAACCGCTGCGTAATTACGGTAACGCAAAGTGCACTGGTACTTACTGTTAAAGGGGATGTTCATTTTCGGGTGTCGACAGCTCCAAAAGTAGCACCAAATTACAGAAATTCGTAATAAAAAAGTGTCAGTATTGATCAAATTCTAATGCTATCGTCTCTGCTCTTGATGACGAGGATACAGCGCCCATTCTGTTTGCTGACAAAGATAGTAAAGATAAACCTCCAATGCCACTCGATGATGAAGTTACAAGTGCTTGGGATTGTGCGGCGGATGTTTATTTTTCGCCAGCGACTACTTTAAACCCCCGGACTCGGCTGATCTCTTTGAAACTCCTCAGAAAAGGCATCGGCAGCATCTATATTCCACAAGTCTTTAATAAAGTCGCCCGTAGAGACGGAGAGATAAAAACCACAATCCCTTGTTTTGATGTCCGACGGAGGGAAAGAATTCCTCCAAGCCTGAGTTGGGGGACGATGACAAACACGAGGTCGTCAGTTCACCTTTTCCTTGATTTTTCCCGCCGATCAAACTCCGTGAAAGCTCCCACTTGCCGCATTTCCATGTATTATTATTTATTTAACGCACGCGACACTGACAGCACTTCTTCTTTTTTTCCCCCCCCTCCTCTTTGGAACCCCACATCAAGCCCACATCACGCGTGCTCTGCACTTTAACTAAATTAACTCACATCATATTGAGGCGGGCGACCATTAAATTTTCCGTGTGATCAAAATTAATGAAGTATAAATAAAATATCGCTGAAGCTGAGAGTGAAATGCCGTGGCAGCAGCCTCTGTGATGAATTGTAGTTATTGTTGTTTTTTTTTAAGTTAAACGGGGAAATTGAGGCTTGTGGTGTTTTTAAAATCATGTGATAGAAATGTACTCGTGTGCCTGTTTCTGTAGAATCTTCTTTGATCTCGTGGAGAAATAAGTGAAATGGAAACTTAAACAGCAGCGAGGGGAGGCCTCTGTCTAACTGAGGCTTTGCTTTTTTTTTCTCTCTCTCGCTTCTCATCTCTTTGGCATTGAACACTCACAGATGTTTTGTTAATATACTGTTAGAGTTGATTTACTTGAAGTCAGGGGCATACAAAGAACACAAACTCTACTTATATATACACTCAGTCAATTCTGTTCTGTTCACCAAAATGAGTGATTTGGAAATAATATAAAATGTTGACAACACAAACCCCGATTATCAGTTTATAACTTCTTCCAAAGGTCCAGTGTGTAACTTTTAGAGGGGTTCAGTGGCAGAAATTGAATAACCTGCCTACACATATGTTTTTACAAGTCTATATTACACTTAGACTACACTTTGCAGCCTCAGAATAAAGACTTATTTTCCAAATTAAATCTCAACAAGAGTAGAGTTGTTCCGATTCCAAAAATGCTGGTATCGGCATCGGCGAGTACTGGAGTCCAGGCACCGATCCGATACCACGATACTGCACTATTTAAAGATTTAAATACCTTTTTATTTTAGTACATAATGGCTGCACTTTAATTATTTATTAATTAATTTAAGTTGCTGTTGCACTACTGTTTTTTATACTGTGTTATTTAAAAATAAATGGCTTCCATTTGCTTGATTCTTTCATGTTTTACAAAGGTTTAACCTGAGCAAGGCCTTACCACAATGATAATCATATCACAGTATCACACGCAGGCATAGTATGATTTTTTTTTAACTCACTGGTATCGGTACTCGGTATCGGCCGATACCGACAGTACGAGTATCGGAATCGGTATCGGGAGGGAAAAAATGGAACATCTCTAAACAAGAGCCATGGTTTACAGGGGCCGCTGTCTTGTCAAGACATTTCTGTACCGCAGCCCTAATAACAACACTGGCTGTAAAAGAAATACATTTTAGAATAAATTACTCTCAGATAACACCTTAAACACTCGCGTGTGCAGGCACTCGTCGCTTAATAACTGTCTGATTTGAACCTTCTCTACTGTCAAACCCTCTCTCAGCTGGCTGGACACCGCCGCTCCGTTTGGCCTGTGATGTTTGTGTAATGGCCCGCAACCTGTTGACACTTTTATCACCCATAGATTTTGGAAGGCAGCAGTCGGCGGGTATGCATCATTGGTTTGCACTTTGCCCGGATCTTGATTTATTGGCTCCCACAAAGCAAGGTGATGGCTAAATTAGCGCTCTGCCCACAGGCGAAAATTCCACTTATGTGCAGGAGATGTAGAATTGCTGCCGGATGGAACTGGATATAGCCGTGCAGGAGTTGAGGAAATGAACTGCCCCGAAGTAATTACCCTTGTTTTCCTTTTTCTAAATGATCTAGTTTGATTCTCAAAGTACGGGGCAGCGCCGCAAATGGGGGCCACACAATTCATCACAAGACAACTGAAAATCGTGACGCTGCAGTTCATCATCATCATCATCATCATCATCATCCTCCTCCTCCGCTTATCCGGGGCCGGGTCGCGGGGGCAGCAGTTTCAGCAAGGGACCCCAAACTTCCCTTTCCTGAGACGCATTGACCAGCTCCGACTGAGGGATTCCGAGGCGTTCTCAGGCCAGAGTGGAGATGTAATCTCTCCACCTTGTCCTAGGTCTACCCCGAGGCCTCCTCCCAGCTGGACGTGCCTGATACACCTCCCTTGGGAGGCGCCCAGGAGGTATCTTCACCAGATGCCCGAACCACCTCAACTGGCTCTTTTCAACGTGAAGGAGCAGCGGTTCTACTCCGAGCTCCCCCTGGATGACCGAGCTTCTCACCTTATCTCTAAGGGAAAAGCCAGCCACCCTTCTGAGGAATCCCATTTCGGCTGCTTGTACCCGCGATCTCGTTCTTTCGGTCATGACCCAACCTTCATGACCATAGGTGAGGATAGGAACGAAGATTGACCGGTAGATCGAGAGCTTTGCCTTTCGGCTCAGCTCCCGCTCAGCTTTTCATCACAACCGTGCGGTAAAGCGAATGCAGTACCGCACCAGCCGCTCCGATTCTCCGGCCCATGTCCCGCTCCCTCGTCCCCTCACTTGTGAACAAGACCCCGAGATACTTGAACTCCTTCACCTGGGTCAAGGAGTCATTCGCTACCCGGAGAAGGCAATCCACCAGTTTCCTGCTAAGAGCCATGGCCTCAGACTTAGAGGTGCTGATCTTCATCCCGACCGCTTCACACTCGGCCATGAACCGATCCAGTGAGCGCTGAAGGTCGCAGGCCGACGAAGCCATGAGGACCACATCATCTGCAAAAAGCAGCGACGTGATCTCAAGCCTGGGTTCTAGTCCCGGTTGGAACGAGGGCCTTTCTGCATGGAGTTTGCATGTTCTCCCCGTGTGTGCGTGGGTTTTCTCAGAGTTCTGCAGCTTCCACCCACAGTCCAAAAACATGCAATATGGGGATTGGGTACCAGAGGGTCCTATCTGGCCCACAGGATGAATTTGTTATGAATTAGAATGTAATCATAATGTGAAATACTATATTTTTCACTTCCAGATACCTGTGACTTAGTGTTTGTGCCTTTATAGATCCACTGTGATGTGTAAATGGTAAATTTGGGCATAATGTTGTTGAAATTGCGCTAGTTTTGTCATGTTTTGTGAAACGATACTTTCACAAGGTGTGAGAACAGCTGTTTGGCCCCAGGGTGTGACCCCGCCTATCGCTCTATGTCAGCTGAGATTGACACAGCACCCAAAGCAAAAATGACGGCTCGTATACCAATTGTGAATCATATCCTAATATCTGTCAAAAAAGTGTAGCTCTATGTAACCAAACCCCGTTTTTTTCTCCTTCATCTGAAAATGATTACGGTTTAATGAAAGACGTCAGTTATGAGTTGACAGATGACACCAATGCTTCGTCTCTCCAATCCACATTTTGTGTCTAGTGTATGAACTAAATATCTGAATACATGATTAAGTTGATTGCTCATGTATTCAGGCAAAATTTCTAATGGCAAATTTCAGCCAGATTAATTGGACTACCTCTATTAAAGGTGACATAGAATGCTTGTATCACACATATATGTTAGTTATGGAGGTCTACTTACATATATTAACTTGTTTTCATGGTTAAAAACCTCCTATTTGCTGCAAACGAGCCTATCAAAATATCTCCTCACTGATGCTCTCGTCAGCCGCGCTGTTTCAGACCAAAACCACACCCCCAGAACGTGGACTGTGTTGTGATTGGCCAGCCAACAAGAGCTTTCCTACTGTCCTGTGATTGGCCAGGTACCTGGAAGTGACGTCATAGATAGGCCAGCTCTCATATACACAGCTCCCCCTCTGGCAGGGTGGATGCTCTGCATCTCAGCAGCGACAACGAGAGTGGTTCTTCTTCTTCTGCGGTTGAATGTACGCAACCGGATGTGCCCGGACCAGGAGGCGCTACGGTGGTGAGAGGAGTGGTGAGGATTTCTGATGACGACATCAAATTAAGGAAGTGCCGATCCGCTTCGCAGAGCCCAGGAAAACAATACAACACTATTTTCTCAGCAGTGGCTGAACTGTTTGTTCTTTAGGGTTTCATAAACCAGGTCATGACACAGATACACACGCAAATGCAGTGTTAATTGGAGCTTCTGGTCTATGTCGCCTTTAAGCACAGTCTGATTTCTCTGCGATGATGGTTCTGTTTCAGTGCCTGATTAACCACCTGATTCAAACGGGATCTTTGACTCTTCGCGCAGTTACAGGCTTTGTGTTTACCGCGTAACGGACAGTCCAGGCTCATCAAGAATCAGGCTGGCAATCAACAGCCGCTCTATTAATGTGTTTTCTATTTCCCCAGACTTTGATTAGATGTGACCCCGACAACCTCCAACATTCGACTTGTTAAATTACTTGGGCTCATTTTAGATACAGGGAGGAAATACCAATGGGGGATCGCTTCATTGGACTTTGTGAGTCCTCGGTTGTACTGACCGCTGGGTGAAGGGAAACAAACTCAGAGAGCCACAAGCTAATTTAGTGATTTCCCCCCACTGTACACGAGTCCTAATGGACTTCATACATGAACATGCGCTCTCTCGTCGTGTCAGATTTCCCAGCAGAGATCTCTGATGTGTTGACAAGGCGATTAATTATGTAACGTACGAACAGAAAACAAAGCATAATGCCTTTTTGGTCAATTGGTTTAGTGTAGAACAGTCATTACTTATTAATGGGCTGGCTATAAACTGATGTTTTATTCTCAGAAACTTGATAATTGCCGCTATGTCGCAAATATACTTTCTTTTTTTTAATTGAAACCACACATTATATCATGTGAAGTACAGAATTGGTGAGACTGACCATGAGTTGTTCAAGGAAAGGGTTTTCTCAACTGTGTTGTGGTGATTTATTGAGCCTCATTCGGTTCACTGTGACAGTAGAGTCTACGGGACGTCTAATTAATTACCAGCAACATCACAGTGGGTCGCGTGGTGTTCATTTTTTGCAAAGTTGAAGATGGAAAATTTGAAATTTGAAGAAAAACAGAGGGCACGCTTTCTTTCTTGTTTTTTTTTCCATCGTGTCCACACAGCCTTCAATCATGCTTTTAAAGCATCTGGATCTGGATCACAACCCAAAAAATAAATCATGGTGTCCTTAAGCCATAACCTACATCCCGAGTTATCTTCGTCTAAATCAGGGGTGTCAAACATATGGCGTGTGGGCCAGAACCGGCCCACCAGAGGGTCCTATCTGGCCCACAGGATGAATTTGTTATGAATTAGAACCTAATCATAATGTGAAATACTATATTTTTCACTTCCAGATACCTGTGACTTAATGTTTGTGCCCTTATAGATCCATTTTGATGTGTAAATGGTCAATTTAGGCATAATGTTGTTAATGAAATTGCACTATTTTTGTCATGTTTTGTGAAAAGATACTTCATTAATTGTAAAACAAAGGATACAAACTCGGAGTTCTTGTTGTTTGTAGGTTATTATGCTATTATTGTACTGGTCCGGCCCACTTGAGATCAAATTGTGCTGTGTGTGGCCCCTGAACTTGAACATGATTTGACACCCCTGGTCTAAATCAACCCTTTTACATTTTGAGTTGCTTTGATCAGAGTCAGACGGATAAATGCGGCCCAAAAATAGAACCTCAACAAGTCACTGAGGAAGTTTGGTGTAAAAAAAAATTATATTAAAACCACGAATAAACCTTTGCTATGTGTCAATTTATTCCACAATCAACACATTCCAACTTTAATGAGATCTGAGTGTTGCTGAAAGTTGAGGCGAAGCCGATCCTGGGATTAAGGATTACTCTTTGCAAACGTGACACCAGGAAAGTGTGACTGTGGTTTCTCTGTTTTTACAACTTTTACTTTTTCCATTCTAAAAAATAATCCCCCTCTATGTCGTCAGGTCTTATTTTATCCTGACTATACTGTGTAATCGGAGAGAGAGAGTCACATATTATCTACATACAAGCGCTGAATTATTTATGCGCGTCTCATGCTCGAGACGAGACCGACGAGGGCTTTGGAATTCAAAGCTCATGGATGTGCATATCTGCAAATATGAAACACAGGGGGAGAAATAAACTCAATTGAGTAAGGGGATGCCAATGTACATTGAAAAATGGATTGTTCTGTCTTGTTCAGCGCTGACATTTCCCTAAGGGGGGGATACAAAACCTGATTTCCAACATGTTTTATTCATGGCTGAAAAATGAAATAGTTTAAATGATGATGTTAGCGAGTGGCGCTCTGGCTTGAAAATACGCTCGTCTTGAGAAAAAGTTCAAAACTGCAGTGCAGCTGAGCAATTGGCATGAAAGTTGTTATCCTCTTGGTATCAATTATGGCTGTAAAAAAGTGTCTGGCTTCGCCTTTATTATTCCTCTCTCCTGGTGAGACACGAGGTCTTCAACAGTCTTACAAGGATTCTCCGCCAAAGAAAAAAAAAAACCTTCATCTGTAACGACGCATTTCTCCGGGCGATGCTCGGGTACAGTCAAGCGGCAGAGCGGAATATTGAATAAAGTAATATCTGACTAAGGCCATGTTTGAGCTTCAGACAGCTACCAACATGTGAGGATTGCCGAGGCACTCACTATTCAGCATTCAGTAATGGTGCAAACGTCTAGACCAAAGCCTTCACATGAGCTGCGTTTCAATCCAGGGACTGCCGTTTCCTTGGGAGGCTGCACCTGAAGGCTGATTGCATCACGGCCCCACGAACAAGTGGGAGTGCGGTCAAAAAGTGCTTCATCTCACCTTGACTCAGGTGAAACTAAAAACCTGAGTTATGACTCTACGCGGTCTTGGTTGTGTTTCCGTTACCTACTCAGCGTGGATTTTAGACATT
The DNA here is from genome assembly GCF_019176455.1 of Solea senegalensis. Taxonomy (NCBI): domain Eukaryota; kingdom Metazoa; phylum Chordata; class Actinopteri; order Pleuronectiformes; family Soleidae; genus Solea; species Solea senegalensis. Next base: position 32,730,638 of record NC_058021.1, on the reverse strand, counting down.
TCCTTGGTAATTGTTGGAGATGAACCCACGTTTTTAGGACCGTTACGTCCTTTTAACTGATCTACAGTTCCTTGCTAGTGGTGATCAAATCAATGATAAAATCAATGATAAAATCCATCGATTCGTTTCTTGATCTATGAGTAATCTAATCGTACGTCTTGTAAGATTGTGTCGTTACCAGGCCGGAGTAACTCGTGCACCATTGTTTCTCATTAATGTGACTCATATATGAATGTTGTGAAAGGAGGAGAAGGGTTAGGGTTATCAATCAGTTTCTTACTGGTAATTAAAATCAGTCTTCATCTCCCAGTACAAGTACAGATTTAAGATCAGATTTAAGTTTGAATGTTTTTAGCAATATCTGACCCCATGATTGTGGCCAATATTTGATCAAGAGCACTACAGCGATACTGATTTGTGGCCATGGGTAAGAATGGTCTGACTCCTATATTCCTGTGCTCGGCATGGCAAAGCCAGTAAACAATGAGGGAGAATGTTGTCATCTAGTGTTGGCTTCCATTTTGGATCCATTACCTGCTTTACGTCTGGGTTAACTGGATTTGAAAAATGTGGCTTGCAATGTGAACACAGCCCAACATAATCCTGAAAAAAATGCAGGAAATGTTACTGTCAAAAACAGTAGAAACTACGTCCATGTCTCGGTGAATCTGCAAATCGAAAACACCCCTCAGATCCCACTTGAACACCGCTCTTCCCTCTGTATTCTCATAACCTCTTTCTCATTTCCCTCTCCGCAGCTTCACTCCAATTCCGATAAAGGCGACGGATCCGTCCGGTACATTCTGAGCGGCGAAGGAGCCGGGACGATATTTATCATCGACGAAGTGACGGGAGATATTCATGCCACCAAGAGCCTGGATCGGGAGCGGAAAGGGCATTATGTTCTGCACGCGCAGGCCTTGGACCGCCACACAGAGGAGGCCCTGGAACCAAAGTCGGAATTCATCATCAAAGTGCAGGACATCAATGACAATGCGCCCAAATTTCCAGGCGGACCCTTTGTAGCGGCGGTGCCGGAGTTGTCTGAAGTCGGTGAGTAGACGACGCGCGACAATATGAAATAGATCTTCAGATGATTGCCCGCCACTCTCAGCAGCAGCGGTGCACTGAAAGATGAAGAAAGAGTTTCTAAGATTGAGGGCTATTTTTGCCGACTTTCAATAGAATTCATGTTTATGATCTTTTATCCCCAGTACAGAGGGAGATAGTTTAGTAAGACCGGTGACTTTCCGTCTTGTGTACAGTATGTTTGAACGAGAGACGCCTCAGAAGGAGGCATTAGTATTGAAAACCGGGATCAAACATGTTATTAACCCGCACGGCGCTCGGGTTTGTCCTGTCTGTAATGATGTTCTCCTGAGTGGTTGATCTTCTGTAAGCCAGCAGAGTCGTCCCTTTTTTTCATCTTTTGTTTTCTCTGCTGCTGTGATGGTTTCCCCAGTGGGCAGGTCTTTATAAAGCACTCGATAATGCCTCTGCAGCGATCCCCGCCATTGAGAGCGTGGAGTCCTCGGCATCGTGGCGGAAAGATAAAGCCTCCATCTCCCCCCTCCTCTGAGACAACCGCGGCCCGGCATCGCATTGCAAACATCTATTTTTCATTCTTTGATTCTGCCGCTCTGTTTTTAGCCCGAGTAAACAGAGGGCACTCTTTGGCTCAGTCCGCTGGAGTTTGGACGCTCAGATATTCCACAGCGCTCCCCCCCAAATGTGTGGTCAAACTGCTGTCGATTTGATTCTGCCTCAAATCCACTCAGAGACAGTAAATTTGTGGAGCTGACAGTTTGTTGAAAACACTGAATTTTATATCCTTCTGTGTGGAATGATTCCTTCTCCGGCTGCTGGAAAACTGTGGAAATACTCGTTAAAATAAATGTTAAAATAAACAGCTTCATCGGCTAGCAGTGCAGGGATGAGAAATGTGCAAAGGCCTATTAAATATGCAAACCCCAATGGGCCTGTAGGCGCCCCCTTTATAAACAGTCAATATCTCCACAGTTGAAAACATGAATATGCACGAACAGACAAGCCTGACACGTAATACAACTCTCAGTCTGTTTGTTTTCCAAGTTGGACGTGTCAGATACATGACTTCATCTCCTCTGGGACTGTGAATGTCTGCGGTTGTGGAGAGTAACGTTTGCCCCTGCAAAGTACGGCTGAGTAATGACTCATTTTGCAATCGAAATCGCGACTGGACGCAGTTCAATTTGCAAACTGCGTGGGCTAGAAATGCTTTATTGTTCTTTTATTGTTGCTGTGCACGGTGCATGTTGCGAGCAAATCATGTTTTAAGATTTCATTCTCATAAAGGATTCTGATGGCATCTCACGCCGCAATGCTCCATCTAGGGCTGCAACAATTATTCGAATAATTGATTAGCAATCGATGACTAAATGAAACGGTTTGAGGGTTTCTTCATCATGAAAACAAGATTTCTGATTGTTTTAGCTGCTAAAATGTGAATATTTTCTGATTTCTTTGCTCCACATGAGATAGAAATCATTTATACTGAATCACGAAAACACTGATTTTGACATTTTATGGACCAAATGATTACTCGATTAATTGAGAAAATACTCAGATTAATGGATTGTGAATGTGATCTTGGCTGCAGCTCTAGCTCCATCACTTTTTGTATCTTATAATTATGAACAGAATCTTAAAACTATACGGCAAATGTAAATTGCAATTGTGATATCCCAACTAGATATGTTCCTCAGGTCGTTCCTCAGGCGCTTTGGATTACTACATATTATTACTTAACTCTGTTGCTATAGCTTTTAATGCAAGAGTAGTAACAGGGTTATTAAAAAAACACCATCCTTCGCAGGACGGCTCATTTCAAAGTTCCTGTTTTTGCTGCAAACTTTCTCATGATGTGCACAAAAAAAAAGAAAGAAAGAAAAAAGAAATCAATCACCATTGATGACCCAGGGGAGGAAATCAACGACTGTGAAGGGGAAAATAATTAGCCTTTTCTCCCCTCTTTTGCTCGTGTCCATTAAAGTAATTCCACTCTCGGTTCGGGGTCTGTGGCGTCAAATCGGCTGTAACAATCAACTGTCCTCACACTCCGAAGCACTAATCCCCCCAGCATTCGTCAATACCGGTGCTCCCAAGTGCAGGGAGAGGCTGTCTGGGAGTGTGGCAGCTAATTGGTTATCTTATTTTCTTATTTATTTTTTTTTTTTTCTGTCTAAATTGATGAGCTGAGTGTGTGCCAGGTAATCCCATGTTCAGATTGGTATCGTTCTCATAATCGTATGTTTTTGAGTGCTCGGGAAAACTCAGTTGTCTCCCAGTTGAGATGTTTCGGGTGGAAAATGGACACGCTGGAGTTGAGTAAGCGCCGTCTTCCTGTCAACTTCCTTCACTTCTGGGAAAATCAGTGTTTAATTGTGGTTTCACTACCCCGAGGCCGACGCAGTGGCTTGTTTAGATGATGAGTTATGAATAATTGAGTGTTACTGGAGCTAATGTAGAAAAATTGAGCTGGTTGCACACGTGGGTAAGCGTTGAACCTTTTTCTAAAATGGAGATTTTGGGGTCACGTACACATGGCAGAACACAGATTTATCATTAGTTTGTTCTCCTCTGTTTTCTGCCATCAAACCCAAATCTGTTTTTGTACCCACATATGTCTGCATTTTTAGAAAAATGTACGTATTATTTACTTCAGGTTTTCATTTTGTGGGGCTGAATCAAATAGGATACTCACAGAACAGTTGGAGAGTTAGCTGGCATCGATGTTGTTTGCTAGTGCTTGAAAGTTTGGGCTTTTTGGGAAACTAAGCCAATTCTATATCAATTCTATAATGTAATTACAAGTTAACACTTACAAATGTTGCTTACAAATCAGCATGTTTCGGCTGATTTAGCAAAGCTAAGTGCTAGCTGCGCCAGAAGAAGGCTGACCACCAGCATTGGCTGCTGTTGACATAATTGTCCACTTTATGTGCCAAATAATCACAGAGAAAATGGGAGTCAAGTGGCAGCTATGAATAAATGTGGTAGATAAACATTGATATCACTGTATAAAGTCCTAGGGATACCATCCCTATCAGTCACCCATGGATCGAAACTTTAAGAAGATAAGGAAAGAGCACTCAGCGAGCGCAGACCTCTTTGTCACGTGCATTTTATACAATGGCACGTGGATATTTTACCTTTTCATCCTGGTCTAATTGTCTTTTTTATAGCTATGACCATGTTACGTAAGCGTGATCTCCATGATGCCCCTGAAATAAATACATCTGAACTTGTTGGGACTTCCCATGTTACATTTAGGGGCAGCCTGTGGCCAAGTGGAAAGGGAACTTGGCTTGTAACCCCACCAGGTCGAAAGGGCTGGGGTACCCCTGAGCAAGGTACCAAACCCCCATTGCTCCCCGGGCGCTACGCAGTGTGGCAGCCCACTGCTCCTAATTCTAGGATGGGTCAAAATGCAGAGAATAATTTCCCTAAGGGAATTAATAAAGTATCTAAAATTAAAAAAAAATAAATAAATCGATCGTCTGGGTCCGATCAGCATGAAACTTAGTCTGATGGTTGAGTGACTGATCCTGATCTGATGAGATTTGAGAGATTAGGAATTTCTTGTAAATTTGACGGTTTATCTGTGGGTAGATTCTCTCCAAAAACCTACCCATGCAACATAACCTCCTTGGTGGAGGTTATAAATGAGACGCAGTGTGTGACATGGCCAGTAATAATAAAGTTTATAATGTTTTCCTTTACCACCAGCTAATTATTTTCTGTGTTGAATACGTCGGTTTCTGACTGCGATTGAAAGCCAGGTTTAATGTATGGAGTACAGCTCGTCTTTAAAGCTCGTCTGCCGTGTCAATAATGTGAGGTCAAATTCATTACGAGGGTTTAAACAGCAAATGTAGTCAATGTCAATGTCGTTTTAACTTTAACGATTCCATATCAAGAAGGGTTACGTCGTTAAAAGCACCAGCTCCTTTATTGGGATCATGGGTTACCAACTAATGGACATTATTGTTTGTTTTTTTTGTTGCCAGAAATTAGGTGGAGGTCGCGCTTGCATTCGTGAAAGTGCTCTAATTTCGAGGTCGATGTTGAGTATCGAGTGCTCACTCCTTAATGTCTAGGAAACATTCGGCCTATTTAATAGTTCTGAAAATGACAAACACTTCAGTCGGATCCTGTCGGACAATTATGACAAGGGCACTGCACGTTGTTGAGAGGAGTGCTTGATGAGTGCAGTATCAGTATGAATAGTCATAATCATAATCCTAAAGGAGAATCTTTTTTGTCGTATCTCCTGAGATGCAAAGAGACTGTGGCTGTAATCTCTTGACAAATATAAATGGTCAAAGGTCAACCGTGAACATTTACGTCACTGAAAGACTTAATGAAATATCAATTTAAAGTTTGTCAAATGAATTATGTGCTGTCTTTTTTTTTTTTTTTTTTTTTTTTTCCGCCAGACAGCTCACTCACCATCCAAACTCTATCTCAGAATTAATTTAGTCCAAATAATTCCCAGTGCAAGGTCGACGGAGATTCTGTGGAGTACATGGTTCATTACGGCTGACATTTCACTCCGCTCCTTCAGGTTTCCGTGAGAGAAAAAAAAAAAAAAAATCATATCTTGTGAGACACAGTGGAGTGAGTTTTAATTTAATGTAATTCCCAGAAGACAAACAACAAATTCTGGAGATTTGCTGGAAAAATGTATGTCTCCTCTCCTTTTAGATGTACTAATCCATTATATAGCCTTGTAGTGCAATTACAGTGCACTCATCATGCAATTATAATGGGTTAATGAAGCCTGTGATGCTGTTATTGAGCAACGCTTGATGCGTTAAATTGAACCACAATGAACTTACGCAGGTTGTTATGGTTTTTTTTTGTAAATAATGCTTTCATTGTCATTTAAGCCCCGTCTTAACATCATGTCCGGCAATTCTCCTGTCACGTGACATTACTCACCTCGGAGCCGGTGAATTACCCGCGTATTATTTATGTTTGATGACGGCTTCAACTTAATCACATGTGACTGGTTTGGTGTTTACATGAAAGAAAGAAACTGTCACGGAGGTGGGCGCACTGATGAAAGTGTAATGTATGAGCACATTTGTAAGGAAGCTGCTCGTTGATGCGACTCTTCTCGCGTTGTACAATGTGTGTGAATTGGGGACACCTACTGGTGAGACTGCAGATTACAGCAACAAGCGAAAGACCATGGTGGCCTTTGCAAACCAAAAAAGGATATTGCTCTTCTTTGTGTCGTAACACTTTGCTTAAATGGGCAGTACATTCAATTTCTGCCAGTACCTCATCCTAAATAACACATAGTAGCAGTGGAAAACTGAAAGACGGTGTGCTTTTTTTTTCTACTCAAGACGTGTCGTGCATACCGATCTCACATCCACATTTGCACAGCAATTCTCCCTGGACCGGAATGCATGCCCTGGTTGCTAGAAGATGTTTAACACACCACCACCATTCAATTCCGTCAATACACTCCACATTAGCAATTCTAAAACCTTTAGGAGAGATAGCGATTACCGGGGGAAATAACGCTGTTGTGTTCCTTCGCAGGCACGTCGGTGTTGCAAGTGACTGCGACTGACGCCGACGACCCCACCTACGGAAACAGCGCCAGAATAGTCTACAGTATTCTACAAGGACAGCCATATTTCTCCGTTGACCCCAAAACAGGTGAGTACAGCTTTGAGTACATTACGCTCATCTGTGTTTTTTTTTTATTTATATGGGTGTAAATAACTCTGCCATAATCCGTGTTGTTTCCCCCTGAAGTGATGTGTATATCAGGCTGTCAGATCTGCCCGGCGTATGTTTCCCACTGCGAAACATCCTGTTCTGTTATTGCAGCACGTCAGAGCTCATAAAAGCTGAAGCTCTGTGGAGCGCGCGATCCACTCTTACTGTGTGGACCCTAACTAACTCCTCAGGGGGTCCGAGGAGGCGTTGGTCAAGGGGTCTTTAGGAAAGCCATTGTTTCCTAGCTCCAGAGAGAGGAAGTGGGCATAATAATAGGCAGTGCTCTGTGCTTTCAAAATCCTATTTTTGTGTTTGTGTCCGCTATTGGATCTATTAAATGTTAATAAGGCTTCTTAAGTGCAAGACATGTAAAAAGTAAGTATGTGTACCTATGGGTTTCCTGAGTATGCGCTCGCACTCGTCCAAGGCTTTGCACACTTGCCTCTTGCTGCTTTCGCTTACGCGAACAACAATCCACTTGTATGAATCGAGTCATCGCTGTCTGGAACAAGTGCGTGGCCCCTCTGAGACCACGCCGCTCCCATGTAAAACACAAAGTCTTCGCCGAACAAGCAACACAAATGAATTGCGGGAATATTTTGACTTCACCTCGAGGAGGTAAAAGGGGCGGTGGGGATTGATGAAGCAATTTCACAGCGGTGTTGACTGGACTTCCTCAAGCACGTTTTTTTGTTTTTTTTGTTTTTTTTCCAGCCAAATAACATGAAGTTCATTTTAAATCACATTTTGACTGCCAAAGATGTTATTCTAATGGGATTTTCCTCCAGCACACGGGGCTATTAGACACATGAGATGGCTTGTTTTGCCCGAGCTGACTCAGCATCTTGTCTGAATTGTAATTCAGCGCACGGCGTGCGGGGAGGAGTGGGGGACGTGATCGAAGTCCTAGCCAGCTGCACTCCACACACACACACAGTGCAATTCCACCCACACATTCCAATTTATAGAAGTCGGCTGTTGTTTTCGCCACAGGCGGATTAGGACGGGGAACTCCGGTGGTCAATGGGAAAAATGGGAAAATGGAGGGACTTTATTATGCAGAGACTTAAAGCAGTTGTGTTGGCGCGCTGCCATATTTGATCACCACCGCTGGTGAATCTGTCTCACAGTGGATATCCACATACACCTGGCTCCCGCCATGCTCAGATTGCAGGAATCTCCACCACGGTTATTAAGAGTGGCTTAACGCCGTGTGGTATACAGCACTATCGAGGCCCCCCTGGCTGTACATAACAGAAGAGATGCCCTTGTTTTTGATTTGTTTCTTTCATTTTCTAATATCTTCTCCTTGGGTGTGTCATTAGCTGGGGTCTCCAACAGGTTCCAATAGGTCTGCTTTTAAATGAGATTTCAGTTTCTGCACCGGAAATTCACAGACGTCACCAGCTGGATGATACGAGCCGTCAATCACACCGGTGTTCTCATGTGTTGTTCTCTATTGTCTACTTTCCTCTACATGTGATGTACAGAATGAACATGTTCTATTGAAGAGAAGCTGAAACGAGCGACCTTTAAATTTGAAATGAATCCGCTCAGAATACAAGGTGACATAGCGTCCGGTTGTGGCGGTAGCTCGCCATCCTCTGCTATGGCCTTGCACCTACACACATTTAACATTTGCAGTTATGCTGACAGCCCTGAACGCCTGAACTGTGAATACATGGCGTCTCTCTGTTTTTAGCAGGATTAAAAACACACTCACATAAGAATATAGCCACTTATTCACATTTAAGCTGGGGGTGGCGGCCTCCTACAGCACTGACGGATTTTATGACCCATGAGTTCAGACGGAAAGGCGATTGTAATGACTGCATTTGACCTGGACATGTGGTATTGAATGAAACCCCCCAAAGGACTTCACCCCAATCCCCTTTTGTGGCATAGTGTGTTTCATAACGTTGTCTTCAAACTGCCAGGACTTGCGTAACTGTTTGGAAAATGACGTGACGTTGTTAATTGACCCGGTTTACAGTACAGTACATAGTGCTTTTAAGCCAAAGAAACAGGCTGTGGCCTCAGCAAAGCAATCGTGAACTTGTGGAACTTTTGTCAAACACTCAATTAGCTCCACTCTTGTTGCCTTGCAGCTGTGGAAATGAAAACGCTCCGTTTTTAATTACCCTAATCAAACTGAAGAACATCTGTGATGATTGCTGCAATGTGTTATGGCTTAATGCCTTTGGGTGACCTAAAGAAAAATTGAGTGGCTGCATGACCACTACATAGCCACATCAAGAGATAAGTATGTTTATTGTGAAAAATGATGTGTGTTCACGCGGCGCTGTGACTTTTGTAAAAGCTCATTAACACAAACATAGTATTGCTTAACCCATTAAGACCCAAGACATGGTGTAGAAACTGGTGCTACATAGAATCACAATGGGTTTATTTGATAAGAAAGGACCCAATTATATGGGGTTATATTAAAATCTACATGAAAAACAAGAGCAGCAAAAAGCATTAACTACTGGAGAGTGTGGAGTTAAATTACAGAATTATACATTAACTTTCATAATGTAAACGTTAATACTTTAATTACATTTGGTGCAAATGATGTTGAGCTTAGAGGAGCGGCCACAAGATGCATTCAAGAAACCTTGTAAACTTCATCACCTCTGCAAACACTAACTAAATGCTTGCTGCTTGCTGCCACCTTGAGGTAATGGATGCACTGCGGATTGCGTAGGGAGTAGGAAGTTATTTTTTCTTTAATACATTTTTAGACTTTAATAATCGAATCATTAAATTTTTCATGTCCATCCCTGGATATCATTTTCTTTTGGTTGCATCTGTGATTTCTAGCATTTCCACATCACACTGAGCTCTAAACGCAGTGCACTCCCCAAAAACTAGTAAAATATTTATAGTCATTTTCTTAGCAGAAGCCTATTTTGAGATATAACTCGACATTTTAATCAGAGCCTCCTCAAAAATGAGGATGAGCTCCATTTCCCAGCTGCAAAATGCCACTAACTAAACCAGCAGTCGCATTTCCACATTTTTACCAAACTGTGGGGAAATTCCATCTGACATTTTTCCATTTTCAAAGTCAGACAAGTACGACAGATCTATTAATATCTCACTCAAGTTAAACATCTTTACCGGCTAATTAAGAAAGAGATTAAAGCTGCTGCTCTTCTCTGCTGGAAATGAGATTTAGTCATGGATGTAAAACTTTGCCTAACTTATCTATGAGGGTGTCATGCCGTATGCAAAATAAGGAGAGATAACAATTAAGGATTCTATCGAGCTCAAAGGAATGAACGAGCACGGCACAGACTGTTAAACTTATACAACAGATAATGATGAAAGGGCTGAGGGGAGACTGTGCAAACAAAAGGAAACAAATGTGCAGTATGTTATAATAATTTAACTCTGCAGTATATTCCGGGAGTTCTTCTTCTCAACATTGTCAATAAACTCCTGAAGTTGTCTGCAAATAGATGTATAACACTGACATTTGTGCAGCTAATAAGGTTAGCCCCGACAGTGTTGTTGCTGTGCACATACATCGGGGTTTCCAAGATTTGTATTGCTGTCAGAACCGTTCTGTTCAGGTGAAGAATAAATGCCAAAGCACAGGTGTTGATTTAACGACTATTTATTAGGAACCAAAATGTGTTACTTGCAGAGATGGTTGGACTCGGAGCAGAGCGGGAGCAGGAGCAGACACGTTCATGATTTAAAAGAGGTTTCAATCACAAACACTCTCATGAGTAAAGGAATTTTCCTTTAATAGCCACAGTTTGAAGTTGTTTCAAAAATAAATCAGACAAAGAACCGGGATTATATTGCAATTAGGGGCACACAGACGAGTGCAGACCTCCGCCACGGCTTAAACACTTTTAAGCCGTCACCAGCGTTTTAAATTTTCATTCACTGGATCCAGAAGAGTTTCTGAATTATAGAATTTGCTTATTGCTTATCAGCTTTTACATAAGCGTGACAAAGTGCATCCTGATCTGTTAAGAGTTATACACATCTGAACCATGATTCATTTAAATGACCACCAAATCCATGATTTAGATCCTGCATACACATACCAAATCCATAATCTGGGTCCTGCCTACACATAACAAATCCATGATCTGGGTCCTGCATACACATAACAAATCCATGATCTAGATCCTGCATACACATACCAAATCCATAATCTGGATCCTGCATACACATACCAAATCCATAATCTGTTCCTACCTGCACAGAACACATCCATAATCTGGATCCTGCCTACACATAACATATCCATAATCTGGATCCTGCCTACACATAACACATCCATAATCTGGATCCTGCCTACACATAACACATCCATAATCTGGATCCTGCATACACATAACACATCCATAATCTGGATCCTGCATACATCATCCATAATCTGGATCCTGCATACACATACCAAATCCATAATCTGGATCCTGCATACATATACCAAATCCATGATCTGGATCTTGCATACACATACCAAATCCATAATCTGGATCCTGCATACACGCACAAAATTCCATTCAAATCTGATGATATTGATGTAGGGTTGAGCTATAATAAGATAACAATATGTATCGCGATAGACACTTCCGTGATATTAATAGAAAAACGTTTGATAGGACGTTCGATAAGTCAGTCAACTTCGTTAGGAAAAAAAAAAAATGCAGAGAAAAGTGCTAGAAAAATAGACAAACAAACTCAGCTCCCTCCCTCATAAACCAAGTGGCAACCATGCTTGCAACCTGTAGAGAGGTCAGAGCCTCTGGAGTGGCAGTCAAAACAGCCAATCACTGAACAGTCATGTTTGGTTGTGCCACACTCCCACTTAATAAGGGTAATCAATCAACCCGAATTAGCTTTATCATACACTGTATGCGTACATTCTATTATCAAACAAATAAAGTTGAGTGAAGAGAACGTAAACGCAGCCATGACAGAGCCTATTTTTAAATCCTGACACTCAAATTTTGCTTTGATATAAAAGCCCTGCAAAGCATTAGCGTCTGTCAAGTCACAAAACAGCATGTGAAAATCAAGTGAGGAGGCGAGAATGAGCACTGAAAACGAAGAAAGGACACACTACCTCGCCAGTATGGCAGATAACTTTAAATCCTACCATAGTCAGATCAGTGTTGTCTGCTATATTATGCAGGACGACCGTAACCACCCAGTAAAAGAGAGGCATGTTTGAAAATGTTATTTTTGTGAGGTCATCAGTGGGTCGATTCTTACCAGCATTTAAGAAGAACATACTTGGGTGAAGTTTTAAAATGTGTATCATTTGTCAAAAAAAAAGCTTTCATTGTGTCAATTTACTAATTTACTGTACTGAACTTCCTATAACTGCTGCTCACTTTCGACTGAAACCAGGAGAGCAGAAGGACAAATGCTAAATGCTAAGTCACAAGTGGACGTCCACCTCCCTGATTTAGTGTTCTTATAATATTAGGAAGTATAAGTAGTGTGGTTATGCGGCAAGCTGAGTGACACGCTAATAACTGCGTTGAGGATTTTCACTGCGGTGGATTTGATTACATGGTTTGCAAATTTCAAAACTGCAAGCCAGCAAATTTAATAAGAGCTTTCTATATCTCAGCAAAAGCACATCGCAGACCGATGGCTGCATTTATCCTTTTTATAGTCGGGTCATAACACCTGTCCTTCCCGCCGCTGCTGCGCATCTGTCACTTATACCCGCGGAGACTCTGAGGGTCTTTCTCCACACACCACCACACCACTATCTCACATCTGCACTTGCACACACATGCTACAGAAGCCTTTTCCAATCCTAAATAGGCTAATTTCTCTGCTGATCTGGGATTTGGGAGAGTTTATTGAAGGAGCTGACACAGATCAAGATGTTTTAGCAGTGTGAGGATTAAGTCTTTGGTAGAACAAGGGGGGAAGCTGTCACTCGTGTCAATCAGCTGCGCTGTAGCCTCGGGCAGACCAACCAATTATTCACAATCAGATTAAAAATCCAATATATAAAAAGGGGCAGATCTTTTGAAAACGTAGAAGACATACACTTATATTATTGCCGCCGCCGCCATTGATGTTATCTTCCCTTCTTTTTTGATCCGGAATATGCTGTCAGAGTGCAGACATGAGGGGATAACATCGTATGAAAGAGGCCAACAAAACGAGATTCCTGAAGGTGGAGATTGAACAGTGCTTTAGTAATCTCCTATAATCCCTTTTGTTCACCCAGGAGATTGTCCTCCTTTAGAAGTTTCTCGCCAGACAAAGAGCCGGGTAGTGCGATGGTATCAACTCTAATAGACTGGGGAGGTTGCGGAAAAGGCCAAACCCACCTCGCTGTGTCAAATGGGCTCAGGTTCAAAGAAGTCGGCTCTTTCTCAATTATTTTCTAAATTAACTGAAGGGCTCCGCAGAGATTTAGAAGAGATTAACGGAGGTGTTATGGCTCAGGACTGGTCAAGAAAGAGATGTGACATATCTGTCAGGTACTAGCACATCCTAAAATATACCCACGGGGGGCTTTTTCTGTACCGTTGACGAATTTGATTTAACAATTAATGCTTAATTAGTGGGACAATTATTACTTATTTATCCAAGTTCACACCAAAACCATTTTTTTTGAGACAATAGCAAATTAAGGTTTTTTTGACGACCTGTTTCGTGATGTAATTTAGATTTTTTGTTACATCTTTGTATTGTTTTTATTAAAAAAACACTCTGTTTAAGTGCAGCGTTGAATAGAGAGGCCACTTATAGCTCAGGCGTGGTAATTCCTCACGTGTGAATGGGGCTAATAAGAGACCCTGAAAGGTCAGTTTCGTAGTGTTGTTTTTAACGGAGAATTGTAACCGTTTGCTAAAAGGCCTGCGTGTTTCCAGGAAACCGTTTGATAAATGATGCCGAGACTCCCGTTAATAACAAAGAACTTTTCGTGCAGTTTGCAGAGACGGCGTCATTATGGGGAAAAGTAGCTGCGAGCACTTTGATGAGCATAGAGACCAAGGAAAGCAGCAGAATCACACTGAGACCTGACATTTGAAGAGAACGTGGTGGGAGTGGGGGGGATCGCTTGTGTTCTGATTCTTGAGAAATCTTTTATTGAGCTTGTGTGGAGTTTATGGACTGAAATACAGATATATTCCTTCAGGCTTTGCCCAAGTCTGTGTTTTCCTATTTGTAATAGGTCAGCTTTGTGTGAGTGAAATAAACAAGGCTGTTTGAAGTTGATGATTGAAGTTGTGTTTGTGTTCATAAGCATTCGCGGGAAATTGCTTTTATCACTTTTTCCTACAAGAAAATATATTGTTTTTTAAAGTGGCAATTTTCAAATCACAGAGAATCTTCATACCAAAAAATGTTCATTATTAATGTGCATTTGAATCACAGTGCCAACATGGATTCAAACACGGCAGCAAATATGTCTCATCAACTCAGGCTTTGAGGCAAAATGTACTAAAATAAATCTCAAAGGTCAGTTAACTCCCACTTAATAAGGGTAATCAATCAACCCGAATTAGCTTTATCGTACACTGTATGCGTACATTCTATTATCAAACAAATAAAGTCGAGTGAAGAGAGCGTAAACGCAGCAATGACAGAGCCTATTTTTAAATCCTGACACTCAAATTTTGCTTTGATATAAAAGCCCTGCAAAGCATTAGCGTCTGTCAAGCTCGCTGCCCCACTTAACCATTGTTCCTTTTCCTGAGCAGAACTAATTCACATAAAATGACACCACAGTATAGTGGCAGCAGAGACTCACTGAGCCGCTGCATTAAACACACTCAACCACCACCACCTTAATATAGTGGAGAGAAGAAAAAAAAGGAAGTAGGTCTAAATCTAATTTTGCTTTTCCTCGCAACTTTTAACAAGTTGCATTTCTGTCGAGCTTTAAAGTGGAATTTGAGGACTCGGGAGTTTGTTTCGGTGAAGTTTGTGTGTAGTGTAAATTGTTTCTGTGTTTGTAATGGGAGCAGAAAAATATCAGCTGCTATACAAACGTGAACAGGAAAAATCAATATGTTTGTTAGTAAAGAGCTGAACACATTTTTTTTTGGGGGGGAATACACAATTCCATCTGACAAGTGATTTGACATGCTACAAACTACTAGAGAAACAAAAAGTACAAAAACCTGACGAGACAGTGGCGTGGAGCAAATACTGACAAGACAAAGGTTTACAAGCCACGACAAACTGGCAACAGACAAAGGGAGACACAGACCATAATATACACACACACGGTAATGGGGAACAGGTGGAAACAATCAAGGCGAGGCAGGCAATCAGACTGGCAGTCAAACAACCAAACAAAAAAAAGGGAAAGGGGAAAGTAAGTCAACAACTGAACACCACCAGCTTTCTTGGTCATGACACATGCAACCAATTAGAGCTGAAACAATTCATCGATGCATCGATTATTAATTTGATTACTAAATTAATCGATAACTATTTGGATAATCGATTAATCGGTTAAAAAAGCTTTTTTCATGATTAAAACAAGATGTTTGATTGTTTAAGCTTCTTAAATTTGAGTATTTTTCTTAATTTCTTTGCTCTGGATAACAAAGAAATCATTAAGAGTGAATCATTTTGGTTTGTGGACAAAAGAAGACATTTGAGAACATCATCATTTCCAGGTTTGACAAAGACCGATCAACATTTTTTAAGGTTTTCTGATATTTTATGGACCAATCGATTCATCAATTAATCGAGAAAATAATTGACAGATTAATCGATTATGATAACAATCTTTAGTTGCAGCTCTACAACCAATTAACCAACCAACATACAGAGTGAAGTGTCGACAAGCTAGTGTTGTAGTTTTCTAGAAGCGATGGCGACAGCTAATCTTTGGTTGCTGCCATGTTGGATTTATACAAAAGATGCTAGGCGTCGCCGTCGTGTTAAGCCCGCCTCAAAACATTTGTGATTGGTCAGGATAGGAGATTCTGTCGTCGGTCAAACACAACGTCCTTGCAAGATGAAACCAAATCGCTGGCAGATTCATCTCCTGTTATACCATAAACCTATCCTCCATCATCAAAGTTTGTTTAGTGAAGTTTGTAGAAGTGTATAAAATGTTTTTTTGTATTCGTAATGGGGGGAAAACAAGGCCAGAGATATCAGCTGCTATACGAACATGAACAGGAGAAATCAATATGTTTGGGAAATATACAATTCCATCTGCTTCTGACAGTGAAATATTTATTTTTTGGTGAAGCATTCTTCTTCTGCATCTCAATCACATTTTTCGATGGAGTTTGAGTCAAGAAAGGGCGGTCAAAGGAGTCACCTCCCACTCCCAAGAGGCGTGACCAAAGGACATCGATCAAAATGCCTGGCTAGAGCCAATCAGACCAATTATCGCGTGTATACAGAGTGAAAGAACACGTGTTGTCGTTTTCTAGTAGTGGCGAAGCGAAAGACAACTGCTCTTTAGTTGCTGCTGGACGACGCCATCGTGCTATGGGAAGGATGGGAAATTTTGTAGTTGGTCAAACATGATGTCTTTACCAGATTCGCTGGCAGATTCGTCTCCTGTTTTCACCGCAAACCACGACATTTTTATCCTCCATCATAGGAGTTCATAAAAAAACTGTACGTTCTTTTTATGGATTTACGGCTGACGACGCGGATCATGAAACAGATGGATGTGTAACTTGTGATCTTGTTGGATCTTAATACTGTTGGCTGCTTTGCTCCATGACCCACTTTTAATGATTACTCTGCCAGAGGCCAGTGGATTAACTTTCTGTCTACAGCATCGTGAAGAAAGAAAGACAGAAAGAGACAAATTAGCTCATGTATAACAACACTATTGCTGCCTACAACATGGAGCTTTGTCAAATTTAAAATGTTGGGATTTAATACCAGTAGGGAAACAGCCACATAAACTTAAAACACAACTATGGGATTGGGTTGTCGTGGCCTTTGAATGAAAATCAATCAAGAATATCACTTTCATATGTCACCATTTAATTTGATTTGAACTTATCAACTGCTTAAAAGTTAGTATTTGTTTGTGGGTGTTTTCCTTTTGGCGTAGGTTTTCATCTCAGCCAATGATCTGGTGCAAGTAGCACAGTTGGAAGGCGCAGAAATGCATTTTTGAATTGTCGTACTTATCCAATTTTGGCGTGAGGTTCATTAAAATTGTCTTGTCTTGTGTTCTTAACTTGTTTACTGCAAGTCACCATTATCTGTTCTGGAAAGAGAGTCAAGGAGGAGCCTTCTTTCCGCCAATCTATCCGTCGTCTGTTATGACTTTGCCACTTGAATCTTTTGCTCTATACTTCAAACATTTCAACGGTAAAGGGAACGATGTGAATTGATTCATTCGAGTCTCTTTGAAGTAGCGACGTGAAATTTGAGTCCCTTTCCATCAGCTTAGCTTCCGTACACAGGGAAACAGGTTTAAGGGAATCCAAAAAGGAACGTCTCGCAGAGTGAACCCTTGCATTATACAACCAATAAGCAATATTGTGTTGTCGCCTTCTTCGTCTTGTGTTTGGTGTTTGTACACAACGTGGTAGCTTTATGTGCCTTTACTTTCCTTCCTTTTGATGATATTTCTGTGGCAGCATTACACATACAGGACTGATATATATGAAACAATGCCATGTTCACGGTAAAAGGAAAAAGAAAGATTCATTTCCTAAAGCCGCTCCACAAAAGCCATGATTTCCTCTTACAACAGGAAGGTCCTTTTCCTGTCACGATCAGCGCCACACCGTGTCCTCCTGGGTCTCACTGTTCCCATTCAGCCACCGTGTCTTATTGCAGGGTTCACAAGTTCACAGGGACACAAGTTCAACGTTTGCTTGAAGGTCTTGGCTCTGGGGAAAAAAGCAAGATTGACTAAACACTGCCGTTACTGGTGGGACATATTAAATCAGGGCTCCATGTGCTGATGTGGTTTTAGGAGCTAAAGTGGCAATTTAAGCCCTGAGCACAGATAAAGACATAGCGCACCACACAAAGCTAATTTGGACTAACAGGCATGTTAAGACACACTCACACACAGGCAGAAAAAAGGTGCTCCGAATGGGTTCCATAAATCATCTACGACACAGCAACATAGAAAGCAAACACTGTACCTTCCCCTTTTAAGCTTGTTACTGTGTCACAATTTACCTGTGCTGCGGTGGTGTCGTATATCACCGAGTTACCAGAGTGAAAGTTCATGGCTGTGTTTGCCGCGTTGTTGTAGTAATAAATTTGATTGAGTGTAGCTGACTTAGAAAAAGTTGCATTTCGTCCTCCTGAGCCAAGGTTGCGTCGTCATTTTTAAATGTGAGTAAAGGCTAACCTTGGTGGCGGGAGAGGAGGAGAATCAAAGATGAGAGACACATTTTTTGATTTTGTGTCTCTTTAAGGGAAATTCTAATGTATTGGTGAATGACTGTAGACTGTAAGTGAGGAAAATGTATTGGGAGAGTCGGGTTGTCACTATTCTACGGTCCAAGCAACGGTATTGTCTCTGTTTCCCTACCTTGCAGGAATCATCAGGACTGCCTTATCAAATATGGACCGGGAAGCCAGAGAACACTACACGGTTGTTATTCAAGCCAAAGACATGGCAGGCCAGGTCGGAGGCCTCTCAGGCTCCACCACCATCAACATCACTCTGACCGACGTCAACGACAACCCGCCCAAGTTCCCCCAAAGTACGTATGAAGGTGGCTTTTCCGATGACACATTAAAAACCAATGGAAATGCACAAATGGAAAATCAATGCTTCACCAGTTGGGCTCTCTATTGGGTGCCCCCATTCTAAAGGCCTCTGCACATCACCAGTGACACAAATAAAGCCCAAAAATCTGAATTCAGAAGCATTATCGGTCCACTTCCAAGCTAGACACAACAGCAAATATATCAAAAGGGCGCCAAAGAACTTAAACTTTACCACTTCATCCCCTCAGGATGGATTTTAAAATGACTGTCACACAGTTTGGAGATTTGAGGAAGGACCTGTTTGCTTATTTGGATACTTTTCAATGTCACATAAGCAAAAATACGTGTTTGGATTTGTTGAAAATATAAGAGCCTCCGTATTCAGTATAACCGGGATTCAAACCCTTCTTGGGCAACCCTTCTTGCTGTGTGGCAATATTGGTAGCCACTATGTCATCATGTGTGCTCAGTGTTCACTGCCATTTTTTACGGTACAGTATGATACCAAAAAAAGTGTGCTAGTTGCAGATAACAAATCATTTTAATCTTTTTTTTTTTTCCTTTCCATGCAGGCATTGATTAACCATAGATCAGTCTTAGTTGGTTTGGAGGAGTAAATCATGGCTTATTGAGTCTTCCTCTCCCCGACCGACTCAGCGTCCTCGCAGTGATGTATTAGACTTCATTACCGTGTGGCTCAGTCGGTTTAATATTGTAGTTGAATTAGCAAAATTAGACAAGCATTCATCCCAGCCCTGTGTTTTGCAGTCTGCATTTCCTCCCCCCCACCATTTAAATGATAAATTTAAGTAATGACGTAGTTGTGGTTCTTTGCCTTTTGAAAGTGCCTCATCAAACACAATCCCACCCCCCGCTTTTCAGCTGTGACTTTTTTCATTTGGTGCTACAGTGGAAAAAAGAAAACTAATACACAGCCGTCTATGTTTTCCTAATAATCAACTGCCTCAGCGTTTGATGTGCTCCATCGCAGCACTATCTCGCTTTCAGCATCAACAGAACCACTGCAGAGCATTTTTAATGACATTCCCTCAGGAACAAAAGGGGTGACGGATTCAAATTGCCAAACTAAGTCATTGGTAGGATCACATTCAGACATAAATGTGGTTTGAGTCTAAATGGTTGCACGTGCATCCGCAGAAAATTACCAGCTCTACGTCCCCGAATCAGCTCAAGTAGGCAAACCAGTGGGGAAGATCAAAGCCAATGACGAGGACCTCGGCGTCAACGCGGACATCAAGTACAGCATCATCAACTCGGAGGGCACCAACATGTTCTCCATATCCACGGACAGGGACACCAGAGAGGGAATCATCAGCCTCAAAAAGGTAAACGCACTCGACACAGAGAAAAGGGACCTTTGGTCATTTTCTTTGAGAAGCATCTGCAGGGACATATTGGCTTTTAGATGCAGACTAAAAGGTACAGCAATGTTCTTGGTGAACATTCCAAGTGGTTTAAAGTTTAAACCTGGATTTAAATTAGTCACTCCTGTGCTAAACACAAGGTGAAGATTACACAAATCTGCATTCACGTTTGAGCCGTTAGCCATGAATTAATTTCAAACAACGTTGACAGTGGTCAATCATTTCGTATATCAAGCTAATTTTTACGTTCCATCTTGTTGCCGTCTAATTCTTGCGGTACATTTGTGAGGTCACTATTCATAAATATTTGGGTCAAGAAAGTGCAGATCAGTGGGTTGTTCACCACTGTGTAGTTCCCCAGTATACCTGCTAATTTTAGCGCGAAAGAGGCTTTAAAAAGGTGAATGTGGATATTTTATCAGTAGTAGATGCTTAAAGGAATACTTCACTGACTTGCATTTAGCTTTGTGTTACTAGAATAGGGGTAGTATTTTTGAAAATTTGTGCTTCCCAACCTCGGCCACTTGGTCCTGTTAGCGTAACTGTTAGCAAAGATGGCGGACACTGTTTACATCCTGGGAATGTAGGTCTAAAAAGCGTTGCAGTTTCAAGCCTCGGACCAAGTGTCACTGGTTCCTTAAAGAGAAAGGTTTTGATGCACATGTGATGATTTTTCCATCTACACAAAAAGACCATCATAGTGTAAAAGCTGCTTTGCTAACCCTATGCCCTTGTATACACTCCCTCTCAGCCTCTAAACTATGAGAGAAAGAAGACCTACACTCTCCATATTGAGGGGATGAACACACACGTGGATCCTCGTTATTCCTACCTGGGCTCTTTCAAAGATTCCACCACCCTTAAAATAACCGTCGGCGACGTGGACGAAGCCCCCGTCTTTTCTATGGATTACTACATCATGGACGTGTACGAGAACTCGCCGAGTGGCACCGAGGTGGGAACTCTGACGGCTCGAGATCCAGACAGCAGGAACAGCCCCGTCAGGTAAGATGCTAACTGCTATGTATATATATTCAAATTAGAAAATCAAATGATGACAAATATGACAGACTAAAGCTGGTCTGTCGGAGCGCTGTCTCATTTGGTTATGCATAATTGCGTGGAGACGACAAATCTCTGGTGTTTACTGAGAAGAAATTTCCTCGCAAAAGAGAGAGCGAGAGACACTAATATTACAGTTATGTAATGTAAATTAGTCAACATACAAAATATAAACCGTTGCTCTTAATTGTGTGTTTCCATTGTCTCTAGAATTAGAAGCTTGTTTGTGTTGTTTTTGTCCGCAAGCCAATTTTTTTTTTTTTTTACATGAATAACAGAGTGTGTAGTGGCATAGCCCGAGGTGATATAACAACTTAGCACATCTGTATGCTCTTTAAAACACATGCTTGTGTACTGCTGAGAAAAAGGGGGGAAAAAAGAGACTGATATTAGCCTCAGGCACTGGACTAATCTCAGGTTTTTGCTCTGCACAGGTGCATCGTTTCATCACTTTACACTCGAGCAGCTATGAACAGCTTGTGTTCATTTGAACCGAAACCCCTCGTGAGATGACAGCCAATGCTAATGTATTATTACATGCTATCGGATCAAATTTGAAAGGCCCTTGCATTGCACGCATATTTTTTGTTTTAATTACTTTTAGAGATGAGATGTAACCGAAGCCAGTTGCTGCCAGCTTTGGAGGACATGTTCAACACGGCTGATGTCTTCTGTGTCACTTCACTAACTTGTTTTGCCCATACGACTGTCACATGTATCATTATATGTAAAAACGGTGAGTTCTTTCAATGTTTCCCCAACCTTAGCCACCAGTTCATATTTCCAAAACACTGTTCTCTAGGTGAGCAGGGGCTTTAAAGTCCAGGCTGAAGAGCTTCAAACATCAGAAAGACCGAGAATTAACAGACTATTGTATGATTTTAGGAGAGGCAAGTGCTGCACTTCTTCATTAACGATATACAATGTGAAATGACAGTTAGACGTATGGCCTCTTTGATTCGTGTGAGAATTTCTGAAATATTTATAGTAAACACAACGTAATCTACATATGAAAGAGTTTCCCCCCCTCTCTCTCCATGTGGTATACCTCCTCTGTCCATCCCTGCAGAACATCACTCTCAATGCTCAGCACATAAAGGAGAAAGCACCGGGAGGTACTTCAACGACATCCACTTGAACTCAGGGAAAAAAAAGGTGAACGACTGAGCCACTGTATCGGAATGCAGCAGGGGTCTGTACTCGTCTCCCTTTGATCATCAGAAGTCGGGCCTCAGTCGCATGTGTTGGAATAAACATATCATTGAAGTGACATGTCAGATGACGGCGTGAAATTGACATCTAAATAGCCAATCAACGTCTTGACGGCTCATTACCTCCGTTTGCCCTCAGACATGATCACAATCACCGGGAACAGTTAGAAAGTCCTCGCTCTGCTTCCTGTAAAGCAACGTGACACAGTGGGTACATAATGTGGTACGGACCCTAATCCTCATAAACACGTACAATACACGCATGTTTGAACGTAAGTTTGAACGTGTTTGAGTGTTTAAGCGACCGCTACATGGCACAACCCCCTGATTTGTATATTAAAGAAGTTTCCGGTCACAAGTGTAAATCAACAAATGAATGACAGCTGAATTCAGTTTTAACTTCTATACTGGCTCCCTGTTGTACCACATCTGACTCACATGAATTTAAAACTGTACTTTTTCTGCTAAAACATGTCAAATGGCCCCTTTTCCACTATGGTCCCAGCTTGCCTTGACTCGCTTCGCCTCGCCACGGTTTATGTTGGTTTTCCACTACAAAAATAGTACCTGTTCAACGTGGGCGGAGTCATCGCTGCACGAAACTGCGGACGTAAAACTTTGTTTCACACGCGACACACAAACTAATGACTCATAAAGCAGTTGTTTTCATTGTAACTGAATCATTAGAATTAGTGATTTAAAAATATTTATTCAGCTCGCAACTTAACCGTGCCGTGCCATGGTCGAGCTGGTGGAAACACGCCAAACAAAGGTTGTATTTGTATTTACTTTTCTGCCAAAGAAGTAACAGTTCAACTTCAGCATCACCGGCAAGTTTAAAAAAAAAAAAAAAGTCTGTAATTACTCCAGGATTCGCAGGATTTTAGAGCTGATCACAATGTTTAATATCTACTTTTCCTCCCGATCTTCTCTTCCCCGCCCCCGTCACCTTGAAACAAGAATGCAGCTTCATAAACTCAACCGATACGCCCAGCAGCTACAACAAGAGTAGTTCTTCTTCTTCTTCAATATAAAGGAGGACACAGCACCAAACTTCACCTGGAAGGAAGGAGCAGTGCCAACAATACGTATATAACTGTCTTTGTGTGCTTGTTTTGTCGTTTGGCATTAGCGATAGCCGGCTACCGGCTAAGCTACACGCTACGCTCGTGTTTCATTTGCGTGTGTGTTTATCATCTCGGTATCCACAGCGTTATCCAAGCTACAGGCGTCCTGCAGCAGTCTTTCACTTGTCACAGTGTCTTCTGACTCTTGGTCAGACTCCGGATCAAATGCGAAAGGGATTGCGGCGTTACTCAATGTTTTGATAATTGCTAGCGGTGCATCTGCCTTTCCAGAGGGGGAATGTCTCAGTGATGGGACATTTACATCGGCTCGTTTGTAGCCATTAGGATGTTTTTTACTAAAGAAACGACTTCATGTTTGTAAGTACACCTCCATATCTCACATATAAGTGAGATAGGACCGTGCTAAGGCACGCGATTGTGACGTCACGACTTTGCAGTGGGACACTACAGATATAATGATTCTATATTCTGAGTAGTTACCTCCATGATCATGAAAATACACCTTCAAAACAACAAAACATTCCCTTTTTTCCCCACCAATGGCAATAATTGACAATTGAAGTTTTCAGTGGAGCCGGAAAATAACATGATTTTCTTATAGGCAAAGAGCCCAGCACCTAAAAAAAACAACAGAAAAACAAAACCTTCTGCTCTTATACACTTGAGCATTTAATAAATCATGACAGCCTCGCTCTATAAACTTGCAATCAATCCACGCTTAAAGAATTAGCTTGTTACTTTAAATAAATGCAATCCTGGCGTGAATATCGTCGTACTATTTCCACCCCTGCGTCGCTCAGGAGAGCGAATGCCGGATTAAAAGGTGTAAATATGTCATTAAGAGATAAATTAGGGGGAAATGCCGTCAATGCTCATTTTCTGCTTGAACTCTAAAAAGGAGGCAGGTCAGCTATTTCTGTTTTGTGTTCTACAGCTGCTTCACGTTTGAGTTTGATAACGCCTTTTGTCATTAAATATTGAGTGTAATTGCTCTTGACACAGAAATATGTATTTCAGAACCTTGTGTCCATTTACGGCCAGTTGGGATTATTCACTCCATGTTCTTTAGAGGACTTTTAAAAGCACAGAGGCACAAGTTCATTCCCTCAGGCTTCAACAGCTTCTGCACAATTTCAGTTTGATTTTCTGGATGGATACTCTTCTTTTTTATTTTACAAATCATTTATAATATTCATAAACCACAAGATCTAATCCAGGATGGCATGAACTTTGTTATCAAATCAAAGAGCCACAGATCTGTTTGGCCTTTTAAAAGAATAACACTCGTAGAGAGTGTCCAACAGACTTTTTAAATGTGTGCGAAATGAAAATCTACTATTTTTTTCAGGTATTTCATGGACAGCAAAGATGAAGGAACGAGGTACTTCAGAATTGACGAGAGCACCGGCGTCGTGCGGACCACGCAGCCTCTGGACAGGGAAAACATGCCGTGGCATAACATCACTGTGATGGCCTCGGAGGTTGGTAGGTACCCGAGCTAATCTCCATAACGCCAGTGTGTGTGTACAAGTGGGCAAATGAATGCACACGCTGTGCCTGTTTGCTCTTGTGTCAGAGAAAGAAGCAATTTTCTGCTCAGGCTTCAAACATAAGGAGGGTCTGAAGGTGAACGCGTATGTCGATTTAGAGCCTTTAATGTTCAAACTTGCTTTTTAAATATTTAATAATGCATGGAGAACTCCATCCTCATCACTTTACCGACTTAAATATAGCAGAACGTCTCCAATGACTGACACTCGGAATACTGAGAAGCTGAAATAGAGGCACAAAGTGCCGTTGTTTAGCCCCAGATGTTTTTTTTTTCCTCTCTCTGTGAGATAATAAGACACCATGGGGGGGGGCGGTCATATAGTCCGACCAAAGAGTGCAGTTTCGAATTCATGGAGCGTAAAACTGGAGTCAAAATCAATATTAACACACGCACCAAAACCATGTGAGCCTCTCCCGTTACCTAAAGAATAAATTCGGCAGCGCATTTATTCACAGATTCAATTCGGTGTCTTGATCGGAGACAACTGCACAAAAACTACTATCTATAGCTATCGCCTACAGCTCTTTCAGATGTAAGTGTGATATACAGTATATTGCCCACATTGCATATCAGGAAGTAGTCGGATTACACCTATTTGCTTTAATTTAGTGAATAAAATACTCTTTGTTATGTCGCATTTGCGTCGCGTCGTACAACGTCCGTCTGTAAGACAGCGTTTCCAACAAGTGAACCCGTGTTTTAATAACATTTTATTAATCAATGCGTTCAATTTTCAGTCGTTTTCTTTTTTACATTTCTACACGACCGCTTTTCAGAGCGACAACATATTTTAATAGCATAATTAACCGACCGACACGGTAATAAACACAACAACAATCAGGTGAGTTAATAGTGGGAATTAATTGTCTGTAGAAAACGCGGATGAATGAGTTCATTTGCATGTTGATTAGAAATGTATTCAAATAGGTTAGTGTATTTTCCTTATTAGCTTAGAAAAATCAAATTAGCCCCAATTGTTCCGATGTCCTCCCCTACATTGGAAATTAATTAAAATCGATGCAGGTCGCGCTGACTTTTAAGAATTGCTATCAGGTAACTCGGGCAATTTGTGATCACAATTAGGCAAATTGGAGCCGCATGCTAATAGTTTTTATTTTATCTCTTTGCTTCTCTTCAGTATTCAAGGCTATTCATGGGTTTACACGCCCAGACAACATCAAACGACACTTTTGAACAAGGACACAAAAGGCACTCGAATGCACAGCTGAAGAAAAAGAACTCCTTGCACAGAATTCAGACTACCATGAGTATAATGATCACCAGTAGAAATCAAAGGGAGTGAATTAAAGGATGAATGAGATGGAACGTTTGGAACACCTTGGTATTTTTAATAGAGATCACAAAACCTTATTGTCTTCCCCATTTTTATTCAAAATGAAATCAGTGAATAACCGTAAATAGCAAACCCCCTAAGATAAAAGGTTAGGATGTCAAACTTGAAAAAACATGTATATTTCTATAAAAAAAACAGGTCTTTTAATTAATAATTTGATTAACTGCCTTTCATTCAGATATTATTATTAACAACTTTTCGCCTTTGATGTGTCTAGATCATTTATGTAGGGTGGACGCAAAAATTAAAAATGGCCGACTTCCTGTTGAGTTGAGGCCATGGTTACAGTATACTTTTTTGTTCGTCTTGGTCTATGACATCTTCCCACCAAGTTTGGGGAAATTAAGTGGAACTTAATGTATGCCAAAGTTATAGAGCATTTCCTGTTTTGTGGCGGATGGTCGACTTTTCATCTTTGAGGCCACACCATTTTAGTTTTTTTCCAAAATGGCCGACTTCTGGGTGGGCGGAGCTAATGGAAGTATATTGGAAATTTGTTTGGAATCATGAGCGCAACGAGTTTAGGAACTTTGGTTAAAATCGGAACAACTATGTGCGACTTAGACACGATAGAAAAAAAAGAATTTAGCATTTAACGCAATTTTGGCCACTTTCAATTTCCCTTTCCCTTACTTTGGAGTAAGCCTGACAAACTCAACACATTCTTACCATTACCTGTTCTTGCATTTCTCATCCAAACAACGTCAAAGTCAGACGGGTTTTTTTGTATTTATTGAGGGATATTACAATTTTTTTACTCCCAAACCAAAGGGTGTCCACATTATTAGCACAATGCACTGTACCTGCAGGAAGTGCAGGCATCATAATGGTGACAACATGAAAGAGACAGATGTTGGTCAAGGTTTTTTTTTGTTCTGCTGCAAGACAATGACCCAAAAACATTAGCAGGGAAGACAAATGGGAGTTCCACATGATGGAAGAGCAGCGCAGTCTCCCGACTTAAACTGTGCGGAGGAGGAACTGGAGACAAGGTGAAATCAAATCAGCCTGCAAGTGCACAACGTTAGCAGGAACAAACACATTTGTTTGGGGTTTAAAAATGTCTTTGTGAAACTTTTTGACCTGCAGTGTTTGCACAAGATGATGTAAATAAAATATATATATATATATAAAAAAAAAAAAACCTGCAATATTAATTTAATGGAAAGACTGCTGCACCTGCATGTCTGCTTTTCTATTCAAGGAAGGCCTTGCTGAGTGAGCATGCTATTTGTCAGCGTTGTTCTGCAACACAGTCAAAACTGTAAAATATACTTGCACCTGGAAGCTATCCAGTAAATCTAATCCTCATCTGCTGGGGACCGAGGTTGCCCACGTGGTGAGTGTCAATGGCCAAGCAGAAGGGTCAAGAGTACGGGAGATTATCTCTGGAACCAGGGACAGATCGCGTGAACGATTAAAAGCATACTGCAAGGCAGTGTAAATTGGGAGTATGATAGTAAATCTTTGAGAACTGGTCAAGGTTGGGCCGCTTCACTGTGACATTCTAACTGTGAGTGAGAGAAAAGAGTTTTGGCCGAATATGTCGCTGATGTGGACGACGTTGATGAGCCAGGTGAATTTGATTGGCTGTCGAAGTGGAGAACATGGACTGAGAGCACCTACAAAGTCATGATGTGCCCTTGAACGATACCTCTGGTTCTACACAGTACTGTATCACCACATCCGAGGGTTTCCCTTCCCCTCTGATCAACAAGGTTGTGCTGGAGACACTTTTTTTTAATGCCAAAAACAAGCATTTTGAGTCGGAGCCTGGACCAGAACCTGTGCCGCCTTCTGGGTTAGAAGAGGACATATCCTTCTGTTGTTGTGCAACATGTATCTGCAAGATCGAGCTGTTGCAGCAATGTTGACAGTGAGGGAGAGATGGTCGTCACACCCAGGTTCCTTGCGGTATGAGAAGGAGCTACCACAGAGTTGTCGAGAGTGATGGTCAGGTCTGTGGTGGGAGAGCCCTTTCCTGGGAGAAAAAGAAACTCCGTCTTGTCGAGATTGAGTTTCAGGTGATGGACAGACATCCACTGAGAGATGTCAGTCAGACAAGCGGAGATCCGCTCTGTTACGCGTGTTTCGGAAAAGAGAGAATGAGTTGGGTGTCATCGGCGTAGCTGTGATAGGAAAAAACCTGCTGTGGAGCAGCTGTGTGTCCACACTGACGCTGACAGCAGGTCTCGCACTCCCGGTACTTACCGGAGTAAGATGTCTTTGGGCAGTCTACATTTTCCTATCTTTTGCATTGCAAGGGTCGTGTCTGTGTGCGCTCTCACTATAGCGAGAGAGAGTCTATGGCAGGGGTGCCAAACTCATTTTAGTTCAGGAGCCACAGACGAGGCAATTTGATCTCAAGTGGGCCGTACCACTAAAATAATAGTATAATAACCTCTATACGTGAATTTGTGATTAGATTCACAAATTCATCCTGCCCGTGTGCCGTATGTTTGACACCCCTGGTCTCTGGTAAAGACGCGTGCACCCTGAAGGAATCCGGAAAAGCGTCACTTGACCGGCACTCGCTGTAAACAACTGCACTTGAATGAATGCATGCATGAATGCATGAATGTAGACACATTTATGAAAAATAAATGCTTCGTGACTGACTGACTTCTGCAGTGTAATCGTTAAATAATGTGTCATAAGCGCGCACGCGCCAACTGGGACTACACAAGGCAGCACAGAGACGCTCAGCTGGGCTTTTAATCCAGAAAATCACCTCCTGCAACACTGCATCCTCCAGTGCTTTTACAGTGACACAGCATATAAGACAAAGCCCAGCATAAGGAGCACAGTGTGCCCCACTTTAAAAAAAAAAAAAAGCTCTACTTTTCTGCTCTACTACTGTTATGAAAGGGTTATTCATTTGACTTTCATCTTCTCCGTCACATGCTCTCCACAGACAACCCCAGCCTCTTCAGTCACGTTCCCGTCACCGTCCAGGTCCTGGACGTGAACGACAATCCGCCAGAAATAGCTACGGACGAGGAGGTCATTGTGTGCGAGAGCTCAAGGCCGGGACAGGTGAGTCCTAGAAAACTGGGCAGCAACACACACTGCACAGAAGTGGTGAATACATGAATACACACATTCACAAGTCAGCTATTGTCTCCCCTCAGCAGTTTGTAAAAAGATGTCTGAGAGCCGAGTCGTAACAGACAGCAAAGGCACGAGAACGAGCCGCTTAATCTTCCCTCTTTCAAAAAAACACAGAGTATCTCATCAGTAAAGCGCAAGAAGCCCTAAATCGAAGCTCATTCCAATTTGCTCTCAGTCGTTTTTGAATAGCTGAAATTAAGAGATTTTTTTGAGATATAGAGCAATCAGCAGCTGGAAAATGATGGCGGAAAGGCTGAGAATACACAATCTCAATACATTTATTCTGAATCGTTTCAAAAATACCATCAACATTTAAAACCGGTACCTGTGTTTTTAGGAATCTTGGCTGAAATGGGAATAATTATGTGTTGAATAAAGATAGTAATTGCCCCTTTCATGCAAAAAAGCAGTCACATTGTATTGCTTTCAGTGTTTTTTTTTTCCCCAAACAAGTTAAAAGTTTAGACAAGACAATAAGTCAGTGATGACATGTTTATAGACCTACAATGTCATGTAATTAAGCAGCAGCATAAATTGTTGATAAAAAATGATACTGATGTGGACTTTTAATTATGGCGAGGCTATTATATGAATGATAATAATAGCCTCGAAACTGGATCTGGATCCTGCAACCTGAAAGATGAGGACACAGAGAGAGAGAGAGCAAGGGGGAAAGACTCAAACTAAGGAGAGAGAGAACAAGGTTATTGACATATAATGAAGTCATATTTATACCCTGACTGTGAGAGCACCACAGGAAATTCCCCCAGCAGTCTAGGTCTGTAGGAGCCTAACTAAGAGATGGTCCAGGTTTCCGTGAGCTAGCTCTTTTTCAAGCGTCATCATAAAGGAAGGTATTTAAAGTTTTACTTTAAATACAGAGAGTGTCCTCCTCCCAAACTGACATTGGGAGCTGGTTCCACATGAGAGGAGCCTGATAACTGAAGGCTCTGCCTCCCATTCTGCTCTAACAAGGAACCACAAGTACGTAGTGTAGTCACCATGGAAATGTGGGTTCCACTTCAGAGACAGGAAACAGCTGAAGTTGTGCCCATAAATTACGCAAAGTATCACG
The DNA here is from genome assembly GCF_019176455.1 of Solea senegalensis. Lineage (NCBI taxonomy): Eukaryota > Metazoa > Chordata > Actinopteri > Pleuronectiformes > Soleidae > Solea > Solea senegalensis. The sequence goes on along the minus strand of NC_058021.1, from coordinate 32,700,356 downwards.
GGGGATTGAGATGGATAGTTTTAGATAGCAAGATGACATGGTGCGTGGTAAAAAAAGGTGCTGACTCAGCATCTGGCCTACACCAAAAACTATAGCAGCAGAAGAAGGAATCACCCGGGCGCCATGTTTACATCACTGCTGATCTGAGCCAATTTAAAAACCCTGTGTTCATTCTCACTGCAGACAAATGTTATTGGGTATAAAAACAACAAAGGCTCCAGAGGGTAAATTGATTATAACCGGAGCAGCAGCTGTTGCAGGTGTCATCTTCTGGGGGAGTAATTCACCCTCTTGTCTCCGGGACAACAGGTGATCCAGACCGTCACAGCTGTGGATAAGGACGACTTTGCCAACGGACAGCGGTTCTCCTTTGCGTTGCCGAGCCAACTCCCGGTTAATCCCAACTTCACCCTGAAGGACAATGGAGGTAATTAACATGATCAATATGTTTGTTTGTATTTCTCATGAGTTTTTTTTTTTTTTTCCACTCCACCTGCGGGGGGCAGGGTTTTCCGTCCTCACTGCTCACACTCCGAGATCCAATAAGCTCTAGTGATTTCTTTCTTCGTACCTCGGAGGTGCAATAGACATGTGTGCCCCTCCGTGGACTGTGCACGTGCTGAATCTCAAATGCCACCGGGGGTTCCTTGACACATAAGAGTCATCGAGTTTTAGCATGTTTGTGCATTCCGCTTTGGTACTTCCCCCATTTCCCCCCCGTTCTGAGTGCATTATCTTGTGCCGGCGCATGAGCAACAGTGGGCGTTACCACGGCAACCACCTCAGTCTCAGGTGGACACCTAGCCCTAGGTTGTTTTGGTTGCAATCATGGGGCTTTTTTAAAAAAAGCTCTCAGCCAGAAGATCTCAAAAGTTGCCCACTGAGAAGAGAGCAGTTCAGAGCAAAGAGAGAGAGGCAGGGAAAACAGCAAGAGGAACAGAAAGAGATGATTATAAGAGATAAATCAGTTTAGCCTTTATTCCAGTTACGTCCCCACCACTATCCTCCCCTTTCCTCCTTCCTGCATGTTTGGCAGCTTCCATTTGAAGTGGCACTGGCTTGAGATGCTGCTCACTTCCTGTGTACATTCACTCCCAAGGGTGAGATGAATCACATAAGGGGCAGCAGTCTGCATCACATACATGCTGACACACATTACGCCAGCAGACCTGGTGAAGATGGCAAAATTGAAGTAGTGTGTTTGTTTTTTTATGGTAACGGGGACAGAATATATTTCCCTTTCCCGTGCTTGATAATTAATCGTACATTTTTGCTTAGATCTTTTACTATCTGTTACGGGATTTCTAATTTCTCAGAGGAGCCAAAGACTAATTGACATCACTAAAAGATTCGGAGCTCCGAATCCTAACCCTAACCCGGTGTTAGTGCTTACAGTGAAACACCTTTTTTGTGTTTTGGTGTCTCCATTCAGAAGTAAATAAAATTGCATTTGTGTAAAAAAAACCAAAAACAAACCCTAATTGTTTTGTTGTAATCGGTTTCCATGGCTATTACCGGAGACTCACACCGAGGTACATTTACAACCAGTCCTGCGTGCAAAACACCTCTTGCTGCTTTGCCATATGCTGTGTCGGGGAGTGTGGGGCAGTGTGGGGAGATAATATAAAAAGCTACATGTGTTAAGCAGCAGCATTGCCGCTCACAGTGACACAGTCCATCTATAGTGGGACCGTTCAGTGAATACGAGGTGTGTTTCAGATGCAAATAAAGGGCAGGAGTTTACTCGAGGTGAAGGTGGAGACGGTTGCATGTGTCATACAGAAGTAGATTGAAGGCAGTTTGATCCTTACATGGCCATGGTTTTTGTTCTTGGAATCTTGACCCATGTCTACAATGCATTACAACAATGCATATAGAACTATACACGATGCTATATAACAGTTTATACATATTTTTCGAATGACTTATAATGTCCAGTGCCATTAGTTTTGGTGTGTTATGGCAGTTTTGTATGATTTTTTTCTTCCCTCTGGATTCTTCTTCATGCGTGTTTGATCGCAGTCTTCTAGATGTGTCTTTCCTTTGGAGCTTTCTTCTCGGATGCTTGTTGCCATTGGCCTCCATAAGGTTGCATTTCAAATAAGGTTGCATTGCACCAAAGAAGAATGTTGCATTGCTGCCTCCTCCTCTTCTGTCCTTTCTTTATCTTTTTCTTTGATAATTTTACTTCATAATCACTCATATTTCACTACAACGTTCATGACATCACTGTCATCAAGCGTTTCAGTTTTTAATGGCAAATGAAGTCTGCGGTAACACTGACTCACAGTTATAATCTATCATAATTTGGTTTGTGCTTCATAATCACAGTCATAATAATGTTTGTGGGACTTCAGAATCGTTGATATAATGTGTTGTAAGTGGTAATTGGGCGGCCTGGGTAAAGTTATAGATATAATACATTAATGCATGCATGTTTATCGTGCATTATAGACGGTGGTACTTCCTTGTTGTGTAAAAGGTTGGTAAGAGAGAACTGGTCTGAAACTAAAAGAACCAGAAGATAAATCTGAAGATATTTGCCTCCGTTTCTGTCTTAAGATTTATTACATAAATCAAAGCCATCTGCTGCAAAATCTCCCCAAAGCATTCTAAAAAGAAACCCTTCTTTCCTACAGCATTAATAGTTTTATTTTGTTCCCATTTTGTCATTTGATTCATGCTGTTTGAGTAGGGTAGTACATTTCAATTTGGGTTTTATCACCTGCTGCTTACCATCTCAATGGCTCTTGTTTTTCCCTCTGCTCTGTATATCAGAGAAATAATCCCCACGTGGGACGGGACGATAGCGTGTCGTGACATGGAAATAGAAAATACAGATTCATGTTTTAATCATGTTAAAAAAAAACCAACAACAACAAAGGGGATTTGTACACAATGAAAGCCACCACGTGGGATGAGGAGAGCTTACGAAAACGGAGTCTAAATAATTCATATTAGGACACATAGTGCTCGTTGTGGGCCTACACAGACGTGGTATTGAAAACCACTCAAACACACAAAGAGACCCGTGTATTTTCCCGGTCCCTTAACCGGGAAAAGAGCAAGAGCGTGTTGTGATTTACAGCAAGAGCCCGGGTGGTTAGCTGGTCGGGGGGAAAGACGAGGCAGCAAAGCCTCTCACTTCTTCTGCTGACCGCAGAGTTGCTCCACTGGAGCAGTTAAATGCCAGAGGCACGCTCGAGCCTGCTGTTAGACGAGGCATGTGGTCCTGAATTGGGGAAAAAAACAGACAGACAGACGGCAGCTTGTGCAACACTTTCCACAAGGAGGAGGAGGATCAGAAACAGACAAACAAGACTCGAGATTATCTCATTTTCTATACCCCCCCCCCCAAGTCGTTTACGTCACAATAACACAGAAAAACGCAGCTGCACAAACAGACAGAATTATTTAATCAGTATTTATATAATCCTCGGCTCCCTCCTACTTTTAGAAAACACATACGGGAACTCTGCCGTGGACTTAAAGTGTCAGAACGAATGTTATTTATCATCCTTTGCATTCGGTTGTCCGTTCCTTCCAGCTGCCATGGAAACACGCAGCTCCATAAAGCAAGGCCCTCGTCTGACGTACATATAAAATGACACACGTTTCGGGTAATATATATTTCCAACTGGACCTCTTTACTATACGTTTAACAATATATAAAATGTAATGACAGATTTTTGACAGTGATCACACGGAGCATGAGGGATTGGAAATAAGTGCTAGAATAATCAAGGAGAAGGAAAATAGCCTCAGATAAAAGAGATAGAAAAGTTCAACATTTCTAAGATGCACAAAAGTGGCTGCTTTTACCTCTTTATGTTACCAAAAGTGGATGGAAATTTTAATTAACCAACTCTGTTTTCACCGTCCAATTTTCTCCTTTGAGGACCTGCTATTTGAAGTCCTGTTTTTCTTACTTTTCTTTGATATTTTTTTTCCTTCGCCGACGATCACACAGACACGTTTTTTGGCTTAAATTTTACATATATATGTATATATATATATATATATATATATACATATATATGTATATATATACATATATATATACATATATATGTATATATATATATATATATATAAATATACACATATATATTTATGTGTACATTTTTTCTTTTCAATCTCATGTGCACAAGCCCTCTTCTCTTCATAATAAGCCACTGCTCTGCACAGTTCACGTCGCTTGCATTTGTGCTCACAAGAGGTGTCGGCGTCCGACTGCGTCTGTGTTCAAGAGCGAGAGGAAACACACACAATGCACCGTGCTGCTGAATCCTGTGTCGGATAATTAAAGTAAAGCTCCTCACACTTGAAGCAGCTTCGTTCCAGCATGGCAACAGTTGGTACCGCTGCTCCGTGCCAGGACCTAATACCTCCCTCTGTTGTGCCACTGATGAAAAACCTTCCCAGTTACTCACATATCCGACTCTCTGGTGAACCTCCTTCCCCTCCTCAGTTGCACTTTGCTTACAGTAGATCATTAAACTCGGGTCAATTTTAGTTTGAAGCACAACAATTGGATCAGGACACCAGTATTATGTTAAAATCTTTCCCTCAGTAATTCAATAACCGTGACGTTTGAGAGAACCCATTAAGTCGGGATTTTCTGTCTTCTCACAGCACATATCTGATTTTTTTTAAAAGCCATTATCTCGTTACAGTCGGTGTTCTTATGGAGACCGGCAAAAAAAAAAACAACCCACTATCAGATCAGTGTAGTAAGTGAGTGATATTTACGATTCACCGTCTAAATCAGATCATGGTCGTTTTCCTGCGCATCTGTTGATATTAAAGCGCTGCAATAAATACAGGTCAAATCCACGCGTCACATATACACTATTTCACTTTAGAATACCTGACAGTCCAAAAAGAGAAAAGACAATTAAAGCGCTGCATGGCTGTGATCTGTAAATAAACCGCAAACCTTAAATAGATCTATTGATTTCCTCTAAGGCGTCTCCCGTCTTCGAGTGTGAACACACACACACACACACACACACACACACAGAAGTGTATGATATTACAGTTAATCAGCCGCGTCGAAAAGAAGAACTGTCAAGTCATTGACATGCGAGACATTTAATTAGGTTTTACGTCATTCACACTTCACTCGAAATGGGTGTTAAACAGCTCATTGTCCCCTAATGCTGATCCGTGTGAAGAGAGGCCGTCTGTGTCAAACTTAACTCCGTGTCACAGTCTGACACCGAAGTGTTTTGCCAAGATCGTCTATTATTCAGGTAAAGTCCAGGTGACAAGAGCTCCACGGTTTCCCCACTCCCAGTCCTCAATGTACAGGATCTGTCCTCTAAATTGACGACTAAATTGAAGTGTAGATGTAGGCGCGGGGGGGCGGTGTCTTATAAATTGCCAGGGATATTTACAATATAGGACAAGTTGCCAAGAAATTGAACAAGTGTCAATGCTATCAAAGTAAACCACCTTTTGAAACATAAAATGGCAAAATCAGAAATTAAAGCAAATCATTTCACGATAAGACTTCTTTTGTCCAACAGAGAGTTCTTTGCCGTTCTCAGCCGATTAAACCCCATCACAGACGGGGAGTAAAGCGAGACTTCAGAAGTAGATTGGACTGCCGAAAACATTCAGGAGGACTTTACAAATCACCTTTGAATCAGGATCGCGAACCTGGCAACTCTCCAACTTGATTGCGCGACATTGAAAGAGGTAAAGTTAAGGTAGCACAGCCTGAGCAGCTACCTAGCTACCTGCCTGCATGTGCCAATAACAGCAGCTGCAGCTCCAATTGTACTGAATGTGGTCACGACAAGTAATGCCATGTTTCCGCCTTGGCACGGCGCGGTTATTTTGCGTTTCCACTAGCGATAGTATCTGGTTCTTACTATGCGTGATGTCGCAGGAAGAACCGACCGACACAAGTATCAAGCCGAACAATGCCGAACTGTAGATGAGTTAAAAAGACTTAAGAATCCTTAAAAAAACGTGGGTTAATATCCAACAATAAGCCGGGGAATGTCTAAAATCGCAATATTTAACAGGAGTCTGGTGTATTTAGTGAGTCCAGTCCAGTGACTGTGTAAGGCGGAGTCTGCGCTCCGGTCGTGGAGGAGGACGTACAGAAGAAATAGTTCTCATGAACTGACTTTCTAACGATTCAGTTGCACTGAAAACAACTGCTTTACTCCGTCCACGTTGGGTCGGTACCATTTTGTGTCGGAAAAAACAACCTAAACTGTGCCGCGCCGAGGAGAGGCGAGGCGAGCTGGGACCATAGGTGGCAAAGGGGCTTAAGTCAATGTGAGTCACTTCACGTGACTTTCTGCAGAAAAACATTGAGACACATTTTAACACAACACTGAGTAAACATCCCACTTTTTTCCATTTCAGAATTCAATTCACATTATTTTCAAGTGATCATAAAAAAAAACATGTACGTCTACCATTAAGGTGCCACATCAGAGCCGCAGTAATAGCACTCTCCAGTCGCCGTGATTGTGAGTGCAGACGCGCACACCCAACCCATAATTACATCTAATACACAAATCACAGCCTTATCAAGGACACGTGCAATAATACTGTGGTGGAGTAAATGGGCTGAAAAGAAAGCAGACTATCTGACTATCTGCTAGGTATGATTAGTTAAGCTAAGCCTTTCTGAGTCGGACTAATCCTTGTTGAATTTGAGATTCTGCATGAAAACGCCAAATTATTCCTGAGTATTTGTACGACGCTGAGCCTTTAATCGATATTCAGAGCCACTCGGTAATAACACCTAAAGGTGTAGTGGTATGTGGGTATTAGCCCCGCTCTGTTTGCCGCACAACATTTGGTCAACTAAATAATTAAAAGGGGGTTTTTAGTCTAATGTGGACTAATTACAGGCTGCATCTTGGCACACATGTCATCAACAGCGCAGTTTTCCAAACCCTGTCTGTATTTGGCAGCATTTCGCGTTTTTGAACTGCCGGACAGCAGATGCTAATGGAGGGAAACTGCGTGTCGACACAGCTCGGCCAATTTCAATGGACGTCATTTCTCTGCAAACACACACACACAAAACTATAGCTTTGTCTACTTCTGTCTCAGGAAGTGTCCAGTGCCTGCCACCACGTGCTGCACTTGTCTGTCTCTTTTTGAGCCGACACGAGTCAACGTCCTTGAGCTTGCATTCACTGACAGCTCGCAAAAGGATGTAATAATAAAAAGAATATAACACAAGATACGGGGAATTGAATATGGCACTTCAACCTAACACATAAAGAATAAAGAATCAATTAAAGTGCCTAAACCACCTGCAATTAAAACCAGAAACATAAAATAAACGACACAAGCGATGTATCCAACCATCCTGCCGCTCAGCATGTGGCGCTCTATAGGCGGCACGTGGAGACAAGAGTCATGCTGAATCCCATCAGTGACACCAGAGTTCTCAGGGAATCCAGCTAAGTGCATGAACACACACGTGTGAAGCATGTAGAGATGTGTTAAAACCCCCAGTTTACTGCCGATGTATTTTCTTATGGACATATAGCTGCTCCAGGACCACCTATGCTGCAAGGAATCCTTGGAAAAGGAAACTGAAAACCAATGTGTCCATATTGGCGGAGAGAGAGAGAGAGATTACCTTTGGTGATTACATTTACTCGTGTTACTGTAACTGAGCAGGTTTTTGTGGACTTGTATTTTTTAAGTACTGTACTTCACCACGTTTAAAATCACAAAAGTTTGCCTAGATTTAAAAAAGATAAATGAATGAATGACGAGGACAGGTGAACAACGAGGACAGGTGAAAGACTGATTACGACAAGAGAAAGTTTAAGTATTTTTGACCTAGGTTGACTGATACATAATGTGTTTACGTGTTTTATTTTGTGACCACTTTAATTTGTAAAGGTTTGCCTTTAATTACAAAAACAATTAACGTGAAATTTGTGCTCCCTTGTCCTTTTTGTACAACACAAGAAAGAACCTTGTTAAAAAAAAGTACATTTTAAAGGCTACTGTCTTTACTTTTAACTTGAGTACATTTGTAGACCCTATAATTTTTGTGGTTCTTTTACTCTTTACACCTCTGCCTTTAGTCACCGGTCGCATACAAAACAAGATAATCTGTGATAATCTGATGAGTAACCCAGGACAAATAAGTACTTTAATGTCCAGTGGATGTGATCCTTCAGACAGCAGTTATAATTGTTTCCCTCTCTGTCTGTGCTCAGGATTCTTTTGTTTCATCCATGTTTTGCTTCACTGTTTTATGAACTTGTGAACATTTGAAATACAAGAATTTGACTCTTCCGAGTCTGGAGGGCTAACGTTTCCCACGTCCTCTCTCTCCACGTCTGTCAGTAGTGGTTTATTTGAAACCTTAAAGTGGTATACTATACGTATAAAACTGTATGCTTGGGGAAAATAGGATTTTCTAGTTTTAGCGTTAAAGGCAAAAAGGAGATTCAGGAAAAAGAGTTTTTTTTTAATTTGAGAAGGAGGCTGTGATGAAACGCCGCAAACGCCAACTGTTGTAAAACACTAAAGGAGAAAAAGAATATGCTGTGATATATAGAGTTTAAAGCTATTCAAATGTTCCATAAGACATGCCAAAATTAAGTGAGGGCAGTGCCTTCAGGTAGTGGTTCATACTTTTTAAACATTATTAATCATGACAAGACTTGGCAATTATTTAACTCCAGTATTTACTTTCCATAGGTAAACCAGATGTTTCCTAGATACAGTACAAGATATATTTGTGTTGCATGACGTGCTTCAACAGTATGATTTATATAAAAGTGTAAATGGTGGGGGGGGATATGCAAATTTATTTGGCAACCCCAAAGATGTCCCTGTAACACATCTGTGGCTCCACCCTGACAGCTTTAGCCTAATGAACCCAGTGCTTTGGGAATTCCACAAAGCTGTGCACACACACACACTCTCGTTTCTGCCTGTGTGAAGTTTCTCACTCTCACATTTTGCTTGCTTGTGATTTGTGGAAAAACCCCTTAAAAGCACATTTTCCCCTCCCCCGGTGGTCCCAGGTAATGTCACAGGCAGCACAGTTAATGCTAATTGCTCGTCCTTTTGGTGGCGTGTAAATGCCACCATAGCCATGACCACACATTCAAATCTTAGCCCTAAACGTGACAAGTTCCTCAGAAATTCGGACGACTGGTCAGTGTTTGAGGTCCTAAAGAGTTCACAAATACATGTACACCAACACACACACACAAACAGTTCCACCCCCTCTTCCTCCGCCTCCCCCGTCTCTCCCTCGTTATTTGCATCCTTCACTCTCTCTCCGTGAAAGCAGTGCGCGCGCCTGCTGATGCAGTGAAACCGCGAGTCTGACTTAATAAAGCTTGAAGTACACGTTGTCATTCCAACTGTCGATCATTATAATTATTCAGAGATGGAGCAGTGAGATTGGAGTGGGAGGCGAGGTCTCAGAGCAGCAGCGTGAAAGTAGCGTGACTGAGATTTTTATTTTATTTTTTTGAATACGCTGGGTGTGGGAAGGAAAAAAAAAAAAAAGGTTTGCCCTGTGCACGATTCAGCATTTTTGGAGCTTAAAATACCGTGTAGATCAGTGTGTGTGTGTGTGTGCGCGTGCAGTAGGTCACCTGTTTCTCGGTAGGCTGGGATTACTCATCCTGGTTATACGTGAATCATCCACCCATGTAGTTTGATTTGTCATAATGCAAACTTTCTCTCGTCCATACTCAGCACATGCAGTATAGATAGATAGGTATATATGTATATATATATATATATATATATATATATATATATATATATATATATATACATATATAACGGGGGGAAATAAAATCCAACCCTCCTCGACGATAAAGAACAGCACGCATGAGTGGACACCGGTGTTATTGACACCTGTTGTCATCCAATACACAAATATTGGGTGCTTCAGAACAGGAGTTTGTTTTCCAGCTAGAAAACTACATTAAGTACATGGTCTATGAGTCTCCAACATTAATAAAATACAGTAAATGTTTCCCTGAGGCGTTTATGGTCCCAATCACTAGTTTCAGCTCATATTCGATACAGTACGAATGTTCCCTTTTCACTTTAAAAAAACAAGATGTCTCCTGACAAACCACTCGGTCTGAAAGGATGCAAATCCAGTTCTTGGTCTTTTTCATCAACGTCTACTTTGAAGAGCCCATAAAACACACAGTAAGCTTATTTCACCAAAGCCATTTGTTACAGATACAAACACGAGGAGCCCTGGTTTATTTGTTTTCCCTCCTCTGTCGAGTCAGCCTTTTCCACTTTATCTGCATGACATGTTCCATGAAGTGAGCCGTTTCTGCAGAGGCCAAGGTGAGCTGCTCCACACCGAAAATAGTAAATGAACACCTTCAAAATTAATTAGCTACACAGCTACGGTGGAAGCAGCAGCCTTTCATTGTGGCAAATGTTTTTTCTCTCCCTGTTCATCTGACAGTGTCTGTCTAAATAGGTAATTGCAGACTTCAACGAAAGAAAGCATTATTAAAATGTTTTTATTTTTTAATATTTTTTTAAATCATAGACAGCACAGCCAGCATCATCGGGAGGCGGAGACGTTTCAACCACCTGACCCAGGAGCTGTACGAGCTGCCGATCGTGGTGTGGGACGGCGGGGAGCCGTCGCTGAGCGGCACGAGCACCCTGACGCTGCGGGTGTGCCCGTGTCAGCGCCACGGCAGGATCCGGATGTGCCAAGGCGAGGCGTTCCTCTCCTCGGCGGGACTCAGCACCGGGGCTTTGATCGCCATCCTGCTGTGTATCGTCATCCTGCTGGGTAAGTTGCTGCGCGACCTCTGCGGGGACCGTGGGCTGGGGCGGGGGGGGGGGGTTGAACAGCCCGGGGGCCAAATGCCCTGAAGGCTTTGGATTGAGGAGATGTACAGTGAGGAGCAGAGAGGGATGGACAAGGGCAGAGGAGGTGGGAGAGAGAGAGAGGGATGAATAGACATGCGAGGAGAATTCAGAATGAGAGCAATAAATGTTGGGGAGAGGGCAGCGAAGGGACAGAGAGAGAGAGACAGAAGGAGAGGTGACTAGAAAGGAGATGGTGAGACTCCAGGGTCACGAAGGAGGTGACGGCAACTGAAAGAATACAGAGAGTAACCCCACTGTGCCTGGGGCACACATCAGCAAATGTTTTAACTGTAGTGCATTGGTGTTTATACCGTCTTATATTATTGTCATTGTTACTGTCCATGTGATGCTCTTTATTTCTGAAAAGCCCAGACAGGTGCATACGAGCTAGAAAAGTATATATAAAGTACTAGAGTACTTTATGTCCACTATGTCTCACTGCATTGTCTCGGATAAATAAAGTTTAACTGAATTGATTGAATCATTTTAAATAGGAACATTCCTGTACTGCACACAGGAAGTGATGTGTTTTTATGTCAAGACAGATGGAGGTACGGCATACTGGACTGTGACAGACTCCACTCGTTGCAAAAAGAACAACATTTTAATGGAAGTCTACGAAGAAATGTGCTCGTTTCAGCTCTTCTTCGGTGGAAGATTAGGAAAACTAACGTTCTCATTTACAGGAAAATGGGAAATAAATCATTTCACATGAGTGCTAATACTAGCTGTCAATCACGCTAACATCCAAATAGGTGCCCGCTTGCATATTCTGCTTCCAAAAGCCTGGGACTGGGATGCCGCATCCATTATTATACACAGCGTGCAGATGCTTTACTAGCCCAGTGTTGCTGTTGCGTCTCACAAAACAGGTTGGAGTGCCGTGAAATATCCACAAAAAATGTTTCAGAAAGTGGATTCTACCGCTGAAAAGTTTGCCGGTTTGAACCCCAGTGCTGCCGCTGTATGCATACCAGCGCTCCTCCAAGTCAGGTCTCTAGATGAAGAACCTGTCGTGCAAATGATGCTCCATCGTTTCTGTCCGCGAAGACCAAACAGGAGGCAGAATAGTAACAATAAACCAAGTTACGCACTGCAGCTTTAAGTGCTCTCTCCTAATATCAATGCAGCAGAGTCGTCGTCCTCTTCCTCCCCTTCCTCCTCCTCAACCCTCCTCTCCCTCCCCCCCCCTGCATTCCTGCCTGGCAAGTGTTTGACATTGTATGTTGTGACTACAGGAGCAGAGGACAAGCGTGGAGGAATGTGGTGACAGCCAACACAAACCGCTCTCGTTGATATCATGTGTGACGGATGTGTTGTGCACCTTGAATACAGGAAACACACACACACACACAAACACCCCGTCAGAAATGTAAACAGTAAAAAACACAACAGGGCTTATTTTCTATGTCGCCAGCCCCCGCCACCGCAGCTCCCACAAAACCGTGCATGCCTCGTTACTATGGCAGCCAGTTTGTGAAGTGACCGCACGCAGTCACTTTAACATGTACATTTAACTTTATGTGTCACATAAAACAAGCTGAATTGCTCAATTTTGTGTCCAAGAAGACATTTTCCGCAATTATTCCATATACCTCACATGATGTCTCTTGCTCACGTGAACCGTTTACATAATATGTTAAGGTTTCTGGATCATATTGGATTGAACATTTTTATTTTACCGATATCCAAGTGATTTTGGTCCCTATTGGACAAAAACGGACACATGGTCCAAACGTGTGAGAACTAGTGACATCCAACAAATGAACGACTCAACCCTCCATTTTTCCAGCACTTCAGCGATATCGAAGGCTCATTCTGAGGCTTCAAAAACCAAACTATTTTATTTTAAAGAAATTGTACACTAATGCAAACACTGTTACACACTGGACCTTTAAGTATAAGGCACTCCAGACCAAACTCCTTCCTCTGCGATCATAACACTGCGGCGGAAACGCGTGGACTGTCTCGTAACATGTCTTCTGCGGCGTCACTGCTCTCCTTTCGCCCCTCTCTTTAGCAAATTTGTCTGTGGACATTAGTGCGTGAAGGTTATGCATATTCATACTGGCTGTCTGCCTCCGCCTCGACAAAGCCTCTGGCTGAGTGCGAACAAAAGGCCATCACCACTGTTTGGCGCTTGAGTGAGAGACGCGTTCCGAATGCTTAATCGTCGGCACCAGGCATTATCCTAGTTAGGACACAGAGAGAGAGAGAGAGAAAGAGAACATGAACAGGGAGATACAAAAGCTCACCGCACACATGTACATTATGCAAAATTCCCCACTCGCAGTGCTTGTGTCTCCCGGGAGCCCGAGGGTTCTACGCAGCATCCTATAGCGGTTCTTAGGACAGAGAGGTCTCAGATGTTGTCGTTCGTGGAATATGTTGGCGCCACTCTCCCAGTTAGGACCGTGGTGGATGAGCGTAGTAGCAACTGACAGAGCAGTACGGCCTGTTGTCTTTATGTAAATTCTTACATAAATTCTGCAAAACAATCACAGAGCAAGGAAACGCTTTATCCTCCACATGTGGGTTGCAGGGGGTGCTTCACTCTACACATCACCTACAGTCAATTTGGAGTGTCCAAGTTACCCAATCCCTATATTGCATGTTTCTGGACTGTGGGAGGAAGCCAGAGAACTCCATGTAGGCCCTTGTTACAACCGGCGCTGGAACCCTGGGTCCGGAACCTGGGTCCTCTTGCTGCAAAGGCAAGAGTGCTAATCACTACACCAACCGTGTGGCCCTCACAATATTTATGTTAAACTGAAATGCTGTAATAGTGTTTTTATTTACTATATTGCTGCAAATAACACGCAACGACCAGCTATTTGTCTACAGACCACCCTTGCAGTAAAGGCTCCGCTGTCGTGTGTGTGTCTCTGCAACGCTGTCAATCAAAAACTGGTTCCGCCTTTCGGACAGTTCCTCCAATCATGCAGAAGCCCAGCATCCGCGCCAAACCCACTGCGCCACTGACTCCCAGACAGAAGCTAAGCTTACCTGGAAGTGACATTTTTGCCACATTTGTCCAAAAATACCTATGATGTGTCATCACAGAACAGTTGAAGTTGCTGTGGGAAAAAAAAAAAAAATAAATTGTGTAAAAACGATCTGTCATCGATGATAATCAGCCGTTCTGGCGCACGTTTAGCTCTGAAACGTAAAGACAAAGCGGGACATATTTGACATTTTCAGCAATCGCCACTGATATACACACACACAGATATATATCTATATATACACACACACACAAACAGTGTATTTATTTCAGACCTCCTTTGCGTCAGGTTCACACTTCCAGTTACAAATGAGGCGTTTGACACACAGCTCAGCTGCCAGTGGTTTGCTAACCCGTCACCCCGAGAGACACGTAGCTGTCAAAATAAATCAGATTCCAGTGCATTTATTTGACCTATCTGCATCATTTTTTCATAATCCTACATTGCTCATACAGTAGGTGTAAGGAAAAGCTGATTGTGTGTGTGTGTGTGTGTGCTGCCAGATGCACAATAAGTAACCGCAGTGTAAAGCCTGTCAAAAGCCCACTGGGGACTTTTGTTCTCTCCCCGGGGTATTTCTCTCTCTCTCTCCGTTCTGCCAGATTTCGTGAGGATCTCGTTGTTTGACGTGTGATCTGGACAGATCATCTGTACAGTGACCTCTGTGTCCAGTGGACTCTGCTTTTATACGTGGTTTCATGACAGATCGTTTATGCAAATGAGTCGAGCAGTTCCTGACAGACTTGTGTCCTCAATGCAGGAAAGTCAAAACAAAACAAAAAAAAGAATAGTTGCTGCAACAACTGAGGTGCGCTGGGTTTTTCTTTTTGTACCCAACAGTGTGAATTTGTAAAAAACTGCATTCTGGACGCGTTTTACTCCTGCTTTAATTTGGTTTAATGCGTTTTGCTTAATGCAGATCACCGGGGGCAGAGTCGTGGGAAAGTGAAATTTGTCGTATTAAAAGTAATTTTACATATACAAATAGGAAAGAGGAGGGAAAAAAAAACCCAATTACAGTTGATTTTAAAGTAGGGTGAACTGCTTTTAATTCGTGCACCACATTGAACTTAATTTAGTCTGCTACTTTTTAATCTCATTTTAAAGCTTAACGAAGTTTAATCGAAAAAGGTTCTTCTTAAGTGATAAAGTTTACTTCTGTCATTTACGTGAAAGTTTACCTTTTTAATCAGTGCATGTGTACACATATTTTAACTCTATATATTTATATACACACACACACACAGGTATTATTATCATCATTATTATTATTATTATTATTATTATTATTATTATTATTATTAGGGCTGAAATGGCTCCTGGCACGGATTATTATCAGATTATTAGTATATCCGCGGCTTACAGTCATTTTTTAGGCAGTTAACATGCATAAAAAACTCTTGAAACTTGGCATGGAGGTCAGGTCTGGAGAAAATATGATATTGGCATAGGCCCGGACTTGTGCATTGCTCAGGTCCCGTCCCCAAGGTGAAAATAGGCAAAATTGAGTTCCACCGAACTTCCCGAAACTTGGTGGGAAGATGTCATGGACCAAGGCGAGCAAAAAAGTTGACCGTAACCCTGGCCTCAACGCAACAGGAAGTCGGCCATTTTGAATTTACATTGGTAGCAGCATTTATTGATATATTTACCAACAAACGGGTGTCCTCCACCTGTCCAAATCCAAAATGAACACACTTCTGGATTAAAATGAACATTTAACATGAAGAAAAGTCTTCTACTCGCGCGTTGATACTCAGACTAAAGTGGCACATCGGTGTCTGTTTCACTCATGCTTAGCTTTTCTGCTCGCTGTGATTTGTTTTTGCGTCCGATTGTTTTTTCCCTTCTGCCCAATTAATGTTCGTGTTTTATCGCCGACGTAATTAAGCCTGCAGCAGAAACCCGAGACTCGCACTAAACTGATAACGTCGGCCGTTTTCACTTTGCCTAA
The DNA here is from genome assembly GCF_019176455.1 of Solea senegalensis. Taxonomy (NCBI): domain Eukaryota; kingdom Metazoa; phylum Chordata; class Actinopteri; order Pleuronectiformes; family Soleidae; genus Solea; species Solea senegalensis. The sequence goes on along the minus strand of NC_058021.1, from coordinate 32,684,525 downwards.
ATGAGACGGAATATTCCGTTATGCAAATGTGGTGTTGAACTAAATCGCACAGATGTTTTCCACTGAATTGACATGAACAACACAGGTGTATTTGGGCATTTCTGCAGTTGGTTGATGTAGACTTTGTAGCTTCTTGCACATAGTATTACATTTGCTGGGTGTGGAAATGTTTCCTCTAACATTTCGGCGAGTTTGAAGATGATATTTCACAGCAGGTCCACATTAGATTCTGTCCAATTTAAAGTAGTGTATAGTGGAAACTGCCAACATCAGTCTGACTGTGTGCGGAGAACATTTTTCAGGGACTGTTATTTGTAAAAATATAAACCGCATCTGTTACACTGTTTCAGAAGTGACTGCGGGTGATGGATGGCATTTAATTAAATTGATACTGATCACAGTAAAGAATGCAGTTGTCACTGTTTGTTTTCGCCCTCGTGTTGTTTTTCATATAATTTGCAATTTTATCATAACTTCTTGTTCTCGTATTGACCTAGAAAAACTTGACTTATTTTGTTTTGCGATGCAGAACAGAATATATAAAAAAAACCACTTGGGGACAGCCTCTTATTTGGATGAGACACATTAGATTTGGATTAGAGTGCAACTGTAATCTTCAGTGATTGGATCATAAATAAGATTTGTGCAGTGGCTACTGCAGCGAACAATAGTCTTTGCTTATGAAATGACCCTGAATGGACCATTCAGGGAGCATTAATGTAGTGAGTGCAGTGCAATTAAGTGTGCACAGTGAATGGGAATATACTAATCCGAGCTGATGAGCTCTGGCAAGTGTCGGCTACAGTCGAGTAAGAATTTGCAAGTGCGTTGCTTTGTATTATTCAATAGGAAGTTTTAAGTTCCCACATGTATTCGTTCTGCTCATAGTGACCAACTCACCTTATCCCAGGCACTAGATTTAAAAAAAAAACAAAAAAAAAACACAGCTTTATGCACAGACACTGGTAGGAATTCTCAAGTGTGACAAATCTGGATGAGCTGGAACATATTTTGCAGTTTTATTCGATGCCTCCACAGTATGAACTGGATCACGCTCGCTCGACCAAGTGAGACGGAGGAGCTCGGGCTTCGGCGGCTAAACAAACAACTTTGTTGCACCTTTAATCCGCGCGTGTACTTTTAGGCTTGAGTTTATGGACGTACAGTCTGCTGAGAGCTGCCGCCCTAGCACGTGTGTAAAGAAAATAAGATTCTGTGGTTCAGTAGAGGGAAACTTTCACCCTTACCCCACCACCTCCCAGTCTTGTATAAAATGCTTGAAAGCGATATTTGAGTAAAAGTACAAGCATCTTACCAGAATATGACTTTGGTAGAAGTTATGTCGCCTTTTAGAATATTTCTTGAGTAAAAGTCTGAAAGTACCTGACATTTACTGTACTTAAGTATTAAAAGTAAAAGTATTTAAACAAAGTGAGTTTTGAATATGACATTTGTGGCTTCTTAATAGGTACAGGTGAACAACTTCAAACAATATGAAAATTAACTTCTGTCGCTAGCTCGCCGGTTGGCCGGTCAGCTGACAGCTGTGAGCTGAAAGAGCGTACAATAGAAAACCCGGAGACAGGAGACCAGAGACTGGGTGTCGGACGCAGTAAACAACGTGTTTTAAGTAGAGTTGTTCCGATTCCGATACCGGTATCGGAAATGCCTCCGATACGGTATCGGCGAGTACTGGAGTCCATGCACCGATCCGATACCACATAATTTATTATCATGTCGGCGATTTGGCAGTATTTACCAGTTAGCTCCGTTAGCGTTGTTAGCTGCGCTAGCGCCGTTAGTGCGCCTACAGTCAAACTGGAGCGGCCCGTTTATTAAACGGAAAGAGCAGCGCGACAACTAACCAGTGTACCTGTGTGCTGCGTATGTATGCCTCTGTTTTTAAAGTTTAGCGTTACTTCAGAGACTCATTTTAACAATCTGGAGTCATGTAAAAACTACGTCACGCACGTCCTTTCCCGGTCAGTCGTCATGGAAACATGAAGCTCTGCCAGTGCTGCGGTGTTTGGACCAGAGTCAAAACAAACGGACAAGCTGAAAAAAGAATTAACATATCACTGGTAAAAATAAATGGTGTCCATTTGCTGTTTTCGTTCATGTTTTACAGAGGGTTTAACCTGAGCCAAACCTTACCACCAATGATAATCATATCACAGTCATGCAGGCGTAGTATGATATATATTTTTTATAACACACTGGCATCGGTACTCTGTATCGGCCGATACCCACAGCACGAGTATCGGGAGGGAAAAAATGGTATCGGAACATCTCTAGTTTTAAGTCCACTTGGAGCTGAAATCTGCGGGAGTTATACAGTGAAGCTATAATGGAACAGTTGGATGTTGACTTCAATCTGCTTTTTTTCCCCACTGCCAACATTTAGTGCAACTTCATTACGACGCATACAGACGTCTCCCTCTGCGGGAACACTGATCTTTCTGCCTCATCTCTGCTGATGTGGCGTAATGAACTTCCTTTTAGATATTGCACCGCCGTAAAATAAAAAAAAAAAAAAAATGTACTTCCCTCAGTGCTGACACCATTTTATTAAATGGATGTTGGTGTTAACAACTTTGCAGAGAGGTCATCATCAACCCAAAGAAGCATAACTCTCATTAGCCATGTAGGAGCGAGTTCCGTGCGAGAGGATCTCATCAAATATTACTCGGCTTGGTGGTTTCATTAACAGTTGGAGCAGATTCCTCACACTCCTCAGCAGATCGATTTTTTTGTTTTTGCAGCATCACGTCCCATATTTCCTTTGATATGGTGGCGCGAGTCGCGGCACAGTTTTCCCGCGTCTTCCGTTAAAAGAGGAGGTGATTATTACACGAGACGTGGCTCCATATGCCTGATGCATTAATGCAGGATGAGGCGGGATAATGATAATGATGATAACGCGTATTATTGTCATCATCTCAAAACAGCTTGCACTCCCAAAGAGCCGCCGCAGCCTCTGCGCGCTAATGCTGGCTGATGCCGCTGTTGATTCATCGCCCCTTGACACTCGGGACAGTTGACAGTAGCGAGCGTCCTGATGGAAAATTGGATAGATGTGCACATAAAACCTGGCTCGTGTTCATTTCCTGTTTACGAACCACGTAGATTCAACAACACGGGTGATGTACACAGTGACTGGTGTTAGCATAGAATCAAGTGATGCCATTCAGTGGTGATGTTGTTCTGCTAATTGCATCGTTCATTTATTTTCTATTTCCTTTCTGTCTTTTTTTAGGGATGAAAGTATCTAGCTACATTTTGGTACAATTGATTGGAATTCTTAATCATACCATTCCAATATAAAAACTACACATCTTTAAAGGTGCTAAAATGTATTCATGAATAACAAAAGGAAAAAAATAAATAAATCACAACATAGACATCATGGAGAGCAGAGCAACCCAAGAGTTCACACACTGAGCAAGCACTGGGAAGAGAAATCTGACCGAACCAGATTCAAAGATGTGCAGCCATCTGCCAAGACAGGTTAGGGTGAAAGGAGAAAAAAAAAATGTATAAATTGAGACAAGACAGTTCTGAGTCAAGGATGACGTGTTTATAGAACTACAATGTAATTTATACAAGCAGCAGCAGAGATTGTTGATAAACCTTAATTATAGCATAATAGTAATGATATCAATGACAGTAATAGCGTCAAAACTGGATCTGGATCCTGCAACCTGCAAGATGAGGACACAGAGAGAGAGAGATTGTATAATAATGTATTATATATACACACACACACAATTTAAGTTGCAATGTAATACATCTAATAATGTAAATTAAGTGTTTTAGTGTTAGATTCTAGATCTAAATCTTTATCACCTTTATCCTGGTAAATATATGCTGCAATAATTCTGTGCCACTGAATTTTACTTCACGTATTGACAGGTCATAGCATGAAAATATTAATATTTTCCTTTTATAGACTTTTTATTGCTTCCTCTAAATTTTATGTAAAGTAATTGGCTTTCCCTTTATCTTGTACTTGATACAAACAAGGGTTGCTCACCCACCTCTGACCATTTTCGTTGCTGTAACACATGAATTTCCTTGGTGTGGGACAAAGAAAGATATAGTGAATCTCTAATTTAATCTCATCTATGTACAAAACAAAATCTTGGGCCAAATTTCACATCAGATTTTTCTTCTTGTGTCTTCCAGCCATCGTGGTTCTCTTCATCACACTGAGGCGCAGCAAGAAAGAGCCCCTCATCATCTCCGAGGAGGACATCAGAGAGAACGTGGTCACCTACGACGACGAGGGCGGCGGCGAGGAGGACACAGAGGCCTTCGACATCATAGCTCTCCGCAACCCGGCCGCCGCAGAGGAGCTCAAGTTCCGGCGGGATGTTCGCCCGGAGGCGAGGCAACACTGCACGCAGCAGCCGCCGCCACCGCCGCCGCGCAGCCACCGGAGTCCGTCAGTGGAGCTCGACGAAGCGGAAGTGCACGAGTTCATCAAGCAGAGATTGGTTGAGGCCGACGTGGACACCAGCGTGCCGCCGTATGACTCGCTCCAGACCTACGCGTACGAGGGTCAGGGTTCACCCACGGGATCCATCAGTCCTTTAGACTCTGGTACGCAATCGGAGCAGGATTATAACTACCTGGACGACTGGGGGCCCGAGTTCCAGAAACTGGCAGAACTCTACGGAGAGGCAGAGTCAGAAGTGACCGCCTAGATCGCGGCGATTTCACTCCCGTTTCAAACCAAATCTGTTTTTCAATTTTTCCAGTCAACAATATAAAAAAACAAAAACAGATGCTTTCAAAAAAATTGGTCTGGTGGTTTGCAACGTCAACTGTTGAACTAAAAAGACCGCTCGCTCAGTTTTTTTTTTTTCCCCCCTCCCCTTTTTCAATCTGTCGCTTTGGATTATGGGACGTTCAACTGGAAGTATTGAATCAGATTTGGAGATGGGCCAACAACAATATGGGGGAAAAGGAAAAAAAAAGAGATTTTCCTTGGTGTATATTTTTTATTGCTTAATAAAGTCCTAAAATCCATACGAGTGGATATGTGAGAAAATTGTACATTTGTCTTCTTCTTCCTCCAAGTATTGATCACTGTGTGCTATAGTCGGGATCATGGCGGTGGGAGGTGTTACCAAAGGTGCCTCGTGATTCACCAAGCAGATTGATGAGAATGATGCAGAGCCATGAGAATGTATGCAGTATTGACCACCGAGTTTGTTTTCATGGTCATTTATGACTCAGATCAGCCCGTTTACGGGAGGCTGTGATGAATCACATCTGGCGGATTGATCTACACAGTATATGATAATAATGATAATAATCTGACGAGTTGTGGTTGAGAGCGGCCGGTAGTGGACGCAGTGCAGCGCCAGTCTGAGCAGAAGTGGCACAAAGCGTTGTCGTAGAACGTCAGATACAATTTAATCCAGTCCCATGTTCTCCCTTTGCGTGTGTGTGTGTGTGTGTGTGTGTGGAGGGGGGGGTTCTCCAGCTTCCCCCCACAGTCCAAAAACATGCAATATGGGGATAAGTAAACTGGACACCCAAAATGGGGTTGAGGATTTTTCTGGGCTGTGGTGCCCGGAAGTGACGTACGTTGTAGCGCACTTCTTCTAACCCCTAAACCCCCGGGTGCTCTTTTAACCGAAATGTAGTCGTTTCCTTGTACGTGATACACTTAGAAGCTGTCTCTTCTTCCACAAGTGCCGCTTGTTTCATTCTGAACGCGTCTCAATGAGGCGATGTCATGTATCTCGTCTTGTGCATACCGCGGATTTCATTTTTACGACACAAACAAATGCAACACAAGGGTCCTGAACTTCTCAGGGTTTTTCTTTCCACCCCCACAAGGTCAAATTTCCAATTTGAGCCGCTCTCTCTCCTCATTGGTTCATTAGTTTTGCTTGTGCGTGACACTTTTCTGCAACAAGGGAAAAACACTGACACTGTACGTGTGTGCAGTGTTTCAGATGCTGCCGGCAAACCCCAGTCTTGATTACAGCACTGCATACTAATTCAGGAGTAACAGACACTGGAGAAATGATGCGCGTCAGGACACAGGTTTTTTTTATTTTTAGTGTTATGGGAATGTTCACGATCCTGTAATGCAATTCAGCCGAGGTAATGGAGCCGACACTGCTGGATGTGGGTGGCGATGGTGAGAGCTCGCTCTGCGGGGACGACTTAAAGAACAAAACGATTCTTCTTTAAACTTTTCATGTTTCATAACAGTCCCAGTCGACCGGCGTTCAGCATACTTCTTATATAATTCCGTTTGAGTTGAGAGTGCAAGCTATTGATTTATTTTGCTGCAACTGCCAGAACACTGACAGGAGAGCGTGTACGCGCTAGTCTTTCGAGGTTGATGCCGGTCATGTGCGAGGGTAATTAGATGCACAACATATTTGTAGGTTTGTGCACCAGACACTTCCACTGACAACGCTACGGTTTTTAAATCGAGCAATGAGGTCATTGCCTTTAAAAAGCCCAGTGTGTAACAATTAGTGACATCTAGTGGCGAGACTGCAGGTTTTAACAAATGCGGAGATTCCGAAATGTTGACTTTTCTCACCCCCTTCCATCGTTCCGACTCGTGTAGGGAAACTACAGTGGCCTTTGTATCATGAAAGGAAGTTTTTCCTCTTGCGTAGTAAAAGGTGAAATCGATACACTGGTTTGCCGTAGAAACGTTGGGATGCAAAGCATCGGACAACCTTTATTTTAAAGTGATTCTACGCCTCTTGGTGTCCAGAAACCTGTCTAAATGTCACACACTGGGGATTTAATGTGCCGCGTGGGCATTTGAGTAGCATTTTAGTCTGTTAGCTTTTAGTAGGATGACACAAAACTACCTCTACTCATTTTTACAAAGTGAAAGGGACATCCTTTACATTTCACAACACTGGGTGTCATTAGGAAGTCACACCTGCCAAGTCTGAAGCCTCTCAAGTGACCCGTTCGACGGATATGTGATCGGACAGATGAACGGAATATCCGGTTGGTGCTAAGTTGTGTGTTTGTTTTAGCAAGATACTTGTGCTAAATCTCTTTATAATACTGCCAAAGTTGTCAAATGCACACACTAGTGAATAGTAACCTGCCACGTTTAAAGCCTTTCAAGCCGCTTAAATATATTTTAAAAAAAAAGTGTGCAGTTGCTCTTACACAGCTGGTCCAAGTACGTCAAATTGATACAAAAGGAAATAAAAAACACAGGCCGGCAATTATCCCGTTTCAGTGCACTTTCAGTAATCACCATATCCACCCAGGAGGTCATGTTTTCACACTGGGTTTACTCAAAAATGACTGTTTTGGTTTCTGTGAAATTTTAGTCACACCCTGTAGAGCATCAAGAGAGTTTAATTTTATTTTTTTGTCCATTATCCTAATTTTTAACTTGGCAAGATGGATCTTTTTTGTCGAAATGTCAAATATGAAAAATGTAATGCCAGAGATTTTGTTGAAGCACTTAACACCTAAATTACTGCACTTTAAGTAGTACATGATACATGTTTTTATGACAGCAATGTATTACGTTGCATTTTAATTTGTATCTGGTGTTTTTAAAGCAAAACATTTTATGTAAGTGTATGTTAAAAAAAACAAAAACAAAACATGAAATCTGTTCAATGCAGCATAAACAATCCAATCAGAGATGGCAGACTTCAACCCATCCACGCAACAAGCCTCTGGCGGCCTCTGTTGGTCATATTGGCAAGTGCAGAAACACAGACACTAAAAACAATACTTCACTCCCACTCATATTCTGATAATTCCTCAGACCAAAATTTAATATATTCTGTTTGAGCTGGACTTTTTATTTCTGAGATGAATATTCAGAATTGTTTGTTTTCAGGGCCAAATTAGGCCTCGTCTATGTATTTTTCCTCAACAGCCTAAATATGTCTGATTCAGAGAGTTACATTTCTTGATTTATTTTCCAATCTTTTTTTTTTTTTCTTTAAAAAAAAAGGACCAAATTCATTTTTAAAAACCTCAACACAAGCCGACAGGTGCAGGAATCCATTCGCTCCCACTCGACGACTGAACTGCACGATGAACCAGTGTTTTTACCGCGTGTAATTAAGGATCCTATTCGACTTGAAGACGCCAATTCTGTGGCCTGTGCACCCCCCACGGTGACACGGCACCACACCGATGACACTAAGTCAACCCCATTTCCTCAGTTGTTGCATTAAACGATCCATTGTGCGCAGCAGCCACTTCTTATCTCATCTATGGGCAGGTAATTTGTGTACAAGATAAATCCTCTGTGGAGGATGTGAGGGGGAATTTTTCCATCCCTGACTCGAGGCAATTAGTTACCGTGCGGGTGATTAAACATACATGATGCTTACAGAACAAGATTCAGCCAAGACATGTTGATGAATCGTAAGACCTTGAGGTTTACATGGATTAAAGCAACACTTCCGGAAATTAAAATCTACCTTTACAGAGGCACAATCTATCAAGAGATAAGGCGAGGGTAATAGCTCACAGGTCGTACGAGGGGATGTGTGTGTATGTGTGTCAGCTCCCACGGTTTTTTCTTATCTTTTGTCAAGAGGCTGAATGGATTCTTTTTGAAAAGAAAAGAAGAGAATGTGACCCATTTCAAGCGGAGTATTTACAGAGCAACCAAAACAGCTCTAATTGCAGTTTGCATATTAGGTCAAGGAGGGATGTGCATTTATGTTTGTGTATCGCAGACTGAGGTGTGTTCCCCCCCCCTTCTTTTTTCATGATTATTATTTTCAAAAACCGTCGGGCCAACACGCACAGCTGCTGCTTCTTCTTGCTTTTCATCTACTGTTTGAGGTCAGAAGCTTCTAAAGACGGTTTGAAGGCTTCGTGGTGTGACTTAATGGAGGCTTTGCATATTATAAATGTTCATGACTCCAGAGTAACGCGGAGGTGAACTGGAGATCAAAAGAGACCCGAAAAATACCGAGCTCTTTGGGATCATTAAGTCGTATCAGCCCAAAACTTTGAGGAGCGGCAGGTTTTGTTTGTTTGTATGCAAAGAGAAAAGTTTGAATTTTAAACTTTACGTGAGTGGTTCCCCCCCCCACCGATGCTTGGGACTGTTGAGGCCATTATGGAAAAACTGTGTCTGTGAACGCATGCTTTGAAAAATGAGTCTCCTCAGAACACAATTACATCATTCTGAAGCTTTTACACATCTTCACTGCTGCTCGGGAAAATCAGAGGGAAATAAGGCCTCTCTCTCTCATTTTCATTCATCAACACTCCACACAGGATACCTGGGTGCATTCAGCTGCTTTTTAAAGACCTTAAAAGCAAATCAGGAAGATCACAAAGTCCATTATGAGCCATTAAGAACCCTTAACTATGGCCCACGACTGTGGAACAGCCTTCGTGAAAGCAGACTCGAGACCTACAGTACTCGTTTAGTTCGGATTGTAATAAAACAATTTCTTTTAATCACTTGCTTCCTTTATATTCCCATACTTTCTTATCTCTCCCATTCACATCATTTTCTGTTGATTTCTTTGCAGGAGTTTGTGTTTTCCACTCATTTCTTGATCTGTAACGTTAGCATTTAAGCTAGCAGACTTGTCGCAAACTTTCTCCAGAGCTTACGAACAAATGGAGGTGAACAGACGCAGTAGTTTGACTTTATAAACAGGGCAGAGCACAGAGTGCAGTGTGGGTGACAATATGGAACTAAACATTTTTTTTTTTAAAAAAAGGGGGATTCTGTGATAATAGTGACATGGAAAATACTGGATATTGAAGTATTTGACTTTGGCTGCGTGTGAATGGGTATGAAAGACACTGAACTATTAATGTTCATTCCAACTGAAGTGAATGTTGTTGTTTACAGCATATTCTGGCATCGTAGCGAGCCGTTGAAGTAAATGTCGACATTTGAGACCCCCGTTCTCTCAACTTCCTTCAAACTCCAGTCGACCATTACCCTTCATCTCCTCCCATTTTGTTTCCCCAATAAAATGTCAAGGGTTTTGAGCAGTTCATTTAACCCTTTAAACACCTAAGCCTCAAAATGTCCATCTGGATGTTATTTGTGCTTATTTAAACCATTAAAAAAAAAAAGCCCAGAAAATGTCCTGTAACTAAGTACATTTGCCATTTGTCTTTGTCACTAGATTCCATGTGTTTGAGTTTTTGTCTCAATGTCCCAAAACCAGCCTTGAGTGAAATTACCGTAATAACCACACGTTTGCTTTTACGTGCAACTTCTAAACCATCGGAGATAGCACAAACCGCCGCGTAGTTACGGCAACACAAAGTGCGCTTGTGCAAACTCGTCGTCCCTGATACGCATGGGGTTAAAAGGGTAAAGATGAAATACGAGAAACTGCGCGTTTCATGAATGATGGCAGCTGTGAGCAATTTTCGCTTTCCTTCTCTCTGCTGATGAGCGTGGTTCATAACATATGCGCCACAAACTAAACACAAAATGGATTCACGGGTGCAAGACAAGCATCAACAATTCATGAAAGCGCTCGAGAGACTCTCTCCCCGCTGTTCTGACAGGCGCAAATCAAAACAGGTTAAATGATTAAGTGTGAAACAAGCCGCACACACACGGAACCACACAGATTATCCCCAGAAGAAGAAATCACATCTTACTGCACTGATCTCAAATATGTGTCGTGTTAAATTAGAAACCTTTAGCAAACAGAGTCCATGTCTAATTAGTGCTTAAAGGGGCTTAACACCAAATTTTCCTTTCACTTAACCTGAGAGCTCCTCCTCCTAACCACGCCTTCCTCAAAAGTCGTTCCTTGGCGCGGCCGTCGTCAGGTAAACTTTTAATTAAACATGCTGTAAATTCACACAGTGGATTATCAGCAACATCTACACAGGCGTTGGATGGACGTTTCAAAGGCTGAGGCAGGAATTATTCATTTGGAATGAATAAGTGACTTTTTTTTTTCCCCCCTCCCTCCCTCTCTTGGATACTTCACTCATCTGAAAGTCCCTAGTTAGCAATCAATATTTAAGGACACATTTCTGCACTAATAGAATAAAGATTACAGGTTTACAATTCAACGAGGAGCATTTATTTGAGGTAAGACCAAAAAGGACTCCAATGAACTCACTTTACTCGGATCTGCATGTGCTTTTACAAAAATAAAATTGCATTCATAGCCACAAGATCCGTGTTCAATACGGGAAAATGACCCAGAAATAACGCAAAACGTGGAGATGTTTTGGTCCTAGGAGAGTCCGCGACACTCTGCAGCCATCTTGTGTAAGCCCTGAGCAGCGATTCCACACTATAATAAAATCAGGCAGTTATCTAAATGAACGGCCGGGGAGCCGTAACTTCACTTGTTGTGGTTTGTGGCGACATAAAAACTTTACATAAAGGGAATCAGCAGACAAAGCTTAAGAAATTGATGACTTATTTTTACCCCCAAATAAGCGTTGAATTAACCTTATCCATACATGGCTTTCGATACAGCAACCGGTTTAATCCAGACACGTAGAGGCACAACAGGACAGGCAAACGCTCACCACTGCTACATCAAAACCCCGTCTTCTGACTGAAGTGAGAAAAACAAACAAACCCTGAACCTGAGTGAGTGTGCTGCCCATGGGGCCCCCCGCAGAGTCGCCTCTGCAGACACATGCCAACCTCAGCTTTGGCTCCACATGCTTCTCATGTAGGAGCAAAAAAAAAACAAAACAGGGGATGTCTCAGTCAGGGTCTTCATTCATTACATTTTTAATTTTAAGTTTAAAAAAATGGAAAGTGCTTTTCTGCAGCTGTCTGGTTTCTTGTAACAGCTTTTAATTCGTTTCTCATTTTTAATTTGTTTTCATCTATTGTTATTTATTTTACTTGGACTACTCAGCACCTTGGCTTTGATATATTATTATTACTTCACCCCACGGGATGGGAGTGAAGGATTGTTTTTGGTGGCTCTGTGTGTCCGTCTGTGCTTCCGCACTGGCCACTATGACCAACAGAGGCCGCCAGAGGCTTTTTTGCGTGAATGGGGTGAAGTCTGCCGTCTCTGATTGCCTTGTTGGAGATGCAACTAAATTATTTTCATAAATGGATTGTTGGGTCCATAAAATGTCAGACAACGTCGATCGGTGTTTGTCAAACCTGGAAACGACGATGTTCTCGAATGTCTTATTCGGGCCACAAACCAAAATTATTCCGTTTCAATGATTTCTTTGTCATATGGAGCAAAGAAACCAAGAAAATAGTCACATTTAAGAAGCTGGATCAGAACTATTATTATTATCATCATCCTGAGGTAGAAAGTTATGACATGACTCATAATGCACCATATTTGACATTACTTTAGTCTCTTTTCTGTTATGCTTCAGGCCGATTAAATATAAAAACAGGAAAGACATTCACAGTATTGTACACAGCTAGCATGTTTAAATGTAAACATGGTGAATTTATATATAGGCTCTTCACAATGAGCAGCAAACTCATGAGCTCGGAGGGCAAAGGGACGACAACAGTGGGGAGATCCTCCCTCTGCATCAGCCACACATTAGCTTGCATGAATAAAAAAAAAAAAATTATATGAGACAGGAGTCCTCCTTGAATTCTAGTTGGAATGGGAAAAGAAAAAAAAGAAAAGGTTTGATTGTGAGCCCATTTATCTCCGGTGGGGAGAGGCGGAGACGTCTCCCCGTGTTCACCACTGACAGGTTTGCTGGAGATGCCAGGTGTACTCGTTTGTCTTTGAAATAAAAATCGGAAATTAAAAAGAGGGAGGGGGGGATGATAATAATGAGGTCTGTGGGGAGACGGCGATGAGTGTTTCTGACATTCAGCTGAATGAGGGACAGATTATTTATAAACCCGCTTTGAAATTTCTTTTTTTCTCCCTCTCACCAGAGACCAAAGTTTTTCTCAAACTGACGTGAAAGGAGGACAGTCCCACTCCGGATAACAAACAAAACACACGCTAATGCACATAATAACCCTCTACCAATGCAACTCTGTGAAAGGACATTGGAGATCTTCACTGAGCAACACACAATCAAAGAACACAAACATTTTTTTTGTCAAACATCTCATGGTGCGCACACTGTGCTGCTGCCACGGCTTTTATGTCCTGCCAGCTAGTTAACGGTTAATTGCCTTCACCTGGTGTCCCAGGAGCCAACCAGTCAGTGAGGAGAGAGAGAATGTGTTAACGTACACAACGAGCAGCACACACACCCTGTCATTAAGGGGGCGGAGCTGTGAGCCGGATGGATTCCACCACCAGCTGCCTGTCATTTTCTCTGAGTGGTGGCAAGTCCCTCTGGAAGAGGCATCATGGCACATGTTCATATATATATATATATATATATATATATATATATATATATATATATATATATATATATACATATATATATACATATGTATATGTATATATATATATATACAAATATATATATGTATATACATATATATACACACATGTATATGTAGATACATAAACCTGGAGGGAGTAAGGAAAGAACGTTTTATTATAAATAGCAGTAAATGCATTGTGAAAAGTGCATTTAGTTACAGATTTTTGTCAATTCAATAGCTGAAGTAGTACTTTTTTTTTATTAGGAAAAATTATCTCATAAAAAGCCCTTTTTTAGGGAAAACTTTACTTGCTAATGTGGAAAAACAGAAAGCTACAGGTTTTGTTTTGACATTTCACTACCTTTGCTCCTCATAAAAGGAACTAATAAAGAGTTATCTTTTCCCCCCGTGTACTAACCATGTAGTATACTACTAAACTACGCTAAAACTTTCGCACCTTTTCTTAGTAGTTTTCCTCTAATTGTGGTTATATTTTCTTGTTTTTTTCATTGATGGACTTTTCTGTTTCCCAGCTGGCAAAGTAATAGCTAACAGGCTTATTAATGAAGACAAACGTCTGCATGGACCGTGTTTTTGTGCTGGGATGGCAGGCAGATCGTGGAGAAGCAACATCGTGCTTTAGGTAACGCTGTTTTGCGGTCTCATGACGATGTATCGTTGCGTTTGGAAAAGAGAGAAAAGCCTCGAGGGATGATCGTGTTCCCTCCGTGTGTTTGACGGAGGCTAACACCCCAACGCTTCTCTGTTTCCAAAAATGAGAAAAAAAAAAAGAAGAAGAACGAAATGCAGAAGTTTTACATGCAGAGATTAAAAGGGAACATCAAACAGGTAGCGAAAGTGTTTACTAACGCTCATATTTTCTTTCCCCTCAATGCTTGAATTTTCCCTCTTCTGTTGCCGCAACTTTTTTTTTTTACTCCTTTTTTTTGTTGCCAAAACTGAATGAAAGGCAAAAGAAAATAGTCAAGGAGCAATATATATATAGTATATATGAAAGGAAACAGTGAAGGAAAGAAGACTGTAGTTTTCCTGCTCGTTGGAAGATTTCCCCGCGGAGGAGTGAGCAAGATTATTTTCATCATCATGTGTGTTGTACGTCGCGCTCCGCTCTGTGACTCCAACACTCGGGGGAAATGTTTTGTGACCCACATGTGTGCATGACATATTGAAATCATACGGCAGCGCTGAATTTTGTCCCACTTACTCGAAAGCTAATATGTGAAGGCTGCCGTCTCCGTCTCCGCCGCCTCATAGCACAGTCTCGTCCCAGCTGACGCGGCCAAATCTCTGAGGGACGTTTATTTAATATGATGCTTGAGAAGGAGTAAACAAACAAATGAAACCCCCACCCCGCATCACAACACTTTTATTAGCATTTTCATGCATGAGTGGCAAGATTTCCTTCTTGTACAACCACACAAAAACAAGAATGGGTACAAAAAGGAACAAGTCATTTAATATTCAAACTGAAGCTTTACATTTCATTTGTGTTTATTGTGTTAAATCACTGTAAAATAAACATATATGGTCCCTGTATGATGTAATCATGGCTGAATAAGCAAAAATATGTGTCACACTTTAATCTTATGATGCTTTTTTGGGGGGATTATGTTTGATTATTCTTTGTTTCCTCACCAGGAATATTAGCCCACAGCTAAATCTGGTGCAGCCACAAAGCTGCACACTCTCCCTGTCAATATAACTAATAAATTAGACACAAATAAAACAATACAGCACTTTATGTATGAGTTACTAGCAGTAGTGGGTGTGATTGCTGCAGGTGTGGAGATGCAGCGTCAGGTAGGCGGAGCGACGCAGCTGCTGCTGGTTGTCTCTGATCATCCTCTTCCCCTTGAAAAGGAGGAGCATGTGGAAGCTCAGATGACTGAAGGCAGCGGAAAGAACAAGTCGCCAGAGCTGCGTGCTGTGTATTTGAATGTTGTGTTTAAAACGTGTGTGCCACAGGGGGGAAAATAGAGCCGCTTAGGTGTGAACAGCCCATCCTGTCTCACTCACTATGTTTAAACCTGATGTTAGGGGTTCAAAAATGAATCAAACATGTGTCAGATAATGCAGCTGGGAGTAGATTTTTTTTTATTTATTTTTTTTTTATTAATCCCCTTAGGGAAAGTATTCCTCTGCATTTGACCCATCCTAGAATTAGGAGCAGTGGGCTGCCACACTGAGTAGCATTGGGGGTTGGGTACCTTGCTCAGGGGTACCCCAGCCCTTTTTGGCCGGGTGGGGATTTGATCCGAAGGTTAGAATTAGAATTTAGAATTTTATTTTTATTAATTCCCTTAGGGAATCTACTCTAGATGGGTCTGTTTGGCTGGAAGCGAACTGGCCGGAGACACTCACGGTGCATGTTCACCACGTTTTCACCCAGAAAGAAAGAAGGCATTAGTACACAGAAGGAGACGTGGTTAAAAATCTTGGCTTCGCTTTAAGAATTAAATAATTTGACGTGAATGGAGGCTCGGGGGAACTCGACATGGCCATCAGAGTAACAGTCACCAACAGTACTGCAAAAGTTTTAGGCACCACCAGCTCTGGTCTGTCAAATTCTGTGATCATTGGAATTTGGAACAAAGTCATGAGACTTAAAGCTGGTCTTATACATTAGCCAGCTGTCGATGAGCTTAACTCATGCAACATGTGTATGTAATGCTCAAGCATGTCTTGAATAAACCTGGCGTAATAGACATTTTTTTACAGCAGATATTTCTTTATATGAAATAGTAGGACAAACACAGGACCAGTTACGTCAATCAAGGTTCCACTCCAGTATTAACAGAGCTGTGTTATTGTTCAAGTGTAAGGGTCGACCACGCTACAATACTTGACACCTATATTAAGGTGTCAAGGAAAAACAAGGATTTTTTTTTTTTGTAAACAACAAAAAACTGCATATATATTTTCTGGATGTGTTCCAGTAAAGTGAAATAGAAATAATGATCCTCTATTGTTGTTCTAGCATTGCTAAAACAACCAATCTAATGGTGGCCTAAGACTTCTGCACAGTACTATACATCTGTGACATGGGGTCAAGCCAAAAATGCTAATTCTATCAAGCTGAAAGCGGGTACCAGTGGCACCCGGCAATAGAGCTGTAATCGGGCCTAACTTGTAAGACGAGGAGGGGAATACGTTATTCAAACGTTTTGTTTCACGAAAGTGTGAAAGCAAACTCAGACCTGCGGAATTTTGCAACCCCCAGTCGTAGCGAGTCTAGCGGAGACTATTAGGTGTGAAAACGACTCTAGTGTCTAGTGTAGACCGAGAGCGAGGCTGTGATGCCTGGATGCTGGATGTTCCCTGATTTTGTAAATGACTCGGTGTTGAAGTTGATGCTGAAGCAAAAGCCTGATTTCATATTCCAACAAAGGCTCTCAAAACATTCCAATACCTGCTTTGCAGCAACACAAAAGGGCCCACATATCCTCTTTGAAGTGAATATGTTATGAAAATGACGCTACAGAAAGAAGTGTGCGTGTACAACGCCGTACATCTGGCCGCCTTTCACTGGACCTCCAGCTGTGTGATAAACGTCTCCGCTGGGTTTGATTACTTCATTAGGAAGTGGAGCCGTTTTCCTCTGCCGCGTGATGTTCCTCCACTGCAAGACGGAGGCCTCCCACTCAGAATCCTACGCGCGCGAGACGACTCATCCCTCATCGAGTGCCATCAAACGCACACGCGGGGAGGCAGCGCGCTCGCTCGCTCCATTCAGACCAAAGAGAGGCAAATTAAGGTGGAAAGTGTTTGAATATGTCACACAAAGTCTGGAAATATCACTGAGCCGCCTGCCTTCGTCGGAAACATTCGTTAAAAAAAAAAAGTAAGATGTTCGGGAACATCAGCAGGGAAATGGCGGCTCATAAAAGCCCACACAAAGTCATTTTCCTGAGGACTTTTAGTCACCTTTTTAAACCTGAAATGAATCCACACAACATACATTCACATTCACCACATAGAACACTAACCCAACACTTAATATTCAATGTGACAGAAATAAGTACTAAGATATTAAAATTCATCAGTGTTGAAATTTAGATGCCTTTTTTTAATAAGAATTTTTTCCATCTGTTGGAAGAACATGGTATCATCTCACCCGTTTATTTTAAACACCAAAGCTTAGTGTAGCTAAGTTGAAGTTTTTCTGCCTTTTTCTCTGCAGAGCTCCCCCTTGTGTCTAATGCTTTATCCTCCCCATCTACACTCCCTATCGCCCCCTCCTGGCCGCGTGCGTTTGCTTTCAATTGAGCCAGCAAATACAAGCTGTGTAGCCATGGAAGTACAGCACACAACCAACCATCAAAAACAAACCAGCAACAGGCATTATTCATAAAAATGGTCGCGCAAATGACGTAGAAAGAATGCCAGGTCGGTGTTCGTTTTGCATGCTAATGTATTTTTCTATTTCGCTATTACTGCCTTGAAAAGGTTTATGGTTACGGCCTGTACCTAGTTAGCCCTTTAAACCTGAAGGTCCGCAATGCTGCACTGAACATGGAGGAATACCTATTTTAAATGTGACAAACACAGCTCAAACAACAACTTAATTACTACATATCAACCCGCTTCCGGGTATATACAGTACGTCAAAGCACCGCAGAGCTAAAAGCCAAAGAGTAAAGAAAGTACATTGCCTCTTACCTTTTTGTTTCTCCGTCAAAAATTGATATTCCAGCGAAAACAACAATCTGTCTGGTCAGACGGACTTCCTGTGTTACATTCAAATCATTCCCGGGCATGGGGCTGTGCTGTTAGTCTTATTTTGGACTCTCTTCTATTCTGACGATTTGAAATGAGGTGTCGTTTACCGGGCCTAGTGGTGATATGATGGAACCACACCTTGATGCAGTTCTACTGATGATGCGGGCTGTCGAGTTTGGGACCAGTTGGCTCTTTTGGAGGGATTTGTGTGGGAGACCAAAGAGGAGAGAGAGAGAGATGCAGAATTGGACTTCCTTTAAGCAGTAGAAGAGGACCTGGTGGAGACATAGAGCTGGGTGTCATCCGCAAAAGGTCATCTAACATTCTCATCCTATACGACACGTGATCCAATACAGAAAGTATGTTTCTTCAACAAGCCTTATCCAGGACTGGCCTACATCATAAACATGTTGTAAAACTGTCCAAGGTAATGCGTGTGAACCAAACGCGTGGAGATACAGGCCTGCATACTGGGATACAGCTCAGTCCAGCCACCTGTGTGGAATGTGCGATGTATAGAAGTCTAATGGAACTTTCAAACGAAGCCATAAACTGTTTCATATGAGTGTGCCCTGATGTCGCATGGCTGGATTATGGCCCCCAATCTCCCGACAACAAGACATTTGACATCACAATCACTCCAAAGCTGTTTTAATGTAGGTTAAAACCGCTTAAAATAAACCTCATCATGAAATGAAAGTGGTGATTGACAATTGATGTTTTCGGTAGCTTGTGGCTGGAACCTCAAAATCTCAGGATATCCTCCTGAGATTTTGAGGCCTTAGGATGAAAAGCAATATTTAGATAAACGGGTCGGATTAGAGCAAACGGTGGTCAATTTTTAAAGGATTAAAGGGTTAAAGGAGTCGATGAGTTTAATGAACCACTTAGAA
This sequence comes from Solea senegalensis, assembly GCF_019176455.1. Lineage (NCBI taxonomy): Eukaryota > Metazoa > Chordata > Actinopteri > Pleuronectiformes > Soleidae > Solea > Solea senegalensis. The sequence continues at coordinate 32,665,583 of NC_058021.1, read as the reverse complement.
TTCAATAAACGTGGTGATAATATATGCATTTGTTCAGGGGCTCAGTGTGGAGGATATTGGTCTTGAGGCAGTAAGATAAAAATATGCTGCAGGGAATGTAAAAGTCAGTGGGAATGGTCTCGTTAATTTCCTATGGCGGTCATTTTTGACTTGGAAAACCAAATTTATGACCAATTCATTGCTCCTGTGCTTAGTTTGAAGGATATCGTTGGATCTTGGGACAATAACAAGCCGTCCAATATGACCAAACACTGGGGAAAGTTAAAGAAAATTTTATGTTGTGTCAGATTATTTGAAGGATTTTTAATATAGCTCATAGATGGAAGGGAGGAGGTGGGAGGAAAAAGGTTTAAAAGCAATTAAAATGTTTTTTTTCAGCCCATTTAAAAAAACAAAAAACAAAAAACATTTCCACCTGTTAGATTGTGAACATGTCACAAAAGGCAAATAAAACGCCCCATCTGATGTTCCTCACCACACTGAGCTGCTCTTCAATTCAGCAGATGAATGAGTAAATACCTCTTTATAATTATGGACTTTAACCAAACGGTGCGAGAGGAAATTAAAAAGCGCGGCAACAAAGAGAATCGAGACTTTCGAAGGCCCAGAACAAACGAGACCTGGACATCGAAGCAACAAAGTGTGTAAGGGGCAAGCGAAACCGTAGCTGATCACGCAACTCAAGCCATGTCTAACTCTTATTCTTCACTGAAGTGCCTCTGCACAAGAAAAATCAAAGACGCTACAGTACAGTGCTATAAATGTGTATTAATAATTTGTACCAAGATTGGAAAAAAAAAGATTCAACGGAATAGATGATTTATTACATTTCCCCTCATTTCTAATAAACGTAGAGTGAGATATGCTTTGTGCACGCACACACCCTCTGAAACCGATAACGGTAAATGTTTACACGTGCTTATTTTGCATGTCTTGTTCAGTTTCCTTTGGAAAATTTATTAACTTCCCCCCCTTTGGGCTGAAAACACGATAAACACGACTCCTTCATGAACGCCAACATTCATTAAGTAAGACTGGTAGCATTCTATGCCTTCGCCATCTGCTCTTTATGAATAACATCCACATTTTCACAGCTGGTGCTCAGCGGCGATGGCTGTTCTGTACGTACGGTTCGGTAAATGCATCAGAGAAACAATCAAACCCACGGAAATACAAACTGTGTTTATTCAACCAGTAGAATAGTTTAGTGTAGGTCTGTAAAGCTTGGATGTACAATGTTTCACAGAGGCTCTGCACTTACTGGAGTGTTTCCTCTGATATTTATATTCAGTACAAATCGGTCCTTTTCTTCTTTTTGACGTGGGTATTGTCTTTCTTTATTTTTTTGTACAACTCTAGTTTTCTTAATTATACTGTAGCTTCTTCATGACAAACGGACACAGTTTTGAGGCTGCCAAGTGCCAAGTTAACAAACGTACCAAATTCCAAGTTGAGTGAAGAGTCTCAATTTCTGTTCTGTTCCGGTTTTAGGACTAGGTCGCGCAATCCCTTAGTGATTTGCACTCCTGAGGTGGGTTGGAGCAGGCATCTGAAGGGTTTCCAGGGTAGGAGCCAGGGTACTGTTTATGGGACATTAAAGGGGACATATTATGCAAAATCAACTTTTCAATCATTTCAATACTTATATTTGGGACTCTGGAGGCCCTACCAGTCGCCAAGGTGTGGAAAAAGAATACTCAGTCATGTTTAGTGTAAGCTTAGTGTAAGTATAGGTGATAAAACATGTTGAATTCCCTGCGCATTGTGACTGCAGCATGCGCATCTCACCGCGAATGTTACCACCCCACCAGTAAGTTTACTTCGAGAGCTCCACCTTAGCTCCACCTTAGCTCCACATTGTCCCTATAAAATGCGAGAGTGCAGGCGAGGGAGGAAGAGCGGTATTATGTCAACGCGGAGGGACAAGTGTGCTCTTGGTGGCTGCACAGTGTTGTACCCAAACTTCCAGCCTCAGAGGATTTTATATGTGAAGCTAATGTGCCGGATAAAGTCAGCAAACGTGTGTTCGCACCACTTCGCATCAGACTGCGGCCAGCAGTCGCCATATTTAGTCAGCGGCCGTATTTCACCGACGTACAAACGGAAACATTTTTAAGAAAAGGTCACATGTGACGGCACTCTCGCTGTTTTCCGCACACGCTGCCATGTTGATATTGTCAGAGAACTAGTGGAGGGAGAGGAATGGAGCGGAGGGAACAGGAGCTGAGTGAGTGAAGTAAAAAGGACAAATCAGAAACCCCCTGGAAGAAGTGGGTGTGTGTTTGCCTGTGTCTCATTTGCATGTAAAGGGACCAGGCAGGGTTATTGAACTTTTGGCAGGGTTATTGAACTGCTATGGTGCTTCATCCTTATGGTATTTTGACCAAAGCATGTCACAGACATGTTCATTAGGACACCAGGGAACTATTTTAACTTCGGAGAAATAGGGTATAATATGTCTCCTTTAAGGGTTCCTCATTGGGGTCATTGGGTGGTTACCCTCCTTCTCTGGTGTCTCGATGATGGGCCCACGACACTTCCAGAGGGCTCATCGGCAACACCTGGTGCCCCAGATGTGCCCCCAAACCCCCTCAGCTTTTTAGCCCTTCTGTGCCAAGGATGCTATTTTGAGGCCCGGGTGGCGTCCGTCCTCTTCATCCAGAGTCCCAAAAGGCCTCTGCAGCCGACTGAGTCAGGCTGGTCTTGCAGCCAACCAGGATCTGTTTGAGGTTTACTGGAGATGGGCGAGTTAGGTCTTCTCCGTACCATTGTTTAAGGTTACTGGATGGCAGGACATATTTTTCCCGCAAGATGAAGTTGATGTGAAATGCTTCCATACTCCACAGATCCTTCCAAGAGAACTTCCTTCTCAACTCCCTCCCATCTCATCCACTGCCCCTGTTTTGCTTGTTCTGCTCACCTTGCGGCCTGTTCTTGCCAGCCAGCCACCTCAATGACCCTATAGTATTTGGAGTTTGTAGCTATATGTACATGCTCCATGTCGTCGTCTTTGTTTTTAATATCCTGGCATGTATATTACATTTAGGGGTTTTCATGTGACATTTCTTGAAACTATGCCTTCTTTATGGAAAACCAAGAAGGACATCGAAAGATTTGAGTTGGGTTGGATGACTTACGTATTTTTGGTTCTTTTTCAGACCAACTGCTACTGTTTCCTTTTTCCCTTAAAGAGTTGGTTCAATGGTTTTGCAGCAGGGGTGTTATGGGGTACTTGTACATAATAGTGCCTTGCATACAGTAGTAGACAGTAATGGTGGAAGAGATTAGCTTGGAATTACCTCTGGGATCACATATATATACACACACTCATGAAGTTTATCTCCAGTTAAAACATTCAGGAGTACAGTGTCACGGATTGTACTGTAAGACACTGTCTTTAACACCGATGTCGTTCCCTGTGAATGACACAACTGACGTACATCAACGCAGGTTTCTGAAAGACATCAAACATAGTTTCATATGCTTTTTCAAGTGCAACTCTGACACCAAAAGCCGTTTTACCTCTCAGAGTGTGTGTGTGTGTGTATTCTACCTTTTTACACGTCATCATCATCTCTTTGAAGTCATCAGCGTTCAGAGCCGTTGCGGAATATTAGCATACGTACAAAGAAAACTGATCTAAGGAGAGGACTACAGAAAAAGAAAAGCTCACTTCTACCGAGTTCAAACACAGTGGAATGGCAACATCTTAGACCTACCCCTCTAAAGCACTAATGTGTTCAAATACCCATGGGCTCTCATCGCAGCAGAATTGAAAATACCAGTAGTGACTCCTCGCCCGGCACTTACGTAAATGGAAAAAGGGCCTATGGTCACACTTTGCACCTTGTAGCGTCTTAATGGTGCTGCTGTGATGAGAGGCGGTGGAGGAGCATTTATCACTCGAGCCCCTGTTGCCAGAATCATCGCGGCATGAGAAATCACCCGCAGCCAGTTCATAGTGGAGTATGTTGTTAGAGGCTCCTGGAGAAAGTAAATAAACCCCACATTATACTGTGCGTTTGAAAATGGAACGAGACCCGCAAGAAATATGTCCATCTGTGACCATACGCTGAGAAAACGGAGAAAAACACTGTAACTAAAAAAAATAAATAAAATAATACATTACCGTGTGGCACGTGATAAGCACACGGTTATGAGGAAATAATGGCTTAAAAACCCAGTGGACACTTGAGTCAGTGAATTATATAATCGCATTAAATGTATTACAACTTTAATCATTTCAATAAAATATGACCTTTGCATATTCCTTGATCTTTGAGCCCTCAACCATAATTATGTCAGTTTTTTGACAAAGTTCAGTTGAGTATACGGTCACGACACTGCCCCTACTGTCCATGTGAGTATTGCATCTTGCTCACATTAATCCTTGGTGCTCACACAGCCGTGGGAATCATACACAACTCCTTATATGGACATCCTGTTTACAGGTCACATATTCAGGCTTTAAAAAATGATTTTGATTTGTTTGATATTGCATTTTTAGTCGTGATCCAAAGTAGCAATAATTGTGCAGAAGTCTGTAAATTAGACCGTATTTTATTTTTGTTCATAAAAATGACGTATTTCCAAACATTACTGAGTACGTTTAGCTCCGTTTATTTACATAGTTGGGGAAATGTATTTATTTTTTCATCATTTTGCCTCTAGGTTGTGCAGAAAAAAAATTATATAAGACATTCTATGTTGCACATTCTTATAACCTCTGTATATACTGTAATGTTTAAACATAGTAATGGAAAAAAGCAGCCAAAATGCTCTGTGTTCAAAGGGTTCATATTAAACTTCAGCATCAAAATGACATGATTGTATTCATAAAGTGCTTAATACGATAATTATACAGCACTATTGATGAATTAGAATGCTTTATACACACACATGCATTATATACGACCCGGAAGCAGACATTTCTCCTTGTTTTGCAATAATATAAATCACACAGCAGAACTCATCACACATAGTTTACCTGCACTGTTATTTGTGTTCCTACACACACACACACACACACACACACATAGGCTGGCAGAAACCACACCGCCCACATACGGCGGGGATCTGCATGCAGGAGCACGTTTCGTAGACGCACACTCTCCAGGTTTTTCACATTTCTGCGATAAGGATCTCTTTGATAGGGACAGGGAAATAATGAATTTCACGCCGTTCCTCTTTTGTTTTCGTTGGAAGCATCCATCCACCCCTTATCGCAGAACACTGGAGCACTGCCAAGTTATTATTGTTATTATTTAGCGCTTATCTGAAGGAAGTGGATTCACGAGGTGTGCTCGGCGATGAGACGCACATCTACAAATTTAAATGTCAGATTAACATGAGCTCCTCTTCAAAGCATGGATATCGCACGTTTGGTGTTGTTGATCAATGATGCAATGGTGACCTTTTCAGCGTGATGTAAAACAAAATGATCTGAGGGAGAGGAGCAGACCTTTTGCACCTCCTGTATATCTAAAATCTATTTAAAGTTGGGTTGATATTTTTAAAATGAGCAGAACCCTCCGACAACTTTAAAAATGTCTTTGGCGTTCTCCATGATTATAAAGTCCTTGGTTCAAGGTCCCGTTTAACCTGAGGGCCTACCACATTAGAGCGGTTTTAACCTTGACCTGCAAACTCCACATGGCACAACATATGTGTGAAACGATGTCCATTTTCACACACAAGCCCCAACGCTGCCCTTTCTCTTCTCTTTTCATTTAAAAAAAAAAAGAAAGAACGAAAATGGAGCCGGATTGTGATACAATGACCAAAAACACTTGGCAGCACAGGCCATAATATTGCTCACTCATGGCAGCAAACTGAAAATACAGATGGGCTGAGTTGTGTGAATCCAAACACCCTAATGCTCTAATAGCAGCTTTTGTTTGCCAATATTACAAAGCTGCAGGATGTGAGTTCAGTCTGCTCATAACATTACATTCATCCACAGAAGAAAGAATGTTCTCATTCTCACACAATTTAAACCAGTTAATGTTAGCGTTAGCAAGCTAACGACGTAACCCGTATCCCCCGGTCCGGACTACTAGCGTTAGCTAACGTTAGCAGATACATACTTGTGTTGTCACATATGTATGAGGAAGCCTATAGACCAGTGGTCTCAAAGTTGCGGCCCGGGGGCCACATGTAGCCCTCCAATCGATTTCATGTGGCCCTCCAAACAATATCAAGTTGTAACAAGTCCTTTCTATATGTTTTTTTTTTTTGTTTGTTGTTGTGAATATTGTTCCATAATAAAACAAGCACTTATATTTTGAAATGATGCAATCCAACTTTATTTGTAAAGCACTTGACAAACGAAGACAAACTCGCAACAAGACAAAGGAAGGGGGTGTGGTTAAATACACAGGACGATACACAGACGATGAACAAGACACGTGAATCAGGCTGGGGTAAACAAAGAGGGGAAAAGTAAAGCGCACACTGACAAGGGACAAGAAAACTTCAAAACAAGAGGTATTTTCACAATAAAATGAAAGACAAACAGGGCATGACAGTTACCTGCTGGCCGGCTAGCACATTGACATGTAAAACATTCTCGCTAAGCTTGAAATGTTTATAGACAATGAAAGGGTCTATAGCTTAAACCTCTTATCTATTTTGGTGGCCGGGGTTTGAGATGTCAGCGTTTTCTGCTTTGTGTTTGTTTTGCACTCCAGGGCCACCGTACATGGGACTTAGATGCATCTTCTCTGACGACATCAGATCAGATTTGGCTGCGATCACCAAATCCTGAACTCATCCCGGTTTCTTTTATGGCAGCAGAAAACTCATTTGCGGGCTTGATTTGGATTTTTTTTTTATTTCATGAATCATCATACAAATTCATTCTAATACAGTTACAGGTGGAAACACAGTGTTGATTCTGTTTATATGTTCTTGTTTTACCAAATATATGTAATTAGCGAATTTGAAAAAAGTGTCTCCAAGTCTTTTTTTTTATATATATCATTTCTACAATTTAATTATATCATTTGTACTTGTCTGACTAATTTATATGGGGTGCTTAAACTGCCATAAATAAATGTGATAATCAGTGATAATTAATAAAAGTAAAACGGAAATTAATTAACTGTGTGTAACATGTGGTGATCAGTGCTAATATTGTGGCAATGAGTGTTGATTAGTGTGAAGAAGAACATTGTGAAAATGACATCAACTCACACGTGTCATCAAACCAACTCCAAATGTGATTATTCTTTTGAATTCCTGAAATCAGGATTATCTGCACACACGATTAGACGGCTCAAGATGGATGTTAAAGAGTATTTTTTATTATTTTGATTCTATCCGTATTGATATCCAAGGGCAGAGGTTTTCACGCTCCATTATTTCTGACAGTCTGTCCCACCTCTGCACAGGTGCCATTGTTTTTGTCTTTACGTGTGCTTGTAGGAACACGATGGCTCATTAGACCTTTAGTGCCCCCCCCTCTGGGTTTCGCCACAGCCCCATCCAAACACAATAGACCCCACCCCCCCCAAAACCTCCACCCCATCTCATATTATATCCGTGTCTCTCTCTTGCTCGCACCAGCTGACCGCTCCGTGGAGAGATGTGGCAGCCCATAGTCAAGCTGTTCCAGATCAGGAGAGACCGGGACCTTTTGTGCAAAGCAACATCTGCACACTGTGACAAGGTCTGGCTCTGTCACCTTCTCGAGAACACCAATTCTCTCTTTTATCACAAGCCCCTGAACTCCCTCTGCTCTGGTTTTTCCCTCTGATGTTTCACCATTATATTATTTTTTTTTTTACGTGCCCTCTTACATCCCAAAATATATGAGCAATATGCAGTATTATCGATTCCAATAATATCTAATATTGCTTATCGCTGATGTGAAGAAATGCTGAGGACGCCTGAACTCATCAATGAAGAGGCTGTAACAAGTGGTGTACTAAACTCACCACTAGGGGGCAGCCTCTTTTCTCTCATGCAGTGGTTCTCAAACCTTTTACACCAAAGTACCACCTGAGAAAATACTGACCTCTAAAAGTAACATTTTCCCGAATCCCAGCCGCTCTAAATCGACGTTAACGTAACACATCGGTAGCGGCATCGTTTTCTCCGGATGCTCGAGGCCCGTCCGTACCTTGAGCGACTCAATATCTGTCCTCATTTTGTTTCATATTTTACTCTCTGACAACATTTCTGTTGTCTATTCCCTTTGATTTGGTTTTGCAGGCTCTTCTTTTTTGCGTGTACACCATCTGCCTTCCTGTGAAGACACATTCAACCCGTCCCTCCTATATGCAAACACGTCCTCCTCTCTCACGCTCCTCCCTCTTCCTCGGTGTCCTTGATCGCCCTGCCTGCCTGCACCGCCAAAGCTGTCTGGCTCCCCACCTCCACAGTCCTCCAGGTGCTGACTTTACAGTAAATGTATATTCTGGCATTAAATGTAGCGTGGTGGTGGTGGGGGTGGGGCATATGAGGAGGGAACGACTGTCATTTACCGTGTTTCTGAGCAGCTTATGATGAATCAACTAATCCTGTATTTCAGCAAAATCTCCACGCTCAGCTGCATTGATTTATTTCTAAGAATGGCAGTTGAGTGATTACAATAAATGTTAAAAACACACTGTTTGTGAGTTCTGAGCTTGTGGTTGAGAGAGAGAGAGAGAGAGAGGGAAATCAACCAAGGTCAAACTACTTTTGATTAATGCCCCCTTAATTAGCCTGAGCAGCAGCAGCAGCGGAGGTAAATGACAGCAGCTCTAAAGTTAGCGGTGCTGCAGTCAGATTTGTTATGGCACACCCCTGCTGACAAAAACCTGTAACCTGCCACCAAGACGGATTACAAAGCCTCAAAGTGGCAAATAACAAGCAACTCGTGACACCAACTGTGGGTCTGTCCATCCTGGGGGAACGGATCCCTCGTCTGTGAGTCATGAGTCACGTTCACCAGCTGAGTGTAAAAGTAAATAATAACATGGACAACTGTAGTTAAAACACCAAACAAGCTTATATATGTATATATACATATATATATATATGTGTGTATATATATATATATATATATATAATACATACAGTATATAATGTGATAATTACAACCAAAAATATCTAATTACTATTATAAAAAGCTGTGTTTAAAGGATGAGGAGGTCATGGCCAATGTGTTTTTCTATCATAGCATGATAGTAAGTGGTGGGCCACATGTCGTCGATTGAGGGGGCCGCCAGTTTGACACCTCTGCACTAGAATGACCCATATGTGAAACACAATGCATCTACAGTGATGGTCAGATGCAGGAGGCAGATGTATTTATCCCCAATAATTTGCTCTCATCATCCTCCTCTTCCTCCCATTATCCTTCACACACTGATATAGTGAAATTAGATTGAGATGGAGCGAGAGATAAGGTAACTCTATTATTATTATTATTATTATTATTATTATTATTATTATAATATCATTTATTATTATTGTTTTGTGATTAGTTTCTTTTTCTATGCACTCCAGTCAAAATGAACACACCATGCTATCTTCAGCTTGCGTACCACTGGTGGCACACCATTCAGTTCTCAAACTGAATGGTGGTAGACGGTGAATGGTTGTGAATGAAAACAGAACTTTTATACTACAGTATATGCAAATCAGTGACTTCTGCTCGCTCTTTCTCTTCAGGATCATGAGGTTAATGGGCGGAGTTAATCTGTTGAAAACCGTATCGCTACCGTGTAGCTGTGTAAAGACGGCTGAGATGACGTGGACAATCTATCAGGACGTTTTAGTGCCGGCAAAAATGACAGTCTCTGTCTTCAGGTGATGTAGCATGGTTTTCCTGGTTGGTTTGGTCACGAGTGCATGACTCCTTGACCCCACCCTCCTTGACGACGCGTCCCGATGCAAGCGAAACACCACGTTGCGCTCACGATGCCAAGCAGACGGCGGCTTGTTTGCACTCGAGCTGCTCCATTACCAACCAGAGCACACGGAGCGAAAGCTTTCTCTCGTGTCGTCGCACTGTGGATTCCGAACATGTACGCTCTTCCCCCGCCTGTCGTCCCACTCGCGGCACGCGCCGTGATTAATGAGTCGTTGAGTTTCTTGGGGAGCGTCTCGGGGGCTCGTGTCATGTGACACCGACTGCGCGTGTGCTCGCACTTCTAACGCCCCCGTCGCGTGTGGCTCACCATAGTGTCCAAACATCACAGTCCGCTGGACGAACGCCAAAAAGGACGCCCCCGGCAAATTAACAACTCGGCGGCGGAGCTTGTTAGAGAAAAAGCCGCGACACTCTCACGTGCAAGACCCCAAATTAACAAGAACAACCGTGGCTAGTGTGAAGAAAAGGAGTCTATTCATCTCACTTCCTTCTGTCTGGTAATAGCAGCCAGTGTCTGGTGGTAATGGCCTCTCTGTGCCACGCAGTCACATGTTAATGAATGCTGCCATTTGCATGCGCAAGCAGCTTGTGAGGGTCTATCAAGGCAAATTGCTTTATCCGGGATGAACGTGACCCCCCACCACCAGTGACTGGGTTTTGTAAATAAGTCATTATCCATCTGAGGCGTAATTGATAAACATGGCATACCTGGGTGGGAATGCACGCTGTGGCTGATGGATGGAGAGGCTGCGGCGCTGAGAAGTGGGCGAGACGGTGAATCTCTGTCTCCATACTCAAGGACACGCACAGTGACTGATCAATAAGGTTATTCAGACAAGATGAAGGGTGTGTGTGTGTGTGTGTGTGTACGCACAGGCTGCTATGACCAAAATATCCATGTATGTACTTGTGGTTTTGAATAATGTGCACCCCATTCAGCAATTTAATGTACATTGACCACAAATGGTTATTTTTACCCACTGGTTATACACAGGGTGAATCACACATTAGCAAAAAAATTAAAATTTTCTCTTCATGAAGTACATTAAATAAATAATAATCCACATTTTTCATTCAGCGGAACCATTTAGCCGTGTGTAATTACTTCAACCATGAAATGATTAAAATATTATTTGAATACAAACACGTTACAAAGTTAAGTCCTGTAGTTTCAGATGTCAACGTTCGACCTCTTTGTCTCCACACACAGGTGATGAGCCGATCACGTTGGTATACGTGGTCTTGGTCCATGTTACTTTACACTTTGCCATTCATCCATTCACTCACACGCTCATACAGCCAGGTACACATTGGTGTGTGTACTAGAAGCTAGCGGAGCCGCGAAACGGACGTTCATCCTTCCATTTGAAAGATGACGTCCAGATGACGTTTTAACTTTGCGACGATTTATTTTAGCGTCTTGTCTGACGATACGAAAACATCCTAAGTGTCGTCGTCTTAGGATCGCTGGTGTTTATTGTAGTTGACAAGATTGTACCTTTTTTATATATATACTTTATATAGATATACTTTATAGATAATTAACATAGTGTCGGGGTTTGGAAGTAAAGCTAATGCTGAAGTGCCTGAAACCTGAATTCTCTGGAATGGCCACCAGGGGTCAACTCTTAACAAGGGGTTACTCTTTCTTAATTGGATTATAATTTCCTGTGGAGTTTATGTCCCTCAATCCCTAGTTTCAGACGTCCATTTTATGAATTATGTTCCCATTTAGAGTGAAAAAGGTGATTTAACAAGGTTTGCTAACAGCTGTTCACAAAACAATGGGTGCCTGGATTTTAACAATGACACCCACACGCTGTCATTTTCTGTTGATGAAAGTCTCCCAGAGTTCATGGATGCACCAAACAGGTCTTTTAATGTACAAAAAATATATAAATGCAAATGAATGAATGAATTTCTGGTATTAAGGACTGATTTTGGTTCACACGACGCAATTAAAAGGAAAAACAAAACTGCTATGTTGTGTTTTAACAGTCGATGTTGGGGAGTTTGTGCTGCGTGTACACAGCCTGACGCCGCCTCCAATTCTGAAGAAACGTCCTCGAGATGACATCATACACTAGAATCATCTGTCCTCATTAGAATCAGGAAGACACAAAGTCTCTCCTGGCCCCAAAATTGTGTGTTTTGGGGTTTGCGCCGGGCTCTGATTCGGCCTCTTTACTTATGATAAATTATATCCCAAGATACAGTCAGTGAAGGAGGGATTAAAAGGCAGTCATAATGACATGTGAAAGGTAAAAGCATTCATATATGCTCAAAAGAAACCTTGGTTGTCCCTTGCATACGAATACATTTATACAAAAGCATTGTGCACACATTATACGGACATACTATACAACAAAGGTCGCGACAGCAACCCCATTAGAGGCAGGTATTGTATAGTAATAAAAGCCTGGTACATTATTAATCTCTTTGTATATGTACGTGGATAATGTTTACCATGATGTCCGACACATATTTTCATGCATTCGTCCCTCGCAACACGACACACTCACACACACGAGATGAAATTACACGCAGACTTCAGGTGTAAGTAAATCCTCTCTGTGTCTTTCAGGCAGAGGAAAAATGGAATGAGTTCTTCTGTGTGTGTGTGTGTGTGTGTGTTCAGATGACTGGTTATTACTCATGATTTAATACAATCCACTTTTTTTTTTCTTCCTCCTGACACCAACGTTTTCTTCAGACAGGTTGACAACTGCCTTGAAAAACTAATCCTTCCTGAAATGTTTAAATCTTCTTTTTGTGTGTGTGCGCTTTCTCCAAGCGAAAAATGAGAAAGGAAGGATAATGTTGACAGAAGAGCGAGCAGCAAGGGAAGGGGGAGATGCAACGCAGCCGCAATGCTCCAGCGTGTATGACAACCCAGAATCTGCTTCAGTGTTCATGTCGGGCTGCAGCTAACGATTATTTTCATTCGTCTATTCATCTGGCGATTGTTTTCTTGATTATTTGAGTAATCGTGGATAATTCTTTCTTTGTCCTATGGAGCAAACAAACAAAAGAATATATTTACATATTCACAACCAGTTTATTCCATTTTATCTTATTTTATTTTTATTCTATTTTATTTTATTTATTTTTAGCTTATTTTAATATTTGTTTCTTTAGATAATCTATGCCATTCTGTTCTGTTCTGTCCTTTGTAACATGTATGCTACTGCACAAGTGAATTTCCCCGTTGTGGGATCAATAAAGTACACTCTAATCTAATCTAACATTTAAGAAGCTGAAAAATCAGAGAAACTGGTTTTAAATCCTTAAAAAAAATCACTTAAACCAATCTATCGATTATCTAAATAGTTGACGATTAAATTGACCTCCACATGCAGGACACAACTTCAAAAATCAAAATGATGGTTGAAAACTGCTGGTATTTTTCCCTCTAACAACAAAATACAGCAACTGTGTCTTTCTTTGTGCAGCGCTATCCACAGAGACAATCTGCTGAGGTGCAACTTACAAGCTCTGTTATTACCTCACATCCAAAAATGCTCCTTCAGATCCCTGTACAAGCCTGAAGCCTCACAACAAAGCAGTTTCAATTCAAACATTTATAAACAACAACAAAGAAATCAATAGAGAGTGAGTGAGTTATTTATTTATTTTTTTGCACAAACACCAATTAATGAGAGTAAATTTGACCTGTGCATTTAACCCATCCTTGGGTGCCTTGCTCAGGGGCACAACCAGCGTCTTGTCTCGTCTTGTCCCGAAGTGTTGAAGGAGGTAAAATGAGGTAAAATGAGTAAAAAAGAATTGGTGAATTCAGGATATTCAAAAAATAAACAATCCCAACACAGAGCATTTTGGCTGCTTTTTTCCATTACTATGTATTAAACATACAGAATGTGTCTTATATCCTTTGTTTCAGCAATCTGATGAAAATATATAATAATATTTTATATATATTATATTTATATATAATTTAAAAATGGTGACATGAAATGAATCATAACTTTGACTCAACAACACATAAGAAGACACATTTTTTAAAGCCTGAATATGTGACCTATAAACACACACTCCCAGGATGTCCATATAAGGAGTTGTACATTTTTCCCAGCATGAGGATTTAAGGTTAATATAGCTGAAATTATTTTAATTTGGCAGAAACGAATAAAATTTGATTTAGAATTGCACAGTCACCTGATTGTATGATTGAATTAGTATCTTACATGTATATCAGGAGTCACGTCAGCTGTTACAGTATCCCACAATGGACAAACTACACATTATTTTAAGTTGTGATGCTAACTTGAGGCAACTTAAGTTCTCTAAAACGCATGGGAGGAGCAGCAGCACCATGCAACCAATACATTTTACACACACTGTACCTTTAAGTGAAGAAGGAAGGTGTGTGCGTGTGTTGACACGAGCTCGAAGGCAGTGTGAATGAACAAATGACTCATTGCATTATCAAGTGAGTGTCAAAAGTGATGGAACGCAGCAGGTTTTAGAGAAGCCTGACTGAACTGTGTGGCTTGGCGCAGTAATCAGCCCGCTATCACACACGGCCCATGTGCTAAGGCGTGTCGCCGCTAATTAGAAGTTCCCAGCTTAGCCCTCTTGGTAAATTCTGCCTTCCACTGTAAATAGCCTAATCACACTGATTATATCGAGAATATTTGCTGGTTTTTGAGAAGGCAGAGGGGAAGCAGCGGAGTTATTTCTCTCTTCTCAGCAGACATGATGTCTGCAAGCCAATTTTTTTTTCTCTCTCTCTCTCTCTCTCCTGCAAATTGGGTCTCGGAATTAATAACTTCCTCAAGTTGAGTGCTCTTCCTCACTTTGTTGGCTGAGTAATTGGATGGCTATGTACAACCACCCATGCTGTGAAACCGCTATCTGTAATACCCTTTTGTTGTCTGTAGAGGTAGTTTGCAATTCTGAGTCGAAAAATAGTGAGCATTTCTTAATCTTCCTCCACCCTTTTTCAGGTTTAGTCAAATAAGGAGTTATGAAATATGCACACAGAAAGACTGCAAAAGCTGTTTTGGAACGGTATCTTACAGCAAGCTAACTGAATTTCCCTTCCTGTGTCGTTACATGAAGGACTGGATTAGATTTAAGGAGATTCATTCAGGATTCTCCTTGATTTGCTTGCAGGACAGAGTGTGGCTCATGTCCCAAGTCGAAGAGAAGGGCCAGGTAAATCAGGCTGTTTTTGGCTCTGCATACAAACATAAGTAAGAAAATACAAAAAGACGGACAGACGGTAAAAAACTGAAGAGGTTTAAGTTCAATTACAGACATTGAATTTGACTTTTCTGTACCCAAACCCAACATTTTGTGTTCAAACCTGAGCCCAGTTAGTATCAATATACAAAAAATATCACAATATTGTATGCTGTGATTTTATTTTTGGGAGCACTGTATTGATATGCAAATATCTTTGTCTGTGGTTTTTATGTTGTATTTAACCTTACAACCACTAGAGGGCAGGAGGCCATTTGACACTGTCCCCATCCTACAACTTTTCTTACTGGACAAGAAAACTCTTATTTAGAGTCTGTAATAGTAAAATATAACAATTTTGGGGAGGGGAAAAAAAGTGCAACAGATCATCTTACTGATGCTATCCCAGTATAACGTTCAGTCCTGTATTAGAGTCGTCCATCTTTCATGTGTTAACAAACTCTAGAGCTGTGAAATCTTATTGGATCAGCTCGCTGTCCTATAGCCAACAACACTAAAGCAGACCCAAACTCAAACCCCACCTGTCAGGAAAGCATCTGGACCAAACGGGTTCAGGCGGGGTATGAGACTGATGTATACCCATGGCTCCAGTGGTACAACCGGTTATCTTCCAAGTCCACATGCCACCTCATTCGAGACTTAACTCACACATTTCTCCCGCATCATGTGACATAAAATGTGCTGAATTTAGATGCACTTTAATAAAGAAGTAGTGTAAAAGTGCATTGAGTGGCCACCGAATACAGACCATTACCGTGTCACAGGCTTAATGCTCTTGGTTTGGGGGAAAGCTGTCAGTATATGAAGGCATTTTAAAAAACGGATTTCAACAAAGGTCAACGTGACTCGCTGGCACGTAAACATGGATCTGGTTTTTCTGTGGCCTCAAGACGGCAGGTCTCCGTAAAAGGCAAGCAAGGGGAAAACAGAGGATATGTTAGGACTCGAGAAAAGCAATTAAAAACATGCAAAACTGCCTCGTGTTGTCTGTGGGAAATGAAGTGAGGGGGAAGAGCATGCACACGCGCACACAGTGCCTTTGTGTTATAAACAAAGTGTTAATACCCTGGTTGTGCTTCACCTGCATTTAATGTCGGTGCAGGCAGCCAGATATGCTAATGTGATGCGTATGTGAGGAAGATGAACAATTGCTCAGCCAAGCCCTCCTCCCTCGGGGAGTGTGTGCTCCACAGCCGTATTGGACTTCTTAGGTGTTTCTTTTTTTTTTTTGCAGTGCTAACAGTTCTGCAGCCAGGGCGAACTGAGGATTGCGAAGTAGCGGCTAATTAAATGCAAAAAAATGGGATTAGCTTCCGCGCACTCGATTCCCTGTTTCTGTGTGGTTCCGACGTCACGATGCGGGGGCTCGCGAAAGCCGGGGGATAAAGAGAAAGCGCCGTGTAGCACTGCAGTGCAGATTACACAAGATTAGGACGCATACACATTTCTGCCAATAATTACCCACCTCTATTCTTTCAATAGATCCTTCAAGCTTTTCGTCCCAGGGACTTATTGTCCGCACTGACGGGAGAAATTGGCAATAATTATAGGTCACTTTCTTATTGGAGGTTGGAGCCTGGCTGTGTTGGCGGCCTACATCTACAGAAAAAAAAATCCCTCTTTTCTCTCTCTAGCACTGTAAGGTATCTGCCCAAGTACCCACAGTTCCTTGAGATAGTGTACAATGTGACTCGGCGGCGTTTGTCATCGTCCACTTTTCATTTCATCCATCACAATCAGCCTCAAATACCCTTAAACTGGAGAAGAGGAATGAGGGTTATTTTGAATTAGCATGACCTCCGCATTGTAGCACATCAATGACAGACAGAGTTGGAGGGAAGCATGTTCCCGATGTGACTGATATACGACACGCCGCGTCTCTGCGTATCCTTCCAAGAAGGTTATCGAGCCAAATGAAAGGTATCCTCTCACTTCCTCCCCGATTAGATCATAATGTAATTGACACACTTTGCGATTGTGAGAGTCCTTTTTGACACGGGCAACCACGTCTGTGTGCATCGACGTGTCGGGCTTATCAAATGTGTCCTTAAATGAGGCGTTTTGACAGAATGACTCTTGGAGAGTTACTTGAATCGCACACTCTTGGACTGTGAAAAAAACCACTTATCTATTTTTAATTATTGCCCTCCATGGTGTGACTACAGCTGACCATGATGGCTGGGTTTATGTTGCACCAGCGTCTGAAGTAATAAGCTCAGTGATCATCACATTTACCTGTCAAACCTTTTTTCCTTAGATCATTTCTTGTCTCAACCATAGGATTTGATTGCTCCCGTATTAGGGAAGGGAGGCCTAATGGGCCTGGTCCCACTATCGCAAAAACTTTGATCTTGTTCCAGCCGATGAATGAGGAAGTGGCAACAATGACTGCATTGGCTGTGAAAGGCAGGCTTTCTTTCCTCCCAGTTGTACCAAGTATAATGTGCAGGCGAGAGGTCTGAAGTCATCAGAGCATATAATCAGTAATCAAAATCCATGCTGGCTGTTATAGCCCTCCGCCTGCTGGTAGATTGAATTTGAATGTGCCGTGATGACTGCATTTTGAAAGTCTGTCACAGTGCTTAATCACCTCCAGACAATTAAGACGGCACTCTTTAAATGTACAGCGGCAGCTGAGATGTTTGGAAAACTGTTTCCGTGAGCAGAAATGACAGCGACATTAGTGGTATGCTGTATCTTTTAGCGAAGAAATGGCTTTGTCCGGCCAAACTATCAGACCTGACTGAGGGAGTGTTTGTGTGTACACAACAGCAGAGCGAGGGCGGAGCAACTGGGTGCGTCTCTTTGTTTTCAGTCATGATTCAACCTGATAAACCAAATAAAAAAAATATCCATTCTATTATTGTTTGGTTACCCAGCCAGCATGGACTTGTGCCGGAACGTGGGTGAATCTCCAACAATTACCAGGGAAATGTCTAAAATCTCAATATTTAACAGAGGAGTCTGGTGTATTTAGCGAGAGCGAGCGGCAGGTGCTCCGGTTATGGAGGAAGTACTGAACGAATAGTTTCAATGAACTGATTCTAATGATTCACTTACACTGAAAACAACTGCTTTACAAGTCGCTAGTCACTCGTTGGTGTGTAAAACAAATGCAGCCGTGCAGTGATGGTTCCGCCCACGTTGAGTAGGTACTATTTTTGTAGTGGAAAACCAACCTAATCCAGGCCGTGCCGTGGCAAGTCGAGCTGGGACCATAGTGGAAAAGGGCCATTAGTATTCACTATTCAGCATCATCGCTTGGATGATTATGAATTGAGTGTCTCTTACTAATTTAAATGAATCATGAAAACACACACTCTGGAAAATGTTCAGACTCAAGCGTCCACAGACATTTTCCAGTGTTCATATCTCTTCTAGTTTAGTGATGTAATAGAATGTGAAACCGCATGTTGTTTTTGAGTTGTGTTAAATCCTGGAGCTTTTAGTGCCGTGTGTGAGGAATAGCATGTAGCAAATGTCCAAGGTTCACTCTTTTCGTCACTCACGTCTTCATCTTCTTTTGTTTCTCCACGTCCAACAGGATCCTTTTTCTTCTTTCTTTTGCGAGGTTGAGTTGTTTTTTGTGAATTGTTGGCCATTTCCATGGTGGCTACAGTGAGTGTGTGTCATTATTGTCATTGGTTATGACACATTGCAAAGGATTAAGGCTTAAGCTAACAGCACACTTTGAATAATACAATAATTTCTTGTGATCGTGAAGTATTATGACTGTATTTATTGCCTGTGCCTTCAAAACGCACAAGTTCTGCTTCAGTGTGCCAGTAAGAAGATGGAGGAAAAAGTTAAGATTGTTTCCCAACACAATGGAGAAATTCTAATAATAGTGATTGTGCTCTGTTGCTTGTGGCTGGAAAGATAAACCAGTAATTAATTAGTTGCTGGCTCATTCCACAGCAGCGCCATGTCTGCACCAAAAGAAGCTCTTTTCAGGCTAAAGACCTTTTTTTTTTTTTGTGCAACTTAATCTGGGCTTCCAGGTGATAACACACATGTCCTCTTCTTGTGGGCAGTGACAGCAAACACGATGACTAGGGTTTCTAATTGTGTTCGTCTCACTGGAGTGTCTCTTTTTTTTTGAGTGGGACTTTGCCATTAAAGGACTGTGTGAAATGATGTGTTGCATCATTTTTTTTTTGGTTAATTAATTAGTTCGTTAATAATTACATAATTATGTTCTGCTATGATTACACCATTCCACTGTGCTATACCGTGCTGGAGAAAGTACATAATCACACGATTATGCAACGGCTGCAAGTTTCACTCCATTTTGTCCTTGCTGGTATGAGTCAACAAACATTGTGCTGAAAGCAACAGCATCTGGACTCTACTCCCTTAAAAGGCTTTTTAAGGGTTAGATAATTTCATTTTGGAGTCTTACACTGGGATTTAGATCATCACTGCCTTCAGATTCTTTCAGGAGGAGTCTTTCTTGTCGGATGCTACAAACAGAAATACCTCTTTTTTTAGGTACAGATGCAGAATATTTAGTTAATATTCCCTGACTCAACCTTTTTCCTCAAATATGAGCTGATTTATGTGGTTTAACAGATACATACTTGTACTTTGTCTAATTTAGAAGCATTGTGAAAGGTCACACTAAGGTTTTTTACCGATGACTGGATGTTAGGAAAAGAGGAGCCTAAAAGACCAGAGGGACAGTCAGGGGCATTGCGTCCAAAAATAATGATTTCCATTTTATCGTCATCAGATTTTGAAAGTTCCTGTTCATCCAGGATTTGACATTAGTTAACAGTCAAGCAGAGCCTGAACAATAAATCTGAATATCATCTGCAAAGCAGCGAAAGGCGATTTTATGTTTCTTAAAAATGTACCCCAGTGGCAGTAGTGTGTATATATAAGAAAAAGTGTATAGGGCCCAGGATGGAACCTTGGGGGACCCCAGAAGTGAGAGGGGCTGTGGCTGAGAAGATACAATCATTGATGGCAAACTTTGACCAGTCCCAGGGCAGAGAAAGAGAAAGGGTGACTCTAAAACATCTACATACAGTATAAGTATATACTGTATGTAGATGTGGAAAGGTCTCGATTCCAGTTTTGGTAACACTTCACTCAAAGGCAAACAATAGCAGTCAATACAATCTAAAAAGGAACATTCATATTTGAAGAACGAAGCATTAGTGTTTAAACATGCTGTTCATGCATTGAGTCATTTACCTTTGAAGTGTATTATTGGCATTTTATGTTAATCTAAATATGTACAGTATATGTTGTCATATCACATCGATCATATCAGAGAGACTGCAGTTGTCAAGTATGGGGCATATGCGGTGGTCCATGCTCATCTGGTGGGACAGACTCGGGACAAGTGGCCTTGTTCCTTAAATATTAATTTACAACCGCCTTGAGATGAGAACTTTTTTTTTTTCTTCAAGCCATCCCGCCTACTACAGCTTTAATTAAAATGTGTCTTTAATTACCTCAGAGCCTCGCTGTGGCGTAACAGCAGCTGGTAAACCTGCAGTCTAGTGAAAAAAAATGTTGTCCTGGTCCTCGAGAAATCCTCTCAATGCAACTTTGGACCCAATTTAAATAACTTTGCATGCTGACACAAGGTGTGAGCACATCAGAACGATAGGGGAAAGTTTATTAAAGGTCAACACAGCGGCAACTTGTCCGACTTCTCTTTACCACGGTTTTCTGGATTGATTTTTTCCCTGTGTTTATACATGCAACAAAATCCTTTTTTAAAGGTTTGCATTCATATTCTTTTATACTTTTCTAGTCTCAGCATTTACTCAAAGCAATGTGTACCTAAAAAAGTGGCTGACCGGCCATTAACAGGATGCATGACTCATCTTGACCTGGTCTACATGCCTAAATGCATTAGATATTTGTGTTCAAGAGCAGGCAAAGAGGTTCACCTAAACCTAATGCTTGGTCTAACACTCCCAATGTATACACTGCTGGCATTATCAGGGGAAATGTGGTTTAATATCTTGCCCAAAGACACTTCAGTGTGTTTCTGGAGTCCAACCAAAGACTTTCCAATTAGTAGCCGGCCCACTCTACCTCCCGAGTATATCTCCCTTCATTGTATTTCCCTATTTTTATTTTTCTTTCTTTTTTTACTGTTTCTGAGTTCACTCACACCTCCTCACTACCCCTGTGGAGCCAGCAGCTAAAATTTCAATTCTGTAAATGTGGTTCCAGGCAAACAATTACTGTACATCCCGAGCTGCTCTGTGGGAATTGGAAAGGAGTCGGGGAAGAAACTTTCAACCCCCGCCCCCCCGTGCACCAAGGTCAGTCGGTATTTTCTGGAGGGCAATTCCACCATGTCCTTCCAATAAAAAGCATGAATTAAAAACCCATTCAGGCAGCCACAATTGCATCCTCCCACGTTATCAGCTGCCTGATGTGATGAGTGAGCCTGTGGTCGCCACCCGGGCCTCAGAGACGATCGATCCCGCCATCACCGGCAGTGGGAAGGCCAGCGGTTTGTCTACGGCTGCTGCTGTGTTTATTGCCATCGCATCCCTCAGAGGGAGCGCTTTAATGAGCGATGAGGACAATAAAGCTGTGACATAAACACACTCGCACAGGGACGCGCAGGGGAACACTGGCCGCGAAGAGCGAGTGATCATGTGGTGTGAGTCACCAGAGAGTAGAAAATCCTTTGTAGTCAATGGGTAATGAAGATGTGGTGGAGATCGAGTCGAGAGGCAGAAAGGCTAACTGTCGGCCTCTTGAGTCCAGAAAATCAGTAGCTCAGTGAACTCAGTCCTCCTCTGATTAGAGGGCTGTAAAGCCGAGGCTCTTATTGTTCTCGGGAATTTATAGTGAAAACTGCAACAAATCAGCTCTCACTGATTAGATATTCAGATGGAAATGGACACAATCAACACCGCTTAAATCAAAAACTAGTTCCATGCTGATACTTAATTATACAGTGTGAAATCGACTGATTTCCAGCTCATACTGTACGTGTATCCCGTGAAGTTAGATTTAAAAGTGGGTGTAGACAAACTTTGCTGGAAGTTTCAAATTGCACAAATCACCTCAAACATCCCAGGAAAGGACGAAGAAGAGGAGACATTATAATTAATTAATTAATTATAGTTAAACTGAAACAGAGATCATGCCATGCCGTCTGCTTAGAGACACAGGAGCAGCCGTTTGTTTCCACATGATCTTATTCGCTGTTATACGTGTGAAAAACATTTAGTTTTAAAATGTAGGAACGAGAGAGGGGTTCGATCATAGAAGCAGGACATGAGCCTAAGACAATACTGATGATGACAGCTTTTACGTCTACATACATAACAACGAGCGTCTGGTAATCTTGCTCCATATAAACTACACATTATTACAAATGAAAAGTAATATGTCAATATTCCAGAAATGTGCAATAACTATTCAATAATATTTGTGTGGTTCCTTGAATTCATCTTGTAGCTCCTCCTTGACGCTCAAGAGTATCACTCTCACTACAGCTCTCTTATACTTGAATTTTAGTTTTCTTGGAGAGGAAACAAAATGACATCTAATGCTAATGTGATGTTCAGGTCAAGGAAACTTTATTCATACCCGAAGGCCGATTTGGTTTGCAGTGAAGTGAGTTGGCTTCTGGCTACTGTACCAAGACGTGAAGTTAAAAGATAAAAATACATTTAATAAATTAATGATAAGAGGGTCAATGGATGGATGTGAATAGAGGACAGTTTTCTCAGCCAGTGAAAAATACTGATTTCTCTTTTTATACACATTTTGCTGTGTTTGTTGTTCCAAGATATTTGTATTTTTCCACACACTCCACACTGTCTGACCCTTTTATGACAGTGGGTTCCTGAGCCCGGGGCAGTTTTCTGAAGCCAATCCAACAATGTCTTTTGTTCAGCTGCAGTAAGGCTCTATCACACCATTCAACAAAGTCCAGGGTGACTGGGCCATGGCTTTTCTTTCATTTCCTTGAAGTAACCTTACGATAGCAGAGTCGTCGACGTATTTTAAAATTAATCTAAGTCTGTCTTGCTGCTGCTGCTGCTGCTGTGACACATATTCCCATAAAGACTGGGACAGAGACAATGTTCCACTGACTTGCACTCTTTGCGTCCTATTTGTTAAATTTAAAATCCCGCCCACGACGTTATAACTTAAACTAAATTGCTCGACAAACCCTTCCATTAAAATGTGGGGGTGAATTGTATTAAAAGCTGGATGAAAAATCAATAAATAAAAGCTGTGTCTCCTATTTATTTATGTCTGTCACACAGGTTTGGCTTGAACACTAATTCTTTTGTCCTTCCATTATAAAGAGTGCGTTGAGTTTATAGAAAGCCGACTGCAGCGGAATCAGAAATGGTGTAGAACTAAATCCAGGTACCCTTTGAGCCTAAGTACCAGAATTCTACAATTCGAATACATTCATCTTTAATGTCATGGGACATGGGATTTGAATTGTAATCCATGTCAAATTTAGATATGGCTCTGCAAACATGAAATCTGCACCCACAATTGCAGGTAATTTGCAAATATTGTATTGTTTTCCTTGTAAAAGTGGGATATTGTGACGCATTTACATCAACATCATGCAATATGTCACAGAGAAAACATGGGATGTCAACATATTTATGTATAAAAGCAGGGAAAATAAGAACTAAACAGCTTTGGTTATTAATCATCAGGAGAAAATCCCGCACGCGCACAATTCCAGCAACCTTTAAATGAGATCATTTAGCCACTGCTAGTATAAGGCTTGCTACTTGTAACAACTATGCCTGTGGAGACTAAATGGAGAGTGATCCATGTTAGAGGAGACACGCTCTAAAACAAAAATCTGAACAATACACGGTGCAGGTATGTGAACGGCTCAGTCACAGACTGCTTGTTAACTCCGTGTGCGGCCGGGTTTTTTTTTTTTTTCAAACCCAGGCTGGATTTTAATACATCATCAGGATCCCATCAGCGAAGGCAGCGTCAGCGTCAAACCTCCTGACAGATGCGATCGCAGCAGCCAATTTGAGGAGGAACAGGTGTTTGATTCAGACAACTGAAACGGGGGAAACTCGCGTTAATTGGAAATATTTCACCATCGCGCGGCTGGAAGAGGCAAAGTGGCACCGTCGACCGTACAAGCGTCCGCCTGCTAAACGCTTCGATTATGAGACAATTGAACGCTATGTACAAGATTATTAAGGCAGATATGGATGTGTGCCATCATGATTAACCAATTAAGCATGTCTGAATAATGAATGCACTGTGTTTTTCTTAGCTTTGCTTAGCCCTCACATAAATTACCATGCATTAGGCTTTCATGTGCCTGTGATCGTGGGGATTTTGATGTGGAAGTTGTCGAGATTCATTTACCCATCAGTGGGATCAGTCTCCCCGCTGCCCATTTTGACAGGCTTTAAAAGGGCAATGGAAAGGTAGAACGAGCTGCAGCAAACAGGGTCGTGGAGTTCAAAGCGATAAAAGGGTCCGTTTGTTGTTGTGATGGATTTGTATCGGCGGGGAAAAGTGAGACAAAAAAACCCAATAATAATAATAATAATGGTGGCATCTGTTTAAACAGAGGAAATATGCAAAGTGACAACTCAATCAACGCTATTTTTCCTGCTCCTCTTCCGTCATTTACAGTCCCCATGTGGTGTTTATGTATGTGTGAAAAGTCCAGATGTTTTAATTACCAACTCTTAATGTGATAATTAAGGGTGGGGAGTGAAATGATCACCTTTTTAAGAAAAGAAAAAAAAAAGGGGGGTCAAATGCCAGAGCAACAAACTCAACAGCAATTAAGACCCATTCATTTAATTTGGTCTTATTTTATCTGAGTGTCTTTACAATTTTAAATGCCTTTTTTGTGGCCATTTATTTCTGAATGAGACATTTTTTATGAACAACAACAGTGTTTTTGTCGGCACTCCTCAAACATGACACGGCCTCCCCTCGGTCGTGCCGTAACGGAACGTCTCCTGAAATTTCCTCTGACAGGTCTCCTCTCCACAGGTCGTCAGCTGACAAAACGCCACAGCAGCATTGATACAGACACTTCCAGAGTACTGTGCAGCGTTTGATTGATGCAACTCACGTCTGTTGCTACTGCAGTCACTCTTTTTTTTTTTTTTTTTGCAGAATCTGTCGACCAGGGAAGGGAGAAGTGAAGTCTTTTGGTTATTTGACCAATCGTGTCTGAGTAGAATCTGAACAGACCAAACTCGGGCAGAATCATTTCATCAAGCACAGAAAGAAAATCACCAAAGTTTCCCAGTGCAGCTGTCACTGCCAAAACTTGTCACAATGGCAGTGTTTCCAGACCGGTGTGAGGTGTCAATCCTCAGGCTCAATAATTGAACACTCACTCACTCACTCACACACACACACATCTGCAATGCGACCTCTTATAATAACTGGCTAATCAAAAAATGGCATGCACAATTAGAGCTCAGAATTCATGATCCAATAAAGTCGCAGCATCAAGCATGATATTATCTCCCTCTAAAGGAAAAGGGCAAAGGACACATATATTACGCATAGCACAGTAATTACGATGATGAGAACAAGGCAGCATGTTTTAATAAAGCAGAGATGGTAGTGCATTAATAATAATAATAATAATAATAAAAAAGATTTTATATGCTAAGTCCAGGCATGGGTGGAATGCTGCGGGCCTTTTTTTGAATTTTACCTCCAGAGCTGTGTTCACACAGCAGCCAAACCCAAGTCCAAGTGAAATCTCAATTGCACCGATATGGCACGATCAAAAGAAAAGCTGGGGGCAGGATTTGGTTGATTAGGTAACAGAGGAAAAGCATCGTTTCCCCCCGCTTCGACTGCCTTCCTCACGACGTTTCTGATTGGGCAAACACAAAGCATTCATCTGGGATAGATTTGGTGTGGGGGAGAGACGGCTGCAGGTATGTGATCTCCCTGAAATTGCTTTGTTTTGAGGGCGTATTTCCCCACCGGCTTACTCGCTCGCCCGCGACCTGTTGATGGTGTTTGATTTGTCCGGTATCGGCGGCAATAAGGTGTGATTTTCTCTTCTGAATTGAAAACAAATTGGGCAACTTATTTGGAATAAAACAGTGTCGTCGGGAGGCGGATGACGGGAAGGAAGGTTTTGTTGTGTGTACTGTTTCTTTTTAAAGTGACTAACTGCATGTGTGACGCCCGACAAATGCTTGAGCTGTTGTGAAATACAGTGGTTATTTGTCAGTCAGTCAAAGCAAAGATGTGAAGAGATGTAAAATTCACATTCCTGGCACATGTGAGTAACTTGAAAAGGGCACCAATACGGTTATATCGTTCGCTATATTTAGCCGCTGCACTTCAGTGTGTAAGAAATAGTGACCTCTAATGGTGAGACGGTAAAAAGGCTCCATGTAGTGAGCATATAAGCATAGTTCACCATTATATCTGTTAGTTAATACACTAAAATGAGGGTTGTGTTCGAGGCACGTGCGTAAATGTGGTTGCTTAGTGACCACGGTCCACTTTTAAATTGCTGGGTGTCACATGGTGATGGTTAACACCATGTTTATTTTGAGCACTCGGCTGTTTTCGTTCATAAACAAAAATGACAACGACGCATCAGCGCACACTGCGAACAATGCTTCCAAAAAAAACCAAGAAAATATAACCACTAGTAGGGGAAAATGACTTGTTTCAAGCAAAATGATTTGCCAGTGCAGCAAGAAAATGGTACTTTTTCTTGAAACAAGAAAGAATACCTTGAAACAAGTCAAATTATTTGAAGTATCTTCAGCCTTAATAAGTAAATAAGTCCAGAAAATGGTGTGACTAGATAAATACACTGAATTCAAGTCAATGACACTAGTACATATTTTCATTTTTTACAGTGTAGTCGACGATAGAAATTGTACTCTGTCGTCTGGTGAGCCCGACGTCCGTCTGCTGGACCTATCCAGAGACTCAACGATGTACACGTCGCCCTCGAGCTTCCTGAATGCTGGGAATGGTTGAATTGCATTACGAGAGATCACCACAGACGCCTCTAAATACTACAATCCTTCCACATACACATACTTTTACAACTTCCTCCTCTCTTTCACTCTTCCTCATTTGGTTTTCACCACACAACATGGTGGTACAACAATGTGACAGCGGCCATTAAAGCAAGGCCCGTGATTTACAGCAGGGGTGTCAAACTCAAATGACCTGGGGGCAAATGAGCATCTAGTCCGGGCAAGAGGGGCCCGGTCTTGAGAAAAAAAGTGGCTATTAAGTAGCGGGTGGGCAACATAAGATATAAAGTGTTATTTTATTTTGATATAAAATTACGTATACTTCAAAATAAAAACAGGAACATTTAGCAAATAATGACGAGAATAACTGTAATTAAAGCAGCTTAAATATACATTAATATAATTTAATGTTGAGTGTAATACATTTAATAAAGTAATAATTACAACCGAATGTCTTATTACTATTATAAAAAATATTGCTAGCAAATAGTCTTATATTCTGTCTATGTTCCATCACCTCACGGGCAGCTGTGTCTCAGCAATGTGGTGTGGGCCACATGTATCTGATTGGAGGGCCACATGTGGCCCCCGGGCCGCTAGTTTGACACCCCTGCTTTACAGTATATAGTGCATATAAAAAACGTATTCCCTGGCAAAGAAAATCAAAGGAATTTCATTTTAAAGTGATTATTATACACTTTGCACAAAGATACTTATGGTTAGCATGTTCAGTTTCTGCCAATAAACCATCCTCAGTATTACACGTGGTAGCGTAGCTGGCTAACATTGGCCCTGAAGTGGGACACTGCTTTTGCATAAACAGCAAGGACTAATAATCAGCCTCCATACACTAAAACAAACACACATAAGTGATTCCCCGTGTGTGAAAGCCCCATGCGAGTTGTTGACCAATCGATCAATGCCGAGCTCTGGACTTTGTTGTTCTATATAGTAAAGCTGCTGGAGGTCACTCGCCAATAAAAACCTAAGTGTGGGTCATAATAAGCTGCTTTCACGGTTGATCTATGGACCCGGGGACAGTCGCACTGTAGAAGACGCTTAAATCAAAGTAAAAAAAAAAAGATAAGGGAAGCCTCTGTTCAATGCACACAAATCATTTTCTGTAGAATTCATACAAGAAGAAGAAAAAAAAACTGGCCTCAGAATGAAAAATATTTGGCTTACCGCTGTTGCTGTTGGTTTTATTTGAATAAAAATAGCGTGTGTGGAATAAAAATAGGGAAGACAGGCTGTCTGTGAAAGCTAAAGCCTGATCCTGCCATTTTTTTATTTTTAAACACATTATTTTTAATCCAACATCCTTGTTTACCAGTGTAATACGTTGCCAGATAATCCCCTCTGTCATGCCTTTATTAGAATAATGTAAACAAATCGTGTAAACCTTTCAAAAGGCCTTTCTTTGCATCTTATCTTTGACCCTTACATATTATACAGTGTATGTATAACAAAGTACAAAGTTAAAAAATATTCAGTTTTAGTGCTTGGATCTCGTATCAATGCAGCGTCCAATTATCCTCAGGACAGAAATTTGTTTGGCTCGTCAACGAATGGTGTGTGGGCGTCGGCTCCCCGCGCTGACAACTCACTGATTTCACAAACCGTATATTATTTTATTTTTATATAACAAACAAACTTTTTCTTCAGACCCCATGACACAGAAGGATTTCTGCGGGCAAAGATTGACAAGGAAAGCAAAATCCTCTAAAACCCCTAAAAGAGTCACGTTGTTTGTGTCAGTCACGGCTGAGTCAAAGACACAAAGTTAGTTAACGCTGTTTAATTTTGCCCCAAAAAGGTCACATTTTAAACTGTTTTTTATTTCATTTAAACCGTCTGGGGAAGGGCTTATAGGCCATAGAAATGTCTCATCAGTGCAGTGACACGGTTTTTAATGAGCCAAAGACGTTTGAACACTTCTGTGTTTTTAATTCGGATGAACTATAAGTGTATATAACTGCACACATGAGTCCTGTACGATCTGGATCGGGTGTGGAGCAATTGGAAGTTGTTGTTTTAAGAGGTTTCAAATCATCTTCCGAATGGAGTTGGATAAATTGAGTTCGTAATAATTTGCACATTTGTATTATTTGCCTGCAAAGAAGACAAAATAATCTTCTAGAATTAAGGAGCGACTCGAGTAAATTTCTGCTGATTTAAAACTAGGGGCCGTAAACGTGACTTTTTTTATTTATTGATGGTCTATAATACAGTTTAGTGTTTTAATGTCCATATCTTTACTGTGTTGCAGAACTTTGAAAGGTTACGACAAGACAGATATCGCCTCGTTACTGGGACGTACAAACGTCGCAACCACATTGGGAAACGATCCGTGATAAATGATGTCAACGTAACATGACGCGGTGTGTTGTTTTGATGGGAAACACTTGGACATGGGTTCAAAACTTCATGTTACCATGAAATAATTGACAGTTTCTGGCGACCTGTCCGTGCCTTTCGCCCCATGTCGGCTGGGAGCGGCGCCCTCACGTGAAAGATAAAGTGGTAGACAATGAATCTAATGGTGTGAAACATTAGGCACTAACACGTGATTTAGTTTTACTTACGTGCTTCTGCATAATAATGACGCTAAGATGAGTTCAGCATTGTATTAACTCCATTCCCTCGTTCCTTGGCGGTCCACACTTGAATGAATAATGCACATCCAATTTTCTCACTCTGACGGGGATGTACTCCAGATACGCGGCTTGATCTCGCAGGGTAACACCTGTAAGATCACTTTCCTGGTGGCAGGTTACCTTGTTGCAGCAGGTGCTAGCAGAGAAATAAGCCCCGTCCCTCAGCATGATTTTTGAGCAGTAACGACAGACTTCTTTTTTTTGTTTTGAACAGGGAAACATGAACCCCGGGGCCTGAGGCCTTGTTATTTCCACCGAACTCAACCTTGGTGGTGTGAGTGTGCACGATGACTTTCAAAGCCAACAAAAAAAAAGTTGCCGTTTCTTCCACTCGAGACTGAAGGACTTAAAAGATCACCCAAAATGATTTCAAAACAAATTCAAAGACAGCCGCTTTATCTCGTGTCACACTGCGGTTTCTGTGTCTTCCTTTCAGCTGCCAGGCTGGTGAGCTAGAAAAAAAATGGACTGAGCTTGAAAACCATCATCTCAGGCAAGATAATGGGAAACCCATGGGAGTCCTTGTGAAGGCGAGAGACAATGGCGTCTGCACTCCACAAGTCGTCCTTTTGGTTGAGAACACATGCGCTGCTCTCCTTTTGTCTTCTTAGCCGAGCTGCAAGGCCAACAATTACAGGGAACAAAGAGGAGACACTCCAGCACAGCAATTTGCCAAATACTTTGGAGTATGGAGAATACTGGAGGCAACGGTCGGTACCGGAGGAAGAATTGTTGTATCTTTTTTTCTTTGGAATCGTATATATATATAAAAAAAAGGTTATTTACAATGAATTAGCAGAGTGCAATCTTAAAGCGAGCTGCTCCAAAAGTAGCTCATCGGCCTACGAGAGAGGAAAAGACACCATTAACTTAAACCACCAAAGCAGAAATGCACCCTTTCTCCATTGGAGAAAGTCTCACACGTATACTGTTGCTGACAAAGGGTGAGACAAAGAGCAGCACAGAGAAAACACACAGGCTATCAGCATGGCTTTTCCCCAGCTTTTTATGTCCACAGCTCGACCACAGAATTTGGGTGGACTCACACAACGCACACAGCAAATAGGGATATCTCATAAATCAATACCTGTGACTCAATCAAAAAAAAAACGCTGAGACAGAGGCAAGTTTTCTACTGAGTTACTTAGTTCTCTTTTACTTACTTACTTTTTCAATCATTGGGGAATTGAATATGCTCATTGTTGCAGGTTTTTCATGAGGAATATTTCCCGCACTCTTGCTGTAAACGAGACTCAAGCTCCTCGGTATTGGGACTCCTGCTGAATTCTGTACCTTAAGTTGGTTTGTCTGTATGTTTTGGGTTGTTTTAGTTTTTGAGTTTTATTTGCACACAGACCAATAATGATGGTGAATTTGACCTCATGCTTTCACACACACACCAGTGGTGAAAACATACAACGGACAGGGCACAGCACTGCACACATCTGCACCCGTCTATTGTCAGAGAAAACACTGAAGATTGTGATGTGACATGATGCTCAGATGCCCTCCAATCATATGCCTACTGCAGGTTTCAGTAAATTCAATCAACCATTCTAATTTATCCTACAGTTGCTCGGCTGGAGGTGGGCTGGGGGGTGGAGCCAATCACAGCTGTACATGGCACGCCACTGAACTGAAGGTTTTCACATCTTTGATCTCTCACTGAAAGCTGGAGTGAATAAATACGACGTTGGATGATATAAAAAAAAGATCACGATCCCTGACTGGAATGACAGCACCGCAGTAAATGTGGTTGGAAGTAATAAAGGCAGCATCAATTTGTGATTAATTCTCCCGTGGGTTTGGGGAATGGGAGCAGATCTGCTCAGGCTTATCTGACTGTGTGATGCAAGCGAAAAAAGACGTTCCGTGTCCTTGTTTGCGAATTAAAGCAGGGAAGAGGGATCATTCGTCAATTAGCTGTCTTCCTGATTGAACTACCACTAAGCCTTCTATAACGGTGTAAAAGGTATCCAGGGGTGGAATTTATTTAATTATATTCTCTGAGCTCTTGGTGTTCTCATCCGACGAGAGAGCGAGAGCTACAATTAGCGGGAGCAGGTAGAGCGTTTGGGATGACTGACAGGTGATGGGGGCTTCTCGGCTCCCACGGAGATTCACCCTGTGACTTATTGCCCTGAACACTGAGGTACCCCGCAGAGCAAAGGAGTGAAGCGCTCGGATCACACTTTCATGTTCCCCGTCCTTCACTGAGGGGGACCCAGTGGAGGCTCATCAGCATGTCAAACTTGGACGTTCATCTCATTCACTGTCTACTGGCTCATTAATTCAAGTGGTGTGAAGTCTTGTGCACCCCCGTGCAAGCATGAGAGGAGGAAATCAACTTTTTAAATGCATTGAAGTGGAAGTGAAATACGTTTTGGGAGCATTTTGGATCATTTGCCAGAGCAAGTTTAACCTTGATTCTTCCGTCAGGGTAATACCAGAGTTCTCCAAATCTGATTTAAAGCTTCCGTGCACAACTTCTCCTGCCCCTTGTGATCTTCTAAGTCATTACCCAAACACTGATCTACTACTTTTCTCTCCCCCCATGACTCTCCTCACTCTCTGAGACAGCTCTTCCCTTTTTACTGTGTTGTTTTTACTTCAGTAACTTTCCCCTGTATGTCTTTTAGTAGTAGTGCATTCAGGACACTTGGAGCTGCATGTTGCAAGAACAGCAGCAGCAACTTCAGGCTGTTGTTAAAGGGAGAACTTTTATGAAAAGCCACAAATAATTATCTTAAAGTGATTTTTGAAGTCTTGCTGTGCATCCAGGTATATTTTTTTAGCAGTAGAATAAACTTTTGGTTTAACCCTTTAACACCGAGCATATCGCAGATGGCATATTTGCGCAAGCACACTTTGGATTACTGTAATTGAGCAACGGTTTGTGCCATCAGTTTGTGAAAGCTGAGAGGTTGCACATCAATGTGGTTATCATCGATGACTGTTTCAGGAAACCGGCAGATCTTTGTCACCAGGAAAGGAAATAGTTGGAAAAACACCTCCATTTTTTGGCTCTGGTGTGCGTGTACAAATACAGTGTTTTTTTGTAAATAAAACCTTTTGTTTTTCTTAATTTTAAATTGTTAGTACACTATTTTAACATGCAGGAAATTGCAAATTACTGCCAGATATAAGGACAATTTCTGGGCCTTTTATGGTTAAAATAAGCAAAAAAATTCCAGATGGACATTTTGAGGCTTAGAGGTTCACCCATACTCCAACCATTTGCACCTGTCTCGCTTCACTATGATGCTACTGCCTTGCCTCCCTTGTGCTGCCACGATGCATTTGCTTATTTAAATTCAAAAAAGTACCCTTTTTATGCCACTTAGAAGGAAACTCAATGCCAACTGCGGTATGACCGTCAATAGTAACGCCCATGACAGCTTTTTCTTTAGACGCCAAAGAAGAGCCAAAGGTTTCAGCAGCTGTTATCCATTTCATTTACTGTATACATATATATATATATATATATATATGTGTAAACCGCTCTGTTCTGTGAACCGGCTAACCAGTTAGCATAGCTCTCGGCTTGCTGACCTTGCAAACACGTGGGAGGAACTGGCAGGAGGTGTGAGTGCCATGGATGCCCTGCATGCTGGCCATTGCTAAACTTAACTGACTATTTTACAGGGAGGGGGGTGGCATTTAAAAAATAAAAGTCCCCTGTCATCCACATTTCACGGGCAATTTCAGATGTTTCAAGGGCATTTTACCCCGATCTCCCACTATAATTTCGGATCGGGATTGTAACCAGAAGGATGATTCAACGTGCACGGCTTATTCGGTGCACAAACAAACAAACACGGTTCCAAACAGCTGCTCCTCCACACACACACGTCCTGCTCCGACCTCCCTTTGCAATCCCCTAATTGGGATTCCTCGCTCATGAGAGTCATTTGGTCAAGCTCAAGATTCACATCTACAATTAGCCTGTAAGTGTTATGTGACTTTTCTTGTCTGGAGACATGAAGGAGTGTCAGAGATCTCCGCCAGCAAGGTCGGCTGCAGTGCAGCAGGTGGGAGTGAATACAAACTAGACGTAATTGTTTACTCTGTGCGCACATTTGGATGGCTGGGAGCGTTTCCTCGTCATCGTGGAGCGAATGCAGCGACAGCGACGCGGAGAAGAGAGGCCTGTTTGCCCCGGTTCCCCAGAGGGAGCTGTATATTTTTTACCTGATAGATGCTCATGCTTTTGTTCTCAGGCTTTTTCCACAGGCTAGTTTTTGTTTTTTTTCCTTCTGCCTTCTATAGCTGCCATCCCTATTTATGAGACCGCAGCTCTCTTGTTCTCTTTCTCTTGAAATGAAAATGGAAATTATACGAAGCAGACTATCCCCCCCGAACCTTCAGTCGTGTAGGGGCTGCGTGTGTGGCATTTTATTGGGGATATGTAATTTGTTGGTTTGTTTGAGTATTAACACTGTTTGTAAGTGAAAAAAATGTTGATGGTCTTTTTGTGCTGCAAGGAAAAAAATGTAACGAGATCATTACAACAAGGTCTTGTCATTAAAATGCCATATAAGCGCATATGCGTAACGCAGCTGCCGTAATCACATCATACATTGGGAGGTACACAAATAGTTGCACAGAGATGCATTCTGGGCTGTTCTGGCTGTGCGTTATGTTGTATCAGGAGATATTTAATGATTTGCAGATGAAAATGCTGCTGAAATACTTGGATTTATTTTAAATCATCTTAAACGAGTGCTGCTGCTTAGTATCTTCCCTCTGTGATGCTCTTTTGAACCAAATCTGCAGTCATCCATACTGTTTTAGCAAGTTTTGAGAGCATACTTAGCTTGTGACTGTTTACGAAAATGGCTTCTGCGCCTTCTCCTGCATGAACTGAGTGTTTTTTTGTTGTGCACCGTCATTCTGTGTCTCTCAAGGAGTTTTTTGTTTGTTTTGGTATCCAAAAAAACCTCAACGGTGTCACCACCAGAATATAGTTTTAGAAAAGTTTTGCATCACAAGCTGAGCTCCAGAGGTCATTCTTGACTTTGTACACAGCAGGTAACAAATCACTTTTCCTTTTCCTTCCTGATGAGTTTGCTCACTTGTCTTGACGTGTAAAATGCAGTGTGATGTAAGTGATATACAGTGTGAAATGAGATGATATAAGTGTCGGAGCCATCATTCTTGCGCTGAATGTTTAAAAATCTGTTGACACAGGTTTTTGGGAGGTCCGTTCTATATTTATTTTATAATAAGCCATTTCAGAGCATTCATTAAATCTGGATCGGTACTTGGTATTTTTATTTTTGGGGTTAAATATATTTGAAGATACATTTGAACACTTTTTCAAAAGGATACAGGGACTTTTTCCTTTTCGGAGACATACTCGTGTTTTATCTTGTTTTTGTTTTGTTTTAGTTTTTATTCCATGTTCAAAATAAATTCATCCATTCACTCAAATGAAAGGAGTTGTGATGCTAATACGCTGAGACAGGGACTGAGGTACCTGACAAAGTCCCATTGCCAACATTTTAGTTTTAGTTTTTGACAGGGCGACATTCTTGTGCTTAAAATTGCTTGAACTCCTATTAAACAGAATGTGTACAGACAGCAAACAGCTCTTTCTTACTGTTGTCTAAAAACTAATGTAAGACATAATTATGAATAATTACTTTCAGTTTTTAGGAAAACTATGTCATCCCCTTTAAATCATCATATTCTTCTGAATCTGACTTTGTGTATGACTTTGTGTGCTCTGTATGTCTCCATACAGAGCCATTGCATGTAATAAAGGGATATATATATATATATCTATATATTGATATATATATAGATATATATATATATATATATATATGTGTGTGTGTGTATATACAGTACGCTAAGAACAGTCTTGAAAGTAAGTGTTGCAACAGCTCCTGCAGCTTCAGCCAGAACCTGTTAAAAGTGGGGGAAAAAAATAGACTTTACTAAAAGTAGTTCACTGCTTTAATGTCATCACTTTTTAATGAGATGTGGATTTCTGGAATAGATATCACAACGCATGTAAAGAATGACAGCAGGAATTCACACACTAAAAAAACAAATGACTCTGACATGTGCCAGGGATTTCTCCTTCAGGGGAAACACAATTCGACCTTTTTAAATACTCAACTGAACCTACAAGAAAGGATAAAATCAGTCATGTGGTAAGCAGGCGAATGGGATGTGACAGCTGGTTAGAAAGAGGAACATCATTAGTTCCTTTTTGGTACGTCAGAAATTTTGCCCACTGTCTGATAGCCCTGCTGTCAGAAAGGCAATATCAATGAACAGATGATAGCACATTACAGTGCCACATAGAAGGATTAATTAACATGATCTCATTGTCGTCTCGACACAAAAAGTAGGGGAAAGAGAGGGACGTTACAATCGCCCCAGATCAGTAACTTGCTGATAGAGTACCCTTTAAATGCCTCTGGGATCCCTTTATCTCTCCTGTCATTTCATAAATGGCATCATTTGTCCAACGTGCCATGTATGACAACGACGGCGGCGGCAGCGCGCCCTGCTTTTTTTTTGTCCCCCTCTCAGACTCTGGAGCCGTCACAGAGTCACTTGTGGCGTTTATAGCAAGTCGCACAATCTGCATCTCTGGGCTCGTCTGCCGCACAGATGTTTCGTCCCAAGCCCGTGCCCAAAATCACAGTTAAAAAAAAGATGCAAATGACCCCCATCAAAGTAAGAAGAGATCCATGGCTCTTGGATTAGAATAATCGCTCAAATGCCAACAGCATGTACTGTATCACTCGCCACTTTTAACAGAATTAGGGCACCAGAGCTTTGAAAGAGTTGCTTTCATAGATGGTGCCCTGCTGTGACAATATGGTGCCGTCTGTCTGCTCGCATTGTTTTTGTTCTCCTCCACGTTCGATGTGCTGCCCATCAGCACAGGTTGGACGTCACATATGCTCCTCAGAAGACATGAGCACAAACAGACGAGAGATAATGTGATAAAGTATGATAAAGTAGCTTCCACATATCCATCCATCTTCTACCACTTGATCCTCCACATGAGGGTCGTGGGGGACGCTACCTTGGACAGGTCACCAGTCCATCACAGGGCCACATGGAGACAAACAAATATCCACTCTCACAGTCACACCTACGGTCAATTTAGCGTGTCCAAATTAGCCTGCATGCTATTGGACCCTCATTTTGATGTCCTACTGCCATTTTCAGGAGTCGGTTATATAGGTTTACGCCTTCCTCCTGAAGATACAGTGAGCTGGATGACTGAGAACCTTCACACACCCCTTAGAAATCAGTACGTGGGCAACATGAAGCTTTGTTCGGGGTGCAACTCTCTCCAGACTCGTGCTGTGCTCACGAGCAAAGACCTAACCCATGCAGTAACATGAAAAGAAG
Organism: Solea senegalensis; assembly: GCF_019176455.1. NCBI lineage: Eukaryota > Metazoa > Chordata > Actinopteri > Pleuronectiformes > Soleidae > Solea > Solea senegalensis. Next base: position 32,628,486 of record NC_058021.1, on the reverse strand, counting down.
GGACACTGACTGGTTCATAGCATAATTATTTATTTGTATGGTTTTATCCCAGATTACCAAGTTGTGTGGGTTGATTTTTTTACACCCCGAAATGAATCGCACAATCAAAGCCATGCAAGAAAACTCACCTAATGGACACTGGATATTCTCGGACAGGAAATAGTCGACCTCTCACATTTCCTCGTGGAGTTTTCTACATTTTTTGCATTGCAGCTGTAAGCTTGAAATCCTTCTGGTAGGTTCTTGATGAATGCACAGGAAGCATGACAGCACATGGAACACGGAGCACATCGATCTATCCTCATCTCAGGCTTCAGCACCACCACTCACTGTCTCAATACATGATCCTATCACCATCCAAGGCCGCGGCTAACAAGCAAGACAAGTCGCGCCGTCCTTATTAGCTTCAGGTCGGACACGGCCGAGTGTATGGACTCTGGCGCCGAAAGTTCTTAAGTCTTACTCTTCCAGTGAACACGTGGAAATCTGTCAATGGGTCGTTCGAGCGGAAGACCAGATGAGTCGGCCTCTGCACCAGAGAGACATTTTTATCTTAACAAGTCACTGAGACTTGTATGGATCAAAGAAAGAGATAAGGTTCTCTAGAATTGTGTTAAACTTCATTCCACTTGCTGTTGAGATCAAGACATGGAAATATGACGATAGGAGCTTTTTATTCGAGTGCACTCGACGTCTTCTCTTACATAATGAGCAGATGGTTTGCTTTGATGCAGTCTTCTGCTTTGCCTTTTTTTCTATATTGAAGTAGTTCCTTTTCTTTGGCTTCACAACATGACGTGTAACTTGTTCAGATACAGGGTTCACGGCAGCAGAGAAAACATTGCTGTGGCGATGAAGTTTCTTCTTCAGTCCCATCTTCTTTCACTCCCCGCTGTGGGAAATGTTCCCCCTTATCTCAGAGAAGTGCTCGGCGACAATGCAGCATTCGCTGTAGCTCGACCAAAACAAGGGAGAGGAGAGGAGACGTAACAAGGACACATGGAGACTTATTTACACAGGATCAATTAGGAACTACATGAGATCGTAATGTCCATAATGTCCTGTAATGATTGCTGGGAGGATTTAGTCCACGTGTCTTTATTTCCAGCCCAAAATCCGACCCATTAGTGAAGCCAAATGTCTCCCGAGATTCAATTTCTACCCAGCAGACACCAAAGTTGTACCTTTCCACTGCCTTTTATAAATGGAGACACTCAAGAAATGGCACAGAAGTACATGATTGCCCCTGTGTAACACCACACAAAGGGACTGGGGGCGTTATTCATTAATCAAATGAGATTCCCCTGTAATACCAATTCCGTGTTAATAGAGCTTACATCGGGTGCTGCCAAAAGGTACAAGAAAAGCGGGGAGGACACCGCCGCGGTGGAAACTTGTAATGTCACCGAGACAAAACACAAATTAATGAAGAGGTGCCATGGTGCTAAATTAAAATCCACCAAGGAAGAATAAAAGGTTACATGGGTCCACTAAAAACCCTGTATTTTAAAAAATGTGGAAGAAGCCAGAGGGTTGGTTTTCTGTATTATCTGTCATTACGAAGCAAGCAAAACCTGGGAGCTGCTGAGATGACTGATGTGGCTTCAGGTTCAGTGAATTCATTCATACTGAGCGAAGCATCCATTTGTCTTTGAGATTCAAAGCTAATCTCAGAGCGTACTTCTTTGGCACGAGTATCCAAAGAGCAGCCGAGAGTGTAGAGACAACACCGCCTTCCACGGCACACAATGTCTGACTGTATTTGTTCATGTAAAAGTACATATATGACGTACCCATTCATCTCCAGCCAAGCCAATTAAAACAGGCTCACACTGATGGCTACACTCGGTAAGATGAAATAATTGCCAAATGTTAGGCTTCTTTCTCCGTACAGATAATGTGTCTAATTATGACTGCGTTGACACAAATTTCATGTGAATAATGCAGTTTTAAATGAATAATAATAGCAATAAAACAACAAAGATAAAGACCATCATCCCCCAACAAGTCATAATATTATACACCCTTAATAAACTGTTGCTCTTTTTAATTTGTTAATGTATTCACTGTGGATACAATAACAGCACATGTATAGGCAGCAAATGACAAAATAAATAAAATCGTTTTTTTTTTAATTTTCATTCCAATAAAAGCATCCAACACAACACAAATCACATAATTCCAGTCATAATTCTATATGTGCCTACAATGTTTGTTTGTTTTTTTTTAATTAAAAAAAATCTATTTGCTTCACATTTACAGTGAAGTGGCTAGCAATGTTGCCTCGCAGCAAGAGGGTTAGGGTTAGGGTTCTGTGTGGCAGGGTTTTGATTTTCCCCCACCGTCCAAAACTTAAAAGGATATTTGGACTCTCTAAACCAGGGTTGTCCAAACTCTTTAACAAGATTTCCCGGGGGCCAATGGTCCCTTTAGACCTTTTTGAACAGTAAGATTCACACACAAAAGCAGTTTTATAATCACTTTATTTTCCTGATTTGGAGATGATGAACCACATCTAGGCCACGCATGAGTGAACAAATGAAGCAATTCTGCATTTCTTCCACATCTGAACCCGACCTTTCACCCTTTTTCAGCTGGGATTGGCTCCAGCAATCCCCCTCACCACCCTTATGTGGAGCATAAAGCGGCAGAAAACTGAGTGATTGAGTTCTTCCAAAACGAAGCAAAAACTTTGCTGAAGTGCAAGAAAACAGAGGAAATTTTAGCAACTTATCAAGAAATGTGAGATGTTGCTTTTATACTCCATTTGGCTGGAAATCACAGGCGAGGTTGAACAGCATGACTGTGGGAGAGCGTGCCAGCTACAGCTAATGTTAGACAGCAGTGCCGTTTCACACTCCTTCACCCGTTGCCAGCAACCCGCTGAGCAATCCGCCGAGCCGGGGCGCCGAGCGAAATTCACCTCAACAAATTATGCATTCATTTAGAGGACCGTTTATCTCAGTGTGACTACAGATGCAGCTCATCCCATTATTAGAACGGTAAACAAATGAGATTCCATACGGAGATGCGCTGTCATATCGGGGATCATTTCTCAACGCGGTGGCGCCTGTGGGGCTTCGCCACCCACACGTTGGGGCTTGTCATTGATTATAGCTAAGCATTCATTATGAGCATGTCATTATACTGCATGAGGAATCCTTCCGGCCAGATGTTTATTACCGGGTCCAGAACTACTCAGACAGATGCAACACTTTGTCATTGTGCTGCTGTTTTTTTCCTCTTCTGTTGCTTTAAGTTTGGCCCAATAAGTGAAGATTAAGTACATTTGGTTTGAATTTGATTGTTGTTCATTCCCAACAGGGGGGTGAGAAAATGGTCAGTAAATGATGGTTAACACAGAATAGTGACAATAACGGTCTAATCCTGATGTATATTATTGTCCTGAGGTCTGTTCAGAAAGTGAGTTTCGTGAAAACCTTAAAGTTTGTTAATCGTGTGATGGGGAAAACTTTGTATTGAATTTCTCGCCATCTCTTCTTATCGAGCCTTAAAGCCAGGGTTGGTAAACTGTAACTCATTTGTAAAAAAAAGAAAAAATCCTCTTCACATACCGGGAGCCATTAATAAAATTGCTTTAAAACAAAGACAACCATCGGTAATACACAAACTATCCATCATTTCCTTAGGAAGACCTAGAATGATCCCTCGTTGTGCCAAAAAAAATAAGATTCTACTCTTCACAACAAGTCTGAGATGACAGACGGATAATAGTGAATAAGTCGTAGAAAAATGTGAGGGAAATTTCTGATTCAGGCAATTTTACAGACACAGCTCAAGGTGTGTGGAACGCTATTGAAATTCAAGGAGTTATTATTTTTCCGCCAAATAAGTCCCATTTTGAGGCCTTTCCCATGCCCCAAAACCCATGGATCTTTGTGACCTCATCGGACTTGGTGTAAATTTACGTCTGAACAAGGTTCGGGGAATGTACGTCGAAAATGTTGATGTGGGAGGAGCCAAAAAGTGCGCCTCCCCCTCGCCAAATTCACCCTGGACAGCATAATTATCGTACATGCACGAAAATCGGTACACGTGTAGAAGGTGGGGACGAAGAAAAAATGACATTATGACTATGATCCAAACCCAACAGGAAGTCCGCCATCTTGGGTTGATCGGCCATTTTTAGTTAATTGTTACCTAAATAGTAAAGCTTTACCCATAGCTTTACTCGTCTTCTTGGATGTATGTAGGATTGAACCTGTAACTGGCAGGTGGCTGATTCAAATCCCGGGATAGGTTAAGGGCTTGGGTGTCCCTGAGCAAAGCACCCAATCCCCCAAGATACTGGTGTGTAGTGTGTGTTCTAATGACACTTTATTTCCTTATTTACTGCATGTCTTTTTATATTCAAAGCTGCTTCTCTGCTTTAATCGTTTCACTTTCAGTGTTTTGAGAGGAAAAGACAGAGTGTGAAAACAAAAAACGATAGAGTCCATATCCTGCCTGTTGCTCTGTATGAACACATGTCTCTGCTTTGGATCCCTGTCTGAAATTATAACACTTCCCCTCCACAAACACCAATTATTTTGGCTTTTTTCTTTTTGGTTTCCTTCCAGTGTTTGTCTTCTGGGCATCCGTGCTAACACTCTAACAGCCCGAGCTGCCAATGGGGGCAAAAAAATCATGACATTTTCCCTCAGGTTAATTATGTCAGATTTATGCAGTGTCGTGGAGACGCTGGCACATTCTGGTGCATTCCCCGGGATCAAATTTTGCACCAGACTTTCAGATCAGAACCCGGAAAACAAAATGTGTCCTCCAATGTCACTTACAGCCGGTGTTTCAGCGACGGACAGGCCTGACTCTGTATTTAGACTGAAGCGGCCATAAAACCTGAGGGTTTACTTAGAGAGTCTTAAGTGAGGCAAAATATGGCTGTTGTGTCTGCCAATATTAATGTTGTTGACATTTGCTGATATACAAGCTGTTGAATAAAAGACTAAAATGTCACCAAAAGTCATAGATCATCTACACCAGGGGTGTCAAACCGTAGTGTTTTAGTTCCGGGGCCAGATTCAGTGCAATTTGAGCTCAAGTGGGCCGGACTGTAAAATAATAGCAAAATAACAACAAGGATTCCCTTTGTGTTACATGAATTTGAATGAACACCCTTTAAACAATTGTATGCCTTAGTTTACCATTTATACATCCGCATTACAGCTCACAGATCACAGTGGATGTACAAAGGCACCAAATATTTACTCACTGGTATCTGGAACTGGAAAATATAGTATTAGAATCTAATCATAATGTGAAGTCTTCACAAATTCATCCTGCGGGCCAGATTGGACCTTCTGGTGGGCCGGTACTGGACCACAAGCCGCATGTTTGGCGCCCCTTATCTACACTATATGAATTAAAAAAAAAGTATTTGAACACCTTACCATTACACCAACAGGGACTGTCAGTACTTGGTTACCCCTTTGCAGCTATAACAGCTTGTTTTAGAAATAAAGTTGGATTGGAAAGTTAGAAGCCAAGCATTGTCCAAAATGTCTTTGTATACTGAAAGGTGAAGATTGTTCCTCATTGGATATGAGTTGACAAGTGGCCGAGAGCCTGAACCCTGATTGAAACAGCCAAAGTCAATACTGAGTAAACAGTGGCAGCCACTTGTCTCACTTACTACTGCAGTGAGCATCGGTGCTGCCCGCGTCCTTGACATGAAATGAATCACTTCCTGTGTGCAGCACGGGAATGTTTTGAATCTGAGAGACATTTATTTGCACTTTACACAGTAACACAGTTGCAGTTTTACTGGTAAACTTTTTAATTGTACGTTTTCTGGTGAGGAAAATAAAAAAGAACTCTTCAATCTTGAATCTTTTAAACGTGGGCTGAGACTATTAGCATGCATTTGAATTGGCAGCCAGCATCATAATTTATTCCATTGTGCCAGGCTGTCATTAATGCTTGAGTATTTATTTAAATAAAAAGAGAGGAAATGATTTCAGTTTCTGTATCTCTCCTCTTCTTTTTTTTTTGGTGGGAAATCAACACCAGGAGAGAGCGGCTCTTATGTTGCTGTAATTGTGAACTCCATAGAGAGGGCCAAATGTTTACCCTGAATGAATTTAGTGTGGATCTTATTTGCTTTCTCTTATGCCGCTGTCTCAGTGGTACAAGCCCTGCAGGATTCTGACAAATATTTCGGTAAATAAAATCGTCTCTCTCTCGGCCTCACAATGAATACAAATTAACAAACTGTGAAATCCTGCTGCCTGCTAAATTTACAAAAAAATCATGACTCTCACAGAAGCCAGCGCCGGTCCATCTGCTCACAGAGCAGAACTCCACCTTTGCTTGTGAAGTTCAAACGCTTTTTGACACAATATGTGCAGCCGCGATCGTCCTGTCATCACTTTCTGGGTCTCTTACACTCGCGTAGGTCGTTCGGTTTGGGCTGACGCATCGCATCAGCGCTAAGACTGAGTTTCTTTCAATTACACTTAGCGAGCGTTAAAATGAGAAATAGGTCTCACTCCAGCAGCTTTAGATTGGCTAACACATTTCCTCTGTGATATTAAATAGGCCTTTCTCTTTCTTTAAGAACACTCTTGTCCCACTTTTACTTCTCGGAGTAGCGCACTTATGCTGCCTTTACCAAAAACCCAATTTCCCACTGAGAAGTGTTCTATTTTTTCCCCCCGTCTTTGTCGGTAACCTCTGCCTTTTAGGTCATGATACGTTCAAGAGTACAAACTGGAAAGTGTGGGTGATAGATACGAGCGCCACTTTAGCGCTGGGGGAGCGGGTAAGCGATGAGAAGCGGAGCCCCGCTCTGTCTGCGGAGGTTACGTTGTCTCATTAATTGCTTATGAGTTATCGTGGTACATATGTGAAACAGCTGGGGGTGGGGGGGCGATTACGAATAATACCCCAAAGAGCGCGGCGCTACATCAGACTTATGTGTGTGTGTGTGTTCATGTGTGCAGAGCTGTGTTGAGGAGTTCCCCAATTCCCCAAATCAAAACTAATATCCTGTCACAAAAACAAGGCAGGTGACTCATTAACATTCCCTTGGCCACAGCAGGATTAAGAGCTTTGCAGGTTAGAAAAATGTGCAGTAATCAAATTATTCAAATGACCCTGACCCTGGCTTTGACCTTCATGGCGCCATTTTGGAGACAATTACACCGAGCGAGTTGTGCCTGAAACCATTTTAGATATTAGAGGGGTAAAAGGAAAACGGTGAGTGGGGAAAAAAATGATACCAAAAAAAGGGGGATTTAATTAAATTCTCTCCTCAAAGAGGTATTTCTTCCCCTGTTGTAGATAAGGCGAGTTCTCCTGCTGTGAAAAGGGAGCACGATATCTTTTTTGGATTATTGCCCTCGCAGCAGGCTCGCGGCAAACCATGCAAAGTTGAAAACTTGCCAGATTGTTGCCACCTTGGAAATGTCGTCGCTTTACCACTGGCTTTTTTGTGTTGTATCGCTATGAAATAAATGCAACTCTTCCCAGGTTTGAACAGGTTATTGACGAGTGAGAATGTGTTCGATTGGTGAAGCCACCTAATATCAGAAACTGCATTTTCCCATATTCCTATTGGATTTTGAAGGTTTTGATGACTCATTTTGTACTTTTGCACTAAACTGCCCCGCCGATCCCAACACACATGAGTGTGTGGAAACTGATAGTGTTCCGTGTCATGAGGGCTTTTAAAATCATCACTGAATCACTGAGTTAAGACCCATTTGTACTCCATTTCCATTTTACATCCATCCGTTCCAAACGTTATCTCCATCACTACCCCGTCTATGCCGCCGTGGGTCTTTTGCATCGGCACGGACATTTACGCAATACTTCCTCTAGAGCAGGGGTGTCACACTGGCGGAACTGGGAGCCACATGTGGCCCTCCAATCATATATATGCAGCCTGCACCACTGTGCTGAGGCACAGCTGCCCGTGAGGTGATGGAACATAGACAGAATATAAGACCAATTGCTAGCAATATTTTTTATAATAGTAATAAGACCTTCAGTTGTCATTATTGCTGTATTAAATGTATTAAAGTCAACATTAAATTACATATTCAAGCTGCTTTAATTACAGTTATCCTTGTCATTATTTGCTACATTTTCCAGTTTTTATTGTGAAGTATACGTCATTTTATATCAAAAGAAGCACTTTTTACTTTGCAATGCTGTCGTAATATCGTCATGAATATCAGTTTTTTTTTTTTTTCTCTAGACCGGGCCCTTCTTGACCAGACAAGATGCTCATTGGCTCCCAGGTCATTTGAGTTTGACCCCCCTGCTCTGGAGGGCAGTGACAAGTACCACGTTGCAGGCATCAGCAAACATAGCGACTATTGAAGAGGTTATTTTTAATTGCACTGAAACACAAGCGCATTTTGTGGCAGTGTAAATGTAAGACCACGAAATGTAAGTGGTCATGTTAATGGGGAATCCGTCATCGTTCTGATTGGACTATTGACTCTATAATACAAAGACTAGGAGGCGGGATCTCAAGTCAAGACAAAGATTTAATCTGGCAAGATGGAGCTCTTTTATCCCCCTCTCCGTGATGTGTTTAGATAGTTCTGTAAAATCTATCACAGGATAATTACATCAACAGTGGGGTGCCTTCCTCACACACACACACACATTATTGTACATATATTGTATAGAAGGTAGATAAATCATATATTAGCGAAACAGGAATAGAATCATGAACTTGTAAGCCATGGGCCATAAGGTTAACAAAGGATCAGTGTATGTCAACTCAATAGCTCATTTGGAGATGTCCAACAGTCCACAAGGCAGCACGACATCATGTGAAGAAGTTCATAAGAAAGGAACAGGACATCTATATGTGAATGGACATTTTTTATAACACCGATTTCCGGAGGCATTGCTCCATTTCGTCCATCATCATAAGTTGCCCTGCTTGGGGCACATTGAACGAAAGGCTCCGTCCACCTCGTCCTTTTCAGACGAGCATAAATGGGCCTTTAGACTGAAAGAGCATATCCACTGATGATGACGTTCTTTTCTTCTGCGTCTGTTCCCGCCGTGTTTTTAGATGTCACACTTCAAGCTCATGTGGAAAAAAAACATCGCAACCAGCCACTGGCAATTGGAACTGTGACAATCACCTTTTTTTTTTTTTGTCAGCAGCAAGTTCCCTCAGCCACGAAAAATCCCAGGTACAACTGCTAAATTTAGTGTGAAGGCGGCTTTCGACTGCATCATAACTTGCCCACCGTTTTCCACTCATGCATATTTTTCCTCTATCAGAGTTTGCACGCAGTCAGAAGAACAAACAACAACAAACTCAAACCTTTCCGGTGTTTATGACAAACAAATAGACGTGCTGCTCCTAATCAAGCTCGCAAAGCTGCTCTCATCAGGTGGAAACAGGCAGGGAGGTTGTCCTGTGTGACCGCGCCGCCTGCGTTTGATGTCGCGCGGGGTTTTTTTTCTTTCTCGTGTTTAATCCTGCATCTTTTCATCCGTCAGCGTTTAAATGTGTGTGCACAAAAGTGTTAAGCAATGATCGGCGGTATGTCTCATCATTTCTGAGCAGCGCTCCTGTTGGCCTCCAGGTAATTAGCGCCGGGCCTCGTGGGGGGCGTGGGGGGGGACGCCAGCGTGGGCCTTCATCGCCAGACATGATAAATATTGACTTAGTCGTACTCTTTCTTCTGCCGAGTTAATTAAAGTCAGGATTGTTTATTTTTCTGGAGCTGCCAACTTGAATTTGATGCCCCGTATTAATCAACACCCACCACCGTCTCTGTGAGAGCCACACGTTTCCACTCCACAGTGTGTTTGTGTGTTTGTGTGGGATTGTTTGCATTCATTATGCGAGCCGGTCTTTTCGACCTTTTAGGATGAGGATGATATTTTTTTTGCAAATGAATAGAGATTACCGCGAGTGGAAGATGTTGATTGAGGGTTTTAAATTATAATCTCATCAGGCAAACTGGAAGGTGGAGACATTTTAATGGGGAAAACTACCGCGCGGGAGCCTTGACCTCACATCCAGACGACACTTCGGGGGGCGCTGGTGGCAAGTCAGGCCTTGGCGACGGCGAACAGTGGTGGGAGGAACTTTACTAATGCTCCTGTGGCTTTTTGGAAAGGAAGACTTGCTGGTGTCATTTTGGGGGCATCCACCGAGTGTGTCTATCGTGGCATTCATCATTGATTCGGTGAATTATTCAATTATCATACATATATTGTCCCCAATTTGGGAAAAAGGAGCTTAGCATGGGCTGGAACGATCTATATTTAGAGATTATTAACCCCTGTATCCCTGGGATTCCACTTACCTTCAATGGATGGAGCCTTGCAGCTGATTTCATCACTGTACTAATATTGAATCTGAAACATTCATTAGACATAATTTATGATGAACTCAGTTAAATTCAAACTCAAATGTGTTTTTTTTTAAAAAACAAACCTAAATATATCACTGATACATGAATAAGTAAAAATAGGATGGAGTTGACTCAAACCTTCAGAGAAACTCAAGGATTATAAAGTTGTGCTGCAGATTAAACAAGTAAAACAGGCTGTGTTTCACAGCCACCTCAGGCATTTAAGCTCTATAATGACAACAAATTCAATGGAGGAAAAAAATTAAGATTAGTCTCTGTAGATTTAATAGAATCAGTCAAAAACACCAACACATTTTTTAGGGATTACCACAAACAGTATTTCTTTTTACAGTTAATAAAGCAGACGTTAGACATTGGTTAAATAATCGTTGCCTATGTAAATGGTCTTAAAAGGTTCTCCTTGATGAACACATAGAATCGTATCTCATGTCTATTCAATCACATGCTGCTGACACGGCTCCTGAGGGCAATGTTGGTTTAAGGGTCTTGCACAAGGACACACATGGGAGAGGAACCAGGAATTGAACCCTTGACCTTTCTGATTGGAACAAGAGCCGCCCTCACCACTGAGCCACAGCCACGAACGGTGTTTTTTTGTTTTTTTTGACAGGCTAGAAACAGAGAGTTGTGGGCATTTATCATTTATTAATGTGAAAACAAGCCTGTGCTGTGTTCTGTGTGTTAGTTGCATGTCGGTGTGAAAGATCTGATGTCAGATTACTTGGGCTGACATCTCGTAAACAGGAAACATACCTGCTAAACTCGCCCTCTTTGTTCTCGGCTCGTGTCGAGACAGGGGAGATGAAAGCCTGACACGAGCCGACAAACTGGCAAATTCAAAATAAAACGAACGCGGCCGTTATCTGCGGCGGGGAAGCCGGTTGAGTTGGAGAGGAGGTGGAGATCAAACAAAGTGTGGCTCTACCAAACAGCCGTACAAAATGCTTTGTCGCCGCCCCCGGGGATCACCAAACGGCACCTCTTCACGCCTCTGTTTGTTGTTGCCGGGTAATTGAGTTGCAGCGCTGTCACGTTGTGACTCATCAGCGCCTCATTATTCCGCCGGCGGTTGCCACAGTGAGAGGCAGAGGCGTCGCCCATGTTCAAGTGCGGTCATTATAGCGGGCGGCGTAGACACAGGAAACCTGTCGGGAAGGGCGGCCGCTCCAGAGTCATGAATGATGAACTCATGCGTGGCTAAAATATTCATCAAAAACATGATACCGCATACTCTCCTCTGCATTCATTATTCAGAGGGTCAAGTGGTTTTTTTTTTTACCCCACAAAGTGAGCCTGGAGGGTTTGGAATCAAAGGTGAGTTATAGTTTCATTATTCAAGGTTCATATTCCAGACCAAATCTTCTTCTTCTTCTTCTTTCAGCTTCACCCTGAAGGGGTTGCCACAGCGACTCATCTGCCTCCGTCTTGTTCTCCCCAGACCCAATCCTTATACTTTTAAAGTAAAAACCATATGTTTCCACAACAACCTCCAAAGTGTGACTGATCTGGCCTCCACACTGAAGCTCTCCTCATGCTGCTGCAACATGAAATAATACTTCAGTGACTACAAAAACAAATCGTGTGATGACAGATTAGGATAGATTAGACTTAACTGATTTAGATACATTTTTTAGGTGTCCATGTGTCCTGAGAACAGATTTAGTTGTTCATGTTCAGGGTAGTGACAGCAATATATGTATTTTCCGATACCGTTGTCAGATAGGTTGTTGTTTGAATCCCATAAAGTAACCCATTTACCATTTAAAATATTAATGCCACATTATTATAACGTCAGCTCTTGATTTTTAAGAGGAGCGTGTTGGGTGCAGCACCATTCACACACACACACACACACTTCACTTTGTGTTTGTGTCTTTGTCTGAGAGGAAGTCGCTCTGGCAGAGCGCCTTCATATCGAAGGATCCTTCCTGTGCATCTCAAGTGTGAATGCAGTGCAGCCTACACTATGATGTAGATGTCACTATATGAAATGAATTTCTCGTGCTGGATTACTTTCAAAAGCAATAAACTTTTCAGCCACTGACTTCAGGTTAGAGAACTAATATGTATCTGTGCTAATGCAGCAATAAAGACTGTGGCCGTTTCTCAATATCCATACTTGTGCGTATTTGTGCGTACTTGTGCGTACTTGCATACTCCCGTACTTGTGAAAACGTCATCATCCTCAGTCCAAGTGCTGTTCCAATTCTCAAGTAAGCGAACAGCGAGAACATCATTTGAGGCAAGAAATGAGTCATTTAGAATTCAAACATGTGGTTTGTGTATTAAGATCTGACGTATTTATAGTTTGGCAGCGACGTTTGTCGGAGGTGATCAGCTCCACCTATGCGGACGCTCGGCGCTCACTGTGCCCGGCACAGAGCAGCGTTACCTCGGCCTGTCCTGATGAAATGATCCGCTGGCTCAGACGTCGCTGTCATTAGATGCTCGGTGTGATCCATAGATTTGTTGTTGACGTGTTATTTTGATTTTAATGGAAACGTTTTGACCTGACAGTTTGAGAGTTTGTATATTATTATTTTTTTTTTTCATTTTAACTTTTTAACTTTGAATATTATTTATATTGAAGTCGCACAGTCATTGTATCTGCACTTAAATATAATATGTAAATATTAGCTATGTAGAGTAGTATATATTTGTACACGTCATATATATACACTACACTACACTACACTATTCAATGCTGTGCTATATCTATTTTCCACATTGTATTATTTGTATTGTATTGTATTGTATATAGAAATAGAAATAAATTAATAAATGAAGTTAAATATTTAAAATGTAAAAATAATAACATATGCATTTATTAAAAGTATTTCATATGTTCATTTATCAACACCGTGGGTGGTGATAATGAGGCTGCAGCACTTGGCGCCAGCCACCATTCAAACAGCAGAACAATACATACATACTTGCATATGTTGGGGATCAGCTCATTCAAGATGGAGTCACATGCATCTTGGATGGAGAACACATGGCCCCTTGCTCAAAGACAAAGAGTGTCATAAAACTCAGTCAATAAAGATCCCTTATCTTCCACACATCAGTGGGAAACCCACCTCAGTGGTCACTTTGTGACATGTGACCCCATGTAACAGGCAATACAAAAGCCAGGTTTCCCCGCCTTCTTTCTCTTCTCTTCGCTCTTCTCTTCTCCACCTCACCGGAGGACACAGTCTCCTCTGCTCTCCCCTGCTCTTTTGGGTGCAGGAAGGACACAGACGTCAGCTCTTCGACTGAAGACCCTTCAGCACAGAGCTTAACAAGCTTCCAGCAGCAAGAGAATCCTCTCTGCTGATCTTCGAGCAGGCCCGCTCACAGCAGCCTGCTATCCTCCCATCAGAGGCAGCGACACCAGAACCTGCCTGAGGATCAACCAAGGATCCAGAGCCAAGTTAGCTCCAACTAGCTAACTTGTGAGGAGGAACCTGAGCCACAGACACCAGAAACACAGTCAACCATCTACTGTTCCTGGACCAACAGACAGCAGCTCAAAAGGACACTTTTGCATCTTTTAAGGACTTGGTAACGTAACTGGGCCTAGCACAGCATTACACTACTTGGCTAAGCATAGACGAAATGTTGTACTGAGCTTACTTGCTCACACAAAGTGTTGTTGTAATGTCTGGATTTAGTTTAATATGATGTTAGTGATGTCCATGGTTCTTAGCTTTCAGCTCTAGATGTGCATGCTTCTAACCTCTCATCTAACCTGGCATCTCACTTTACAAAAGTAGTTAACCAAGAAACACAGCAGCCATGCGGTCAAGAAGCCATCTTTGATTCCGTCCTCTTGTTGTAGTTTCTTTGTCAACCGCCATTTTGAGTTGTAGTCTACCTCCATCTGACTTGACCATTTGACCTGCACACACACAGACTCTCTCTCTTTCACACACACACACACACACACACTGTATATAGTTACATTTAGTAGATATTCTTGTTAAAATCTTTTATGTCTTTTTTAATAAAAGTTTTATAATATATATACAGTCTGGTCTGATTAATATTGCACAAGCGTGTATATTGCCAACCTCTTCCCTGTAGAACTCCAATCCTTCAATTCACCTAACTATTGATGTAGTATTGTGATTTATCAATTATTAAGTTAATTATTAATCATAATCCAAATTATCCAAAGAGACTGTTTTTGGAGGTTATGAATTAATGATTCATTCAGAACCGATTGTTCTCCTCTGTTTGAGAGGAGTGGTGCCCCGATTCGAGTTTGACTCAACTTTTTATAAGAAATTAATTATTCCATAATTAATAAATTATTAATATTCTAAATTCATAACCAATCACGCCCCTAATCCCAACACATACTTGAGTATTGAGAAACGGCCTGTGTTTGAAAGCAAAGAGGGGTGTGTCAATCAAAAAGCAAGAACAGTGAACAGACATGGGCGTATTAGCCAAAAATTGTGTCAAATTTCATACTTTAGATGAACTTCTAGGTTCCTCTGAATCAGGCTTTGATTATCTTTATCAGTTTGTTTTTTTTTGCCATTACTCGTCCATTTCCATCCTCCAGCAGTTGCAGTTTACATTAGAGTTAACTCCCCTCTGGTCTTCTGAAAGTCCTCCTCACCGCCAGCGTCCTCATCCCTTTTAGTCATGCGCCACATATTCGACTCCCTCTGCAGAACGATTCATTTTTCATTTGATCCGGACGCTGGAAACGGAGCTAAATCCCCGGAGTGGTTGCTGTCCGTCCACGTCAGAAAGCGTGTACATGCTTTCTAAAGGGGTTGCACTCGCCTAACATGTTTAATTTATACTCCAGATCACAATTGGGACTAAGTGCTCAATGAGCGATGTCTACTATCTTATTCCATGTCAGCAGCCGTCAGCACTATGTTCCGTTGGGATGTTTTATATGTGGAATAGTGTGTTGGACGTATGGAGAGAGAGAGACAGGCCTGTCGGGGGTGAGCAGTGCCGGAAGTCTTATCATTTGACAGCTCGATGCGGCGATAATGAAGGCGGCAATTAAGACTAATGGGAGAATGCTCGACAGGCCGTGTGACAAACACTCGTACACGTCTTCTCTGTGCCAACGGTAACAAGACACACAAGTCGGATTAGCTTGTTTGTGATGAGGATACTGCAGCAATACCAGTAAGGGGAGGGGAAGGGGAGGGGAGCTAAAACAGGAATCCTCTTGGCAGGGGAAACCTTTTTGGTGTTTTTTTTATGTTTGCCTCTACAAACACGCCAATCCCGAATGATATGCAGCCCGCCAGACACTTCAGATCAGTCCACATCAAACATTCAATCACGCTCGAATGTATTTTTAATATTGAATGTCAGAGTTATGATAAAGAGTGACTGCGGTTGCCATTTCCTTGGCACTGGCAGTGCCAGGCACTTCAGGTAATGGATATTAAAGTCTACACAGGGGAAATATCCCCCGCTTCTAAAGTCTAATACACAAGTCTCTTTTTCTTTTACCTCCTTCCCCCTCTCTCGGGTACATTAATAATAACATTGCTTATACCAAGCCAGAAAAAGACACAGGGATACTTATTTTGTGTCAGACTCCACCCGGAATATGTGATCGTCGTTATATTCCTACGATAGGCAGCCAGTCACCTGCAGGATTTCTCCCAGGATCCACAGCGGGACAGGCCCCTTTGATGACGCCCACCACAGACAAAACTGGACCCCACAGAGAAAGTCATCTTTGACTGTTGATGGACTTGACCCCAGGGGCTAAATAAAATAATGAGCGTGACGATTCCAGTGGCAGGGGAGGAACTGGACCTTGGCCGCTTAAAGGCACGCTCGCATTTGCCAGACATGCAGCAGCCCATTAGAGAACGAAATGAGCATGGCCACATCTCTGCGTTCTGTGGCGATGCTCAGCCGTCTCATTAGAGCGGAAGACCTGAAGAACAAGTCCTCGTGCGTAGCACTCCCTGTTCTTCTTGCTGCCCACGGTCTGCACTTGTTTCTTGGAAGTGACCGGAGGTGTTTG
This sequence comes from Solea senegalensis, assembly GCF_019176455.1. NCBI lineage: Eukaryota > Metazoa > Chordata > Actinopteri > Pleuronectiformes > Soleidae > Solea > Solea senegalensis. Next base: position 32,612,112 of record NC_058021.1, on the reverse strand, counting down.
TAAGAGTGATGGAGAAGGGGAGAAAGAATGGAACAAACAAAATGGGGATAACAAGAAGGAGACAGACAGAGACAGAGAGTTATTAAGCGAATTCACCAACTTAAAGCAAACCAGACAAGCCGAAAGACAAAAAACCTTGGATGTTTTTGAATCAGACGTTAAAGCTCGAGCTCTGGTCTGCATTCACAGAGCAATGACACAATAGTTTATGACAGCTTTGGCGTTATCTCCCTTAATTAAAGTTCCCATGAGTCACATTTAGGTGGATTTTATGCACAGAAAGGGAATATACTGCCCGTAAGTATCTTAAACGTATAGCATAATTGTACTTTAGGGCAACGGTCTTCCTTTACAGAGTTCACTGTTGGAGACTGGAGGAGAATTTGCATTCTTTCACGTACGCAAAGGCCACCGTAGTTCCCTGACGTGCTTGAAAAAGGCAACCGAGAGAGCAGAGCTGTGCTCTCCGTGTGCTGCATCATTCTGCAGTCGACCCTTTAGATGCCATTAATTATTACCCTCTGGACCTTTAACTCCAGCTTTCATTTTAATGAGTAATGATGTTTTTGTCCTCGGTCAGATGGAGGAGTCACACACTGTGGGAGGTTTTTTTTTCTTCAAAAGGCCTCACCTTCAGTCATCACAACCGTTTATGGGGGATGATGAAAGTGAGTGTAACAAGCACCTTTGAAGGTGTAGTTGGTCCAGACTGAAACCTAAATGTTGTTGAGTTCTGGTTAAACCAGGTTTGTGTGTACGTGTGGGTTTTCTTTTGGCTACTCCAGCTCCTTCCATCCCTTCTGACGTGTCGTTACTAATCTACAGAACCTATGAGATGTTGAGATGACTGAAATCGCTGCAGCTTCACACCGGACGACGACGACAGGTTCAAAGCTTATTTCCAAGGACACAAAGACCAGTTTGACTTTGGCCCGGGTTTCGAGAGGCTCACTAACATGTAGCTGACACATCACATGTCTGTTAACTTGTCCCAAGCTTAGCCTTCCTCTTACCCCCGATATTAGCTTGGATTGGCTCCTGCTCTTCCTGTGACCCTGAAAGGTCAAGCATTAGAGAGAACAGACGGATATAGAGTTCTCATTGTAGTTCTGTGAACTTCCTTTTCTATCAAGCTAGAGGCAGGCAGGATAAGGCAGGACTTATCCAGCAGGATTTGGTGGCAGCTCACTCAGGGAAACAGACTGTGGGATCAAAACGAAAGAGACAGGAACATGCTAAGGACAGGGCACAGGAAATCGGAAAGAGCGGATGGTGCGACAGGCAATCAAGAGCCATACTAGGCCATACTTCAAGCAGGTCAACCTGCTCGCTCTTTTGGCTTGTTTAAAAATCTTACTGAGGAATAAAGAGACGGGGGAAGGGTAGAAGTGAGGAGATGGGGGGGGGGAAGGACGGTGCACGCAGGTGACAAGCTGCCACGGGGAAAAGAGGAACGGGGCTGCGGCGACGCTCTGCAAGGTGAGAGGCCTCGTCCGACACGGCAGCAGTAATATGGGAGCTGACAGGTTGAGGGCGGGAGGGGAAGAAAAAAAGAAGCAGAAGAAGACAGGAAGGATTCACGCTGAGGATGAGTCCAACAACTCAAACACGACACCTCCAAAAGCTAATTTAGCGCCGCTGAAAGATGATGTGTCGAGCTCGCTGCACCTCACTATGCAGCCTCGTATGGAGACACTGACATAATTACACTTCAGCCTTTATTTTTTTTGTGTGTTTTCGGGCGGTCTGATACTCAGATGAATATCCTCCACTGTTTCACGACAGTGACACTATTTCATTAACGGATTGGAAATTAAGGGCGTTTGTTAATAATCCGACCCTGAGACCAAAAAGTGTCACTCCTCCCCGTGGACAATCGGAATCCTCATTTCTTTTATCCCACTTCCTCTTCTTTCTCCCCATTCCAGTCACCTTGAATCTGTGGAAGTGGCGTGCCACAGTGGGAGGTAGGGTGTGGGTTGCAGGGTAATGAATCGGACCACAGGGGTCACGGCATCGCCGTCACCTGTACTCGTGCACGGTAATGAGCCTGAGGTCAGCAGAGAGAGAGAGAGAGAGAGAGAGATAGAGAGAGCGAGAGAGAGAGAGGAGGCGCGCGGCAAAAAAAAGCAAACCTCATTAACCAGACGTTCGACACCAAACACCACCATGGCCTTTGTACTTGCACTAAAGTAGAGGTGAGCATGGGATTCAGCCCACTTTAATCAGAGCGGCTATTAATGGCAACCTCGCCCACTTAAGCTGTGTATGAGTGTTGTGTACTGGGAAAAGGAACTTGGAAGGAAATGCACTATTATTTAAATTCAATTTCATAATTATTCGACGGAAGAAAACGGAGCTGAGGAAACACATTAGCCTTGGGTGTGAGAAATGTACGGCATACTTTCATACCACGTGCTGCACAGAAATACAAAGAAGAACACAGAAGGGAACAGTTAATCCTCTTCGATTCTGCCACGGATGCAAACAATTCAGCAAGCACACAGTTGAATGATGTTCATCCATCCACTTGCTACCCCTTTAGACAACCTCAGCTGACGTCGGGCGATAGGCGGAGTCACACCCTGGACAGTTCGCCTGTCCATCGCATGCAGGGCCACATATGACGTGTTTCCACCAGCTCTACTCGCCACGGCATGGCACGGTTGAGTTGCGTTTCCACTAGCATAGTACCTGGTACATAAACCGTGCCGTGCCATGCGGAGACAAGCTGGGACCGTGGTGGAAAAGGGTCACTAGAGCCAAACAACCATTCACTCTCACACCTACGGTCAATTTAGAGTGACCTAATTTATCTAATCCCCATATTACATGTTTTTGGACTGTGGGAGGAAGCACACATGGGGAGAACATGCAAACCCCACGCAGAAAGGCCCTTGATCCAACTGGTGCTCGAACCCAGGGTCAGAAAAGTGGTCTTTTTTTTCAATAGAAAAGTTATATTAACTCTCATAGAAGAAAAAAAAAAGATCATAAAGGTGATGGTAATAACACATTTATAGGGATTGCCGCTCTCCTTCTTTTCACTGCTACCAACTCCAGTCTGTTCTTCGCAAAGCAGACTGTGTTTTTGGCTGTGGTAAAAAAAAAATCCAGTGTTGTGGCATTTTGATTAGCTCACAACAAATAAAGTGTATTCAAGTCTTGGAGCTATTGAATCCAAATGTGTGTGTTCTTGTTGTGAGGGCACGGTTTCCGTGCCAGCTCAACGGCTTTTGTTGGGAAATGTCAAATTGTGGACAAGTTTTGGCAAACATGGGACTTCTCACTGAGAAGACTCTAATTCAGCTGAACAGCCATCAAAGCTGGATCATTTACAAACAGCTGCTTTATTGGCTTTTAAATGAGATGTAAATTATACTTTCTTTGGTTGAAGTTCATTAATGTACCACCACCCACTTCTTCTGTCAAACATTACAAATTATCACAGCCACGGCTGCAGTTAATGAAAATAGAGCGAATTAAAAGCGTGCTTTCCCCGCAAAGTCAAGAGACAGAAGTTCACTGCATTTGAATACAGAGGGAAATCTGGCTGTCCTGTATACTTCCCCTCTTCTCCTCTTACCTCAAAACTCGTTATTGACAGATCACATAAGGCTTCGTATGAGAAGTGGCATCGAGAACACAGGAGAGCAGCTTCCTTCATGCCTTTCTCCTCCTCCTCACTCCACATTTCTTCGCAGATGGAGTTAAATTATGCAGCACAGACTGTCTGGATATAATGTTCACAGGGTGGAGGGAGGAGGGGAGGGTATATAGAGCTCTCCCTTTCACTCTCTCTCTCTTTCTCACTTCGCATTCTGTGATGGGAGAATGAGTCACACTTTGCATCTGGGCTAGAAAATCATCCCAGGAATGCATTTGCCACGGCGATGAACTAAATGCACCGCAGCATATTTAGCTACTGTAAAGAAGAAAATAAACTAGAAACTCCTCCTCAAAATAGAAACAACGAAGTAGCTTCCTCAAACGAGTGCCGCGCACCTGAGGAGATATTGAACTCGTTAAGCGACGTTGTTATCTCCCAACGCCAAAATGTAAAACATGTGTAAATTTAGGTCGAGCAAAGTCAGCGACAGGCAGATTTTATTCCCAATAAGATCATTTACTGTCTCCTCATCCTCATCAGTGAAATAAGATGAAGATGGAGCAATAAGCGATAAGATGACTCTAAATACACTCGGGTCACATACCCTGCTATATACGGTTAACCCTTTAACACCGAGCGTATATCGCAGACGACACGTTTGCACAGTAGCGCAATTACACAGCGGTTTCTGCTCTCGCAAAAAATTCCAGCGGTTTACGAAAGCTGAGAAGTTGCACGTCAAAGCCAACGTGTGGTTACTACGGTAATTTCACTCACACTGTTGCAGAAAGCCGGAGAATCGTCAGCGTCTTTGTCACCAGAGAGGAGAGAATTGGAAAAACTGCCTGTACATAAGTTTTTATGTATATTTTTTGGCCTGTTTCTGGTCATTGAGACAAAAAACTCGCAAGCTCTGGTATTGGTGTACAACTGTACTTGTTAATACACCATTTTAACATGCAGTAAATTGTAAATAACTGCCAGATATTGAAAGTTATGCTGGAAAAATGGGCAAAACCACAGCATTTCCTGGCCCTTATATGGTTAAAATTAGTTTAAAGGCCCAGAGAGACATTTTGAGGCTCGGGTGTTAAAGGGTTAAACAGTATTTCTGATTTTTCTCCAACCACAGTTTGAGAACCATGGAAGTAGACAATATGCAAACTGTAAATTTGAAATTCAAACCAATTTCATCTGGATTTCTATCACAGTTTATTTTTCCCAGCCTCTCTATTATCAGCACAGTCTTGCTGGTGGACAGTACGCTTAGATAACCGCTGCACAAGCTCGAGAGGGATTCACGCTGCTACAAAAAAAAAAAAGACTCAGACGATTATCTCCTAAATGTCATGTTTCCCTGAATGAGTCACAGCAGTGGCTTTCTCTCTCCCCGTGATGGCCACTGATAACAGAATGCAAAATCTCAGCCCTGGATTACATTTGCATTCTAAAAAGCCGCTGACTTTTCCGTCTGTTTGTTTTTTCCTGTATGAAAAAGTTTGAAGAAGTGCCGAATAACGAATAGCATCTCAGTACAAACACGGGGGGGTAATAATTCTAGAGAAGGCGCTCACGCTGTGGAACTGACATTTTATTTCATACTTCGCTGATGGCTCACAGCTGTACAGAAACTGCTATCCACTTCATTGGTCAGCATGAACCAGGATTTTAGTGCTTAACTAAGTAAGAGATGTGTGCGTGAATCTTTATAGGCAGATTTATTTAGCTAAAGAAAAAGTGACGCGTCTAAATCAGGCGTAACAGGCTGCAGAAATCAAACGTCTGTCTGTAGTTCAGGTCACATGACTGCATTAATACTAAAATCAGGTTCCGTTTCGGTCTCATGCAAACCTACACTGCACTTTTCTTTTCTTTTCTTTCTCTGTCATGTATCATTCAAACACTGCCGGCACAGCCACAAGAGGATCATGTGAGTTTCAGCGTCTTGCCCTGCAGCACATGGACCACGGGGGGGGATTGTACACCCGACCGTCTTAAGGTTAGTAGATGACCTGCTCCATCTCCTGGGCCACAGCGGTCTCCTATGGGGATTAAAATAGTTAAATAATAATCAAAAAAAAAAAAGTTCAGTAATGTGGGTGTCTGGAATATTCCCTCTGATCTAGACAGGGAGCAGTATTCGTAGCAGGCAGGGGGAAAGTTGGACTGAAATGAGCTTACACAAGTCTCCTGAAATGTGTCGAACTAAATGTGTTCAGTTTTCTGTCATTACAGCACGTCAAACTGTAAACATTAGCTAATATATCGACTACATTTACCATTAAACATAGTAGGTATACCCATTAATTCACACCAAAATGAGTGTGTATACCTGTCAGAGTTCAATCTTGATCATGTTGTGGGTTTATTTTTTATTTTCAGTTTTATTTGGTTGGTTATTTGACCCGTTGTCCACTTCCAGTTCCTGCTCTTTGTTTCATTTTCCCGCCATTTACTTGACCACACCCACTTCCTGTCCCTGTTGTTTTCACCTGGTCAACCTGTGTATATATAGTCCGGCATTCACCTCATGTCCTTCACAGATTGTCTTTGTTTGCTCGTGTGTTTGCCTGTTAATCGTTGAGCCACTTTGTACTTTTTCGGGGGCTTTTGTTTTTTTATTTTTTGCTTTGTTTCCTAGTTTATGCTTACTGTGTGTAACCTTGTTTGCCTACTACTACAAAAGTCAATACATATAATATCAGGATTGTGTGTGTATTTACTCATATGCTCAGTGTCACCAAAAAGTAACGCATCCTCTATCACACTCTAAATCACACTCATATACCCGCTAAATCTACCATTAAATATAGTAGGTACACCCATTAATTCACACCAAAATGAGTGTGTATACCTGTGAGAGTTCTATCTTGATCATGTTGTGGGTTTATTTTTCATTTTCAGTTTTATTTGGTACTTATTTGACCTGTTGTCCACTTCCAGTTCCTGCTCTTTGTTTCATTTTCCCGCCATTTACTTGACCACACCCACTTCCGGCCCCTGTTGTTTTCACCTGGTCAACCTGTGTATATATAGTCCAGCATTCACCTCATGTCCTTCACAGATTGTCTTTGTTTGCTCGTGTGTTTGCCTGTTAATCTTTGAGCCACTTTGTACTTTTTTGGGGGCTTTTGGTTTTTTATTTTTTTCCTTGTTTCCTAGTTTATGCTTACTGTGTGTAATCGTGTTTGCCTACTACTACAAAAGTCAATACATATATATAATATCAGGATTTTGTGTGTATTTACTCATATGCTCAGTGTCACCAAAAAGTAAAGCATCCTCTATCACACTCATATACCCACTAAATTTACCATTAAATATAGTAGGTATACACATTAATTCACGCTAAAATGAATGTGTATACCTGTCAGGGTTCTCTCTTGCTCATGTTGTGGGGTTATTTTCAGTTCCTGTTTTATTTGGCCTGTTTCCCACTTCCAGGGCCTGTTTCAGAAAACAGGTTCAACAAACTCTGAGTTAAAACCTTAACTCGAGGTTGACCAACTCTGAGCTGTCAAACTGTTTCAGAACCGGTGATAACACTTTGTTCAATCAACTCTGAGTCAAGGTAAACCTGAGTGAAGCCCGTGCATGAGGATATAAAAAGCCATCAATGGAACACAGATAATATGATTCACCATGGAAACAAGTCATAGAAAGCCTCGACCCTCCGACTTCTCCCCAGTGGAGTTGTTAATGTTAATGACTGCGTATGCAGAAAATTAGCATATTTTTTTTTAAAAACTGCGGCAGCAGTTATTCAACAGTTACATTCCATATGTGTGGATGTGCGCACAGGTGGATGCTTTTTAATTGTTTCAACAACAAAGGATTTAACAACTGTACAACATTTGTTCTTGTAGGAAATAAAGAAGACCTCATAAAATGAGAGGCATATTGTCGTTCTTTGACACTGGCGAGGTGATGGGTCGGTTAGAAATGATGAATGAAGCATATCATGTCTCTAACATCAGCAGGGGGGGTCAGGATTATTAAGGAGTTAGGACATTGTTCTCCTCTAATAGTGTCAATGTTGTGGAGAACCACACATGCCACTACAAAGGCATTGGAACCGGGCCTCGAGTATCCCGATAGTCATCTCCACTCGGGCTTGTGTCCTGCAGTGAGCCAAGTTGTAGTGTTGCTGTGGGCCAAGCTCAGGGTCAGGGTCAGGGTAAGGGGTCAGCAGATAGCGCTGGCAGGGGTACCCTCTGTCTCCGAGTAGGTAACCATCAAACTCTCCTGTGATTATACAAGATACAGTGCTTTAAGTCTCAAAGGTTTATGACATGAATTAATTACTGCTTAGACTGATACCTGCAATTCTGTGGACCTCTTCTTTGGGAGGTCCGGTCACATTTCGGACAGCCCGACAGACGGTTGCCTTGGACACATGCACTGCATCACCGATGTTGTTGTTTGGATAAATTATTGATGATGCAGAGAAATGCAAACCTTTAAACAGTTACTTAGGGAATGATGAATCTCCGACAGAGATTTCTGTGGAGTATCCGCACCTCGACGTCAACTGGCTCTTCAAGACAAGGACACGCCATGTCTGCCACTGCCTTCAGTCTGCAGGCTTCAAGCAGGAGAAACTCAGGGTTAGTTGAAGAAAACCTGCCAGTGATCAGGCTAGGTTCACATAGTATGTTGCCAGGGTAACTGACTCAAGCTGAACTGGCTTTGTGAGACCGGAAAAGCAGAGTTTCCCTCATCTCATGGTTAATTAACTCACCAGTTTGTACGTTTTTGGGGGGGTTGTTTTTTATTTGTGCCCATGTCTGACTTGTTGCCTGGTTTTTGACTGCCTCACTTTGTATGCTCTTCCCTGCTTTCTGGATTAAAGGGGGTTTGAATTGTGAACTGGACTGAATCTACACTAAAACACTAGATTTACCTTTAAAATGAGCAGATTTACCTGCAATATTCACACCAAAGCTAGAGTCCATACCCACTTACTTCTTACCAAAGTTAGCAGGTGTGTGGAGTGGCCACGTCATACTCTGAGGAAATCTTTCACATATTCATCCTAACAATCCAGCTTCGTGCTAAGCTGTCCTCTTGCGCTGCGAGCTGTTTTATTGCTGCCGACGCTGCTGAATTGTTGCCCTCACATGCATTTTCCCTCTACTCCAGCAGCAGCCCCGGCACCGGTGCCCCATCTGCAGACTCTTGTCTCCTAGGAAGCTCATGAGTGATTTGCATTGATCACACCCAGAGCTCTCATTTCCTGTCCAGCGTGCTTTATGAGGAGTGATGAGTTGCAGGGCGCCGCTGCCAAAAAAAAATCCACCTCTTCAGTCAAAAAGCTATTGTCATTGTTATGTTCAAGGAGGTGATGATGATGATGATGATGACGTGACCTCCTTTTTGTTATCATTGAATGACTCTTTCAGGCAACTGTTGGGATTAGGGGCGTGATTGGTTATGAATTTAGAATATTAATAATTAATTAATTATGGAATAATTAATTTCTTATACAAAGTTGAGTCAAACTCGAATCGGGGCACCACTCCTCTCAAACAGAGGAGAACAATCGGTTCTAAATGAACCATTAATTCATAACCTCCAAAAACAGTCTCATAAATTAAGCCGACTACCAATTTGGATTATGATTAATAATTAACTTAATAATTGATAAATCACAATACTACATCAATAGTTAGGTGAATTGAAGGATTGGGGTTCTACAGGGAAGAGGTTGGCAATATACACACACTTGTGCAATGTTAATCAGACCAGACTGTATATATTATAAAACATTTATTAAAAAAGACATCAAAGATTTGAACAAGAATATCTACTAAATGTAACTATATACAGTGTGTGTGTGTGTGAAAGAGAGAGAGTCTGTGTGTGTGCAGGTCAAATGGTCAAGTCAGATGGCGGTAGACTACAACACAAGATGGCGGAATCAAAGATGGCTTCTTGACCGCATGGCTGCTGTGTTTTTTTGGTTAACTACTTTTGTAAAGTGAGATGCCAGGTTAGATGAGAGGTTAGAAGCATGCACATCTAGAGCTGAAAGCTAAGAACCATGGACATCACTAACATCATATTAACCTCAATCTAGACATTACAACAACACTTTGAGGTGCTGTCTGTTGGTCCAGGAACAGTAGATGGTTGACTGTGTTTCTGGTGTCTGTGGCTCAGGTTCCTCTTTACAAAGTTAGCTACTTGGAGCTAACCTGGCTCTGGATCCTTGGTTGATCCTTAGGCAGGCTCTGGTGTCGCTCCCTCTGTTGGGAGGATAGCAGGCTGCTGTGAGCGGGCCTGCTCGAAGATCAGCAGAGAGGATTCTCTTGCTGCTGGACGCTTGATAAGCTCTGTGCTGAAGGGTCTTCAGTCGAAGAGCTGACATCTGTGTCCTTCCTGCACCCAGAAGGGCAGGGGAGAGCAGGGGAGAGCAGAGGAGACTGTGTCCTCTGGTGAGATGGAGAAGAGAAGAGAAAGAAGGAGAAGAGAGAGAAGGAGGGGAAATCTGGCTTTTGTATTGCCTGTTACATGGGGTCACATGTCACAAAGTGACCACTGAGGTGGGTTTCCCACTGATGTGTGGAAGATAAGGGATCTTTATTGACTGAGTTTTATAACACTCTTTGTCTTTGAGCAAGGGGCCATGTGTTCTCCATCCAAGATGCACGTGACTCCATCTTGAATGAGCTGAGTACATGATGAGGTTAATAACACATTCACACAAGACACTGCTGGATGGCAATTCAAAATGTGTTATGAATTGACCAACTATTGTTCCTGTTAATGTAGCTACAGTGTCATTTAGTGCAGGAAATGGTCCTTACTTACCAAAATTATTCATTAATCATGCTTTATTTGCAGGATGTGTGTGTGCCCACTGAACGTTGGGCGGTTTTCTTTAAAACTGCATGCATCAAGTGGTGTATTGTCGGTATAATAATACCTAATCCCGCCCACAAAATACTTTACACATAACATTTGGCTAACAATGATTTGTAAGTGCAACAGCAAATGATTGTGTGATCACTTAAGCTGTCCCCTGAGCTGCTGCATGGCAATTCATTATAAATTCCTGTTTGTTCTCGTGAGTCCAGACAAAAATAGGACGGGCTTTGCGTATTAATATTTAATTAAGCAGCCCGAGAAATCGGAGCAAAAGTAATTACAGATCGACGACAAAGGCACTGTATCAGTGTCTGTATGAGCCGACCAATAATATCATTTCATCAGATGCCTGTGCATCTGCTTTTGCATCTTGACCTATTTTCAAAGGTTGTTTCACCTTTTGAAATGAAAAACAAAAATGTTATTTGATTAAATCAGGGTCACTCACTTGTCTTCAAGGTCAAAGACATCACATTATGATTATCGTATGATTCAATAGTAGTACAATATGTTACATCTCGGGGTTCTGTATTGTGCATAATTCATTTTAAAGTCATTTGTTCATTCAGATTATTTAAAAACAAGTCAAATCTAACTTGATATTGACTGATCATGTTAACCCAATTCATTATCCTACATCAACATCTCTGTTTTGAACATTTTTCTTGTCGATGACATCAATAACAGATAAGACTCTGAAAGTCGTTTGTTTTCCGACACCTTGACAGAAAATAGGCTGAGCTATGAACCGATTGCCTTGACGCAGATAAGACTTAAAATGTCACCCCAGGCATGATACTGATTTGATTTTGCAGGCAATGTTGTGATCTCAGATAACTGATTAACCTAATTAATTAAGTACCTCCCACAAAGAAAGCAAAACTCTGAGGACATCCTGATGTTGGACCATTCTCACAATTTAAAACAGCTTTTTTGAGGCTTGGTTTTAAGATTTGGGCTATTAATTGAGATGCTTAAGGTCTGCGTACAATCTTTCATAACAAACAATTATAGGAAGGTTCAAACTATGTCATGTCATTATGTAAGTAATGTCTCTGCGTGGTATGGAGGTCATTAGTGCTAATCGCGGACGCTAACCCCTAATGCTAAGTTAGCGTTCATGTTTACTGCCGATGTTTAATACTCGTCTTGCAACCTGTTTTTTTTTTGTGATATTGTGACAATATTCTTACAGGGGAGTAAGAACTGTCAATGGTAAACAAAAAATAGGACCGAAAACAGTATTGAATGAGAAAAGGAGGTCAGGATCAGTGTGTAAAACACACATGAGAAAACAAGCCAGTGGGCAGGGACAGAATAGTGACGAAAAAACAACAGAACAGAACATACACGTGGGAGGCAGGGAAATGTGAAACATGCAGGTGAAACATGTATGTGAGGCAACAGGAGGAGAATTGTGATCAGTCACTCAAGGAAGAAACGAGAGGGTAAGTCAGGAAACTGACAAGAACGGAGAACAACTGGGAATCTGAAGGGATCATAATAAGAGAGTATTTCAGAGCAACAGAGTCCATGTCAACAGTTTTGTGCATATACCATTATAATTTAATCCAAATTGGCTATTTAGACCCAAATGATGTTTACTTAAGTGCCATTGCTTGAGGCACATTTCTTTTCGGAGTCACTGAAGACTTTAAAAAACTTTTTTTTGTCTCTCACAGTATAGAAAATATGAGCAAAAAGTGTTGTGAAAAACCAGTGACTTTTCCTGTAGCGAGGCAGTTTGTGGGAAAACACAGCTCAGTATCCGGGTTGTCAAAGTTCTACGTTTGGTTCAGTGGGAGTTGCAGCAGCAACAGCAGCAACAACAGCAACAACGGAGTGGTATAACATAGCAGCTCCTGTAAACCTGCAGAGAATAAAAAATATATATATTTATGTGAAGCCCAGACATAAATATCCAACTGCCAATATTTTTTGGTGGTGTGGGGTGGAGGTGCGTGCCCTGCTGTTCTCTCGAACTCTGAATCCCACTAAATACATTGTAATGCAGCCAACACTGCAAGTAAACATTTTCACAGTGTGGAAGCCAAACAGTGCAGCTTGGCACATTTTGGCAATTGCACATAGATGGGGTAGAGACTCCTCAAAAATGAATGGTAAATATGCAGTGATGGTATGAGATCCAATGCAGCTAAGGTGCTGTTTCTGGTAACTTTCCCCTGCCACAAACTGGATGTGGCATTTGCTTTAACGGCAACATTTAACATGCACGTTATACGTTAATATAATTCAGTGTCTGTCAACACGGCCCAGTGACTTATCGAGACTTTGTGTCTAATAATAGATGTATATGATCCAGCTGTGAAAACACTTCGGATTTGTGTGTTTCGCTTAATAAAAAAAAATAAAAAATTGCACCAATATATGAGCAAAAGTTAGATCAGTAAATATAAAACACACACGTTAACCTTTCAACTGCCAGTAGGGGGCATCTTTGTGGCAGTTGAAATATAACTTCTCCTTCAAGATCGTCTTAATGTTGGTAAAAAAAAAAAAACAGTGGTTCCTTTTTTAACCAGGTAATTATCGTGTTCACACCAAATATAGGAAGTCCTCTTTGACGTTAAGCTTCAGTTTATTTTTCAGAATAAAAGCCCCTGTGTTGATACCATGCAGTGGAGTCCCGGGGTTCTGCCTCACTTGCAGCTCGACTCAAACTACAACAACAACGACTATGATGTGTTAGACTATCGACACAGTGGAAAACAGTAGTTTAAAAAGTGGGATGATCCACAAAAAAACAATCTCGGTCAAGTGACATGAAACTCAAACTTTAGATCATTCATTAAGGATGCATTCACTCCAGTCGAAACTAACTCTGGTCTCGGTCACTCTTCAAGTGAACCAAATACAGACTACAACGCAGGGCATTGTGGGTCAAACGTAACCAAAACATACGTGCGTGTAGAATGATAGCCCGGGAGAAATGGCTCGTGGTCAGACGTGGAGTGAGAACGAGGCAATTAGGTCTTGTTCATTGTTTGTCTCGTCTTCTCCTTCAGTAGTTCTTGATGCAGCGCCGCCTCAGGCGAGGAGGGGAATATGTTTTTCAAAAGGTTCGGTTTGTTTCACTAAAGTGTGAAAGCAAACTCGAACCGAGTCTGGTGGACTATTAGGGGTGAAATTAACCTAAATGACTCCACCATGTGAGCAAACCGCGCAGGCAACTCCCCTGTCCAGTATTTAAAGTCTCCTCTGCTCTGTGTCCTCATGGCGCTGCCGTGTCAGATTTGAATAAAAGCAACTTTAAAACTGCTAAGCGTTCCAAAGACAAATGGCCTGTTTTCTGCCTTTTCATCCTGCCTTTTAATTCCTCTGCCTTTTTTCCTTCATGCGATATATTATGTATATAATGATCCAAGGGTCACTGCGGCGCTTGTTAAGACGCCACGTATCTGTGTATCTGTTCAGCTGTAAATCTAGCTGACTTGTCAGTTCCACTGGATGAGAGCACACCCTAAATGTGTTCAAATGTAAAAAAGAAAAGGGGAAAAAAAAAAAGATAATGCACCGGCAATAGGGATATAATATGGAATATTCCGCTTTTTGCACACAATATTTTCCATCTGACAAAGCTCTCTCTCTGGTGCTTTGCAGAATTCTCTGCAGCATGCAAAAAAAGACAGAGGATAAATAAATATAAAATAAAAAAAACGAGGAAAAAAAGGGATCAATGAACCACATCTGGATTGACAAAAGCTATTTTCACACAGATTGTTATTCTCTGCTGGTATTTACAAAACTTCCAAAGACCCCGACTATGAGCCCAATTATGGTTAGCCTGTAAAATCCTCGCCATTGATTTCTCTGCAGTCTCCGTATGCCGGTCCTGATGCGGGTGTGCTGAGCTGGAATCAGCTCCCCAGAAACACTCTGGAATGGAAAGCCTCGTTTCAGCCTCTGTGCACCAAATTAGATTGCGTCCTTGTGTCAAGGGGAGTTGTTTGTTTTTTGTCGAGTTTCTCTTTGTCAAAAAAGGTCAAAGGAGCAGGCCGAGGACTGTCCCGGGCAGCTTTTTTGTCACACATTATTTATGGGCATTTCACAGGAGATGGGCACAGTAATGGCCTGGGATAGAGTTGATATAAGGATACAAAACCGAATGGCATTTTTTGGAGGGTTAAAGCAGGAGTTTGGACTGTAAAACACACACTAAAAAAAGGAAAATTGAAGCCAAAGATAAAGTTTGTATTTATTTTTTTTAAGCACAAAACAACAACACTGACAGAAAAAACGGGAGATAGTTTGGCACCAACGATGCTGACGCCATGTTTTCTTCTCCTCCTCCTTATACTGCAGCAGCAGGGATGGTTGGAATAAATCAGCGTCAAACCCGGAGCTAACGTGAAGCACGTGATGGTCAGTGACAGCATGAGTGATGAATGCATTATTGAGCTATAAACTGCAAGTGCCCAATTTGACAATAGTAATGGTAATGCTTCCCTGGACTGATTTTTGTCACGCGTGAGGGAGGAGCCGACACGTCAGACTGTTTGTGGTGGCTGCAATTCCTCCATTTCCTTCTCTTTATTTAGTTATTTTATACGGAATTTAATTAAACGCAGTGAGTGCAGCAGGAATAATGCACAACTCTTCCTGGGGTGTGCCTATATTATTTTTCCTCATAAAAACGAGCCATGTGAACTTTGATTTCCAAATTTCACAAATTCAATACAATTTAAAAATGTTTGAGTACATTTTGCTCCCATGTTCATAAAAAAAATCTCTTTCATCTGATTGTGCTGAAAAAAAAAGGATATAAGACAATCTATATTGCACATTCTTATAGCCTCTGTGTTATAACAGTAATGGGTGAAAAAAACACCCTAACAAAAAGAGGCATATTATTATCAAGCCAGTACCAATTTCTTTAATCTTTTGTTTGTTTAATTAGTATTCATTATCTACATTTTGTGCTGTTCAGCTTTAATGGTATGATTAATAATATTATAACAACGTAAGAGCATGTCTCCAACTCACTAAAACAAATGGAGATTTTTTTTTTACTATTATTAATTTGCAGCATATACAGAAATAATTCAGCATGAAACTCAAACCCTGTTTCACAGTAACTACTGTATACTTAACTAATTTGCAAGCATTAAACATCATTATAATAAGGAACAACTCATTTCTAAATTGTTTTTTTAAAGGACAGAATGTCTTGAAATCTTCATGTGTGCAATTGCGTTAGTCTACAACCAGGGAACTAGAACCATTTTTTATATACCCACAGGCTACATCACACTGTCTGCAATGGCCCCAGTGTTCCTCCTATAATGCAAAGGCATGCACCCTTCAACTGTGACACCAAATTAATGATTGCAGTTTGGACTATATCTTGATGAGCTTGAAAATATTCCGTTCACATGGCTCTACGGCTCCATGCTCGCCTCCCTCCATCACGCATCTGACATGAAATATTACGTGTCACCGTCAAGGCTGTGCCACGTCTTCAAAAACATATTATTGTTTTACTGTTGTGGTTTGTATTGAAGGATCATTTTTTAATGTTCTCAGAGTTATTAAACGGAAGATAGTCTCACGTGACAGTGGGCAGGATGTTGAATCTATTGGAAACCACTGTGTTATATGTGTAACCCTAACCCTGTGTTGTATGGGGGACATGGATTTTTAATGATGATCAACACAACTATTGGATTTATAAGCAACTTTACCCTACATTTTCTGCACCAGTTCCTCATAATATAATAATCCTGACTGATTATCTGGGGGTATAAATCAATAAAATGTCCCTGCAGTATCTCTACATATTGTACGTCAATGGTGTGAGTAAACCGGGAAAAAATGTTGACAATAAGGTGACATATAACCTTGGTTTTCTGTGTCTGTCTGACCACTGTGATGATTGAAAGGTTGAAAGTGTGCCACAGTGTGTCCCGTAGGATATTTCAAGTGGCCAGTGGCTCGATAACGGAAAGGAGGAATCGTGCAGAGTGTGGAGCGCTTTAGAGAAAAAAAGAAAAAACATAGTTCTGGGTTGCATGTTAGCAGGGCGATAAATGACACAAATCCTGTGTGCCAGTCGACATACGATAACAGGTAATGGTGGAGGAATAAAAAGAGGGGGAAAAAAAAGCATGCGAAAGGGCTCAGAGAATAAAGATAATTATTTTTGATAAGGTGGGAAAAGGGTAAGTTGATAAACGCAGGCAGGATGACTGAACGCTGTTGACACTGCATCGTCTCGTAAAGTCCGTGTCTGTAGAGGGGATTCAAGTCTTTATATCCAACTAAAAGTATGCAGTATATTTTTGTGTGTATGTCATTTTTAAAAAAAATAAAAATAAAATCTTGCATCCTTTTTAAAGTTTTTCCTCGACTGTTCATAGAGTGGAGGAGCTTTTGATGAAATGTTGTGGCATTGAAAACATCCAGTAATCAAAGTGTTCATTGTGTGAGTGTCCTAACAAGCATGAGAAAGGCAGATATTTGGAGGGACATACAGCCTTTTAAAAAGTAAGAATAAAAACATCTTGGCAACTGTAATTAGCTTAGCCTTGCTAACAGCACATAGGCCCTTAAAAAAACAACATACTGAACAAAACATGAGTTTTAACTGTTAGAGAAGAAATACAAGTAGGACAGGAAGCTACACTAAAAAAATTATTCCGTTCTCACCCGAAAATAAAAGATAAAAGGCTGTTTCTTGTCAGTAGTTCTGTCCCAGTCTCACTTCTTAGCAAATTATTTCACAAAATTACAAACACACCACATACATGTGTGGGCTTGCTACAGCTAACATGCTAATATATCAGCCTAACCACACAGAATGTTTTCTCTTCTTCCCTGAGCTAGCAAAGCTAATAGCCTTGTTGCTTTAGCCACACACACTGTAGGTGTTTATCTCTT
Organism: Solea senegalensis; assembly: GCF_019176455.1. Classification (NCBI taxonomy): domain Eukaryota; kingdom Metazoa; phylum Chordata; class Actinopteri; order Pleuronectiformes; family Soleidae; genus Solea; species Solea senegalensis. Next base: position 32,594,735 of record NC_058021.1, on the reverse strand, counting down.
AGCAAAAGGCTGTTTAGTTTGTGTTGTGAAACAATTGTATTAGCACATAGGCACTTGAAAAAAAACAGCATACTGAACCAAACAAAACATGAGATTTATTTTTGTGCACTAAAGACATAACATGCTCGTGTATTATCTTAGCCACTACTTGTTTGAGCTAGGCTAATTAGTCTATTTGCCTAACTGTTACAGAAGAAAAACAAGTAGGGCAGGAAGCTACATAAAATAAATGATTCTGTTCTCATCCTGAAATAAGAGATACAAGGCTGTTAGCAGTTCTGTCCCAATCTCACTTATATATACACCACATACATGTCTGGGCTTGTTACAGCTAACATGCTAATGTATTAGATAATCACACAGAATCCCTACTTCTTTGAGATAGCGAAGCCTCGTTGTTATAGCCACACACTGTATGCTGTGACACAAGATAGGTCAAGGTTTTAACTCTTAGCAAAAGGCTGTTTAGATTTAGTTGTGAAACAAACATTGGCCCATTCTCAATTGGGAATCAGAGAAAAAATAGGGCTCTATTTCAGCATCCCTGTTCCAATTTCAATGCTAATGGCCTTCATAACATCCCATTTAACAATTTTTATCACTGGAGGAAAAAATATTTCACAAACTTTGCTTCCACTTGAACACTTTGTTTCTCACTGCATGAGAAAGTGTCCTCAGATTTGCTGTAAATGTACCATTAATTCCTCTTTTCAGGCACATATGATTAAAAGCCCATTAGTCTAGTCGACTTCAACACCATCCATCTTTGCGAAACCAGATAGTTAAACAACAACCCTGACTTATAGACTAAGTGAGACGGTGAGGATATATGCGACCATAAATTTGACGGGGCACCAATTTTTTGCGACTGGACATATTTTACATAACGCTCACCTTTAGACTCTGCATAAAGTCATTTATTTCTGCCTCTCCTTTTTCTTCCTCCTCTCTGCCCGTCAAACACTTTCTGCACTGTAGGTCTTAAGTGAAAATTATTTAAAAACTGACCTTTCAGGCACACATGCACGCGCGGTCAGAGTTGCCACAGTAGTTCTAGTCCACCATATATTATGAGTCCTTAAAAAAGGGGGCAATAGTCTTGAGACCATAACATGGAAAGAAAACACTTAGAAAGTAATGTTTACACTGTGAATGAATGAATTAAGTTGTAATTAAGAATGCAATCCATCTACACAACAAAAAACTCAAATAATGAAGTGTTAGTCACGGAACGCGGAAAAAGTAATTATCTATTTAATAAAATGGCAAAAGACATTTTGTTAAAACATTTATAAATACGTTAAAGTAAAATTATCAGCAAGGCAGAAGAGCGAAACAGAAATATTCTGGTGCACTGACAACACAATGGATGTTTAAAGGGGACATATTATGCAAAATCAACTTTTTAACCATTTCAATACTTATATTTGAGAGCTCCACCTTAGCTCCACCTTGTCCCCGCGAGAGTGCAGGCAAGGGAGGAAGGACAAGTGTGCTGTTGGTGGCTGCACAGTGGAGCACAGTGTTTTACATAAACGTCCAGCCTCAGAGGATTTTATATATGAAGCTAATGTGCCGGATAAAGTCAGCAAACGTGTGTTCGTGTGTTCGCACCACTTCGCATCAGACTGCAGCCAGCGGTCGCTGTATTTAGTCAGCGAACGTATTTCACCGACGTACAAACACACACTGCCGATCAGCGGTGCTGCACTCATAGGGACAGCACCGACATAGGGACAGCACCGCTGATCGCCAGCGGCGAGCTGCCTAAACTGGCGCTGTATGTGATGATGATGATACTGATTGCCAGCTCCGGAGCGTACAGTCACCGGTCTGATACAGTCACATACAGCGGCAGTTTATGCAACTCGCCGCGTGCCGCTGGCGATCAGCGGTGCTGCCCTAAGTGTTTTTAACTGATTTACAGTTCAGCGCTGTTCGGCTCGATCCTTATGTAGGACGTCTCTTCCTGTGACGGCACTCTCGCTGTTTTCTGCGCACGCTGCCATGTTGATATTGTCAGAGAACTAGTGGAGGGAGGGGGAGAGAAATGGAGCTGAGCGAGTGAGCGCTGTAAAGAGGACAAATCAGAAACCCCCTGGAAGAAATGGGTGTGAGTTTGCCTGTGTCTCATTTGCATATAAAGGGACCATGCACGAAAACCGAGCGTTCTGAAAGGGGCGGGTTTAGCAGGGTTATTGAACTGCTATGATGCTTCATCCTTATGGTATTTTGACCAAAGCCTGTCACTGACATGTTCATGAGGACACCAGGGAACTATTTTAATGGGGAAATAGGGTATAATATGTCCACTTTAAATTTAATGTAAACAAGTTGGCTGCCTTTTTTTCTAAAAGCCTGGAAGAAACACCAGGAAGGTTTATTTGGCAGCGTTGCCTGTGATATACTGGTCTCCATATTTAAATAATGCTGTATTATAAGCATATTTGGGCTGGGCATATACTTTAGAATCTGTTCAAATACAACTTGATGCTCCTTAATGTGATTTTTTTTCCTCAATATAAAGGTCTTTCTTGGTATTATATGAAGTAAAATAGAGAGTTGTGTGGACTTCCTTATGTCAACAGGCCGCACCGCAGCGTCTGGAGACCCCGGTGCGATGCGTTGAAGTCGACTGCTTGCCTTCATCAATCACAACAAAGCTGTAATCAAACAGCAGAATTATGAAAAATGGAGCCTGTCATCACTGCGAGCCTTGGCGTGTGTAACGCTGCCCGAGTGTCAGAGTGGGTGAAACTGCTTCCACTTCATCAAAGATTTTAGGACTCAATACTCAGATTAAATGACTGTTTAAAATGCAAATCTTTGAGCAGAGCATCTCCAATACATCCTCGTCATGAAAAAAAAAAAAAAAAAGAAGTCCGCGTGAGTGACAGAATGAGATCTGGGAAAGGAAGTGAGCACGGTAAACAACTTTACCTCGAGCCGGGCTTTGTTTAGACGACAACGATAAATCACTAAATGCCTCTTTTTTTTTTCTTTTCTCCTTCACAGCACCTTTTGTCAGTCTGCTGAGCTCAGCTTATTTGTGTCTTGACGCTCAGCCCTCCCAATGGAATTAGCATAAAATAATCTTATGAATGTAATGACTTTTCAGGCCAACTGTACAGATACAGGGTTGGGCAATTATGCATAAAAACATTTCCCCCTTTGATAAATAGATCGCAATGAAATTCTGTCTCGTCGCATGAGACGACAGATGCAGATTTATGAGTGTGCGGTGAGGGAATGACAACTTTTTTTACAGGACAGGTATTATAAGGTAAATATCTTCTCTGATCTCAGCGATGGGAGAAACTTTGATTCATTTTACACTTTGCTGATACAAGAACACTGATTCTGGCCGTTTAATAGTTCCACATACTTCAGAGAAACTTCACAGCTCCATACCTTAACACGATCAATTGAAAACTCTATCAAAAACACACCTTTTCAGGTTCTTAGTAGAAACGTAACCCTGTGAAGCCTGACACATGAAAATGTGATTATGATTGTATTTGAAAAATATCAGTAACAACATGCTTGTTATTCTTACCGTAACTTTATATTAGCAAAGACTGTGCTACCAAAAGTGTGTGGATGATTTAGAGGCGTAGCCATTTTCAAAAGGCCAAGAAAAAAACCCTTCCACTGCCTGCGGTAGAGTGATAATCCACTAGGGGGCAGAATACAGGTATCAGATCATGTACAACATGTTTTAAAAGGTCTCAGAAACGTGTGTAGTAAATATGACACCAATGGTTTTACAGGGTTAAATGAAACGTCAAAATGTTCAGCTACATCATTCAGTCCAATTTCCCAAAATGATTGTTTTTATGAACAAAGTCCATTTTGTGATTTCTCCATAATTATCGCGCAGATCCATGCCACGTGAGCACTAAGGGTTAAATAAATCTGACCACTTAAAACCTGCCTTAAATTCTTCCTTTATAACTATGTTTGACTGACAACAAGTTGTCAGTAGAGTAAGTGTTGATTTTCAAACTTTCTGTATTACTTTCATAACATTTTAGCCCAAATCTGCCTCAGACAATTCACACTGACCACCAAATAAAAGTACTGTAAAACAATCTCCGTCCTCAAGGATCTGATGTACGACTACAATGACTCACACCTGGCATTTACAGAAAAGACAGCAAAGTACACATAGTCTGGACTATTCTCCAATTTAAACTTGTGGGAATAATAACTTCACAATGTTCTCCTTCACACTTGACACTGTCACAGTGATGCCTGAGAAGCACGTTAACACCTGAAATGGGAAATACAGGGGGAACTCAAAACACCTAACACTTGAATATTGCAAGCAAAGGCTGTTGTTTTTCTTTAAAACTCCCGTCTAATTATACTCCAGGTTAAAAAAATTGAAGTGTGTGGAGGAAGGAAGGTGTCAATCAATCACCGCCGTCTACACGGCAAGTTAATGGACCCGAGTGGGCCGATCGCTGCATCGTTCACACCTGGGAGCGGACGCAGACCTCCGTCTCTGGCGAAACTGTCAAGAAGTGGCCTCCAAACCGCACCAGTCCTCAAAGCACTCAGACCACTTAAGTCGCCGTGTCTAGACCGGGGTTGACATGAATAACCACACGCTGATCCAGACTCGGCTCCAATTATCTCAGAGAGGCACATATATGGCACTAAAGAGAGGACATTATGTCTCGGCTGAAATGGAGTCTCCCACCTGAAGAGCTGCAGGTGTCTTCACCTCCCCTCTGTTGTGTCCAGGAGGTGATAGTGTTGGATGAAGATTTATCTTGATCGTAACACTTTGCCAAAAAGTCTATTTTCCTCCTTTTTTTTGCACAAAGTCTTGTGGTTTTCAGGGTGAGACTCGACGGGAAGAAACTGTTCAGTGAGTAGAAAATGAGCTCCCAACTTCTCACTCCATCTAAAAGGAGTTAAACACTCTCTTAAGGAGATAAATGGACTCCATTGGTTCTACAGAACATGCTACATTGGTATATCCAGTGTAGGAGTTTGTTTTGCAACCAGAATACTACATATACTATTTATATAGAGTTTGTGCCTCAAATAAAAAAAACAGTAAATTATTACTTAAATGTTAATCAATATATCTTCATATTACAAACAACTCAAATTCTACATTCCGTCCACCAGTGTTTCCTGGACTCACATGAATCTGGTTTAATGTCAGATTGATATTGTTGCCAAGAGAAGAGATTTACTTATATATTCGTATGTATATATATATATATATATATATATATATATATATATATATATGTATATATATATATGTATATATATATATATATATATATATATATATATATATATATATATATATATATATATATATATATATATATATATATATATATGTATATATATATATATATATATATATATATGTATATATATATATATATATATATGTGTAGTGTATTATTTGTAGGTCTAAGTGTCAGCCAGTGTCATCTTCAAAGAGTTCTCTATCCCGTGTGTTTTTTCTTTGCTATTTCACACAGTAAAACACGCTTTTCTGAGATTAGAGTGGATTTTTACAAAAAAATATCTTCAAAGTGAGCCTGAAGGGAGGAGGAGGACTATTACTATTAAAAAAAAATGGGAATATACTGATATAAATGAATGTACGTTTACAGGTTGTACAGCAGTCGGTACATTTGAGACTTTATTTTTGAGAACAGCCTAAACAAATTCTTTGGAGGGGAAATAAGTTCAGAATTCCAGGTATTCCAGGTTCTGTGTGTGGTGCGATGCGGAGAACGGGACTTTCCACGCTTAAAAATGTTCCTCGTTGAGTGAAATGATGTGAAATTACCTCTAAACTCCCATATCTTATCACCCAAAGCAAAAGGATTCAGTGGACAATCCTTTAAGGAAAGGAGACAAGGAGAAAATAGCGTCCGCTGTAGCAACATTTAAAGTGTTTGTGATAGTGGTGTTCAAAATTTCAATTGACTGAGCTCTAAGACGCTAAAAACTAAAGAGATAAAAGATGAACCGTGTTTTGCTTTAATTCGTTTGCCTCGGCACTGTTCCGTCTCATGAATTCTCCTTTAATTCTCTACTCCACTGTTGAGGTCAAGGAAAAGTGGTTCGGGAACGGGATTATGACTTTAACTCCACAGCCCAGATTCAATTAAATCTATGAGCAGCTGACATCGAGTCATCATTGCCTCACACACTCTTTAAATTAATGCATCACTCATTCCTCTTTTTTTTACCCATTTAAGTAAATTGTCAAATTAAGTCTTAAACAAAGATTTCTTTTTTATTTTTTTTTTCTGGCGCAGACATTTCATTTCTTTAGATATTGTATTTTTTATTATTATTATTTTATTTCCTCTTCCCCCAAGGGCGGAAAATGATTGACCGAAAGCCAAGCGGAACGATATGTGTTCACTTCAAGAAAATAATAAACACGCACAACTCACCAACACAACATCAAAGAAACGGTCACCAAAAGCAAAAAGCAGACTTTTATTGTCACATGTGCTGATTATTATTGAACGCAGCCGTTCTCAAGTCTGCTAAATGAAAGACCCTGATATCTGCAGCCACGCTCGCTGTGAGCGAAACAGGAAGAAAATCCCAATGACTGACAGACTTTAAATTAACACCGGCATTATCAATTTAATCTTTCCCGCTCCTTATCACACACACACACACACACACCGCAGGATATCTGCCAAATCACAGTGGAGGATTGGACTGATCCTTGAGGAGTTTAGAGCGGCGTTCATACGGCTTAGGTTCATGAAGGTGTTGGTAATTTTAGGGGGAAAGATATGGAAAAAAAAGAAGTAGAAGATGTTTATGAGATTGGACTTCAGCCACGAGGCAAACCCACGCTGACCTTTTGCAGCGTCGTCTGTACTTTTTTTTTTTTATTATAAAGCAACGTTTTTTTTGCCAGTTTGACATTTTAAGTAAATGGGTAAAATTAAAGGCCTGTACACACGAGAACGTTCAGGAGAACCCGCCAAATTCTTTTGTTTTGGGAGGCCTCAAAACGCCACGATTGTGTTTTCATGTAACTTTAAGAAAACCCGTCACATTTATGTTGGTCCTTCTGTGTCTCGTTATGTTTAGTTAAAGTCGCTCCATGTCCAGTCTGGTCATGCACGTTTTATTTTTGCACTCATCTTTTCCCTCCGTTGAGATTGCAAACCCCGCCCCTCATTGGTTTCACCTGGGTTGCCCTTCCTCCACGCCGTGTATAAATAGTCCTCGTCTCGCTTGTCTTGTGTCAGTTCGTTTTTGTCTGTCTCAGACAAAAACAAACTGTTTTTGCGTCTCAGTCCTGTCGTCCAAGAACCACGTCATTGAGTATGAGTTAAGTTTTTTGAGTATAGATTTTGATCCTCACTACAGTCTATTGAGGTCGTTTGGGGTGGAACTTTTTGAGAGAAAGCAACAGCTCAGTTGGGTTGGACATTATGAGTTTCACAATTAAATCACAATATTCCATCGTGACATAGAAATAATGATATTTATGATGAAGAATTTCAGAATAAAAGTGTTGTTTTGGTACGGAACGCCAAGTTGTTCACAATATAAACATATTTATGATGCAGAATAAATAAATAATTCAACTTAACTGCATGTAGCCTCATTTTCATTGGACTTCTTGGATTTTGGTGTTTTCTTATATTGCATTATACTTATACTCACCCCTGCCAAAATCTAATGGATTCTTCGTACTCATACATCCTTCAAAGGTTTAATATGTTTTAAGTTTTTAAACATATTAACATACCAAGAATACCAAAAAAGTAAAGACTAAAAGTAAAGAGGGCCTGAGGTCAGCCTTGGGTTGCAACACATGTAAAATGTTTAATTTAGGGGGTTAAATGGCTCTTCACATCACGTAACTTCACTTTCTTAAACTTTTATTTCATTTTACATCAGCACGTTCAAATCGGTACATTTCAGCTCCCGGCGGCGGCATCAGCGCAGCATCTCCAGACCTGCTGATGCGTCTTATTTATCGCTAATACCTTATGTCATCCTGCGTTTAATCTGTTGTTCCACCACATTTACATACTGTCACACTGAATCTCTGTCAACCTGGCCCTGTCTGCGCACACTGTCGATTAAATGATTAACATCAATTGGGTGCTCCCAGTGGATGAGAGACACCTGGGCTTGGACTTGATCAAAGGGAGAGAGAGAGGGGGGGGGAGTGAATGTTCCGCTTCATCAGCTGTGCTACAAGAGGAGCTATAAGGTGCAAACACCAGGTCCCACAGCCTCCTCCTGGTCTGAGGAGTCTGGGAGGGAGGCCAGGGACAACGGCAGTCACAACATGAGCACCAGCTGGCCACAATCCCAAGTAATGGGTGTGATTTTCACCTGGACAATTAGCACAGGCATGTCATCAGCTCCCGCTGCCACACTCTTCCCATTAGGAAGCTCCAACACTCACTGTGGATTGCAAGTGGTAACACCAAAATAGAAGGTGGACAAGGAGAGATTATAGAAATGGCGAGCTTATATCCAATGATCTTACTGGTTGTTAAGTGTGATATGATTATATATAATGGCAAAACTTTCTTTTCACTGCTCCATATTGCTCCTGTGAATGAGTAGAACCAGCTGGCTTCTCTTTATCCAGGAAAGACCCCATGTTGGGCCTAACAATACCCTTTAGCTGCTATATCACAATGTCTGAGTTATTAGGGGAACCTGTTTAAAAGAATCCATGGTGGCCAGAGTGGCTTTAGCTTCAAGTATACCAATTATTGGGTATTAAAGCCCACATAGACCGGAAGCTCCAATTAACGCTGCGTTTGTGTGTGTGTATCTGCGTCATTACCTCGTTTATGAAACCCTAAAGTTTCAGAACAAACAGTTCAGCCACTGCTGAGAAAATAGTGTTGTATTGTTTTCCTGGGCTCTGCGAAGCGGATCGGCACTTCCGTAATTTGATGTCGTCATCAGAAATCCTCACCACTCCTCTCACCACCGTAGCGCCTCCTGGTGCGGGCACTAGTCCGGGCACATCCGGTTGCGTACATTCAACCGCAGAAGAAGAAGAACTACTCTCGTTGTAGCTGCTGAGATGCAGAGCATCCACCGTGCCAGAGGGGGAGCTGTGTATCTGAGAGCTGGCCTATCTATTACGTCACTTCCAGGTACCTGGCCAATCACAGGACAGTGGGAAAGCACTCGTTGGCTGGCCAATCACAACACAGTCCACGTTCTGGGGGTGTGGTTTTGGTCTGAAACAGCGCGGCTGACGAGAGTGTCAGTGAGGAGATATTTTGATCGGCTTGTTTGCAGTGATTAGGAGGTTTTTAATCATGAAAACAAGTTAATATATGTAAATAGACCTCCATAACTAACATATATGTGTGATACAAGCAATCTATGTCACCTTTAAATAAAATGTATTTTTAGCCAGAAAGAAGTCTGGGTTTTATAGTCATATTTCTTAATACTTAATAAAGTCTAAAACAACATACAATAACATCACTGTCCTGTTGTTTTAGTAAGAAGTTGTTCAGAAAGATGGTTTGGTCATGATGAGGAATACAAAGGATGTTGAAAAACAAAAATTGAGGCAAAATTGAGTTCCACCGAATTTCCCGAAATTTGGCGGGAAGATGTTATAGACCAAGACGAACAAAAAAGTCAACCGTAACCATGGCCTCAACTCAACAGGAAGTTGGCCACTTTGAATTGTTGGTGATTTACGTACTGACAAAAAAAAAATAGACACATCAAAGGCGAAAAGTTGTACACTGTCAAAACTTTAGAATTTTAGGCGAAAAGTCAAAGTAAAAGCCTTATAGAGGCTAAGATAAGTTAGATCCCTTGTGTTGTATTAAGAAGTCGTTCAGAATGAGCATTACAAAGGATGTTGAAGACCACAGAGAAGGTTCATGGATGTTGTTAAGGAGGACAGTTGGTAACAGAAGAGAACACAGGGATAGGGCAAGATGGAGGCAGATGATCCACTGTGGCGACGCCGAAAGGCAGAAGAAGAAGATTCATTATGAAACTGCTGTAAGACAAATGAGACTAAATGAGCTGCCACAGTCGAGGTAATTATTCAGAAAACACTGGGTATTCTCTCATTTACACAAAACTGGACCAATTTAAATCTACATAGTTTACAAAAAGGACAATATTTTCCACAAGGGGACATGTCCACAACAAAGGGAACATGTGTCCTTGCGAGTGTTTGAGCGCCGCCGCTCGTTAAACATGAGTGAAAGAGAGAAGCAGAAATCTAATCTTCAGCTCTTGGGCTTTGCAAAACCTTCACAGCTAACAGACACCAGGGATGAGTGTGGAAATTCATTCCGTCCCTTTTTTCCGGTGTGAGCGTAATTCCTGTTGTGCACCCGCATACATTAGGTCTCCACATCCATCTCCACTGGCACTACATGTGTGGCACAGGGGAACACCAGCTGTGCCCCCCTCCCCATCTGCTGTGGAGATAGACCCGAGTATTTAGACCCTCAAAAACTGTGAGAAAAACAACAGCAGGCTAAGAGGGAGATGCTACAGCTTGTGTGTGTGTGTGTGTGTGGCTGAAGGTTGTGTGTAGGGCTTTGATATGTTTGCGCGCATGTGGTTGTATTTCTCTTTTCTTGATTATGAGTTTGGACACAGTTGCCGGGGGCATCGCAGCTCTCGTTCCATCTGTAGCCGTCTGTAGCGTGTAGCTGCAGCGCACTTTGATCGCAGACATTTTTATGAAGAGCACACAGGGCGGCCTCGAGGCGCCCGCACAACTGTGTGTATGTTTGGTCTGGTGCAGTGGTTCTCAAACATATTTTCCACCGCGTACAACCTGAGAAAATATTGAGCTCTTGGAGTTATCAGAAATGTTACAATACAGTGGTGTAAATAGGCCGAGCAAGTCAACTATATGGACTTTTCACAGCTCTCTCGAATGGCAGCGGCCAAAACGGCAAATCTGTGCGAGGAACCTTTTGTTATCCTTCAGATTATTATTATATCCATGGCTTTGCAGTCATTTTTGAGGCGGTTAACGAGCATAAAAACTCATATGTTTCATTTTCTATGCACTCCGGTCAAAATATCCTCAGTTACACTCCCTGGTATACATTAGAAGAGTATTTCTGATTTACCACCAGAGGAATCTCACGTACCACTGGTGGTACACGTACCACAGTTTGTGAACCATGGAGTCTAGTGAATGTCGCCACGCTACAACCCTTTTGAGCATCACTTCGCAACGCATTAAGCCAAAAATACTCGATGTAATCGCCCCGTGTTCCGTGCGGAACTGACACGATAATAGCATCCGACAAATGAGACTCCCATTATGATGGGGCTAAATGTTACAGCACCAATTCTGAGGAATAACTATCTGCAAGAGCTGTCAGTGCCAGTGTCTTTCAACACGGCACTGAGACAACAACACAAATACATACACACAAAGTTTGTTCTCCACCGGCCATGAGAGATGAGCACTGTGTAACCAAATCATGAATAATTCACATGAAATAATTTAAACTCCCTTCTCCCCATTTTTATGGACGTCTTCTGTATTTATTTGGCACGTAACAGTCCCTCCTTTGTTGTGCAAACGCAGCCATATTCTGTCTGACTGCATTTAAATCAACAGGCCATGTAAAATTCAAATTTCTTCAAAGAGACTCCGGGAAACATTTCAAAGGCTTTGAACTTTGACAACTGACACGGAAGAATAACAGAAGGCATGTATGACTATGTATGAGGTGCGTAAGTTAGTGAGAACACACAGAAGAAAAAAACAAAAAACAGCTAGCTTTGGGAGAGCTGGTGTCATCGTGAACCAAGCTGTCATTAGGAAATAATGGAAATATTTATTTATTTAGTTATTTCTCCAATTACAGCAAAGCAAAGTGTGCATTTCCAAGGAAAATGAGTAAAGCCCCATCCCACACTGGAGGATAATTGGCCACAATCTGGTCCTTCCAACAATCGTTGGAAGGTATCGGTATCTTTTGATTAGCAATAATATGATAACAAGTAGAACATGTCAATTTATTGAGAAAATGCAGTTGGGAATGTTAAGTAACTTCCATACACTGCGCTCCTTACGAGCCTCTTTCTCTTACTCCACTTGTTGGAATGCTGAGTCAGCAATTCCCAGTGAGTGTTTTCTCATTTTCTTTTCTTTACCATCACATCTTCCACCCCTTTTTTCCATCACTAACTCTAGCTAGAACATGTCCATTTCTCTTGAAAATGCAGTCAGGGAATGTAGGGTAATTTCCAAACACTGTTTTCCCAATCTTTGGTGGCCTCCTTCAGTCCCCAGTTTCCAACGATTGTTTTCATGTTTTCATCTTATGTCGCTAAATCTTTCCACAGTTCACGTCAACATCATAAGAGAGTTCCATTCCAATGGAAATATTTCACAGTATAAGTCACCGTAGTAACAGAAGAATTCGGCTGAGAAGTGAAGGAGGTCATGGCAACCAAATAATGGTGGACTCATAACAATAACAATAGAAAAATAGAGAAAACAACAACTCCATAACATGGACATATCAGTTGTCAAAGGACAATCTATCACTCAAGCGTAAACAGATCGTGCGTTGCACGTATCCAACCTGACTCTCAAGTAGTGGCTGCAGCCAAGAGAGCTCCAAGACATCTCCACGCAGCCTGAATATCAAAAGTCAAGCATGCGCATGCATTAGTTTGATACTTTATGAAGGACGGAGCAGATGGGGAATGAGAGCACACTTTAACTCGATCTCATGAAAAAAAGAGGCCGGGTCTCGATGTGGTCCAAGCTTCTTAGCATTCACAGAGCTCTGTCCGGCTTGGCTTCAGAAGACGGAGCTGTGTCGATGAATATCAATCCCGACTAATCTGTTCCCTTCTAAAAAAATCTCCAAGCTCCCATTATCAGTCTGTGGGGGGGATTAGACCAAAACAAACACACAACAACAGGCACCCAAATATTCTGTGTATGAACCGTAAGACAAAGACATGACGGATGCAATTGTTACCGGCGCCAGAGCGAGGGGTCTCTGGTCCGGCAGCATGAGCCCCTCAGGAGAGTGGCTGAGCTACGGTATAAATACCTGTGGATCCAAACACACAACACGAGGGCTGTTAGCTTCCGCTACTGCTGCTCGGTATGTTTATTCTCTGCCCATGCGCCGAGCACATCATATTTCATATATACAACATTGCAAATATCATACCAATTACTTTCAGAATAGTATTAACAGACAATAACTACTAGCCAGCAACGTTTACGGTCGGAACGGCTCACACACACACATATACACTCATTCTTCTTTAACCGACCTTTTGCGGACGGAAGTGAACACGGCAATAAAGTACATATTTAAACATAATACAATGCTTAGCTCTACTTCATAGCTTCGCTTATATGTTGTTACATAGTTGAACTGAACAGAACTGTACAAATAGTACATTTTACATACCTGTGGATCCAAACACACAACACGAGGGCTGTTAGCTTCTGCTACTGCTGCTCGGTATGTTTATTCTCTGCACATGCGCCGAGCAAAGCAGAGCAGAAGCCGTTGGCTTGGACACACTAGTGTTATAGCACCATCTACTGGTGCAAAGTAGTAGTGCTTTCTGCAAAGCTGTTTTTATAAAAGTTCAAATATTACAATGAAAAAGAGGGGGGTGTCTGTTAACATAATAAACTATATGTGGCTATTTCAGACCCACTACACAATGCATGCAAACATGCGCGCAAGTTCGCACAAAACATGACGGTTCTTGTGCTTGAAAGTCAACATAAAGAACTTTGTCGAACGCAAACTTGTGCCAGTAAATGTTGAAAATGTCCACTGTTACAACAGCAGTGTGCATATTTGATGGTACGGACACCTTGACCGCTCCCTGGAAGAGAAGCAAAATCATCTGGATCGCCCCCTGGTGGTTGCCTGTCGTACTCTGTATGTCATAGATGCTGCCATCTCCATGTTAGAAGATTGGCCAAACTCAAAAGTAGCTCATGGAATTAAATATTCTTTCTTTAATTCTGACTTTTTTTTGGATGAACATCATGATTGGTAGCTGAATCCGTCATCTGGGCTGCTAAACTGCTAATGCTATCAACAAATGTGTATCATTAGCAAGTGAATTAAGTTTGTATACTGTATATAGAAAGTAAATGCATCTGGGTTTTGGTTTCTTCATTTGAACCAGTGTTTGAAGAGGAGATTGTTGTGCTGTCATTTGCTTTAGCTAGGTTTTGACGGCTCAGGATAGCATTTTGCTAGTTGCTAAATGCCATGGGCTTATGGGTCCAGTGAGTATGAATTAGTGACATCTAATGTTGAGACTACGGATCGTAACTCTGGATTCCGCTCAACAGAAAAGACGGAAAGACTGCGGTAGAAACACGGAGGCACAAAATGGCTCTGCAAAGCAACATACATCTATAATAGCAAAGGCTTATTCTCAGGCCAAGTAAAAACCACACAATTACAACCAGATTATACCATTATTCAAATATACTCATACAAATAAACCGGCCCCCTTTGCAGTCACGGACGATGAGCGCAAATCCCACCAACAGCCATGTAAGCCTAGCAGCTGGTACATTTTAAAAAGGTGTTCTGCTTCGCGGGGCTCTCGGTCGATACGTACACAGGTACATGGAAACACTACTGTGTTGCAGGCTGTGGACAGGAGGCTGCCTGGTTTCCTCTGTAAATATAAACGCCGCTGGAGTGGATACAGTTTTAATGGGCTGCTGAACCTCAACATAATTAGCAGCCGTGTTTTCTTTTCATCAATAGCGCCGGCAACCCAGTGGAATGGGTAATGGGGAAAAAAAAAACAATCACTGCTACTTCTGCAGCTAACATTAAGTTTAATGTTTTGTTCCCCTGCTAAATTATCAGACGTACAGTGTATGATTTTCTTTGCTTAAAGTATGGATGGTTGATTGCCTTTTTTCTCTATGGAGCTCCGTCTTCTGTCTGTGGCTTTAGTCTCACTGTCGATACATATGGCACTGTTTCCACTATGCAGTTGAAGCACGGCGCGACTCTGCTCGTTTCCATTAGTGATGGTACCTGGTGCTTTTTTTAGTACCTGCTCTGGCGAGGTACCAGGCTCAAACTGAGCCGATACTAAGGTGTGACGTCAGACAAAGAATCAAAGCCAAACAACGAACTGTAGATCAGTTAAAAATCCTGAAACCATGCCTTAATCTCCAACATTTAGCAAAGGAAATGTCTAACATCTCAATATTTATAACAGTGGAGTCAGTGGTGTATTTAGCGACATCGCTGCAGAAAGCCGGGCGATCGTGAGCTGAAACACAACCCGTTCAGTGGTATTTCAGTTCAGTGCAGGAAGTACTGAACGATTCTGTGAACAAATCTTTTTCGATGAACCTCTTATTCTAACGATTCAGTTGCATGGAAAACAACTGCTTATAACTACAGTTATAAAAGACTGTGTGGAGTCGAGTTAAATAATTTCAAATGCAACAGTAAAAGTGCCACGTCGTGTTTTTTTGTTCTCTCTCTTTATTTGAAATAAACAATGGTCCACTGTTTACTCGTGTGTGGCGCCAGTCGTTCGCTCTTCCTCGCTTCATCCAGCAACGGTTTTCTCTGCTTCTTTTTTGCCTTCTCTACCTGTAAAGCAATTCATGTTTCTCACAAGACCTGAGACTTTGGAGAGCCCTGATCTTGCAAGGCTGAAACAGCCCCCAATCTCCCCGTCAGCAATCATAGTTCCGCTTTGAAATATTGCAGTCTTTTTGATTTAAAATGAAATCATAAACAGAGTCGTGCTTTTACAGGAGGAATGTCTTCTTGCATGGACATTGGCAGATGCTCTTTACCTGCCCAGGTCCGTCTTCCCAGTGTAAGTGTAGTGAGTCCCAATCAATTAATACACATGTAATTCCGTGTTTACACAGCAGCAGTGGCCCCTTAAGCTTCAAACATCCGTGTTATATACACAACCATGACCAATTAAAGCCGGCGCTGACTGCCGTGTGTGTCGTTACCTCTAGCATGGTAAGAACATCTTTGAGGTTAATTGGCCTGACTCTTTTGTTCCCTCGTGTTGTCATTTCCTTCCTCGACTGACACCGTGTGTGCGTGAGTGGTCACCATGGTGATGGAGCAATAGGATTTTAGTCTTTAGCCCTCCAGCTGTATTACGGACGCTAGCATGATAGCAGTGTTTTGATTGCCGCCATGCATGGGAAACAGACAGCTCATTAATTTTCACATTGCCGAGGCTCACGTAGTTGGGAAATAATCTGTGTGGAAGAGTGTGTTATCCTTGATGCACACAAACAAACAAACAAACAAACGTGTGTGTGTGTGTGTACAGAGCTTACATCTAAATGTAGTGAAATGATGATGAGTACGTAAACACTGTTGATGAGACAGTGTGACAATAAATGGGGCAGAATTGACTAGAAATAATCATGCACTGTCAACTCGGCTTTAATTCGCCACCTCCAACTCATGACAATTCTGTCCAATTTAAATTTATTTCATTTCAACATACAGAATATGACAACCAATTTATTTTCCTCTCTGTGTGAATCGTAGTGAATCAGAATGAACCTGTATGAATCGGAAAGAACTCGTGTGAATCAGTGTAAAACAATATGTATCACTAAGAGTGAATAAGTGTGAATCAGTCAGTGTGAATCAGAGTCAGTTATAATAGTATTTTTTCCTGCCAAAATGATTGCATTTTGGGGGGGGGATTTGAACATGCACAAAAAACTGTGACATTTTCCCCATAATTTAGGACATTACATTCAGCTTTTTGTTTTTGAAAACAAATAGAGACAGACGCCGTCCTGGATTGCCTTTGATGTGGCAGTGCAAAGACCCCGGTTAGCACAACTGCTATCTTAAATTGTATTTATCGTTTTCATAAAGAAGAAGTATGAATAAACTTTAGCTGCAGCCTCCGTCACTGGCTTTTTTTCTTTTGTTCCACCTGTTTGTGGTCAGCCTTTTGTAATCAAAGATCTTTCATTGCCTCTGCTATGAGCAATAAGAAAAAAAGATCTTTAGCTGTAAACTTTTATGAGCTGAGTGTGAGTCACTAACATGGACGTTGCTGCTGGGGTTTTGTTTTTTTTTTCTTTTCATTTCTTTTTTATTTGTGTGTTTTAATCTAGCAATTATGTTGTCAGCACCTCCTGCCCACACTGTATTTCTTATTCCTTCATACATTAGGCCATGGTGGCAAAGGGGTTTTATGTATAAAGCACTTTTCCTGCACAAGGCGCTGATATAATATGAAGAAAATATGATAATAGTGGCAAGGCCTCTGACTTTCTAAGTTAAAAAGCACTTTTTTTTCACTGAATCAAAAGGTTTAAGTATACAATTAAAGAAATGGGATTAATTTATAGTGATATCATTAACAAAAAAAAGGCATAAAGGCACCCCAAACTTTCAAAATAACCTGCTGGACCATCATGCAGCTGTGAAGCAAGGGAGAGAATATTAAAAAGGTTCTCATCTTTTGAAATTCAAGGTACTTTGAATGCAGTAAGAAGCCATTCATACTCAGCCGGTCTGGTTTTAAACAGCAGATAGAGAGAGAGACTTTCATAATCATCTATAATTTTGTGGGAAGACGAATCAATTATAGTATAATATTATAGCGTGAAATATATTCCTACGCACCACACAATGAATAACAGAATGTGGAGTGCAGTGTAAGTGGCTGGGCACCCGCAGTTGAGTGGTGGTTTAATAGTAAGTGGTTACGCGGCACTGTAGATGTGTCATCGCCCCGCGAACAAACATCATTAAACTTATTATTCATTGCCGTGGCGTTTTTTCGCAGAAGCCCCTGATGGCACATTAACAACAGCCCACTGAGAGACGCATCACTCTTCAGTGGCCCTAAAGCGGAGGGGGGAATGAAAAGCCCTCCCGTTGGCTCGCCCCTTCTCCCCCAAGACCATTAATGATAATCATTATTTCCCCTCCCCCTTTTTTTTGTGTTCATTACGCTCCCCAATCCTCACATTAACAAGGCCTCTAATGTCCTCCAGCGTGTCGGAGATTTACCGTCTTCCGGCCCCGCGTTAACTTCAGACTCGCAGCGGGAGGCAAACGCGATAAGTGTCAAGCGAACGCCGCCGACTCTTTGTTTTGATATCTACGCCCATATCTGTTGTCATTATCGCCTGTTCACAACATCTTTAAAGCCACTTTCGTTCTCGCCGTGGATCCCAGTCAATCACGGGACACAAACACGCCAGCGGTGGAACATGATTATGCAACGACAATAAAGCAGCACGCTGGTTATTTTTTCCTCCCTCCTCTAATGACAATAGATTATTTCGATGATGCTTTTCCACCGCGGGTGTCCCACATTGTGTTAAACTGCTTTGTGGAATTGACGCGTTTGTTTTCATATGTTTAGCAGATTTCTGGATATAAATGATGTTCCTTCGGTTCTTTGGCTTCGCTGTTTTTCAAACATTATCAAAAAACCTTCTCTAGTGATTCTTTGCCTATTTTAAGCACCATGTCTATCCCATTTTCTTGGATTACTGGATAGGAAAAGTCACATGACTCTGCTTCTCATCTTCCCCCGATGCCAAGGCGTCGAGAGAAAGAGAGGCGACACAAAAAGCAGCAAATGTGCAGGATGCCAGTCTCCACTTACCGCTTCACTGCCTTCCAGTTGACCATGAAACCCAGTCTGGACGCTGATGAAGTGCCTGTCAATGCCAGCGGCCTGACAAAGATGCTTCTTTATAAATCAACCACCACCTTTGCCTGTTGCTGCTGCTGCTGCTACTGCTGCTGCCGCAGCTGGGGAGCGAACCTGGGGCTTTTACCCCTGAATGAACCTTCTGGCAACTTGTCAATGACTCATCTGCATTCAAGCCACATCAACTGTGTAAAGGTAAAGACTGACAACTCCATAAAGCTTTCTTTGCCACAAATTGGACAGAGTCTGCCTCGGATATACGCCGGCAATCGATACGGGAAGACGTTGCGGCGCCGCTTCGTTTTCGAGCAACATCTGCAGAAGAGAGGAGAAGCATCGGTTTACCTCGACAGGCTTCCAACACACATTGCTTCTCCATGATCCTCTGACGTGAGATTATTCATCGCTGCAAAATGTGTGTAATTGACCCACTGCACCTGCTGCTCAAGCTCAGTGGGACACTTTACTTTACCAACCCTGTTTCTCACTGGCAACACCTTCCTCAATTATATTGGATTCCTCTCAGCCAGCAATAAACTGGAATACTGAGTCAGGATGAGTATGTTTTTGATACGTAAAGCATGGAACGTCACAGCCTCTACTGAAATATAAGCCAATCAGTGTCAGTTGAAAATGTTTATATTGTCTTTTAGAAGTTGTTAGGGGGCCGGTAAATTTCGCAAAACGTCCAACTTTTTATGTCAAACATGTACTATATAACTGAAAATTAAAAATGTATTCATGATGTTATCATGAGTAAATCTTTGCCTTAAAAAACATGCAGACATAAATACAAATTCTAACTTGGTATGAACTTTTAAAACATAAAAAAAACAAGAAAAAAGCCACAGTCTATTTGACGTATCATGTTTTAAAGCTGCACCGTTAATGATATTATTCTGCCTCTGTTTGCGCTTTGAGACCCGAAACATCACATCACATGTCACATTGAATTATAAATGGGCTCCGTCAAGCAGCACTATCAGACCCGACTTAAGGAGCGTTTGTGTTAATACAGCAGCAGAGCGGGGCGGGGACATGAAGCACTTATTCATGTCAAACTGCTGAACGACCTTTTTTTTAGAGGCAGAATTCACTTCTAAAAATGTTCCTCTTTGTGTTTTCAGTCAAACTCTTAAACTCTTCAACACTTCCTGTACAGTATGCAGCGCAGGAATGTCACTGGGCAACACAGGATCTAAACATAAAGGGAGAGTCGTGTGGAGCTGAAAGACTCAATCAGACGGATGAGTAACGACCGCTGTGGTGCGGTGGAGATGATTTTACGACACATACTCGGCGGTTCTGCAGTGGGACATTTGAGTGTTTCCCTCCTCGCGGTGACTTTCTGTGCCCGAGGGGAGAAACAAAACCCCGCACCAAATGTCAGCACCGCTGCGTCCTATGTTGGCAAGCTGTTGCCGGCACTTCATTACGTGTGTGGATAACATCTCGTTCAGCATTAGAAACCCGAGGTCAGAGCAGAAACCAGAGCAAGGCTTCAAACAAAACAAAACACATATACACAAACTGGGGAGGGGATGGGAAAAAAATCCATTATAGAAAGGTGTATAAATCAGTTCTGCGGTGGGAAAAAAATATATAACTAAAATCCCATTATGTAACGGCACACTGTGCACTAGTGATATGTGCTGAAATGGATAGTGACTGTCATAAACAGAAAGCTCCAGAGGAAACATGACATCCATCACAGCCTCGGTACACAGTCTGAGCGTGTCTGTATTCTCGTTACAGGAAAGAGACTAAATAAAAAGAAAGATATTCCCCCCAAGAAAGAGGAACTCGTAAATACGGTTCATTATGGGTTTCGGGAAAAGAGAATCATGCCTGTTTATGAGGAGAGAAGACAGAGAACTCGCAGGATCTGGGGAAAATCAGTGCAGCAGCGGCGGCGGCGGTGGCGGGGCCCCGGCTCACGCGACGTGAGAGTAAAGCAGTTGTGACTGCAGAGGACGTCCGCCGAATGAAAACACAATCACAGACGTAGAGGCAGTAAGTGGGCCAATCTAAAGACACGGGCAGTCCTAATGAGGAGGAATACCGTGTTTGAACAAACTCAGACGCTGCAGAACGCGCCTCCACTGAGACGCTCGTCAAACACAGCTCACGTCACATCATAGTGAGTATGTATATATACATATATGCTGCTGTTTTCAGCTGAAATGTGTATGAGATGCACATAACGTGTCATTACTTGTATAATTGGGGCCCTGCGGTCTTTAATCCAAGTAAACTTCAAGTCTACCTTAAAGGTGACATAGAATGCTTGTATCACACATATATGTTAGTTATGGAGGTCTACTTACATATATTAACTTGTTTTCATGGTTAAAAACCTCCTAGTCGCTGCAAACGAGCCGATCAAAATATCTCCTCACTGACGCTCTCGTCAGCCGCGCTGTTTCAGACCAAAACCACACCCCCAGAACGTGGACTGTGTTGTGATTGGCCAGCCAACGAGAGCTTTCCCACTGTCCTGTGATTGGCCAGGTACCTGGCCAGCTCTCAGATACACAGCTCCCCCTCTGGCACGTGGATGCTCTGCATCTCAGCAGCTACAACGAGAGTAGTTCTTCTTCTTCTTCTGCGGTTGAATGTACGCAACCGGATGTGCCCGGACTAGTGCCCGCACCAGGAGGCGCTACGGTGGAGAGAGGAGTGGTGAGGATTTCTGATGACGACATCAAATTAAGGAAGTGCCGATCCGCTTTGCAGAGCTCAGGAAAACAATACAACACTATTTTCTCAGCGGAGGCTGAACTGTTAGTTCTGAAACTTTAGGGTTTCATAAACGAGGTAATGACGCAGATACACACACACAAACACAGCGTTAATTGGAGCTTCCGGTCCATGTGGCCTTTAATACAAATACACTTAGGACACTACCACATGAAATGCAAATGGAAACTCTGCACTAGCCCTTTAACATACAAAGTAAGAAGAAACAATAAGAACTCAAACTCAACTTTAAGTTGTGAAAAGGAAAGTGTTTTGAAATTAAAATAAGTAATTCCTTACTTAATTTTAATCTTAAGTATCTCGCAGCTTTAAAAACACTCTTTCACGCGACGTAAAAAAACAAACAACAAAAGCGACAAAATGAGGAGGTCGCAGCCCTGGTTGCATATCTTATGCATAATTATGCTATGCATGTTTTAATTGGGTAAGAAATCATACGTGGCGATACAAAAACCTTTAAGATTCAAGGTTTTTAGGGTTTTTTTGAGACAAAAAAATATAGAAGTCATAAAAATAAAAGAAAGCCGGATACAGTAAAATACAAAATTATAAGTCGTGCTGCATTTGTTTACAAGGTATTGCAGTTTCTGATCTGATGAACAGTGTTGCAGAGAGCCTGAAATATGACATGCTCAAACTCTTGCTTTAGAAGTCTCCATTTTACTTCATATATAAATATATATTTTATTTTTTTTTTTCATTCTGCTTATAAATTAATATTCAACCAAAACACTCAACTCAACACAAAAAATAAACGTGCATTTCCGCATAGATGTTTTAGAAACATGGGACAGAATACATTATAGACAGTAAATAAACATGTGTATAGCATGAGCTTGATATTTGCAGGAATGCACATGAGATATCGCACTGATGTGGGGAAACACCTGCGATACCACGTCTTCACACATTTAGGATGTTTCGATGAAGATTACCTTCTCGGATGCTCGCAGCGCAATTAGGGCGCAAGTAAGAGCAGAGCAGCTTCGTTAAACTGATTTATAACATTAAATGGCGGGACACTGACACGGGATCGAACAAACATAGCACGCTCGGATCAATACACTGGTCCACGTGTCGACGGATTTGCAGCTTCCACTTAATCTACTTAATATCCAGCTATTCCTGACCTACAGAGGAGTCGATATACAGTACACGCAACGTCTGCAGCACATTTCATGAACGACGCCAGAAGAACTTTCACTCCATTCAAATGACTTTTGAAGCATGAGTGTCGTCCTTGAATACTAATGGAGGTTCCGCCCCCCCCCTCCTTCCTGAAAGTGCAAACCATGGAGGGTGAAATCAGTACATTGCTCACTCCTCAGAGGATCTCCTCCGGGCACAATATGTCTTAGCGCTGTCAGCTGGTGACCTTTGTGTATCACTGCCTGATTTCTGAGTTTGTAGAGCTGTGCCGTGTGTCACACTCGGCTGAAACAGGGGCAGTAGTCCCACACGCTAAGGAGACGCCTGTGACAGCGCGGCTCACATGGGGATCGCGCCGTGTATTTTTATGACTTGGGGGGCAGGACTTAGGAATGAGAGTGTCCTTGTGTGTTTGTGAAACGCTGTCACGCACGACTCTCTTAGCATTCTCTACCCGTTTGATGAAGAACTGGTGGGGGGGGGGGTTAAAACCTTTGCAGAAATGCATGTTAACCTCTGCCAAACTGGGAGCGCCGCACGCCATAACGCCGTCGCTGTGACTGGTTTATTAAGCCGCATTAATCTCCGCGTCTGGCACATTCACAGTAGAGGTCAAATATCGCGATCCTGACCTTGGTCCCCCCCCCAGCTCCATCAATCACAATCTGGTGTCACATGGAGCAAAAAAATGCCGATCTACATATCAATCACTGCGTGTACAAGGCTGATGTGACCCCTGGTACCTGGTGTCATTGATCACACTCAAGAGCAAAAGGAGCACGAGGTGGAATTCAGTTGAATATGGGGGAAAAACTCAATCTATATGCAGATGATATTTTATTATACAGGTAATACAAACAAAAAGATAATCTCAATCTCTTTATCCAAAAAGGTAGTTTCAAGTAACCAAGACAGTGGTGAACCAAAAATCTCTACATAATCGAGTATAAAGACAGCAGGATGAATTCAGCCGGAGCCTGAAACATCAGCGATGACCACCGACTTGTCAGAACCCACAGAGGCTGTGCTTTCTTTTCCACTCCACTCACTCTATGAAATCAATACTTTCACGGCTACTGGAGTGTAACTCTTTTGTCTGCTCTTTGTTCTTCAGTGGGATTGAGATCACTATTGTATGAAATGGTGCACTCTCCTGTGACTCCGCCTGAGATTCCGAGCACTGTTTGTTTCTTTCTACCCTTCGTCTCTCTTCTCAGGAAGCAGTTTTGTTATCTGGCTTCATTTCATCATTCGTTTGGCCATGACTGGCACTTCTCTGCTGAGGCACTGGCGTGTCACACATTTGCAGGCCGGAGCCCACAGGACAATGTGATTGAAATGATCAGTTGCAGCATTTCGACACATCTGGCACTTCCTCCTCTCTCTCTCTCTCTGTCCTTGTCCCCTGACAAATATATACACAACATAGAGCGGGTTTCACACGTGAGCACATCCGTGTGACATCTGTGGATATCTGCAAATTACGAACAGCGACACGTGTGTGTGAAGATACCGAGAAAGTAAGCTTCTGGATATACGGTGTCATGCTTATAAATGCAAGGTAATATTCCCAGTATGTGATATCAACTCATACCCTGCAGCTATGAGACAAGTGGGGGTCTAAAAAAAAAAACAATATTTGTAAGGATGGTTATCTTTATAAGGTGTTGTGGCTTTATGACGCTGTAAACCGTGGACTTCATCGAGCGAGAGACAGTATGGACGGCGAGATAAGGGCAAAAGGCTCGATGCGGTTTATTCGAGGCACAAAAAGGCAGAACCAAGAAAGAGGATGAGATTGTATCCCACTCAACTCAGGCCAGGCAAGTGATGGGTCAGTTATACGCAGTGTGTGGATTTATGGTTTCCCAGACCGTATTGTTTTATGAATATACTGCTATGGAGTGTAGCAGTGTGGTTTCGGAAGTTAAAAAAAAAAAAAACAATTTATTTTCCCGAAAAGAGGATTTCATTATCAACCACAAAGAAATAACCATCCGTGGAAGACTCACCACAAGCTACGAGAGTATGAAAGTGTTTCATGCACCAGTGGAAGCCACACGTCTGTATGATATTAAATGCATTTAGCAAGACAAATGTGCAAAACACCCAGGTTTCCTATAGCCAAGTCTGTTGGAGTTTACAACGTTTCATATGGTCAACACTGTTGTAAGTGTACGATCACTTAATTATATGAATTATTGTTTTCCATTACCCAAGACTGACCATTTTGGACCACCATGTTTTACAGTAGCCCATAAATAAACATATTTTTCCTGGTTTTGATAACAAAAGTCCAGAATGCAACATCAATGTAGAAGGGAGCCTTTTTCTCATTTCATTTACATAATCAGGGGACATTTTCCTGAGGTTTTTAATGGTATGAATTGCTAATATCAGGTCTTTTTTTTATTTCTTTCATCAATTTCGGAAAGTTTTGTGCCATGTGGATAAAGCAAGGTATCTTTTGTGTCGTTTGTTTGTCTCCAAACCCTCAAATAATGGCCAACTCAATCTCAAGACACCCTCAAGTGATTAAGAATCACTCTGTAGTAGGGATGTGACGTTCCGTATCGAGGCTTCGAAGCGTGTGCCGAGTAGGGGAGGGGGCGTTTCCATGATGCGCGTATTCGAGGCTTGCTTCATTTAGGGGAGGAGCCAAAAATGATGACGTCCAAAGCCTCGCTGCCCGGCTGTACCACGTGATTGCTTCGGGAAGTGGTTCAGATTTTGCCGCAAGGTTTTACAGCTATATAGACCCCTCAGGCTTCATTCAAAATGTGGGTTTTTGAAGGAGAGAGTTTGGATAGAGTTTGGAGTGTTTGGAAAGTTTGGATACTAGAGTTTGGATAGCGTTATAGTTTGGAGATAGTTTGGAGAGTTTAGGGCGCGAGAGAGATTTAGGAGAGTGAGGAGAGTAGTAGTAGAGTGATATAGGATGGAGCCAGCGAGGAAGAGGAGGATTTCCCCTGTGTGGGAACACTTCGATCTGATATCTCCTAACAAGGTAAGCTAAATCTAACATTATTATACGCATTAGGTTTGCTTGTCAATAACTATTTTTCACGGTTTTATTCAAAGGTGAGGTGTTTATTGTGTTCCAAGGAGTTGGGTTATAATAACAACACCTCATCCATGCTAAGGCATTACCGTGCCTTGCATGAGAATAAGGAGACAAGTCATAACAATATTACAAACACACTATCACAATTTTTCCATGTTTACTTTTGTTTATTGTGCAAATAAAGAAAAGTAACACTGTATTTACTGTCTTTTAAACAGCCACCAGAAAACAGGAGCTGGATGAAGCTCTTGTCTCCATGATTGTGAAGGACACACAGCCCTTCAATATTGTGGAAGATGTTGGATTCAGGGCATTTGTGTCCAAAATGGATCCCAATTATGTTCTCTCTACAAGGCAGGTATGTATGGGTGCATGCATGCAACAAATGAGTACTTAATTGTATGTCTCACAATTCAAACAAATTCAGCATTATATTTGTTTTCCTTTAGGCTGTGGAGGCCAAGTACGAGTCAGCAGAGGAGAAGGCTAAGGCTACAGTTTGAAAAGGTGGCTGCTGTTAGCCTTACTTCTGACATGTGGACGTCCATCAACATGGATGCCTACCTGGCTGTAACATGCCATTTTGTGGGTGAGAAAACCAGGCTCAGCTCAGTGCTGTTGGGAGTGCAGGCATTCCCCCAATCACACACTGCTGAAAATATAGCTTGTGTGAAAGCCTCCCTGATGGAGGAATGGGGAATCACTAATAAGGTGACATGTGTGGTCACTGATGGTGCTCCCAATATGGTTGTGTGTGTGAGAGAGCTGAAGCCTCGGCACCATATTTGCATTGCACACACCCTAAATCTGATAGTGAAGAAGGCACTTGACCAGAACCCTGTGCTGGCATCCGGGCCAAAGCAAGGAAGCTGGTTGGCTTCTTTATAAGCAGCACCACTGCTAAGGTATGGTCATTCCCTTTATTCCAATTTATGATAACACTAAGTTTGTCTGTGTTCCTGCTGCAGTGATTTAATGGCCCACTCATCTGTATCTTTAAAGGAGAAGCTTACACAAGTGCAACTTCATCTGGGGATGGCAAAAATGAAGCTCATGCAAGAAGTGGAGACCAGATGGAACAGCACATACTTGATGCTGCAACGTTTGGTGGAGCTAAGGGAGCCAGTCGGAGCAGCGTTAGCTGGGCTACAACATGACATGCCCATGATCACTTAAGATGAGTTCAACACTATTGGAGGGTGCCTTTCTTTGCTGTCTCCCTTTTATGATGCCACTGTAGAGCTGTCGGCCGAGGAAAATGCATCTGCCTCCAAAGTAGGCCCCCTAATGAAAATGCTTGAGCAAAACCTTCAGGAGGAAATAGCAAAGCCGGCACCTGCAGTGGCATTGGAATTGGGAGACCAGCTCATCAGGCAACTACGGGAGAAACTTCATATTTTGCAGTCGTTGAGCATCATGTCCCTTGCTACACTCCTGGACCCCCGATTTAAAGTGATTGGATTTTTCAGTCAAACAAAAGCCACAGAAGCTATAAAGCGACTGACCTCAGAGTGTGCTACCATTATAAGGGCACAATAAAGCAGAGAGGAAATGAGGAAATGCCCCAGGCTTCTACCTCTCATGATGTCACTGGAGGTAATCTATTATTTTACATTTTGACATCAGTTATTCCTATGACAACACTTACTAACATGATCTGTGGTTTCCTCTTAGGCAGCAAACTGTGGCGTCGTTTAGACACCAGCGTCATGGAGGCAAGGAGGTCTCAAAATGTCACTGCAGATGCCACTGTGGAGGTCCAGCGGTACCTTTCAGAGCCAAATATAGGAAGACTGGAAAACTCTCTGGAGTACTGCGAGAGGCAAAAACTGCTCTACCCAAACTTGTACAAACTTGCACTTGCCTTTTTGTGCACGACGGCATCTACTGTGCCTTGTGAAAGGGTCTTCTCCAAGGCCGGAGAGGTTGTGTCAAAGAAAAGAAATCTTTGTTGAGAAACTATTGTTTCTGAATAAAAATGAATGACATTTCCCGTGTCCTGTACATCATTGTCCAAGTTACACAAGCATAATCTGTGCCCTTTTCCTAGTTCCACAAGCACTTTCACTGTCCTCTGCCTGATTACACCCATTTTCAGAAAAACATTGTACAACCTGCCATGTGAAGATTTACACACACAGGATACATTCAAAAAATTTATTAAACACATATGTTCAGAAATTAT
Source organism: Solea senegalensis (assembly GCF_019176455.1). NCBI lineage: Eukaryota > Metazoa > Chordata > Actinopteri > Pleuronectiformes > Soleidae > Solea > Solea senegalensis. The sequence continues at coordinate 32,566,884 of NC_058021.1, read as the reverse complement.
TTGGTCATATATTTTTTGTAATTCATTGTCATTTCTAGCAGACATAACAGACACAAAAATGCAATGCTTCACACATTATGTGGTTCAGATACAGCTGCCTGTGATTAAACTCTTGGCCAGTAGGTGGTTTCGTGTGCACATGAAGCTTCGTGAAATGAACCAATTGGCTCAAGTGGTTCAATGCCTCATGAAGCTTCATTTCACCATCACTACTCTGTAGGATTTAAAATAACAAATAACAAACTCAGGAAGAAAACCTCGGACCAGGTCTCTGACTATGGGCTCAGACCTGCTGCTACCTTGGGCTCAAACTGCCCTCGAGAAGCCTCCACCTCTCTGCTTTTATACTGAAGCCCCACCTATGAGACAAACCAAAGTTAGTCCACAATCAATTAACTCAAAATGTGTCTTCCCTACACAGATATATTGGCACACATGTACCCACATAACCATATTCAACATTACATTAAAACATCACAGAAACACTGTTATTTAGCCACACAATTTTATTTATTTTTTTATCAATAACCATAACAAAACACCCCTCTATACTGACATATGAATGGGACATGCCAAATTGCCCCCTCTACAAAAGGTAATGGATTCTCCCACTTCCTGTTTGACAGTTAGACTTGGGTGTATGATGGGGACCACACATGGCTGTCCAGGGAACATGCCACACGTTTTCATCAAATCACTTTTAAATCTGTGTACCTAACTTATTAATGGATGTGGTGACTGCTAACTTGTAACATAGCACACTAACGTATTCTTGTGTGACTGAGGGGGTGAAATGTGATCAAACGAGCTGTTAGTTTAGCATGCCAACCCTCTGCTTAGCATGATAATGCTAATAGCAGCTAACCTAGCGCAGAACAATTAGCAGAAGTCCTGTTAGCAGGCCTGGATTTAATTGAACTGAATTGTGAGCTTCATGACTGTCCACCAAATAAAGATCAGTCTATATGTAGATTATATTTTATTATATAGGTAATTGTAATCGTTTTAACAAATGATTAAAGATATGTTGTTTTAAAAGCAATGAAAAGTGTAGGTTCACCAACATGGCTACAACATGCAACCGCACCGGGAGAAGTTGCTAAATTGTGTAGTTCCTTCACTGTTCCTTCACATTTTACAAAACGGACCGGGGACTAACAACAGCTACAGCTAGCTAACATATTTTCAGAAATGAAGAGGAAGGAAACACATAGCAACAATAATTTTGTTGGGGAATATCATCACTGATTGGCTTTGGCGATTAAACATCAGTTAAGTTTTGCACTCAAGTTCAAATAGTTCACCGTGCATTGTGGGAATTGGGAAAAGCACACAAACTTTCTCATTGTTTTGGCATTTTGTTTAGTGTGAATACAACAGTATATACAATTTCCAATTAAATTAAAAAAAAAATCTGAATCAATTTCCAGTTTTAAAACTAACTTTATGAAGGATTTTCAGAAATATCAGTGATGAAAATGAACGGGTTGAACATATTCGCATTCTTGCTCTGATTGCGGCGCAGAGTCTAAACAATGATGTAATGACTGCTGTTGGCGATGCTTCCCGTGTGCCACTCTCGAGAAACCCGGTTGGACAGGTGATTTCTCTCTGACTGACAGCGACGGCGCCGTCTGACATCGCCAGTTCGGCGAATGAAATATTCATGTTTATGTTGCCTGGATTCACTGCAGATCCCCTGGAGCAAGGGGTAAAATACACAAATACACAACAGTGATGCTGGGATTCATCGTGCTTTGTGGGTTTGACTGTGCAGACAATTTGAGAAACACGCAAACAGACTGGTTTTCCCTGCACAGGTAAGACCACAACGGCATTTTGATGCAGAACATGTTCTGGTCAAGTTTTACCCATTAAACATTCTTGAAAATTTAGTTTTGAAAATGTGTTTTTGTGAAGTTCATCAGTGGGTATATCACTTACCCATCGCAAAGACTAATTATAGACAGGAAGTTCCCTAAAAGGACAAACAGATGTACAGATGAACCCACGTAGAGGTGGAGGTAATGATGGTCTGAAAGAAGTTTGACTGATGGAAACTTCTCTCCTTTCTTTTTTACATTTTCGCATCACAGTAAGCCTTTCCAAACTCCTTTGAGTATCAGAACACGTTCACTAATTGATTGTGAACAGTAACACAAAGTGAAATGAGATTGCCTCTGACTTAAAAACAAAGGAAAAAGGGAAAAATGAAATCACTGCGTGAACCAGATTTTAATTTACCTCGTCTGGCCGGCCGTCTGTCTTTCCACTAGTGTTTGGATCGAAGGTTAATGAGGACAATATGCCTCCACGTCCGATTTTCTTTTTGCAGAGCAATAGCAGGGATGAAGTGTTTTTATCTGACAAGGAGGAGGATGATGTGCTGTTTTAAGTCCCACAGCTGCTCTCTGTAAACCCCCCTCTCCTCACATCCATGTTGCTGCTCGTGCTGAAGAAAATGCGCCAGATGCAGCGCATCTGCGTGTCTACATTTGGACGTTTTCTGGATAATGAAACCTCATTTTAAGCCTTCAGTGCAGCAAGAAAGTTTCCTTCTGTGAAAACTTACCCGAGTCAGGGGGATTTTTACAAAGATAACAGCCATGAGTCCCAGTCCTTTAATGTCTAGTCCAGATCGATCTGTGCCAATTTGATCTTTTCAGATTGCACAGCCCCAAAATATTCAAATAAAGGGTTGCCGATCTGGTAAAGCAGAAATGATCTCCCCTTTACACCCTGTAAATCCCTGTTTTTAACAAGAAACTAGGATTATTGGCAATTGTATGGCGTGGAGCTATAGTATATATGGATAACCACAATATGGTATTTTCACTTTCATCTTTCATCCGTCCATGGTCAACTGCTTATCCAGGACTGGGTCATGAGGGCAGTAACTTTAGCAGAGTGTTGGGGATTCCCAGGTGCTCCTAGGCCCGTAAGGAGACATAATCTCTCCACCTAGTCCTTGGTCTGCTTCGAGGTCTCCACTAGGTGCCAGGAAAACCTCCCTATAGGGAGGTGCCTTGGTGGAATCCTTATCTTACCACCTCAACCGGCTCCTTTCCATGCAAAGCAACTCCCCCTGTGGCGTCATGTCAGGGATAAAGTGGTAGAAAATGAACGCACGCATGTATCATCACAACTGCATGAGGCCATTAGACTTTTGTTGCAAAATTGGAGCTTCAAGAACGTTTTTCAGCCTCCTTGCCTTGAAATTAAAGCGCTTACAATCCGTGTCACGCGGTGAACAAGCAGGCTGGGAAGGAAAATAGACGCCACAGGACTTGGGAATAGTTTGCTTGACAAGTAATCACTGTGTGGAATCACAGTATAGTGATGTGTTGTTTTTTTTTTTCTTCTCGCAGACATGTATAGAAAGAGAAGATGGCAATGATTGCCACTTGAGCTGTGTTTTTCCTTGATGGCGACACTATTCGAGCTGATTGCTCTGCTACGGCCTCTGCACTTTAACGTCTGGAGTCACCAACTATATTTGAAATGCATTAAGCTCAATGCTTGCTGCTATGGAAAGTTACACACTATAAAATAAAATATAGCAATATTAACGTAGCGAGGGAGTTGGGTTTTTTTTTCAATAAAAACATGCTTGAGTGTTTGAATAATGTCTCGCTGACATTTAAGTTGTGTTATCTTAATAAGTATGCAGACATAGTCCTTTATTGTCTAGTTACTTGGCATTTATTGTATCAACATGACACCGATGAGCAGGAGGTGTTGAACACTGCTCACTGAAACCTTCATGCTGTTTATTTTGTACATTGTTCTGTTGTGACAGTGTTTCTCTGCAAATTCCGGTCCATTTTAATGACTTTGTGCTGCCACGTTCTGTGCCGCTTTGTCAAGTTGAATGTGACAGTTAAAAAAAACATTTGCAAAACAAATAGCTGAAAATAAACATATTTTTTTTACTCACAACGAAATGGAAGTAAAATGGCAAATAGTCTCGATGCTGCCCTCCACAGTTCAAAGTTCTTTAACACCTTCAGTGCCTTCTGCGCAGTTCAAAGTTCTTTCAATGCAGTTCAAGGTTCCTTCAACACTGTTCCTTCAGCGCAGTTTGAAGGTCCTTTAATGCTCTTCCTTCAATGCAGTTCAACGTTCTTCACCGCAGCTTTAAGTTCTTTTTCTTCTAATGATTTCCAGCAGGCTGTACAATGACAGCAGTTGTTTTTCAGCACAGAAGTTGAAAGTTCCCCAACACAGTCCAAATTTCCAACTTTTAAACCCACTCACATGCTGCCGACACAACTTTGAGGTTAGGCGTCTTTCCCGGGGACACACCAGCGTGGAGATGGGCACTGGAGCTAGAATTGAACACTCAACTATCCGGTAGAAAGACAACTCGCTCTGCCACAGAGCCACAAAAATCCGACAAAAGGTACGACAAAACCTAGAACAGTAACAGGCTAAATTGCAGTTTCAATTTGAAGATAATTGCTCACATACTGTGTCTTTTAAGAACTTGTCAGGCTCCATATAACTCAGATTTTCAGACGTCCACAGTATCATTAACACATAGGGCGCATCGTTTCAACCTAGGAGTTATAATGAGCTGGCAGGAAGAGCAACCGACTGTGTCATGAAAAAAGAAAAAAGAAAAAGAATCTGACTTGCTGAGGTGCAGACAGTTTTCAAGGGTAACTCGGCGCCGATAATAGCCGCGGCCTGTTTGAGTGGCTGCCTCCACCTCCACAGTCAGACATTCAACACAACTACATCATCACAAGTCAACGAGACTTCACTGCTCCACGGTGTAGGTGATAACTGCTGATCTCACTTTTCTTTCTTTCTTTTTTTTTTGTTTGTCGGGATCCTTTCAATCTCTCAAAAGTCTGAAAACGTTCAATAAAAGCCCCACGGTCAGTGTGCGCCCCAATCATCTCGTCCACTTCTCTATTTCTTTTTATTTTATTTATTTACTCGTATACTGTATACATGTAGCCTTGTCTTAATGGAGAATGTTATAGGAGTGGATTATAGGGGATTTCTTGAATGCACAGCACTGCGGCCAAAATAAATCACGCCTCATCACTCATTAACGCTGACGGATCATTGTTGCGGCGGCGAGCAAGCGTGTCCCTCGCTGCCATGGCGAGGAGAGATGAGCCTGTGGCTTTGAACTTGAACTGCACTTGTGCTTATTTTATTTAATCTTTTTTTCATTGTTTTTTTTTTTTTCTTCCCATTTGAGGATACGGCAAAATGGCAAAAGGCATTTATTGAATTTAATTTGATGGATTTGAAGCGTGTGTTAAGCAAGTCTGAGGGCGTGCGTGACCTTGTTCACGCCTCTCGTACATCAGCAGCTCACTCTGGAGCGCTGTGTGTGTGTGTGTGGTAAAGATCATTGAAGTGACACCCCAGACAATTTGAAAATCAAGGTGAATATACTGTAACATATTGATTAAAGGACATGAGGTTTGTGCCAGCAGACGTTTTGTTGTTGTAAGGACAATCACTGGAGTCACTAAAGTTAATAATATACTGTGTATAAAATACTGTATAACACTTGGTGTTTAAAATGAAAACAACTGCAGGGGCGTGGGTGGCACATTCTCGGAAAAAATATGGAAATAAAAGCGTGTTCGTGCACATAATAATGTGACTGTCTCATAATCTGTTTTTTGTTATTGTTCAGAATAAAATCAGTGCTGGAATAAGGGAAACAAAACAGAAAATCAGCAAAGAAAATACCACAAAACCAAATTAAAATGTTAAAAGCAACAAACAAATCAAATAAAATAATATCCACAGACAAAATGAAGGGAAGGGAGCCAAACTATTTATAAACGTCTGAGAGAAAAGTATCAACATGCATGTGGTCCGTCTACGTTTGAACACATCTTCACTGCAGACACTTGTTTTTCTTCTCCTCTGGTTGTTTTTGAGAGGGGTACTGTGGCTTTTTTAAGGTTTGGTGCCATTCAGTTTTCCTGCTCTCGTGTTTAAGTGCTCCAGGCTGCATTATTCAGAGTCTGACAGTGGGTGTCAGCACCGTTTGCAGCCCACTAATAAAACATTATTTTGTGAATATTGTTATTACTGAAGGCAGCATTTATATTATACCTGTTTCCTCAATCGAAGGTGACACAGCATGGTCTTTATATGTAATACATTTCTCACGTATAGACCCTTTAGTGACGGCTGTGTTCCATTAATGTGCCTCAACTGCGAGTTTATGGATGATTATACCAGTACAATCAGATGTATTTCAATTTTAATTGGATGGGGTATTTAAAAGCCTTTTTAAAAGTACATACACTAAGTATTATTTATGCTTTCTTGGAAGTGCGGAAGTCCAGGATTCTCAGAATATTTAAAGGTCTTTGTTGCAGTCTCCCTGTAAGCTCTCATTTCAACTCCATATACACTAATGTATAATGAATTAATCAGAACCCTCAGTGGAAGAAATAATAACGATGATGAATAAGAATAAGAATAACTATGCCACGACTTAAAGTGCTTTCTTGGGATGAGAGGACATCAAGGAAAACTGCAGATTATTGATTGTTCGCTGTGAATTTTTCCCATACTGCACATTTTATTTCATCTTTCAATCAAACATTGACGGTTGCAGCTGTAAAATCTCTCGCCTTTTTGTGTATACAGCAAAAGCAATCTGTGTCACAACAAACTTCGACATCGAAAGAGTTTCTCTGTCTTTAAAACGTCGGTAACTTCCACAGGTTACCTTTTTGGCTAAGGTTAGCGCTAATCTTTTGAGCCCGGCGGCAAACACTAAGTGACCTTCCCTCGCTCACACATGAAATGAATGCCAGGGTGCGTTAATTATTCCGACGCGTAGACAAAATGTCAATTGCGAGATGCGGGCGGTGATCAGAGGGAGATGGGAGATTGCTCTGAGAAGGGAAGGTAGCAGTGGCTCTGAAGAAAATCATCTGACGACGAGGAATAAATATTCCTTGATCAATTTCACATCCCTATCAGTGTCGCAGAGGGACGTCAGCGCCTTTAATCTGTCTAATGGAGTCAGCGAGGCTTCCGTCTTGGCAGATCTGCTGTGTTTTATCCTCACAAAACGCCTCGCGACGACACCGAACGGGTGAGCGGACGGTGACGGAGACGGTTGCAATAAATACCATCTAAAGGAGAGAGAATTTCTGTGAACAGCTGTCATGATTCTCAGATCCATGAGGCTTGACCCCATGTTTTTATTTATTTTTTTCTTGCTGCTTAATTAATCATAAATCATATCCTCCCCTCTTCTCTTCTGTTCTTCACATACATTTTCTGGAGCTTCTTCTTAAAGGAAGTCAAAGCAGAACCATCAAGTAACGTTTGTGGAATCAAACTGATGAAAAAGGGAAATCTGCAGCTCCGAGAAACTTATTACCAAAGCAAGAACATTTGCTTACTGAACTTTGATTTAGTTTTTGATTATAGTCTTATGAGTAAAATACCATTTCGTTTCTCTATCATCATATGTATTAACATGCTGTTGCACTTTGCATTACGACAGTTTGTGCTATCGGAAAAAAATCCAACGGTTTCTGAAAGCTGAGAAGTTGCACGTCAAAGCCAACGTGCGGTTATTGTGTCCAGAGAGAGGAGAGAGTTGGACATTGAGACAAAGACCTTAAACAAATGTAATTTTAAATATGTTTTATGATGTTCGAATTTCAAATTTGACACATAAAATCTGGTGTTCATGTTCCAAAGACAGTGGGGGGTTTTCCCCTAATAAAAACATTTTTCTTCATTTTAAAAATACACTATTTTAACATGCAGTAAATTATAAATATAAACGGTCCGATAGTGGAAGTTATTCTGGAAAAATGGGCAAAAACACACATTTTCTGGCCCTTTTATGGTTAAAATAATAACAAAAAAAGTCCAGACAACATTTTTTTTGATATGAAACATTTTCATTTGTCTTAACAACCACATCAAATAAATTCAAATTTGAAATAAATTCTAAACAGAACAACCTGACAAAAAAAGATGAAAATATTTAGTTCTGCTTGTGAAGAATCATAAATAATGACTATGTATAATATTTTGGCCATAACTGACATGTTTACAAATTAACATTGAATGTAAACAACACAATTATTCTTATTAGACACATTTTAAAATACATTCATTAATTTTTATGCCCTCCTGCGATACCTCTGATGCCTACTAGTGGGCGATAGCCCTAACTCTTTCCTTTAACCTCAATGTGATAATTTTATGCACAGTTTTACCTGTGCATAAAACATGAGTGCTGTTCAGTTTTGTGACAGCAAACACTTCACATTCATGTTTATCTGCCAAAATACGACCACATCCATATACAAGTGCTCATGCACTGTTCATGTTTGCAGCCAAAATGGTGGCAACTAAACTTTTGGCAAGTGTGATTATATCACCCGAGTCTCATAAAGGCCTTAAAAGTTGTCACACCTTGTTAAACCTTTATTAAGAAAAAACCCTTTCATTTAAAATCTGTTTCCAATCTTCTTCCCCATCGTCTCTCCAAAGAATGATCCTCCGTCCAAAAAAGGAATTAGTTGACCACGGGTTTGCTAATTTATTCTGACAGAGTAATATTGAGAAAGAATTGTCCAAACTGGTCGCTAATGCATCACAGCTGCAGGAGAGGAAGCCTCCACTCGAGCTTTTCCACTGTGCTGCCATTAGGCTTTGTGTAAATTACCATCTTAGCATGTAATTGTTTAACCAAGATTGATGTCTGTATGTAGCCGGCAGTGGCACGGAACACTCTGCCCAAATGAAACACTTTCTCACACCCATGTCAGAACCTTCCAGCAAGTTTAAAAAAGAAGAAGAAAAAAAACAATAAAAGGCAACGCTTAAACACAGCATCTGGCCACAGAGACAGTTTGGCAGTTTGTCTGTGAGGTGGTAAGTGGTGACTTTAATGAAGATGCATCACTCCCGTTGCAGATTTATCTCCTCTCGTATGGCCCAGCAGATGCTAATGTAGTGTACAACCTCCACGGTCATTCCTGCACACGGCTGCACACTCGTCAAGGCTAATGCACTGTAGTCCCGGGCAGCAGGTACGTTAGCAAATCTACCTCTGTGTCGTCACCGTAGTGATTTTAAAAAATATATATATTACATTCATCTGATTGATATTACTTCAATCAGCCCTTTTCGAGTGTCCGTTCGTTTGAATACAAATGAAATCGACTTTGTTAAACTAGAAATGTCCTCATACAAGGACACTTTGTAACAGGTAGATATGAAGCTACAAATCAAATCTGAACCTCCAATACTGCGTCTATGTCGGAAGTCATTGAGAAATACACCTTTGAGCTTTGAGATGAGAAAAAAAGTGAATATTTTTAAAAGTACATTTTTGCAAGAGCTAGAGAAGTGTGAACATTAATAATAGGTTACCATTATCCTGGTTATTTACATATAGATACATAGCAATTATGAAGAGCACAACAAAAAAAAACTTGTCAAGGTTTACAATTTGGGTCCATCATTGGTAATACAATTATACAATCATTTGAATTATTTTATTTATTTATTTCTATACCTGACTCGTAAATAAAGTACAATCAAAAATAATAATCACAGAACTATAAGAAATAATAGACCGTTGTCCGCAAAGTGACTTATTTTACCTGATACCTGTGGCCGTTTTTGCATTCGTGCTAATCCAAAATATTAAGTTTTGATTTGAAATGGTACAGCAATTTGATTATGAGGGACAGTTAGTTAATGAAATTATAGTTTGATATGCTTTAAAGTTCAATCAAAAATAATAATCACAGTACTATAATAAATAATAGACAGTCGTCTGCATAGTGACTTATTTTACCTGAGACCTGTGGCAGTTTTTGCATTTATGCTAATCCAAAAATATTCAATGATTTGATTTAAAATGATAACGATAATGAACGATTTTAATAGTTTTAGTTTTATATACTTCCAAAATAATTATCACAGTACTATAAGAAATAATAGGCTGTCGTCTGCATAGTGACTTATTTTACACTTGATACTGATTTATAATTATCTCACGCTGTAATTGCTAAAGTTTCTCTGGTACAGTTTTCATGCCAGGTCTGTATCAAAGAGTGAGAGAGCGGCAGCACTCCTCAGATAACATGAATTATGCACAAAGGTCCATGTTCAACTAATTTCTGAGTCATTCAGGACAAATTCTAGCAAGTCCACACCAGCTCTGAGACCCACGATGGCCCTGATCGTATCTCACGCCTGATTTCAGTGCTAATTCAAGCCTCATGCCCAGTATCGTTAGGCCGTGATGCGAAAGGTACAACGCCGGCGGCGCTCTCAAAGGGATCCTTCAGTCCTCACTTCCATATGCTCTGTTTGAGCCAATTTATATTTAGTGTGCGATTTAACCTTTGCGTTATCAGGAATCCTCAGGCATGAAGGACAGAAGGATGAAATGCAATGTTTATTGAGTTGTAAATATTGTAAATGGAATCACGATGTTGCTCTCCTTGTGTAGCGTTTCCAATTATGGAAGGGTAATAAGACTCCTTTGTCAGGTCAAATCCAGCGCGTCGACTTGTGTGATTGCTGCGGCGCTAAGTGAAAGACCAGTGCGAGGAGCTTGTCTTCAGTCGACGTGGCGTCGACGTTGGCTATCTGTCCTCCTGAGCAAGCGGGTGAAGCCATTCCTGTAAAGGAAAATGTGCTCATTACAGTCCAAACACGTCATTAAGTCTTTATTATTATTGCGTATCCTTGTGATGTCCCCCCTCACATGCCTCAGCGGTCATTACAGTGTAATTCAGCCCTGGTGTGACAGCTTTCCGTCTTGTTAATTATGGCTAATATTTACAACAAGCTCACACTCGAGCGGCTTTTACTGCAACGAGAGCAAGCGATGAAAAGACACACGTGTGCACACACGTGTCAGTGCACCGATGCACAGACAACACACACGCTGACTTAGGTACAAAACATGAAACTTTTATTAAGGTAACTCATGAGCGACGTTCGAAGCATTCGGTTTTCTTTTCAGCTGCCTTAAAACGTTTTTATCAGCAAATTAAATCCATCTTCAGGAAAAAGAAAACTTTTATGTGTTTGTATAATTGAATTAAAAATAAATTAAATAGTTTCTCAATTAAATAGTTTTTCACTCGTTGGTTGTTGGTGTTAGTTTTTGTGAGGGGAAAACAATCATATTTTCAATTATCTCCTACTCTAAATACATTCTCACATAAAAAAAAAAAAGAATATTCAAGTAAATGAATATTGTGATTGTGTGCATGAATACATTTTTAGTTACTGCTCCCCATTTAAAAAGTTTTACAATCAGTAATGGTGTAAACGGCAATTAAAAAATATCAGGATTTTATTGACAGGTCTTTTTGAACAATCTGAACAAAAATGGAGACTTGGCTGATTTGATGATGAACAAAAATAGAACTGGGATCCCAAACAAGAATGGCGCGAACAAGCTGAACAATGATGTAGGGCTGAAACGATTAATCGATGACTAAATTAATTGTGTGACTATTGTTTGGCTTCTTTGCTCTGTCTAACAAAGAAATCAATAAAACTGAATCAGTTTTGTTTGTGGACAAAACGAGACTTGAGAATTTCCAGGTTTGACAAACACTGATCCGTTCCGATACAAACAGATATTACATTATTAGACTAATATTGGGCGGATATTATCGGACGTCCCTATTAATTAGCACAGTATAATAATGTTATGATAACAAAATAATGATTGCATTCACTTAGCATGTTTAAACAGCTTTTACAAGCAAAATAATTAACTATGAACAGGATACTCAGGGACACGACAAACACGAAAGCAAAAGCCAACAAATATCCAACCATCCATTTTCTAACAGGGTGCCACCAAATATCAATAGCTGTATAAAAAAAGCATAGCGTTACACAAGAGCAGGAAAGAGGGAAGAAAAAGTACAAAAATACATGCATAAATGTCCATTTTTATAAGCCTCATATGACAGTGTCTGTTTTAATTCAATTATGTACTTAAACATCTGCCACCTGATGTACACAATGAACAGATCAGTAAATAAACAAAAGGTCTGACGGGTCGAGTGTTGAAACATCACAAGAAAGAGTCTCTTTTTTCCTGCTTTAATGAAGACGAAGTGCTAAAGCCTCACAACTCACATTAGATTTCACATTCTGGGCCGTTATCTGAGCTGACCTGCATGAGTGAAGCACATGCTGTACACGGTCAATGGCTTTCACTTTGACAGGAAACATGGTTGTTTGGGCTGTTTTTGAAGGGAGCAGAGTAGACTCACAGGCTCCGCAGCTCCTCTGCTGACCTGACAGCATGTTATTATGATGGCGAATACAACAAACACAGCACAACACAGAGAGAAATGTCCCGGTGTCAAAATAAATCAGTCCAATGAGGCTAATGTGATTCACCACACCGCCGGTAATGAAGTGCGATTTGAATGAGATTCTTTTGAGGGTCTGTCTGCAGCTTTACTGTCCCAGTTGCAACTGATTTGCAGCTGATTTTAAAGCATGGTGCCCCAAAAGAGAAATGACAGCAGAGATGTCTGACTATGAAAAGCTAACAGTCGCTGTCTGGTTTAAATGTAGGTCTTAGTCAAATGGAACGGAGCGTAAACTATCTTTCTTTGCTGCTTTGAAAAAACCTTTACGTAAACACGGCCTTGTTTCAAGAGATGTATTCATCCACATACGCCAGGCCTATACTGGAGTGTTGTAACACTCTTTATGTTGGAGATAGCCAGACTTCCATTGCTACAGGTGTGCCCCAGGGATCAGTCCTGGGGCCCGTCCTCTTTATCATCTACCTCCTTCCCCTTGGCCTTATCTTGCGCAAATTTAATATCCATTTCCGCTGCTTCGCGGATGACACCCAGCTCTACATATCCAGCTCACAAAATGGCTTAATTTTAAGTTATATTGAGTATTAAGTGTCTTCATGGACTTGCTCCACCTTACGTCGCTGACCTACTTCAGCTTTAAGGCCCTGGTATACTTAAGGCCTTATACCTAATACCCAACAGACACTGCAAAGCAAACCAAAGTCAGAGAGTGTAATTAATAAAAAAAATACTTGATTATATCCAATGTGTAGTGCAGGAATTAAATACCTTGTATGAAGGGGGCAGTTTCTGTGGGAGGGAAAGAGCCTGTAGTTGTCCCCCCTCACTGGATCCCTTCCATCAGAGGCCTCCGCTGGTTCTGGTGCCAGACACTTGGGCCAATTCCTGTTCTATTCAGGATGAACTTAGTAAGTTAAGTCAAGGATTGCTTTCTCAGATATTCTGGATATCTAAGTTCTACTTTCGTGCAACAGGCCCCCAGACCAGGATTGAGAAACCCTGGTCTACACAAAGACACAAGGGTGGAGATTTTCCCACTCTGGGACCCATTTCCAAAGAATAGCAGATCAAACTTTGCCGGATTCACCTTGTCTTGTTTCAATCAGGTGCCGCCTTTATCAGAATCAAGGAAAACAAGATGAGATCAGGTACAAACATACACATTATCTAAGTAATTCATGCTGATTCAGATCACTTGTTAACTAGCAGGTGTAAACAAGGCCTTAATCTTCACTCTATTCTTTTTCAGCAGCTTTGAAAAAAAAATAACCTTCTCGTCCAGCAGCACTGCCAGCTCTCCTTCAGTATTCCAATGCCAAGAAATATCTCCTGCTTTTTCATAAGTGTCGACAGCAAGTTATTCACACTGTCGTACAGCAGCAGCAGCAGTGGTGGCAGAGAGAGAGAGCCCGGAGAGAAAAAAAATACAGGATTTATGGAGGCTATATTGGCCATTGTGTACAACCTACTCACAGAGATTGTGTTTGGCCTTGCAGAGGCAGACTTCCTCTAAAGAGGTTAGCTGTAACGAGATTAAAATCTGGATCCTGAGATGCAGCATGTGTCTGTGAAGATTAGAGAAGTAAGGACATTTATTGCAATCTTCATCCACAACCGAAATTAGGATGCCTCAATGTTAAAATAGAGCTTCTTTTTTTTTAGTCCATTGGATAAATGTTGAATGAGTGAGTTGCTGTAGTAGGCAGGATTGATCAGGAAACATTGTTGATTGTTACCTGATGGTTAAATACTAATGTTTTGGAATCTAGGCTCCTCCCACCAGATTAGTATGTGCAGATGCTTCATCAGCAAAAATTGACCCTAGACAATCTGTCCATTTCTGAAAGGTTCCACCCATATCGACGCGTTTTCTTGCATTTACTCTCCTGTTGCCTTGTAGCAGCGTAGGCTGTTGTTGCCAGTGCTGCTTATTAGAACAACCAGTAGGAGGTGCTGTATTGCCCTCGGCATTGCCCGGTGATTGGTCCAATCTTTCCCACTTTTGGCCAGATTTCCCCAAAGCTGGAAACACAGTCGGGATTAGACGGTGAAATCTATTTTTCACTCGTATTACTTGATTTACATTATCCTGAAAGACAACTGAGGAATCATTGATTAATAATGACAAAGATTTGTTGCCTACAAAGGTATCACTGACCCTTTTCCATGTGTCTCAGGGAACTACTGTGGCCTACACCTTAAATCATTCATTTTTGTTCAGGGGCCACATACAGCACAATTTGATCTCAAGTGGGCCGTACCAGTAAAAATAGTAAAATAATAGCATAATAACCTATGAACAACAAGAACTCCTTTGTTTTTTCTCCTTTGTTTTACATTTAATGAAGGATATTTTTACAAAACATGAAATTTCTTGAGAAATATAAGTGCAATTTCAACAATATCATGCCTAAACTTATTATTTACACATCACATCTGGATCTATAAAGGCACAAACATTTAGTCACTGGTATCTGGAAGTGAAAAATATTGTATTTGACATTACGTTTAGATTGTAATCGTAGTGTGAAATTTTAACAAATTCATCCTATGGGCCGGATTGGACCCTCTGGCGGGCCGGTTCTGGTCCCCGGGCCGTATGTTTGACACCCCTGCCCAAGTTTAAGTACATATAAAAGGCTTATTCTGAAAAAGTGTTCATAAAGAAGGCGATAATGTCTATATGACCGAAATGCATGCAAAGACACATAACTGGCGTCTGGTAGCGAGAATAACGTGACAGACACGACACAATCGATGTGTTAGCTCGTCAAATTTGCGCGACGTGTCACAAAACTAATCAGTCACTTCTTCACCTGCCTACACTCCCTAGAGCAATTAGGCTGATTTGATTTGTTTTGTCAGTTTTTAAACCTACTTTTACCTTCACAACGGTCCAGTCCAATTAGGGTGGAGCTAAGAGGGGTATACAGGTGGGGGGGGAAGAGTTGTGTTAAGTAATATTTTGAAATTGTCTATTCTCCTTATTTGCCTGGGACCTTGGCTTTTTCTTCTGTTGCATTTTTGGCCAAGAGAACCACAGCTTTTTTTGAGCATGAACTTCACTTTCCTGAGACCTTCTTCAAACAAAACACCTGTTTAATTAACTCTAGTGCTGCCGGCCACAATCACAGAAAGAAAATCCCTAATTTATGTAGCCTTACTACCCATAATGTTACACCAGTGTCATAACCTTTAAAACTAATCATGGTACGTGGTCACCTGGAGCTCTAAGACACTTCTGCTGTCTTGTAAAAGTACAGGGGTAAGCCAACGTGAGTAACTTAAGCCATGATTCATGGTGATCTCTTTCTCTTGCATTGAAAATACATGGGTTTCTCGGAATCGTGTTCCTCCTGCAATGACAGGTTGTACGATAATCAAGCCGTTTTATTGAAAAGCGACTGCACACAAGCGTGTACGCGGCTAGCAAATTAAATCTCTGCTTCCTGAAAGTTACACAGTGGACCTTTTTATGGGACTTGGCATTCCCGATGTTTGCAGACATCTCAGTGTCTGCCTGTGCCACACACTTTACTCACCACAGTTTTGTTTCCTTGGACGTTGTTCTTTTTTTTCCCCCTCTCACTGACTGCAAACACACTTTTGATCAGAAGAAACGAGAGCCGCCAGGCAACACTGATCTCTTCCCAGACGGTATGAGATCATCAGCAGAGGAGACACTGTCTGCCTGTTAGAGATGTTTTACCTCTTGGTTTGTGGTGGGGCAGAAGACGCCGAGCTGTACTTAGTCGGAGATGTATGTGAATGGCTTTAACAGACAAGAGCCTCCGGGTTAAGAAATGTACACCGAGAGGAAAATCATTAGCTTGTTTGCATGCTCTCTCTCGGTTATTCTTCGCACAAGTCTGGCAGAGTATAGGGGTAAAAAAAAAAAAAAAAGATCATGCAGCTTGGAAAACAATTTATCACTCTCTTTTTTGTATCCTTGGTGCATATTTGGCTTCAAAACGCATCCTTGGGTGTGTGGCTGCCTGAGTTACGGTTCCTACATACAGGCCCAATCACAAAACCACATTTCATGGCGAGGGATGATGTGTGCACCTCCGCATTGTGACAAAACTATTGCTCATTCCACCTCTCAATATTTATCATGGTACAATTTCCCCCCACCGCCTTGCTCTCGAGGGCGTGATTTATGACACGCTCGCCCTCGGCCCCGTCGCAAAGCGACACGTTCATCACGCGGGGCTTCTCACAGGCATCCGTTTTTGTTTAATCCGCATACGCAGAGGAAGAAAAAGCAGAAGACGGTCGGCAAACAGAGAGGTGGAGATGGATGGAGACGGCGGGGAGGGCTAACCGGAGAGAGTGAAGCGGACAAACTGAAGGAGAGGAAGATGCCGCCATCCACTTATCTATACATCAAAGGAGGTGACACTGCCTGGCAAATTTGCTAAAGCTCATTTGTAATGTTTTCCGCTTGTCACTGGCCTTAATGCACACAGCTCATGGGAGTCGCAGGCTGCCACATGATCAATGGGAAGAGAGGAAAGTTACATCTCACCATTAAATGCTTTTGACTCGCAATATGCAAAGTGCAGCCACTGTGAGTGATGCTTCTTTCTCTTTTTTTTGGAGTCGGCTCGGGGGGAAGTTGTCGGATGGATTATAAATTGCACTTTTGGTGCACAACCCAAGGCTCACTCCCCTGCATGTAAAGACAAAGGCTTTGTCATGCACTCTTTCAAAGTCACCCTTGGCCTGTGAAGCAGCCTTCACCGTGGCTTTGCCAGTGGGTCCAGAGTGTGTAAGAACTGGTAGCATCTCAGACTTTAGATTTTATGAAATGGACAACTTCTTTGCCCACAGCTCCCTTTTTCTGAGTGTGGAAGGAACTATGGTGGCCTTTGCATACCAGAAAGTATGTCATTTGCTTCATAAATCTCCGCTTCAAAACGTTAAAAACAGGCTGGTTTTTCCAATTTGGTCTGTTGTAGAAAAAGTACTAAATGAAGATGTGGGGTATGCTGGATGTATAATTTGTATAACAGGCAGCGACCTTTGGCATTGAGACATTTGCTGAGTATTGGTTGCCAAAGTTTCTGAAACAGCATAAGAAGTAGGGTTGGGTCAAATTATCAAACCAATACACCCGGGCGAATATCAACAAATGAAAGCACTCTAAAGTAAACGGGCACTGCTCAAATGAATGAGGGAAACTTTGGTGGAAGTTACCTGGCCGAAGAATTGTTGAGCAAGCGCTAGCTGAATGTGGCAATCTCTCCATTTTCAGCTGGGTATATTGGTCAAGACGTTTTTGAGAGGGGTAGTGAGGCTCTTTGGTTTGGTAATGTTCGGCAATCTCTCCATTTTCAGTTGGGTATGTTGGTCAAGATGTTTTTGAGAGGGGTAGTGAGGCTGTTTAGTTTGGTAATGTTCGGCTTTCCGAACCACAGCTTCAGCTCGCTTTGTTTACGCAGGTGTTATACAAGTTGTTGTAAATGTTAGGAAGGTGGCACAACAGATCATTTACAAAAGAGAATTTTGCAGGCAAACAAAAGGGGGAAGTTTTCTCCTGCAAGGTGGAGAAAGTCTTGCTTCTCTGAATCTTTCACTTTATTCATCCACGTCACTGCTGATCCTCATCAGTCTGGGTTCGAATTAGCAGTAGGAGTCTTGAAAATGATCGTTTACCGTTAACGCTGTCTTGAAATTTGTAGCCAGCTACGAGAGTTAGCATGTTAAGCAGTAGGGGAAATAAATAGGGTAAGCTTGCTACCGACGAGCTAATTACGAGCTAACGTCAGCTAATTTCAAAGGTCACATAGACAAGCAGTGTGTGTCTTAATTAAAGACGCTTGTCACACTCCCTTAATGCTGTCTCTCCCTCTCTTTTTCCTTAAATATATGCGTGCATCAACAATAAAAACAAAGTATTTGTACGTCATTATTTCCCACCTCTGGAGAGCAGCTGCACAAGGAGGCAGAATCACACCTCGTCTGACTCACTCCACACTCTCTTTAACGACAGTGTAGTGATTATTAAGTGTCTTCCGGGTCAAGGGAGTCACTCATTTGAGTCATTGCCTAATTGGCCAAGCGGCTCAGTTATGGATTCGGACGAGAGGAAATCGCTTTTCGCACTTTCCGGGGGGGGCGACGAAGTGTTTCACTTATCAACCTTTTTCCCTTTTCTCTGTCGTCCTTTTTGTCGCCGCCTCACTCACTCGCAGACTCACGTCGTCTCCTCCCGAGGGCTGACCAAATCAAGTCAAACGCAGTTAACATGCCATTCATCATGATTATTATGCTCTTATTGAATCTTGCTGGGGAATTCCCCCCCGAAAGACACTGAGGCATTATTAAAAACAGCTCAATCCACAAGGTAATGAAAGTGCATCACGGCCTAATCATCAATTATAGACGTGTCGTAATCTATTGTTGGCGTCTGCTAAACACCTTGAGTGGAATAAAAGCAAAAACTTAACAGAAATCTGAATACAGAAGGATGAAAACTCCTGCTTAAAGAATGTGTTTAATGTTTCATTTCCACTGCCAGTGGTTTGTCTGGTTTCTAGTTTATTTTTAAAATGTGAAAAACAAAAACACCATAACACAATAAAACCCACGTTTCTTTAGTCCCTCGTTCAAACACCACGACGAGTGAGCAATTCTGAGGAACTGCTAAAAATGTAAAAGTAAGATTAAGCCACACCTGAGTTGCCGAGTCGTGAATAGTTTGCCAATAACCAGTGAATAATTCAGTGTGTGAGGGTTTTTTTGGTTTGGGGAAATTACTGAGCGACTGTCGGGATCTCATTAAACGTGTGTCGTGACAGAAGCGACGTCTCTCCCCATATAGTTTGTTGGTAAGCAAAAAAACACACAAAAAACTGAGTATTATATTGTGGAATACCTGAAGAGTCTCAGTCAGGGGGAGGACTCCAGTGGGGGGCAGTAGAAAATTGTTAACAGGCACTGTGCTTCACTGTTAGTGATGCATTCAGAGCACCTGTCAGCTCCTGAGTCCAAATTCCCCTCATCCAAATTACGACCTGCTCCCATAAAACACAGCATACTTTTTTGCTGATCTGTGTGTTTAAGCCCTGCGGCTCATGCTGCTGGATTAGCAGAAAATAGGTGCCATATCATCATCATAACACACAGAGGACACTATTACAGGTGTATGTATATATACATATATATATATATATGTATATATATATATATATATATATACATATATATATATATATATATATATATATATATGTGTATGTATATGTGTATGTATATATATATGTGTATGTATATATGTATATATATACATATATATATATATATACATATATATTTAAGTATATGTAAACTGTGTGTATATGTGTATAAATATATATATATATCTATGTATATAGATATATATTGTTTGTCACCTAAAATTACTGATATTTTTTCCTCGTTCCATTCATTTTCCTCAAGCCTGTGTACAAATGGAGATCTGGCTGCTGGATGTCAATTCTGCTACTTCAATGGCCATGGGGAGGTTTTTTTTTAAAAGCACATGACTCATGCATCGGCGTGGTTTTTTTGTGTGTGCAGCAGATGGGGCTCCCTCGGGAACACACTGCGAAATACTTGGTTAAGCTGTTTATTGATCTTGGAGGAAAGGTATTCCCAGTGTTGTGCAGGCAAACCTTTTAGAGGAAGACCTTCCCTGCACAGGCAGTCACTACCGGTACACATCATCCATCCATCCACCCACACGGTCAACAGGCAGATGGATGCGATGGGAGCCCGGGAAAGCATCCACACATACACATAGAGCCACGTTCACAGCCAGCGCATCCCACAGTTTCACACACACACACGTTCACCATTATAGAACGTGACATAGAAATGTATTTTGGCAGCTATTTAATGTCCGGTGCAGTCAGCCACAGTGTTTCTCCGGCTTTCATCTGTGTCAGATCAGGCAGCGTGCGGCAGCAGGGAGAAATGTCACAAAGATAAATGTATAAATCCATACTGGGACATTTTCGAAACAGAATGAGGTCACACTTCAGCTGGGGTACTGTGTGATGAAGCCAATTCAGAGTTGGAGCTTTGGACAAAATATCCAAGGAGGTGGGGGAGAGGAGGAGGTTTATAGCAAAGAGGAAGCAAATTACTGCCCAGTGGCCTTCATGCACACTGACAGTGAAATCCTCCGGGGAGTTAAAGGCCTGATGCTCACCACAGGTTGGCCAGGTGTCTCCAGAGATGGGGCGACACTGATTGGTCCAGCCAGTGCCTCCTGAGAGAAGGAGAGTGTTCTGGCCTTTTGTGCAGCCCTGGAAATGAAAATTGCACCGAGCACTGACTCAATCTGAAGGTGGGATGTGATTTGGATACGAAAAACACCCCCGACAGGTGAAAGTCGGGGTGAAGCATCTATTTAACACACGCAATGTTTGCATCAACACCTCTCTTCAGTCTGCTCCTCTTCTTTTTGGCAGCTTGACAGTCCAAAGATTTTGTTTGAAGACGTTCTGAATGACCTTGAAGCAAGTGGATGATATGTCGGCGAGGAGATGTTCAATGGATTGTTAGTAAAGTGTAAAAAGACAGATGGGGCTTTTCAGAGTTTTGTTGATTTTGGACTTCTCACAATGGACTGTTGTGGTTTATTTTTTAAGTCAAGGTTTCTAACCTCATACCAACTAAGCCTCAGGGTGTTTTATTGTTAAATTAATAAAGGTTCGCTTTATGGAGGCCGTCATATTGCTGAGTCATGTTTCTACAACTGCCCAAATTGGAAAAACCAGCCTGAACCAGAATGTGTTTTTACATTTTGAAGTGGAGGTTTACGAAGCAAAAACAGAAGAATGACATACTTTCTGGTATGTAAAGGCCACCGTAGTTCCGTCAACACACTCAGAAAAGGGAGCTGTCAGATTTCCTCAAATCTGAAGCTTTAATATAAGATGCCACAAATTCTTACACACTGGACCTTTTAAGAATGTAGTTAAAGGAGCCTCATGTTTAGTATTTTGTCCAGTGCAATCTTAGTTTATTGAAACATACACATCCAACTACAACCATGCCCCTATTGGATCCTACTCCTGTCAATCACATGACGTCCACACACAGTCTAATTCAAGCAGTGCTTCATCTTGAATTTGACCCAAAATTGTACTATAAGCTACAAAATGGACGTCACAGATGACACAGACACTTCAACTAACAAACTATTTATTTAACAACTTTGTTAAACGCAGAAGTGTACAGTAATATCTTCAAAGGTTTTGTTACACAACAAAATAAACTCATAATCGCTCACACAGTCGCCACACACCGCGCTGCAGTCCATACAGATTGCTCTGTTTATGCGGCGCTCAGGACGCAGTATTTTCTGGCTGTTCCAGACGTCGGCTAAATAATTGCTGGGCTATTACTCTGTACAGAGGGCTACTGTTGTCTTATCTCGCCATGTAACCATTAATTAATTGATTACAATCAGTAAAGAGAATTAGCGTAGCCTTCCTTGTGACTTAATTAATTAGCTAGGGCACCAAGGAAACATGGAAGTAACACTCAGAGCTTGGCAGAGATAAATGTTTGTGCTTAGCCCGAGTGCTATTGTTAAAAACCGAGGCAGGGTTGAAATTCTCTGTCTGGATGAGGACAGATGGAGGAGGATTGAGAAAAGATGGATAAGTTATTATAAAAATGTTGTTAAAACAAGGACAGAACGCATTGACGAGCAATCACATGAGAACGTGACAGATTGTCGCCAGTCCACAGTCCTGATAGAAGGCTGGTTTGGTTATTGATTTGTAGATAAGACTGCTGAAGGTCGAATATGAGTCTATCGGCACGCCAAGGTTAAGGACTTGGTCTTTGGTTTTTGGAGACAGCATTAACTAACAGCAGTTCTCTTCTCTTTATTGCCAAAAACAATTTGCTCCTGATTTTAATCGAAGAAAAACTTGGTTCATTCAATTGTGACACAGTGACTGTACTGGACTGGAGTCATCTGGGCACAGTGCTGGATATATCTGTGTGTCATCTGCATAACTATGATTCAGGAGTTAAGCGGAATTTGTCCCAAAGGCTGCATACATAGGCAAAACTGAAGGGGTCCAAGAATTGATCCCTGGGGAACTCCACGTCGTAGCCACTCGATGAAATGGTCACAAAATAACTATCCAGGATCATCGTAGGTCATGTTACCAATCTTTTTAACAGTATAGTGTGAGCTGATAGACCTAATTAGCATTATATAAACTCAAATAATACAGTGGGTTGAAGATTTTACAATTACTTTTAACAAACATTGTGTGGTTGTGGTGTTGTGAGACATTTTGTTTCAAGTTTCTACCGGTTGCTTTGCTGTCTGCAGCAGTAAATCATCCCCTCACCCACACACACACACCAAAATCCTCCTGTCTGGAATCTCTGTCTCAGCTGTGCCGGGTTCCTCCGCCTTCTATTAGCGCCATCACGCTCTGCTGAGCCGCACTTGTCATACCGATACCGTACCAATCAAGACTAATGAATTCATTTAACTGATGATAATAATGTTATTAAAATGCAAATTGTTAATTTCTTTTA
Organism: Solea senegalensis; assembly: GCF_019176455.1. NCBI lineage: Eukaryota > Metazoa > Chordata > Actinopteri > Pleuronectiformes > Soleidae > Solea > Solea senegalensis. The sequence continues at coordinate 32,543,989 of NC_058021.1, read as the reverse complement.
ATTGTGCTACATCACATGTAATCAATCACAACTACTTCTGTGGTAGTTTTCTTTTTTCCCTGCATCGTTTCCAAAAGCAATTTCCATTTTCTCCGCCTTCCTCCTCATTTCTTCAGAGTAGTGAGACTGTGCTGGTTAGTTCTGTCATGGTCTGGTTAGATATGTGATTGTGTGTCATATCATTTATTCTTAATCTCCTTGTTTGTCTCTGCTCTGGTGATTGCGAATGGGCCGCCGACTGTAGGGTCGTAATTGGAAAATGCATGACTGATTCGCCGGGATGACGCAAATATGAGGGATATTGTTGTTATCAGCATTCTGACTCTAAACTCTAATGTTATTAAAGGATTGAGGGGGAAAGTGAGCAGTAATGTAGTAACTCCATCTTGGATCCAGTTTGTGGAAATTGTCAGCATTATCTTTTTTTTTTTTTTCGTGTGTCTCCGTGTTACTGACTTCATAAATCACGTTTTTGACATAATATAATGTATATTTCTCTAAAAGCTGCTGTTAAGGCAAAATAAATGAATAAATTAAAGTTGGAATTACTATGGGTTAGACACATACTACAAGTAGGTGTATTTACACATACAGGTTTGTAGCACTGATGCTATTGCATTGACAGAATCTGCCCACTGACATGAATTAACACGTACATTAACACCCTTTTATAAGGTCACCATCAAATATGGATGAGGTTTGGAAAGACACCACAGAGCTGCTGGGAGTAAATAAGAAAAATGTCCCTCGGCTATGTATAAAAACAAGTTGTACTAATACAGAAAAAAAGGTGCTAGTCAGAAAATGTAAAATGATTAACATAATAATAGTAATAGTAATTAAAAGTGTGACCTATTACAGCCAATAAAAATGTGAAATGTATGTTTTCTAAAACAAAAATATCCATTTAACCAGAGAAAAATGTGAAATCATAGTCATTTTGTCAAGTGATGACCCTGCTTTACATTATTACTACATTAATATAATTAGAGTGCAGCTAATTGTGCTGTATTTGTTAAGTCTTCCCATAATTTCATCCCTGTAATAACTATAATATTTGCAACATAAATGCAGTTTGCTCCACAGGTAAACACAGAACACTAAATGAATGTTGTTGTTCGGTGGTAAATCAATAAGATTTACATGCTTTTATTTTCTTTTTCTTTCCTGTATTGGTTTGGTATCGAGTTTTTTTTGTTTTGTTTTTTTTACACAACTTTGTCAAATGTGGGCACGATACAGTGTGTACACATATATCCATACTTTCAATCACTCAGTTCAATGAAGAGCAAAAAAGAAACGCTTATTTTATAAAAGTCAATTGCAGGGCAAGTGCAGGAAGAAAGTCATAGAATTTAAGTTGAAAGTTACCAAGGGCTTTATATCAAGATGTGGAAAACTTTGCAAATCACCTTTAACTTTCAGGATTTTCTCTATGATTCATTCGTGTGTCCTCCTCAAACTGCACCTGAAAATGATTTTAATGTTCAAACTACCATTTCCTTTAGCTCTCTCGCTCTGTGTGTGTGTGTGTGTTAATGCACAGTATGCCATCGCTCTCAAAGAGAAAAATAGCCACAACTGAAAATCAATCAACAAACACACAGTGGTGTGCATTTAATCCCAAGGTTTTATGACCTTCACAGCCTAGAATATCAATTTATCTCAAAATTATTTTCACCACTCCATCTTTGACCGTTTTGTTACTCCACGTTGTCAATCCCAGACGATCCGTATACGAGTTACTCTCTCGGACAGAGATTAATCTGGTATCATAAAGAGAGAGCGAAGGTGAATATATAGCTGGCATCGATGGTAATGCTCAAAATCCACAAAATATTCAAGGTTTAAAGGGACAAAGACAAAATTACACCTTTTTTTCTGTCGAGGTTTAAATAAAATGTATCAGTTTGTATGGAATGTTCTACAAAAAACAGTAGCATAAAAAGAGCTGTAATTCCATAACTTACAATTAAAATGGCCTGAAGAACGCAACTATTTTGACATAATGCCATATTACTGCTAGCTAGCTATCTCTACAGCATTTTACAGCTTATTGTTCCCATATTTCTTGCACCACAACATTACAACACTGACATACAGCTTATGCTAACTAGCCAAAGCTAACATGCGACAGGTACTACGCTAAGTGAATGAAGGTTAATAACACAGCTGTTACGCTCCTGATAATAGGGGAGAAATAGTCACACGAGTGATGTTTCCTCAGCAAGGATTCATTCATTCACTCAAATGAATGTTGAGCAAATATACAAAAAAATGAACAGTCCTCAACAGAAGTAATCTACAGGAAATGTTAGCGACACACTCCTCTTAGGTTGCAACAATACGAGCAGTATTAGAGAAACTAGCTTTTAGCTGTCACTGATACACCAAGAAATAACTCGGCAAACCTCATAAACTCACTGAAGTGCATAAAATCATAAACAAATAACACTTGCACAGATTTGTAATATTACCACGCATGAATTTACGGTCTTTTTCATATAACGAAATATATTATTCACTAATATATATTATTAAGGGTGTCACACAGCCAGCTCTGTTAACGTTCACATTAGCAGGAATGAGCTCGAACGCTTGAACATGTTTTATGACACTGGCCCATCTAAAAAAGGACAGAACTGAAAGAAGGCAAAGAAACTCAACAATAAGAGAAATTCAAGTTCACAAAATATATAGAAATGTCTCCATTGCAGCGCTTTAAGTGGAACATTATTTACTGAAATGGACTTTCACTGGTTCGTTTGACATTAACTTGATTTTATAACTGGCAAAAATCACATATTCACATTTTGTCCATTCACCTTTCAAATTTTTTTAAATGTGATTAAAACTTTGGATTAATGTGTACATTTTTCAATTGTTTTTTTCTCAAAGAAACTAGATTTTACTGTAGAATTTCTCAATAAAGTAATTTAAATAAAAAAAAACTGTGTCGCTTTACTGTTCAGGCTGGCACGGAACCGATCGTGCTTCCGGGTATCGATCAGGCACTGACATGAGTCACACTGTTTAATCAATGTTTGTCAAACCAACCTAACCTGCAGGAGTCAGCAGCCTCAGACCAACATTCAGCTTTATTAGAAATGACTCACAATGTTTGTGTATATGTGTATTTAAAGCACTAAAGTCTCCTTCTTAAGAAATAACCAATTAATCACAGCTTGTCAGGACAAACTGCTTTAAATGTCTTTAAATGTCAGGGTCAAAACAATTATGGCTAATGTTCTACACTGTATTTGAAGAATAATACAATTAAATGGCAACTTTTATATCATTTTGATTTGTTAAGGGAAAAAGAAATGTGATGAAACAGAGGGAAAAACCAAGGACAATAAAGCTTTATATAATGCCTATCTGCTAATTACTGATAAAGTACATTTCCTGAGACTCGGATATGACTTGTGTGCTGATGGCATTATTACTTCTTTCGTGATGCAGCGCAAGCTTTGCTTCATAAATTTAATATAACTGTTTAAGGGAGGAAATTACACTATAAGAAAACAGTTATTTCAAAATGCCTCTGATTAGCCATGAAACTTCCATTTGCTTATACAACATGGTGCATTTTGACAGAAACTATTACAGCGAGGTGATTATTAAATAAAAAAAGAGTAGAAACTGACGATTTCAATTATTTCCACATGCTTCAGTGCTTTCTGAATGATCACACTGAATAGGGGCCATAGTTCTGTACAGAAAGAATTTCAAAAATGCTGTAAAAACATGTCCATTATCTCTATAATAAAGAGATAACTTTCAGTCCTTTAAAAGACTAATAAACTGCAGCGATGGTTCGTCAGAGGGATTATAGAGTGCAGTCTGTTCTGTTATCATTTCATGTCTTTAATCAAGGCTGTAGCGGGAAATGATCCTCTGTCTGTGTCATGATTCCTCTTGTGGAATTATCACGTTGAAAGGTTAGTGTTTGGCCTTTGACTCCGGGAAACATGGATCAAATTAAATGTGCAGAGGTTTTGGAAAGGTTTGTGGCCAGAGCTACAGACGAAGCTTTTTCTCTTTATAAAGCCGTGTGTGTGTGTGTGTTGGTGCATGTCCGTAAATTGTTTTATAGGGATCAGCACACAACCAGGCAGTGTTGTAGTCAAGTCAAAGTCTTGTTCTGGTTCCCCAGTGTATGAGTCACGGCTCAAGTCCTAAAATACTGTGTTTGCGTTACCTAAGAAAAGTCTGCGTCGAGTCCTGACTCCCCAATATTTGAGTCTGACTCACCTAAGAAATATTTGAGCCGAGTCCTGACTCCCCAGTGTTGAAGTCACCTAGGACAGGAGTGGAATCCTGAGTTTCAGTATTCAAGTGTAAGTCAAGTCCTGAGTCCCCATTGTACAAGTCCTAAAAATCAAGTCCAGAGTTCCCAGTGTTTGCACCACCCAAGAAAATTCAGAGTCAAGTCCTGGGTTCCGAGTATTTGAGTTTGAGTTTCCTAAGAAATGTTCGAGTGTAAGTTAAGTCCCCCAAAGAATTAGTCAAAGTCGAGTCCTAAGATTCTGGGTCACCCAAGAGTCAAGTCCTGAGTTACCAGTGTTTGAGTTCTGATATGAACAAAGCTATTGACAATCTTACAACTCCTCGTATGAAACTTTGGAGTCTGAGCCATCGAGTTCATGTCCAAGTCTTCGGTGCTCGAGGCCAAGTCAAGTCACAAGTACTGGAATAATAGTATATATTAGTAAATGTGAATGTATTCATGATGAATTCATTTGGGAGATCGTTCTGTTCTCGCAGAATATATAAAAAAAAGCTTCTACCAGGTTCAAATGTAACTGAGGTAATTCTTTGTTCGCTAAGTGGTGATTTTTACATGACTGACGCTTGAGACTGTGAGCAGAATGTGTGCGACACAGATTGACAGTCCCCATTCATCTCTCCGTCAATCCATCTGTTGTACATCATAATGATCAAAGTCTGAAGGAAAGATAAGAGAAAGACGACGGCTAATTTCTCTATAATTCCTGAAGCTCCCAATTAGTGTCTGGCTGTGTGTCAATCAAAACGGTTATCAATCAGTGAGGCGCCATTAGGGCGAGAGCAGATGAGGCTGACATTATTTCAGTTAACTGAATCTGTTGTGCACATGAACAGACACTTAAGTGATGGTTCTACAGTATATCATACTGTATAGCGTTGTTCTTTAGGGTCGCACATTTAGTGAAAGAGCTACCTGTGTTGGTCACAATAGCTGCTTTACACAAGATGATCAATTCTAAAATTGCCTGAATACAAACACTGAAAATAAGCAGCATCACTCCATCAAGACCGACTCTCTCTCTATCTCTCTCTCTCGACTCATATATCGACACACTGTGCTATCAGAGAGGGTCTCAATGATATTACTTGATAATAAGTCGCCTGACTGCACAAGTCAATTTTCTTTCTCCCCAGAGGCAAATATTCCATGGTAGAGCTGTTGGGAGACGATAAGGCCGTAAGAGAGATAATGCAGCTTTTGGTACAACGTATTATATCACCTGCTTTATTTATTGTGATTATTGGTTTGACGGGAATGCTGTGAGGTGAGAGGGACAGACAGACAGACAGACAGACAGGTGTTTTATCACTATTTATCACCCAATGGCAAACGATTGTGACGTCACCCGTGAGAATCTGATTCTGAAGCCTTGAGTTTCACCGATTTGACCGGCGATATGTTGAGGTGTTGCAACTGGAAATTCTACCATTTACCATCTGTCAAAAACACTGCTTTTTCCTGCAAATTTTGAACATAATTTTCAAAATTAACATCATGTTTCTTTGAGGAAGAAGTGACATTAGCTATTGAGAGAATTGTCTCCACTGGAAAATGTTTACTAAGATTTAAAATGAAGTTTTAAAGTATATTCTTACTTCCTGATTGCCTCACTGAGCAAATCAGAAGATTGCGTCCTTTTTTTAATATATGTTTATCACGATGCTCAAGTGCCAAACTTTTTGCATTAAAGGTACAGTGTATGAAAGAATCCTGACACCTAGTGGTGAGTTTGCAGACTGTAACAATTGAGGGTTGACTAGCATTCCCCGGTTTGTCAGGACACGATGGTGGCCTTCACTTACCAGAATGTATGTTGTTCTTCTTTGTGTGGATTCAGGGATCCTTGAAAGATTGCGAATTTCAAAAAGAAATCGCCATAAATAGACTTGAAAGTGCTTGAATTGTGTGCAAGATATTTAGGTAGAGGTCTCCCTTGTTGTACGTGGACTAAGCCAACGCAGACCCAACGTCAAGTCCTAATTACTAGCGGTGTTGTGGACACTGTGCACAACACCGCTGTGTCACTCTCTCCGCCATTGACATGAGATTCCATGCAGAACAAAGAGAGAGCAAATGACAATGTGATGCCTGAGAAATGAAAATTCCACAATCTCTGTCTCACCAAAGACAAATGACAAAGACCGACTCTGACCCAAGATCCCAAGGACAATCACTTGTCCAGATGCAGAGCGTGCTGCAAACCAATAAAAGTGGACGCCATTGGCGTGGCTCTCCCAACTTAAGCTGTATCAGCACATTTGATCCTTGAATTTGATGTCAACCAAGGTGTGGGAACCCTGGTTAATGACACCCACAGGTTTCGGCAGGTTTGTCCATTCAGGCTGGAGTAGAAACATGGCAACACAAGATGGCGACCTCCGTAAAGCAAGGCCCTTCGACTAAAGGAGACATAAAAGGCTTATTCTAAGGGAGAGAAGCTGGCATATTCAGTTTCCATTGAACCCTTCCAAATGTTACACACTGGGCCTTTAATCTAACTGCTGCTGCTGCTTTAATGTGCACGATACACGATACACAAATAAGCCATGAAGCAATGAAGCAGCTGAGAAGATGTTTTTGACTGCGGAGTCTTTATGAGTCGGAACAGATGTTATCGATTAAAAATAAATAAATAAATAGTCTGTTACAATAAGATTGTAGTCATCTGTCATAATAAAACAAAGGGAGAATAATAAGATGTGAGCACGGAGACAAAGTACACAAGTCCCATGTGACCTGATGATGGTGCTATTTAACCTTTAACCTTAACCTTTGAATGTATAGGTGAGTGTATGTGTAATGCCCATACATATGATGACAAACAATATTCTCAAATAGTCTGATTAGACTGAACGTAAAATGTTAATCAAGAAATATGGATATTCATTTCAGAAAAACCTGTCAAATATCTCAAGATAAACAACGTAGTCAGTTTTCATCTACTTTCAAGTGTAATGAATGCCAAAATATTAGTATTATATAAGTATTTAACAGCAACAAATGACCTGTAATGTGAGTTCAGATGCATAACAGAATGGCTAAATGTATTCAGAGTTATAAAAAGTACATTAAAAGAATAATTTAACAACATACTGTGAGGTGGGTCACACGGTGTTGTACTGGTTAGCACTCTCGCCTTGCAGCGAGAAGACCCGGGTTCAAGCCCCGGATGGAACAAGGGCCTTTCTGCATGGAGTTTGCATGTTCTCCCCGTGTGTGCATGGGTTCTCTCCGGGTTCTCCGGCTTCCTCCCACAGTCCAAAAACATGCAATGTGGGGATTAGGTAAATTGGACACTCTAAATTGACCATAGAAGTGAGTGTGAGAGTGAATGGTTGTTTGTCTCTATCTGTGTGTGACCCTGCGATGGACTGGCGAACCTATTGCCCGATGTAGCTGAGATTGGCACAGCACCCCCCGTGACCCTCTGGTGGAGGATAAAGCGGTTTGATGATGACTGACTGACTGACTGTGAGGTTTCAAACTATAATAAAAACAGAACAGGAGCCATTACTGGAAAGCTTACCAGTCGGGGGTTGGCATGGCAACAAGAAAGCACAACTCTCCGCGCACTTTAAAGGAATTATCGGCACATCTGGGACACATCTGTGATCAATGTGATACTTGAAGGAACCAGGATTAAAGTAAAGGTCTTGTTTATGAGAACTAGGGAGAGAAGGAAAAAGTAACTTAAAATAATACTTAATAAAAGAATCCTGTCTGAAAACTTTGCTTTTTCTTGGTAAGACATACACACACACACACACTCTTAATTAAATTCGCCGCTGATTCACTCCGAGATTTGTCATGAAAAGAGACGATCGTGCCAATAATCAATGTGCATTCAGGCCCCTGTTTGTGTTATTGTGACGTGTTAATGTGACAAATGAATGCCTGGTTGATTAAATTCCCGGGCAGCGGCCAGTCACGCCATCTAAGCACAGTTAATGGACGACAGGGGAAGAAAAAGCAAACACTGTTTTTGTCGCTCGCGGTGTAATTACAGACACTTGCATATTTCTGTCTGTCATTTAAAAATGAGTCTGAGGGCAGGGGGAATAATCCCGCTGCCCGTTTTCAAATTAAATTCCGGTGTTCATGGTATGAGTGTGTGTGTGTGTGTGTGTGTGTGTGGAAGCCAATCCTTTGTTTGAATAACTTCCCTCCAGGCTTGATGGAGGTGATACAGATATTAGATTTCCATCACTTCGACTGAAGTTTCTGCCACTGGGCGACTAAATAATTGAGGACCATAAAAACGCAATATATCTATCTATACTGGAGAGAGAGAGAGAGGGAGGGGAAAAAAATTGTTGCTGCCTCAAATTTTTCAGTCAATACTTCAAAACACATGAGCGTCAATCCATTCCCTGGAGCAAAACTATTCTGTGAAATGACTCACTTTTACGCCACTAATTATGTCCTCGGCGTCGTTGGTGTCCGCCGGAATGGAACAGCTGAAACTTTTCAATTATATATTATATGCTTGTATTTTTATATTTCGTCTTTATTATCTGCTGCGGTTTCAAATCATTCATAATAACAATGAAATATAGCGTATGCATTATTGTTTTCCTGCGAGTACCTCAAAACGTTTCACAACAACAATATGATATTCTCAAATAGTCTGATTAGACTGACAATAACGCAATATATTGATTCTTATATGATTTTCTTTTTCGTCAATGTGCCACATATACTAAAAAATGAAAACAACTGGAATGTGCTTTATCGAAGAAAGCATCAAATTCACATAAAATAAAATATTACAGCTAATAAAACAGCTTGACGCAATAACACTGTCTCAGGATTTCTCGGGAAAGGGGGGGGGTATAGAACATAAAATAGTTATAGAAAGATGTTAAAATGATTTAAAAACAGAATTGATTTTAAGGGAACTCCATAAAAGCGTGTTTTGGAGGTGTCAACAGAAGTTTAAATTGTGGCGTGGGACTGGCGCCACGCACGCTCCGAAGTGCAGACATAATGGAACTGTCTTTATTTTATGAGGTGACTTTAGAAGTAAAATTTAGCAATAAAAAGTTAGAATTCATCAATGTCACGCAGCAGGAAGGAAGGAGAGAGAGGGACGGAGAGAGAGAAACTTGTCTCCTCAGAGGTCAGGCTGCAAATTTGAAAGCACTCATATTTTTAATTTACAGCAAACGACGGCTTCTCTGCAAGGAATCACACGGGGTGTGAGCGTCGGTACGAGCCGCCGCCGCCGCTCTCATTACACCAGCCGACACTCTCTCGCTTGTTTTCTTCTTCTTCTTTTTTTTTTTTTCCCGCGGCGAAGTAATTAGCATTCCTCTTCATTAATTACACATGAGCGTCCGAGGTCCACACATCATACTGCTGCCCGGGCGGCTCACTGTATCTGTCAAGTGGCTCCAATTTGGCCGACTCGCGCCAAGTTCGCGATTTGTTCAATCAAGACGTCAGTGACAATTTGTCTGGCGCTCGGCCTCATCCCTCGGCCACCTTGCGAGCTCTTCGCGGGGAAAAAAAAAAGAAGAAAATTAAAGTATCCGTCAGCCACCCCCGAGGGGTCTGGCCTCCGGGAGACGCGGCGTCCTCCCCCCTCCTGTTGACAGACCTGGCGTCTGCCTCACTTGTCACTGTAATTAGTTTTGTTTGGCTGCCATTGTGCGCAGCAGCTCTGTTTTATTGTTGCCTGTAGCTCCACAGTCTTGCATTAACGAACGTGGGCTGAGTTTACATGGCCTCAAAAAAAAAAACATGCACACTCTCCTTTCTCGAGCATTGATTTCTCCAACTTTCAACAGATTGCGATAAACAAACACGCTCCTTATGTCCAGCCCACCTCCCCCCCATCGTGTCTCTCCTCACAACAACAATTACAGGCCGGAGCTCGATTGATAAATCATACCAGGCTCACTTTGAATCAATCAGCTGGGTAATGGTACATGTGGGTCTTAGTGCAAAAGGAGAGGAGAGGAGTCAAAAATCCCAAGAATTGTTAGGCCCACGTATACAGTATTTTTACTGTATCTGCTTAGGACAGGGTTTCAGAAACAGATAATTGTGGTAATAAGGAAGTCATCCATCCATCCATCAACTGAGTACACCCTTGGACACATAGCTCACACCTACGGTCAATTTAGAGTGTCCAATTTGCCCAAAACTGTCTCAAATGTCTTGGGGAGGAAACCGGAGAACAAACTGCAAACTCCATGCAGAAAGACCCTTGTTCCGACCATGTTATTTCCAAAGTAATGTCAGGTAATAGCTTGGTAATGACAACTATTATTAGCCGCCATGATACCTTCACGTGAATTATATCTTTCCTTATGTCACACATGCAATTAACATTGTTATAACCAAGCTATTACTGTGTAATAACTATATACTTTAACTGTCATTAAGTATAAAGAGTGGTGGCGATAGACTTCCACATGCAAAACGTACTCCTGTTTTCAAGCCTCGAGTTTTGCGACGTCAACTCACAAACGTCGTTTGGATGATTCCAGCTGTCAATCACACTTTTTTTTCCCCTCTAACATGAATTACAAAAACTGACATTAAACCAGTGATTTACGCCTCAGCAGAAAATGTTTTAAAACACTTCGTCACCATAAGGCTCATCTTCCAATCGTCTTCCATTCAGATGAAATTCGCCCCCTGCTGGCGAGTCAATATATTCTTACTCCTGGCTTGTTTCTCACGCAGCAAACCAGAAAGTACTGTATACCCACTTTTTATTTAATATGATATGATTTATTAATATGTTTGGGGAAAACTGATAATGAACAAAATAAAGAAAAATAAAAGCCCTAATATAATCTTTAAGTTCTCATAGTATAGTATTGTTGTTTTGATGGTACAGTATGTGACTATGACTTATTTATTTATTTAGTTAAATACAGTTGGTGGCACTGAAATTAATTAAATTGGCTCAAATTAAAAAAAATAAGGAAGTTCTTCATATATCTTGAAAATGTTAGTTTGAACCAACTTAATAAATCCGGGTGTCACCAATGAAAGTATTTCTTTCTGTACTGTAATTAATAAAATGTTGGTTCCAATCATAATTAAATAAGTTTATTCAAACTAAAAGAAAGAAGCTCTTTAAATAACTTTTTATAATTCCTGTTTGAATAAATGCTCTTCATTTTGGTGCATTTTCACTTTTTGACGCCTAAAACTCAAAATAATTAAGTTGGTTCAAAATAAACTAAAGAAGTTCTTCATTATATCTTTGATGTGAACTTAATTAATTTGGATATTTTCTGAAATGTTCTTAGCCACTTTCTTTTCTTCTGCTGTATCAATCCTATAGTATAATAATAAATAATAAAATGCCAGTTTCAATCATCCCTGCTGCTCCTAACAGGAATCAAACGCCTCACTCCCACAAAACTCATTTTCATTTCCAAAACCCAACTTTTTAAAAAAGGAAAACTAACTAACTAGAAACAATAAGAGGTGTTTCTCTCACTTCTCCTCTCCCCTCACACGCAGGTATCACATCCTCACACTACAATAACAGCAGTAATGAACTGACTAGTAAGTGGCAGCTGCGCTCTGACTGACCGACCGGCCGACCGCCCCCCTCTGGCCTAAACTGATTCACAGCAGCCCATAATAATGGCTTTTAACCCCCAAGGCCCCGGCGTCACCAATAGCACACACATGTTGCGGGTTCATTTATAACCGAGGACAGACTTTCAGTAATCAGATAGTGGCTCGATAAACGCTGAACCGCTGACTCCCCCGAGGAAGGATTCTGACGGGCGATTTACCACCTCGGTGCTGATGTGATGTCTATCCTCTGATGGCTCTGCATGTCTGGGTGTGTGTGTGTGTGGGGGTCTCTGTGTGTACACATATATAGCTACTGTATATATATATATATATATATATATATATATATATATGCTGTGTATGTGTGAGGAGTGAGCAGACTGATAGGGTTGAACACCTTTTCCACCTATTCCGTGTCTTCTGGGTCATTTTTGAGGGCGTTAACGTGCATAAAAACTCTTGAAACGTTGTACAGAGGTCAAGTGTGGCAAAAACACGTTATTGGCATAGCGTCCAAACCCATGTGGCGCTTGATAGCGCCCCCCTGAGGTGAAAACCTATGCCTGACACGATCAAAAAGCTCCGAACAGAACCATGGCCTCAACTCAACAGGAAGTTGGCCATTAGGAATGTTGGTGTCCAAATGGACAAACTCCTCCGAGCGCGTTTATCGTGCCAACATGAAAAACGTGTCGGTTTTGTTACAAGGGGCGTGGCCACGGCAACCGTCAGAAGTTTGGTGAATTTCGAACCATTCGCCACAAAACAGGAAGTGCCCCTGTAACTTTGTCTTACATTGAGCGATCGCCTCGAAACTTCATACCCGATACAGAAAACCGACACTGAACACGTCTACGGACACAAACGTTTTGAATTTTGGACAAACTCCTCTGAGCACGTTTATTGTACCAACAAAAAAACATGTCAGTTTGTACTCCTCACATCAAGGGCAAAACCTTATTAATAGGTGCCATGGATTCAAAAGGGTGTTTTGCCCATTCAGAAACAGGAAGTGCCCTTTAACTTCGGGCACAAACGTGACACAAACTTGACCCAACAGGAAGTCGGCCATTTGGAATTTAGCCGCCATATGGCAACGAAACAGCAAGTGCCCTCTTACTTGGTCCAAGGGCAGAGTCCCAGACTTGCGTGGTACAATGAGGTCAAGTTTGACTGTTTTTGCAAGTATTGTTTTTCATGCCTCGTGGTTCTCTACACGAAGTGTGACCACGTTTATTGAATTTTCTTTATGCTTCTCCATCAGTGATAGTGCCTGGTGCTTTTTTCTTTTTTTTTTTTAAAGTACCTGCTTCCACGCGAGCTGAGCCAATACCAATATGTGACGTCGACAGACGGCCGGCCACTGATTGTCGTCACTGGAAGAGTCATGAGCGCGACGTCCGACACAAGAATCACACCGTACAATGCCGCGCTGTAGATCAGTTTAAGAAGACTTAAAAATCCCTGAAATCATTACGCGTTAATCTCAACATCTATCAAAGGAAATCTCAACATTTCACCCATGAGCGACAGCACAATCGTGTTGTGAGTTGGAATCACAACCCGTTCAGTGGTATTTCAGTTCAGTGACTGTGTCCGACGTCGGAGACTGTGCTCCACTCATGCAGGAAGTACTGAACGATTCTGTGAACAAATCTTTTTAATCCACTGATTCTAATGATTCAGTAACACCAAAGCCGAGTTATTGCTCTAACTGTATAAGGGAAAACTTTTCAAATGAGGCAGCAGTCGACCAGTAACTCCTGCGTCCTGTGAGCTAAAATCACTCTTCCTCTCAGTGGAACACGTCACAAACAAAGTGGCGTAAACTGAAAAGGGCTGTCTAACAGTGCACACACACTCTTGACATTAGCATACACTTGAGCTGACGACGTGTAAGCACCTTAAACAACCCCACTCTGGAAATAACACGATGAGCAAATGTAAATTCACAGCGCGCGCGCATGCGATCACAAACGGCGGCGCACAGAATTAAATTGTGCTGCCAAAAAACACAAAAATTGTAAGACTATATAGGCATCGCATTTCTTTCCACATAAATCACGCCGTCGTTTTCCAGACGCTGCGCTCTCACCGAATATTCAAATATGGTGCTCAATTTATTCATAAACATGAAGTCATTATGCAAACCTAATATAACCACACTATTCCTGCACTGCTCGAGTGAAAAAGAATAATTTAAAGCCAGGGCACGGCGACAGTACCTGTACCTGGCAAAAAAAAAAGGTGCATCTTCCCCTCTTCTTTCTTTTTCTTCATCCCTCGCTTCCTTTTTCTGCAGCTAAATATGAATAAATATGTGCATGCACTCGGCTTCTGCAAGGGTTTAGTTCTTTTAAACAACGTGTGAGAGACAGAGAGACGAGTTCTATTTCTATTTCTATTTTTCTCTTTCCCTCCCTTTTCGAGGGTTATGGACACACGACGACGGCAGAAAAACAGAGAAAACTAAAAAGGTTGCTCAGTGTGAGTCACATGTAAACTGTGCTCCAATTAAATATATGTACCTTCTGCATTAGTAACTGCAGAAAACTGCATGCCCACTGGATTTTTAGTCTTTTTTTTTGGACAATTTTCTGACTATTTTTGGTCATTTTTGAACAAACATAAGGAAAAGAGGAAGAGATTATTAACTTATCCTTTTCTTTTTTGCTTCTTGTCCTCTGCCATCGTCCAGATAACTGCTGCCCACTGGATGTTTCCTCATTTTAGGACAATTTTCAGACCATTTTTTGTGTGAAAATCTCAGACCAAACACAAGGACAAGAGGAAGAGATTATGAGTTGTTGCTTTATTGCCTGACACAATGACAAACAACTGACAATCAGTAGGAAATAGTGTGGGCATAAAAGTCAATTATATAATGTAATGTTATTTACTGTCTTTTTTATCCTTTGCTATTGTGAGAATAAACGCATGAGTGAGTTATTGGCAGTTTTTGTCAACCGGTAAGAAGCAGAGGAAGGAGAGCATCACAAATTCAAAGAGCTGTCAAATCAAAAATCGTTTACTTATCATTTAAATGTATAAATAAACATGTAAGATACAACCACTTTAAATGAATAAGTAGTTTCATAGAGCATTTTATGGTTATGACTTTATCTTTGGATGTGAGAAATGAGTGTAAACTACACTAAAACATCAAAATTTGTACAAATAATAGGTATTTTTCAGTAAAATACTTTCAATCACATTGTGACACACTTACTGGCCACTTTATTAGGGACACAGGACTGGAAGCCAATCTGCTTCAAGGTTCCTCATGTTTTGTGTTCTCCCTACCTTGTTTGTAATAAGTGGTTATTTGAGTTACTGATGCAGGTTATTTTTAACACTCTTCTGGGACTCATTGTTTGTGTGTGAAAATCCGTTCGACCAACAGATTCTGACTCTCAAATCATCTTTTTTCCTTCTCCATTCTGATGCCCCGTTTGCTGATTTGATAGTTGCATGAAGAAGCTGCTGAACCAGTGGGTGTGTACCTAATAAAGTGGTCACTTGACTGTGCTGGTGGTCCTTCCTCCACTAAACATCTCTGTCGTCTGCTAAACTCTCCGAGCAGAGAGAGAGAGACAATGGCTTCAAAGCAGCTGCCGTTTACTCGACACTTTGGCCACAAACACGAGAGAGTGAGTTCACACACCTGTCAGACTGCCACCTGCTGGTGGGTGGGATCTATTGTGTGTCGTCCTCCTCACACCTGTCCACCTGACATTTGTGTAGAACTGCATGTTACAAGCTGCTGCCGTGTCGACTTGTCTTCTCAAACTCCAGTCATTTAAGAGCAGAAATTGGTGATGGTTGCTTCCACCTGAGTGAGTGATGGGCTGTGGGAGCGCGAAGGTTCTGCCAGAGGCGTCCAAGAAAAGCTATGTGGGCGTGATGCAGTCACTGGTGGCCTTCGGCAAAGCTCGCGACCGCGGCGGCGACGACGACGATGACGAGCCAAAGAAGGTTTTGGAGAAGCAAAGAAGTGTGTGGTTTTCCAAAACACACCATCATCAACAACAGCAGCAGCAGCAGCTGAGACACAGAGACGGACGACAGCAGGACAAAGCTGCAAAGTACAAGGACAAGTTTGATCCACGTGTGACTGCAAGGTAAATGTTTGGGATTGAAGGACTCAAAAGTAATGCACTTGTTTGGAAATAAGGAAAATAAGGAAAATACAGTACAGGAAGATACATAAGGCTCCACCAAAGAATTACATTTTACTGAATTATGCAGAAGATAACATGTCTAGACTCTATTGATTGCAAAAACCATTGTAGTTACAAACTATAGTAATATATTAAACAGTATTACACAAATAAATAAACAATTAGACATAATAGGGACATGAGGAAGGTCAAAAAAATGACAACATTCTATAAAATACATGATTAAACAAAATAATTATTTACTTTTTTTTCCACTCTATTGTCAAAGTAAAGTCAAACTGTATTTGTATCCTTCCAGCACATGGTTATGCACTAACTGGCCACTTATTTAGGTACACAGGACCTAATAAAGTATTAACTAAATAAATAAAATGGAAAAAGATTTTTTTTTCCAGTTGGCATGAGACAACAAGGTACATGTTTAGTAATCAAGAAAAACACCAACAATAAATACTAAAATCAGTTAAATGTGCACAATTATACATGTATGTAATGTAAAAAAACATGTTTTAATGGTACACGCCCCCCCATAATTATGATCGTTTTTTGTTACTATATCTAATAGTTACATTGGACAGAATCAAAACACAGAACAGAAAGTTAAAAAAAAATAAAAATAAAATAAAAATGTAATAAAGGAAAGAACATTACCCCAAAAAAACAACATACTGCAATTCTAATCAAATGTGGTTTTAATCTGACAATAAGTAATCACTTTAACTCTTACTGGGAAATTGTAAATCAGAAACATGCAGGCTGCTTTAATCAAAATAGTGACCTGATTTTCAGATAAGTCTAATATTAAATAAAATGTGTGGAGCGCCGCACTGTAAACAAGTGATAATAATCTCAAACCTGTGAGCAGCCACTTTTGTGATTCATTCACATAAAAAAAAAAAAAACATAATATGCGGAGAGAAATGTCCTGAAGGGCCTTCCAATTATTTATGAGAACCATTTCTTTCTTTTTGTTTTGCTGTTGGCAGCTTCGCTCATTCTTCTCCGCCAGCCGCCGCTAACCTTTGTGCGCTGCAATTTATTAGCAGTAATAGTAGATATTGATTTCAGATGCCCAAGCCTGGTAATACCTGCATCACCAGCCTGTGGATGAAAAACTCGAAACTACAGCAAATACAGAAATTTAAGCGAATTCCCTCCACATTTGATTAAACTGAGCTCATCGTTGCAGCCTGTCGCGACTCATCTCTGCCCCTTTCTTCCGTCAGGTACGACATCAAAGCTCTGATCGGTCGCGGGAGCTTCAGCCGCGTTGTGAGGGTGGAGCACAGGGCCACTCGCCAGCCGTTCGCCATCAAAATGATGGAGGTGGAGGCCCCCGGGGGCCGCGAGGTGTGCGCGTCGGAGCTGGCCGTGCTGCGGCGCGTGAGCCACGCCAACGTCGTGCAGCTGGTCGAGGTGTTCCAGTGTCCGCGCCGCGTTTACCTGGTGCTGGAGCTGGCGACGGGCGGCGAGCTCTTGGAGCGTGTCGTGAGCAGGGGTCACTTCACGGAGCGCGACGCCACCCGGGTCCTCAAGATGGCGCTGGCCGGGGTGGTGTACCTGCACAGTCTTGGCATCACGCACAGAGATTTGAAGCCGGAGAACCTTCTGTACTATCACCCGGGAGCTGACTCCAGGCTCCTGGTCACCGACTTTGGTTTGGCGACGTTTGGCAGCACCAGTTCTGAGGTGTGTGACACGAGTGGGACGGAGCCGTCCTGGTCTCTGAGGACCACCTGCGGGACGCCGGAGTACATGGCCCCTGAAGTGCTGCTGAGGAAACCCTACTCCTGTGCCGTGGACATGTGGTCACTGGGGGTGATTGCGTACATCGTGCTGAGCGGGTCCATGCCGTTCGAGGACGACAGTCGCACGCGGCTCTACAGATCCATCGTGCGAGGGAAGTACAGCTTCAGTGGAGATGTAAGTTTTAAGAACTCAGTTCAACTTATAGCCAGACTCAAGGTATAAAGCCCCGCCCAAAACTAGAGGACTTTGGTCCTGATCTGGCCCTAGCCACAATCAGAAGTATACCTTCCTATTTTAGGCTGATTTAAAGAGATTATCTGGCCAAATTATCCTGTAATGTGAGGGATTAACAGAGTTTTCCCGATTCCAAATCAGAAGTATTAAATCTGGAATCTCCTCCCTGAAATCGGTAGATTAAACGCCAAGTGTGGGTGTGGTCCTGCGTCTTGACTGGATCTTCTAGTCTTTGCTTTCTCGGGATTAAAACATTGAAAATGGGTTACAAAAGTACAACATTCGATGTGTCTGTGGTCTCCCACGTTTTCAAAATCAAGACAGACTTGAAAAACAGGAGGTCCAGATAGAGGAACGTCCTTGAGTCAAGGTCTGGAACTTCATCCTGTTTAACAAATGTAGTGGGGGGAGTGGGTAAGGCCAATGTCAACAACAGAATTTCAAGTATTTTAAGTGTGTAAGCATAATGAAATACATTATTTTGAAAGTTTTTGTCAATTTGACAATGACAGGTTACAAAAAAATGTTCTTTCCTGAAAAAGTCTTTACATTTTTCATTATTAACTATTAACATTATCGCCAATGTATGTGAGTGAGTGAGTACGGACACAACGAACCAACACAACCAAAAAAAGAAGCACCGAAATAACAAATATTCATATAAAATTTTAAATATAACCAAAACGATTTTAGAGGCAGTGAGTCACAGGACATGAAACATTCATATTACTTTAAAACAGAGAGGCTGTAACACGCAAAAACATGTTCATATAAACTATAAAAAGTCACCAAAAATTGCAACAAGGTGCGTCCTGTTTGCCTTGGGTCATAACACATCAGTGGGTCACATGACAGGGACACATTTCTGCTCCGTCAAATAAACACGACTCCCTCCTGGACTAAATACACAAACTGTAAATAGAACTCGACAAGGTCTGGACTTTCCACTTGGTTTGGCTCTTTGAGTCGGGGTGAAAAAAGAGAAGCTGAAAGTGTTTCCGTCTGAACTACTGTAACTTTAGCATGTATTTTTATAGCAGCTGAGATGTCGAGCTCAGCGTCGAGTTCTGGGGCTTGTTCTTTCACGCTGATTACACTCCGAGGCCGGATTATTCACCGGGTTGTTAAGCCTGTGTGCGCTCGCATCTCGGGGACAGCGTTTGACATTTTAGTCTGGCACACGAGAGGCGACCCTGCACCGTTATCCTCGTGTTTACTGCTGCACTGACCGCCGACTGAACAATAGTGCAAAAATCCCTTCCCTGGGTTTTGTGCAGGAGGCTTATTTCACGTTTGTCACAGTGGAGTTTTTTCGACACAGCTCATAGACCTCACGGGTGGAGGGGGAAAATATCCTTGAGAACAATCGCGTAAAGACCAGTAAAGACGTCAACGTGTGAATTCAGACTGTACAGTGACATTATGGAGACATCATACATGGTTGAGTAGAGGTCCAGGTGGTGGATCAGCCCATCCATCAGTTTTTCATGTTGACAGGATGCTCATTCTCTGTCATCGTGAGTCTCGATGGGCTCCGGTGGACTGACAGCACACGGTTACACACACTTGCATACAAATGAGCAGCGGTGACGATGACACAGGGTCACGTGTGTCCATAATATTCTTCATAATGAGTTCTTCATGTCATCCAGATCGGTTTCAACAGCCCAAGAGAAGTCACTTCTAGTGATGTGTCGTTCGTGAACGATTCGTTCAAAATGAACTAATCTTTTATATGACTCGGGAGTAATGAGTCATCTCAGTGAGTGATTTGTTCATTTTCATGCAGTACCTTCCTTCGCCACATGGCATACAGCTTCATAAGCTCAGTCAGCAGAACAGGAAATAGAAATGATTAGTTCAGGACTGACTCAACCGAGTGGTTCGTTAATTTTCATGCAGTACCTTCCTTCGCCACATGATGGCAGACAGCTGCATAAGCTCAGCAGGACAGGAAATAGAAATGATTAGTTCAGGATTCACTCAACCGAGTGGTTCGTTCGTTCATTTTCATGCAGTACCTTCCTTCGCCACATGATGGCAGGCAGCTGCATAAGCTCAGCAGGAAAGGAAACAGAAATGATTAGTTCAGGATTCACTCAACTGAGCGAGCGTCCGTCCTCAGGTCACGTGACAGCTACCGAGTCACTGTCGTGCTGTTAAACAACAATGGCAGAGAGGATACAGGACACAAGTCACTTGTCACTTTATTGAGGTGTGTATTTGCTTTCCTAGGGTTTCATATGGTTTGAATTGCATTTTGTTTATTATACTTTGTCAGCTGAAGCAAAACGATGTTGCCTACAGTGTTTGAGAACCGCAGTCTTTTTTACAACGCCTGATACAGCGCCACCCGCTGTAAAAATGAACGAAATGAACATTAATGACTCATAAAAAGATTAGTTCAATTTACTGTCCAAGAGTAAAAGACCAGCATGGAAACTATGCTGGTCTATGCTGTTTTTCCAGCGGGGACAGTAGACTTTTTTGTCTGTTTCAAAGCTGTCAGGGCTCTCTTTTATCATCATATGTGGCCATTTTATTTTGGTACTCAACTGTTTCCCACCATTTTCCTGGCCACACCCACTTCCTGTCCCTGTGGTTTTCACCTGGTCAACCTGTGCATATAAATAGTCCAGCATTCACCACATGTCTTTGTTACCCTGCATTGCTCTCTTATGGGTATACTGCCTGTTTATCTTTGACCCCTGTTTGATTTTTTGGTTTTTACCTTACCTTTGTCTGATTTGTTTGCCTTGCTGTGTATAACCTTGCCTGCCCTCTAGAATAATGTGTTTAGGTTTTAAACTAGTCTTAAGCTTTTGCGTTTTGAGACTTGAGGACTTTTAGAACCATTCAGAAGCAGTCAGAATTTGAGAATTTGTTTCCTGTGTAAAAGACATGAACTCATTTGAGGTTAAAGGAAACCAGATCTTATCTCATGTGGTCGCAGAAGATAATTAACTCTGTCCTCCAGGTCGAAATTGGGCCTGTAGTTTAAATTTGGCCATTTCGATAATAACTATCATCATTATTACGTGACCAAACTGAAGACCTACTGATCCACCACCATGCTGCCAAGAACAAACAAACACATCCTTGCACCTTGACAGTAGCATAAATGTGCCGTCCTTCTGCAGGGCTCCATATTAAATGATGATAGCATTTGTAAACAGGAAAATGAGCACATAAAATTCTATGTATCTATCGACAGAGTGCCTCTCTTCTCGTTGTACCAGTAAATATATGACTTAATAACTTCTCTGGGAGCCTTTCATGCATTTGGACAATGATGTCCAAGTCATTAAGGACAGAGGGCACGATAAAAATAAAGAGAATAAGTATTCAGAAAAGGCAGTGCAGTGGAAAGGTCGATTAAATTCAGGTGCGGACAAATAAAGTAACTTTTCTTTGCTTCTTCTCATATGGAAATTAATTCACAAGGGCTCCAATTAAAGACTGTCTTCCAAAAAGTAGCGGCTAACCTTTTTGTGTTTACTGAAACAGAACAGTGTCTATGTGTGTGTATCTGTATATATACTTACTTCTTTAAGTACTTCTTTTCTGGCTTAAACACTGACCTTGTCAGGACCAGTGGTCCTCATGAAGACCAAAACCTGGTCCTAACGAGAGAGAAACTCAGTTACTGAAGAACTGGTTAAGTTTAGTGCAAAGATGTGAGGGTTAGCCATTCACTGGTTATGGTTAAGGTTAGGGATAAGTGTGAACCTGTGTGTGTGTGTGTGTGTGTGTGTGTGTGTGTGTGTGTGTGTGTGTGTGTGTGTGTGCTTGTACATACAGCTTTGTGAGGACCAAAAAAACTGTAGAAACCACAGGAAATTATGACATTTTGTGAAAGTGAGGACAATTTTGGTCTTCACCATCTGTCACAACATAAAATGGCTGTTTATGGTTTAAGACTTGGTGTGTATGTGTGTGTTCTTGTATTTGTCGCTTTGTGAGGACCAAAAAAATTGGATGAACCACATAGAGTGAGGGGGCCACACGGTGGTGTAGTGGTTAGCACTCTCGCCTTGCAGCGAGAAGACCAGGGTTCGAGCCCCGGTTGGAACAAGGGCCTTTCTGCATGGAGTTTGCATGTTCTCCCCGTGTGTGCGTGGGTTCTCTCCGGGTTCTCCGGCTTCCTCCCACAGTCCAAAAACATGCAATGTGGGGATTAGGTAAATTGGACACTCTAAATTGACCATAGGAGTGAGTGTGAGAGTGAATGGTTGTTTGTCTCTATCTGTGTGTGGCCCTGCGATGGACTGGCGAACTGTCCAGGGTGTCCCCCTCCTATCGCCCGATGTAGCTGAGATTGGCACAGCACCCCCCGCGACCCTCTGGTGGAGGATAAAGCGGTTAGATGATGACTGACTGACTGACATAGAGTGAGGACATTTTGGCTGCTCCTCACATCTTGAAAGGGTTTTAGAGTTAGGGTTGGAGTAAAGGTTATTGTCAGGCACTTAGTTGTGATCGTTAAGGGTTAGGGTTTTGCATCACGTGCATCTGCGCATGACCGAAAATATACTATATACTATACTATGCTACGTTGATATCACACAGAGCGACACTGAACATAGGCAGTTATAAAACAAATCAATGATTATTAGACTAAAACACTGAAATATACCAATTCTGATATGTTCATATACTCAAAACGGACGGAGCAACATGACGCAGACAAGTTAGCTTACTGTTTTTATATGACATGCCATGTCGCCGAGCTGTGATTTGCAAACTGTTGCATTTGACTTATTTATCGCCATTTATTTTTGTAAAATGCTGCCACACTGTGATGTCTTTGACATGGATGTTAGAGGAGGACTGACTGTTGCCTAAAATGAAACGCTCAAATAAATAAAACCACCGGACGTTCTTTAATCTTTCTGTCTCCTGTGGGTTGGGCTAATCCAAAATACTGAAAACAAGGGGGTTGTTCTCTGAAGATACGCCGTTACGTGTGGAACAGGGTTTCTCTGAAAACACCCCCATTAGCACTTGGTACATTCCTCCAGATGAAATTAAATTAACCATAGACTGTATGAAATTAACAAGTCGACTTATCAGAATATGAATCGAACCAGAAAGTATCAACTCATAAATCGACCAGTCGACTGCGATTTTACAGCCCCACTGTCTACAAACTGGCTTCTTCTGTGTCCCCAGTATTTCCGCCCCTTCCTTACTACACACACACACACACAGAGTGCATACATAGATTCCCTCCCACAGATGCAGTCGCTCCTTGGCCTGAAGACCTGTGGTGTAGACTCACACTGATGCGTTTACAACAGCAGAAGGTGTGTGTGTGGGGGGTGGGGTGGGGGGAAGGAGAATAAGAAGTGTGTGTTGGTGGGGGAGCGAGTGTAGCCTTGGGGAATTCGCCCCACCTTATCACTCACCTTATTACTGCAGCATGTAGCACGGAACGTTTCCCTCGCACAGAATTGAGACATCTCATTTGGTGAGCGTGAGTGGGTTTTCGTTCAGTGCACTGTGTGTGTGTGTGTGTGCGTGTGTACGGCTGCATACATGCGCGTGTGCTCATGTCACAGCAGCATGTAAAGCACATGTCCTCACGTTGGTTCAGACCAGACAGCGGCCCAGTAACCACCTACCCCTCCTCGTCCTCCTCCTCCTGCATTCTGCTGCTGTGTTCTTGAAGCCTCACTTCTCCTCCTGACCCATCCCAAACATCTGCAGCTGTCGGCAGCAGGGCACTCTGGGTAACACTTGGCCCAGTCTGCCCCCTAGTGAGCGCCACGTGAACAGGACCACAACATTGCACAAAACACTGACCACTGTGTATTATTGTACATGACAGCTCAATCTTGCTCCCGCGTCTGAGCGTCGATATTTCGATTTCCATGCCTTCACTGCGACTCTTGCCTGAATTGAGACTTGTTATGAGGAGGCATATTTATAGAGGTTGTACATAAGAAATGTATGACATGTCATGAAATAACTATGATTTAAGTCCTGGCTTCATTGATAGCAGTGTTACAAACTCTGTATGTTTAGGATAGGTATTTTTCTTGTGTTGCACAAATAACATAGCTTTTAATGCAGATTTGAACACAGTGAAAGTCTGAAATGAACGTTACCAAACTATTAACACTGCATTTGGGTGTGTTTCTGTCATTACATTATTAAAACTACTCTCGTTGCAGCTGCTGAGCGTATCTTTTGAGAACATGTCGAAAAAAGGTTCAGCGAGTGTTTGCGCTGTTCTGGGCTGTGATAAACAATACCAGACGCTCCACAAGCTCCCCGCCAATGAGCAAAGGAAAGCTTAGTGGATATCTTTCATATTTGATGGGAATATCCCTGCGACATTTCCCAAATACCTCCATGCAGCCACATAGCACCAAACTTCACCTAAAGGAAGGAACAGTGCCAACAATTTGTATATTATTATTACAAACCGTATTTACAAACCGTAAAACTGTCTTTGTGTGCTTGTTCTGTCGTTTAGCATTAGTGATAGTCGGCTACAGGCTAAGCTACACATGTTCACTCGTGCTACCAGTGGTACACGGGCGTCCCTCTGGTGGTACTTGGAGGAAAATCAGAAATACTGTGATCGAGTGCATAAGAAATTAAACTTTAATTATAATATATTAAATAATAATAATAACAATCTTGCGCCAGTGCTTTCTTCTTTCTTCCCCGGCTCCAGCCCTTCAGCTCAACAGTGATGTATAACACTCCAAACGCAATAAAGCCATTATGTGTTTTGACATGAAAAATATTCAAAAAATAAAGGAAAGAGATAAAGTTCTCGTAGTTAGGTGTTTTCTGGATGATAACTGGAGGAAATTAAGTTTTTACTACATTCTCGGGTTATTCTCTCCCAGGAAAAAGCTCTCTATTTCTCTGATACAGCACTACTGCACTAAAACTATAATTTCCCATCATTTTCAGATCAAGGACAGCAGGAAAAAGAGGAGCAGAGCTACTGTGAAATGTGTGTTTCTTGGCACGGGAATAAGGAGCCTTACTAAATCAAACCCAGTGTTGGATGAAGAGTAAAGTCAGTCTTGTTAGTCGTGGGAACTCAAACACTTTCGGAAAGCGTCGCGTCACTCCTCCTCCTGCTCCTCAGGTGCGAGGAGACAAAAAGCTCCGGCGAGGAGCTATTTTTCTACGGCTCTTTCAGTCGAGAACACACGCGGCTTCTTTGAATTCCTCTCACTGGCAACGGTCTTGCGATTGTCAATTTCATGCTTGATTAATTGTCATTACTTGTCGAGAGACAAAAAAAAGAGAGAGTGGTTGAGAGAAATGCATTTCAGGATTAAAATGGAGAGCGAGACCTCCCTAAAGAGTGAGATGTAGTCTGGGAGAATTTTGCACACTTAAGACTTTTCTGTATTTAACTTTTTTACTCTCGCCAGACAGACATTAAAGGGCTAATCTGTGCATTTTGAGGCAATAAAGTGAGGTAAGGATTCGCTGACTTTAAAACAATGTGAGTGTGATGGCCACTAAAGGATTCATCACAATGTGATAGTATAGTTTTCGCCCTTGGGCGATGGGAGGCGATATGTGCTGCCTCTGGGGGACAGGAAGTGCGGTGTCCGCGCAACCTGCTCTCCACAGCTGTATATCTGGCAGCAAAGTCTCTCATCGTCTCATCTTCTTTCTATTATATATTTTCATCTTTACAAGGTTAGAGTTAATATAAACACATTAACAGGATGTGTTTATATGCTGTGGCGTGTGCTTTCAGATGTTTATGGAAGTGAAAAAGTTAAGGTTAGCTAGGTTAGCTAAGATGCTATACCTGGTGTCTGAGCTAGCTTGTGTCCGTGTGTGTTTTGTTTTTAAATTGGCTTCCTGTGGCCTCCAAAGTACTTAAGTCATTTTATTATATTTCACCTCTTGTTTAGAGATCAATGAACGTGTTTTAACTGTGCCGCAGGTGCACCCGTGGTAGTTTGCCGCGGGAATAATACACAACTCCTTATATGGACATCCAGGGGGTGTGTGTTGTATGTTTTTTCTTTTCTTTTTTTTGTTCATAAAAACGAGCCAAGCAAACTTTGAACTGTGACGAATTTCGCAAATTTCACAAATTCAATCGGACTTTAAACATTTTGAGTACTTTTTGCTCAGGTGTGTTAGTTGCTAGTGTTAGTTGCCTCTAGGTTGTGCTGAAAAAAGGATATACTCTATACTGCACATATGTTTATACCCTCTGTATATACTGTGTTTAAAATGCTCTCTGCTCTAAAGGTTAATATTTGGCCTACTAAGAATATGTGTCATGTCCTATGTCTACGTCAAAAAATGTGGTTTCAAAAAACCTCCCCAAACATGACACCAGAGAGGAGAGAGTTGGAAAAAATACCTGTACATAAGTTTCAATTTTTTTCAAAAACTCAAAATCTGGTGTCCATGTACACCTAAAGTGTTTTACCTCCATTTTAATTTGTTAATACACTATTTTAACATGCAGTAAGATTGTAAACAACTGCCAGATACTGAAAGTTATTTTTAAAAAATTGGCAAAATCACTTAACTCCCAGGACATTTTGAGGCTGAGGCATTAAAGGGTTAAATTTCATAAATGCAACAAACCCAATATACCCATTACATGTCATCATTATTTCATGAGTCAAATGGCTCTCCTGATTCTAGAGGTAGCGGACCCCTGCGCTCATGTCTTTCAGCTTCTCCCTCTCTAGGGGGCGCCACAGTGGACACACTGCATATACCACCAAATGCATTTTGTTAGGGAGGGGGATTGGGTGCCTTGCTCAGCCCTTCTTGACCTGGCAGGTAGACTCAAACCTGGCAACCATTCAGTCACAAGCTTCTCTTAACACTTGGCTATGGGCTGCCCCCCGATGTCGAGCACATATCAGTGATATTTCATTAAAAAATAAAAAGGAAGCACAAAGGTCACCAGGCAAGCGTCTGCAATGTTTGTCTCCATGACAAAGAACCGAAGGCGAGATGAATAATTCACCGACTCTGAATTATAATAAGGTTTGTGGTCTTTAGTGGGGCTCGCTCGCAGATTTCAAAACATCACTTCAGGTCAGTTTGGGTCATAACAAGGATGATGAAGCGTTATTTTTTTGAATGAGCAAAGGGCAGAATTTCCCAGCGAGGCTCATTTTTGGCGCTCTCATTGTGAAGTTGAAGGTGAAAAGGGACAAACGTGAGGCCAAATCCCACACGTACAGGACCTCCGTGGTTTCTGCTCATTCGACCACGAATGCCGCTGCTTCTTCTTCTTCTGTGTCCAGTGACATTTTCTATTTTCTTTGAGTTTAGTTCTGCTTCGTAGGCCTGCAGAGCTCTGGGATTATCATGTCATTGCTGTGTTTGACTGCAGCGCGTGCACAAGATTCAGAGCCGCTTCGTGATTTCCTTCAGTGTGTTTTTCACGTATCTACGAAACGTGAAATGTCTTGAAAAAACAAGTACAATTTCAACAATATTGTGCCTATATTCACTCTTTACACATCACACTGGATCTTTAACAGCACAAACATTTTGTCACAGGTATGTGGAAATGAAAAATCTAGTATTTCATGTGTGCCGGCCGGATTGGACCCTCTGGCGGCCAGTTCTGGCCTGCGGGCCATACCTTTGACACCCCTGGTTTCGCCACTAAACAACTACACATTGACTGTATCAACTCTGTTTTATAACAGAAATTGCTCTCATTTAATACAATTCATCGTGTACATGCTCTTTTTGTAGGTTATTGAGGTTACCCATGATGCAGTAGACGACACTATGTCACTGTGTGTGCGTCCAACTTTGAGGATTTGTATTTAATAGCATTTTCAGTCGATTTTAGCCCAGTTTTTCATCATACTGTGCGTGACTACATTTACATATTCTGAGTGCTTGATGTTCACCGTGACACTAATGACTCTTCCTCTCTTCCACAGCCTTGGTCCTCGGTGTCCAACCTGGCAAAGGATTTCATCCAGCGTCTGCTGGCGCCGGACTCCTCCGCCCGTTTGACCGCTGACCAGGCCCTCCGTCACTCGTGGGTGGTCACGATGGCGGCCGGCTCGTCGATGAGGAACCTCCATCGGTCGATTTCACAGAACCTGCGGCAGCGGGCGTCACGCAGCTCCTCCCGGTGCACCGCGAGCTCCGGCGACGCCACCAGCGCGGGGAGAGCTAATGTAGCCGGAAAATAAACAGGAGCCGCGTTCAGGGCCGAGCATCTGCACTCATGCCGCCTCAGAGAGCCGTGCAGCATCCGGCCAGAGGGCTCCAGAAGCATCAGTGCCATCCGACTAAAGCTCCACATTCATGGGGAAAGCTAATGAAGGAGAGAGCCCAGCTGCCCCTGCTCAGTGTGCTCGGCCATCACGAACCCTCAAAGCTCCAAACGGGGAGCGGAAAGTGCCTAAGACAGGTGTTGTGGCGCACACATACACACACACACACAGACAGAAAAAAAAGTTTCCCTCTCACTTCAGTCAGGCTATTCTAATGACTCAGGCTGCTGAGTTCCACTTCCCATTGTGGACGTCTTAAGCTGTTGGTGATTATCCCTCAGTTTTGAGATCCAGGCTTATACTGAGACGGTGCCATCCACCTCCACGAGGTCTCCAGCCCCCTGGTGATGCACACAGCACAAACTAATGGGCTCATCTAGGTCATTACTGTATTACTCATTCAAAAATGTTTGGCTACTGTTAGTAGACGAGAACCTGTCCATTCTTCTCTCTCCTCTTGTTTCCGTTTTGTATGTAAGAATGTGTGAATCCACTCCACCCCAAAGCCATAGGAATAACGTTCTTCTTTTTTTTTCATATTCAAAAACAAGCAAATACACCCCACTCTTTTGCTTCTTTTGTCGCCGCTCCTCCTACATCAGTCGCTCTTCAGCCTCCTGAAAGTACAATCCACATATTTGGTGACAGGGTGTTTAAAGAGCTTTCAGCTCTCCCCCCTAAAATGTTACGTAAAAGCTGCAAACAACGGCGATTTTTCCAAATAAACCCTTTATTTTTCCACTGAGAACATTGAAATCAAAATGGTAGTATAAGTTCTGGGAGTGCACTGTGATGCACAAAAACAACGCCTTCCTTTATGTCAGTGCTGTTATCTCTGTCCTTATTACATTAAAAAGGGAATAACTGACCAGCTCGTTGTCCGTCTCCTCTTCACACTCATTCCAGTCTCCTGAAGTGCGGCTTAAACGCCGAGAAACTCCATCTCGAGGAAATCCACCGCACACTCACTTCCAGTCTGCACATAATCCTGTTATTTCAGTCCGTGACGCCGTGCGGTCGTTGGACGGCTTGTTTTTCCGCGCAACCCCCTCTACAGGAGGCGGCGGCGACGACTGTGGGATAATCTGCAAATCGCAGCAGCTGGATGCAAATCAATCCACGTCATTATCTGTGGATCGGCTTCTTGTCCTGCGTTTTTACCTCCTCTCGTGCAGCTGGAGGCCGGGATTCGACCGCCATGTTTTGCTTGTGCAGAGAGGGGAAAACTCTCCTCGGGGGATATTTTCGAGCAAGAGACGTGTCCTCAGATTTAATCTTGCGCCTGTGAAGTCGGGGCTATATCTTCCCGTATATGGGCTTTAGTCTGATACAGTGGTCAGCAAAGCCTAACCATTGAAGGAAGCATAGTGGAGGAAAGATTTTAAGTGATTCGGGGGTTTGATCTCTAACACTGGCCCCATGCTGGATGAGGGGAAAGTATGACAGCTTCAGCTGCTCTCAGCAGAAAACCACTTTATCTTTGGTCTTACGTGAGGAGATCATTTGCTGCTCAGGACCCTGAGACATAAGCTGGCAGATCCACTTGTGGCTGCAGTAAAGAGGAGGATAACAAAGGGAGACAACGGTGATGGAGGTGATGGTGTCAGTGTCCAACAGCCGGGGGGTGGGGGTATCTCAGGTCCCCGAGGTGAGAGGAGGCTCTCGGTATGTAAATCTTCATATACTTGCTTTTAAAGGTGCAGTGTCTAGGAAATAGTGACATCTACCAGTTGAGACTGACCCACGCATTCATTTTCTCAACATGTCAGGGAAATATGGTGTTTGCTACACAGTTTTAGAGGAAAAATGGTCGCTATACGTAGAAAACAATGTCTTCAACTGGTCAAACCTAAATTAATGACGTTTACTCAAACTTCCGTAAGCAGGCTCTCTTTATATAACATGCTCATCGGAGTCACAATGACCTATTTTTCAAATTATTTAGTAATAAGCTTGAAGATGGAAACTTAACTAACTTTATTGTTATGTGTTACCAGATGTTATTTGTTGATAGTTGAACACATCTGGTCATCTATGGAAACACGTGGCTGAAAGCCAAAGAACATAGTGACAAAGAAGATGGCGACAAAAGGCAAAGAAGATAGCGATAAAGACAAAGAAGATAGCGACAAAACGCAAATAAGATAGTGACAAAGAAGATGGCGACAAAAGGCAAAGAAGGTAGCGAAAAGAGGCAAAGAAGATGGCGATAAAGACAAAAGAAGATAGCGACAAAAGAAGAAAGCGACAAGAAATGACAAAAGACAAAAGATGGCGACAAAGAGCAAAGATAGCAATAAAAGACAAAGATAACAACAAAAGCATAAAATAAGATAGCGACAAAGAAGATGGCGACAAAGGCAAAAGAAAGGTAGCGAAAAGAGGCAAAGAAGATGGCGATAAAGACAAAAGATAGCGACAAAAAGGCAAAGAAGATAGCGACAAAGAAGATGCGACAAAAGGCAAAGATAGCGACAAAGAAGATGGCGACAAAAGGCAAAGAAGGTAGTGAAAGAGGCAGAAGATGGCGATAAAGACAAAGAAGATAGCGACAAAAGGCAAAGAAGATAGCGACAAAGAAGATGGCGACAAAAGGCAAAGAAGATGGCGATAAAGACAAAGAAGATAGCGACAAAACGCAAATAAGATAGCGACAAAGAAGATGGCGATACAAAAGGCAAAGAAGATAGCGACAACAAAGATGGCGACAAAAGGCAAAGAAGATAGCGACAAAAAAGATAGTGACAAAAGGCAACGAAGATGACAATAAAGACAAAGAAGATAGCGATACAAAAGTCGCCTTTTAGGGCTCCAAAAATGTCAGTTTTGTGTGGATTTTCTGTGATTATATTTGTCTACATTCCAAATGAGAGATTAAGTCATTGCATGAAACTTTGATACATTATCAACATTTAAGTAGTTTCATAAGAAGACCAGCTTCTGACAAGGGAAGTGGGGGCTTCCGTCTGGACCACTTTTTGGCCCCCAGATTCCTTTTTGCCCATGGCCCCCGAAAGCCGAGCTCATGCCCTGCGCACAGTGTACACACGCCTCCATCAGGACAATTAATGCTCCCGTTCCTGCTCATTTTCTCTCGGCACATTTGAATCCTTCAAGGTTAAGTGCTTCTTCTACTGCGTCGCCCCAAACACACACTCCATCAAATATCATTATGAGTCTTTTCTGAGTTGCATTGTGCAGAAATTATTTTCCTTTAAACAGCAATTACAGCCACTCACCACACGCACGGTTGGAGAGGAAAGAATGTTTCACAGTTGGCAAATTGCTTTCCTTCTTTCTTCTCCTCCTCTCTCTCTCCAGATGAACATGCTTTTTTTTCGCCCGTTGTCCTGTTATTATGCCGCGGACACAACGCCACAGGAACACGGGCCGACGGGTCGATGCTTTTCTCATTGAGGATGCGATAAAAGTAAAGCGTCTCATTATTCTTCCCACTCACAAATTCTCATTTCGATTGTAGCCCCCGCGTGCCACACAGAGTCCCGCTCCTGTCTGCTGCTGTCCCTCAGGCTCAGGACTCTTGTTTTAAAATGCAGTGGGAGACACAGAAATGACGGTGGACAGCTGGTGGACATGTCATCCTCTTCAGTCCGTCTCGATGTCTCGTTGACACAGAGAATGAAAGTGCAATTTAAAGGCGTTCTGTTCTGTTTATCTGTTTAACTGTCTAAAGAAGCTATCGGTCGTTTTGTAACAGATTTTATTTTGTCCAATAAAGGAACTACAACATTCAACATCATTCATAATGAGTATGTAAAGGAGTATTCTGACATTTAGCAGTTGGGGTACAATCGTACTACAATATTGTGCTTAGAAATGTACCTTTCGACAATCAAAGTGAATTAACTTTGTACCATTTTCAACCCAAGGGTACAGACGCACATTTTCCCTTTTAAAACAATAAAATAAAGAAGAAAATGTTCTTTAGAAACGTCTCTCTGCACAATTTAATCGTCAATTCAATTTCAACACAAATAGTCAGAATGTTATTATTGTGTGGACAATCATTGTTCATTTTGTCTCTTTCTCAGTACCTTAAAGACGTAGATATGTGCCACAGTACAATAAAGGTACATAAATGACTTTAAGGTATGGAATTGTGCTTTAATTACAGATATTACAGTTTGATAAGGTACAAAAATGTTGTATTCTTGTGTGAGAAAACAACCTTTTTTCACATTTTTTCAGATGTTTTCACCTAATTAATAAAGTATTTAGCCTCTTTCATGCTGAAATGATTCCCATGATTTTTAACCCGGGTGAACCCATTTAAAAACAGGTGATTAACAACATTCGCACTTCGATGACGAGATTCACGTCGTCCACGTGTCCTTATTAATCCAGAGTGTGGTGCATGTGCAGCGTGCAGCGTGGGTTTGCTGCGTTCAGATGTCCAGTGTCCCTGTTTGGCCTCGAGCATGATTCAGATCACATACTTCCTTCAAATAGAATTATTTGTGTGGCTCTATTTTTGATGTGGAGACTCGAGTACGAGGTGTGCGTGTGTGTGTGTGTGTGTGCGTGCTTGTCTTATATTTGTGTATATATATATATATCTTTGTTGGGGTATTTTACTTGGGTCCCACAACTTTAAAGGGCTTTTAAGGGTTAGGTTAAGGGTTTAGGTTAGGCACTTATTTGTGAGGGTAAGGGATAATGTCAATGTTGTGTACTTACTAATATGTAAGTGTGTGTTTATTAAGTTCCAGTAGTGAGAACATGATTTGTAATAAAGCCAAGCTGATGCTAAAATTAGAAAGTGATAATAAAATCAGATTTTATTTTGGATGGATGTAAATGAAAGAATAAAATATTAAAGAGGATATAAACAGAAGGTTTCCTATATGACTTGATATTTTGCAGTTGAAGCTTTAAGTGAATTAGGAAACTAAACATAATGTAAAATTTAAAACAATAATGCATGTTTTGTACACTGTAAACATCCCTGTAAACGATAGTTGCTGATTATTGTGACCATCCAAATAATTAATCATCTAAATTTTATAGATAGATTTATAGATGAATTTACATTAAAAAAAATACAAACAAAAAAAACAAATGAACAAAACATGAAACACTTTTAGAAATCCCAAAACAAATAACACATAAAACACCACTTCCCTTCAACCGGGCTTTCAAAATAAGAGCCCTTGACTTTGTCTTTTTAACCACTTCTTATATCAAACCTTTGCCATAACTTCACTGTATTATATAACGTTTTAATGTCATTCCACAAGCCTCGTCTTGGCAGTTTGTATAGCTTATGTTAATTATTATTTGTCTTACTGTCATAAAAATGCTCATTTTATCACTTCTGGGTCACTTGCAACATTTGGTACATTCCCTCTTCCGTACGGACTGTGCTGCTTTAGTACATTTGTTTTGGGATTTGTGACATAAACGTGGCATTTACTGTTTGTGTGACACAACATGATAAGCATGTTAATATGACAGCTGTAAATGTGTGTGTGCATATTATTTATAGCTCCATTTGCAGACGTGTTGTTAGCAGATTTGTGACACAAACACAGTCTAGCACACGCGCCACATCACTGTTATTCACAGTGACAAAAATGCAAATTGACATTTTTTTGCACCGTGGTTATTTATACACAATTTTGTGAGGTGAGAGGGTTTTATATCGAGCGGTGAAAGTCAACACGGAACTGCGTTTAGAAGTGGGCCAGTGCATGAGGGAGCGCTGGGACACAGCAGGGGTGCTGCTGCTGCTGCTGCTGCTGCTGAGGTGGGGCTGTCCTTCGGATCGCCTGGAGGACCCCAGAGGAGCCACAGTCCTTCTAAAGGAGCAGCAGAGACAGCAGCACAGACAGGTCACGGTGAAACTCCAGACAGTTGTGTTAAACACAGAAAATGAACACAGCAGACCATGAATTATTGTTATTTTTAGACCGTCAAGAAGCTGACTTCCACTGTCGGATCTCGTTTGCAGGCTTGTGCACATGACGTGCGTAAATCTTCTTTTCTTCTTTGATTTTCAGATCTTTGTTTTATTAAGGTTGGACAGTGCAAGCGTAAATACAACAAGGTGCGTATAGGACCCTAATAAGAAGAAGAAAAAACTATTGAAACTCAAGTAGTTATTATTATTGTTTATAACTATATTATTATTCAGTCAAATTAACTTTTGAGGGCCTTATCATGCCCCAAATCTCATGAATCCTATCGTACATTTACGTGTGAAAGTTGTTCGGGGGAAAAAGCTGGGGAAATTGGTGACTTTTTGTCGCGTTTCACGCACATGAACGGACGTTGGATACACATGTTTATCTTGTCAGGAGTGTAAGTCCTACAGGAAGGCCGCCATCTCGGACTGAGTGGCCATTTTTTGGGCGATTTCCCTAAATACGCTTTCCTTGTCGCATGTGCATGTGCAATGTGAGATCCAATCCAATCCAATCCAATCCCTTTTATTTATATATTTTAAAAACATGTGGTGGCCAAAGTGCTGTAGATAAATAAAACAATGAATACACTCCCAGAGATTCAGAGCACAACGTTAAAATACATAAAAAGAAGTGTAACAATGACTAAAAAACCAAAACACTAAAAGCCTAAATTAACATTAAAAGACATAAAAAGGCTAAAAGACCACACAATTCTCATGCTGGGTTAAAAGCCAAGGAGTAAAAGAGTGTTTCCAAGGTGATCCGCCAGAGTCCTTAGAGTTCGTCATCCTACCTTTACCGAACAAAACAACAACAAAAAACACTTAAAACAAGGCTTTGAAAGCCTTTATTCAAAATATGGCCGTTTAAAAGACAACAAAACACAACTGGTTTTGTCCCAGAGTGTCAAGAGTCCCCGCAGGTTTGTTCTTGACCCTGTTGTCCAAGAGGACCCGTGTACAACTAGAGTCTGAATAAATAAAGATGGCCCTCGCGCACACACGCGCCGCTGACCAATCTTAATTCAGTATTGTCGGTGAACTTCAGAGCTCGTGATGTGAATTCCTAACTATACCCCCCGATACGCCCGCACCTGATCGACGTGTCCTTCCTCATGGAGGACAAACTCCGACTTCGGTCTTGTTTTCCCTCGATTTCATTGTCATTCTCCGCCTGCAAACGTGGACTAACACACGTTCCCTCAACTTTTCATACGCCTCCGTGCTCCTTTTCATGGGATACCCTTGTGTCACATTCACACAGTTCCACTCCTGAGAGCTGCCCGCTGCACTCCTAATCTTACTACTGGCCACTGAGCAGCACCACTGGAGCGATTGGGGATTAAGTGCTTTGCTCAAGGACAACTGAAAAGAAAAGAGAGCATTCGTTTTCACTTTCTCCACCCTTCAGTCACAAAATTGCTTCTCTAAACCGCAGCGCTCACTTCTCTCCCTGCAGTTCATCCCACTCCAGAAGTGGCTTCTTTTTGTGTGCTATTTGTGGATAAAGCTGCACATCGGGACATGCTCCGGGAATCCCTTTACGGGGGACAGAGCCACGTCCTTGTGTCTTCTCCAGTCACCTATTGCCATCGCCGATGGAAGCCACTTCCTGGAGCTCCTGAAGGAGCCTCTGTAACCTGGATTTAGCAGAGGGGGCTGGCTGGCCTCATATGCAAACCACTGCGTGTGAGGTAACGTGAGGAGACCCAGCGGGGGGGCAGGACTGCAGTACAAAGACGATTGTTGTTGTTGTTGTTGTTGTTTGGGTGGGCGATGGATGTGAGGAGGAAGAGGAGAAGACTGCAGTCGAGGCGAGATGAGAGCGAAGAGTAAGCTCTCTCTTGAGAAAGTGCACCACTCGGATTTGTGTTCTACTTTAAAGTCATTAAACTCATTAGGAGTGAAAATTAGACCTTCATCGTTTCATAATAACGGGGTTTTGGTTTTTTTTAAGACGTAAGCCCTTGAAGAGCGGTGTTTCTTTTACTTATTTGATCACACTCAAAAGAAGAAAGGTAATGAAGTTTCCAAAAGTCAATCAGGAGCACTCGCGTCACTCAGAGTGATCTGCTCACGGCTCATTGGCGTTTTATTGACTGTGTGGTGTTCGTCACGGACAGGAGCAGAGCGGCACGAGGAATGGGATTCGACTGAATAGACGCTGGTGTCCATTCTGTCAAATATGAGCGACGTTTTATGACAATGTGCTTCACGACAATAGAAATATATCACCTATACCTACATGACGGTTTGTCACTGAGCTTTTCAACATCTAATAAATCTAATTAAAGCTGGGCTCTGTTATTTGTTTCTGGAAGGAAGGAAGGGAGAATTGGATTAAGAAAGAAAGGAAACTAGGTAGGTAGGTGGGTAGGGTTAAGGTAGGAAGGGAGAATGGTTTAAGAAGGAAAGGAAACTAGGTAGGTAGGTAGTTAAGGTAGGAAGGAGAATGGATTAAGAAGGAAAGGAAACAGGTAGGTAAGGGGTAGGAAGGGAAAGGAAAAGGTAGGTACAGGTAGGGAGAATGGATTAAGAAAGAAAGGAGACTTGGTAGGTAGGGGAAGGTTAAGGTAGGAAGGGAGAATGGATTAAGAATGAAAGGAAAAGGTAGGTAGGTAGGTAGGGTTAGGGTAGGGTTAAGGTAGGAAGGGAGAATGGATTAAGAAGGAAAGAAAACTAGGTAGGTAGGTAGGGTTAAGGTAGGAAGGGAGAATGGATTAAGAAGGAAAGGAAACTAGGTTAACCAGGGTTAAGGTAGGAAGGGAGAATGGATTAAGAAGGAAAGGAAACTAGGTAGGTAGGTAGGTAGGTAGGGGAAGGGAGGATGGATTAAGAAGGAAAGGCAACCAGGTAGGTAGGTAGATAAGTAGGTAGGTAGGCAGGTGGAAGGGTTAAGGTAATATCATAATAATAATATTAATAAAAACAATGAGGCTGTTTTTCCAGAAAACCCTCTAGAAATGATCCAAACATCATTGAATCATAGCAACTGGACTGGCTTCAGTTGCTCTGATTGAATGATTTGCCGGAATTTAGCCTAATCAGTTTCACCATCTTCTAAATTTTGTGAATCTAATGAAATAATTGTGAGCAGAACTAAACGTATTTGGCTAGTGAAAGTTTGCGTTTTGCATTCTGTCTTCAAAATGTGTTTGTTTGGTTTGAATGGCACATTTGTATTTGGTTAGCTTTGCTTTCCCTAAGCACAAAAAAAGGAAGCTGAACATCCAGAAGGTTAAAATAGATTTCCCTCAGACCAAGCCCGAGCAAAACCGAGTAAATGTCAGACTTCTATTCATTAGGAAGAGGTTTTTAACAGCAAAGGTTTCCAGCCTTGTTGTCTGTCTGTCTGTATGTTTTTAAGTTCATCTCTCCTGCGGGAAGAAAAAACACTGACATTTCACGCTTATATTCAAAAAAAACTGAACAGGCCGTTGTTTTTGAATGTTCTGTTTTTGTTTTCTGATCCGCTATGGATCGCCCTGTGGTCCCGCGGGGGCGTCCAGTGTTTGTCCTGTGCACCAGATATTGTGGCGTGTGCCAAATTGATTCCCATCTGCAATCCTAGCAGTGAAATAGAGGTGCACGCCGCCGCAGACGGGAGTCAAAGACAGTGATTTAAAGGTCAGATTCAACAGCACAGCTCGCCGGCTGAAGAAGATGCTGACAGGCACACCCTGGTGGGAAACAGCTGGAGTGTTTGAGGAGTAATCCAAAACCGAAGCTTTCATCTCTTAATCTCACAGTGGAGGCCGTGTGTGAAAATCCGTGTGTGTGTATGCGTGTGTGTGTGTGTATATGCATACGTCCTCATCCCACATGAGACTACTGAGTGTTGACCTCACCACGGTCTGGGCAGTTGACAGGTGGAGTGAATACAGACGCTCCATATTAATATGCCTTTGTCTGAATAAATTGCCTCACGCAGGCTGAAAATGGACGCGCAATATCTCCGAACGGCACTTTATTTAGCTGTTTGGGAGGAAATGGAAAGTCTGTCGGGGAGAGTGCATGAAGTGAGTGAGCGATGGGAAGAATTGTTAGATGGGAGGGAAAGAGGGAGGGGAGCAATAGAGGGAAGAGGGAGCGCGTGCTTAACTACTGATTACACATATTTTCTAGCTTGAGTGTTATTCATTGCATTCTGGATCTGCCCCGAATGCACAAGACGCCTTCAGATCATCTCTGTCTGATGCAGAATATGCTTTATGAATATGTACCTCGTTGTATATAAACGTATATCACATATGAGGTTTCTTTTTTAAACGCTCATTCAAGTATTTCCCGAGGAACTGTGTTAAATACACAAGCTCGTGTGCTGTGAAACCCAAGGTTAAAGCTGGTGATATTCCGTCCTTTTATGACTCTCGAAGGAACCTTGAAAAGACCAAAACTAACGATATAATACACTCGTGCATTGATATACGGGATGAATAACTCAGAAAAAAAACTGCTGGGCACTGCATTACTCGGTAAATGCTACTGACGCCGGAGTAAACGGTCATCATCTGCTTTGTGGTGCACTGATGAGTAATCGCAGCAGAGCGGTGTGTTTAGGATTGGCCTCTTAAACCAAATGTTATTGTTTAAAACACAGCGGAGGTACAGAAACACCTTTTTTGTTGT
The DNA here is from genome assembly GCF_019176455.1 of Solea senegalensis. Classification (NCBI taxonomy): domain Eukaryota; kingdom Metazoa; phylum Chordata; class Actinopteri; order Pleuronectiformes; family Soleidae; genus Solea; species Solea senegalensis. Next base: position 32,505,172 of record NC_058021.1, on the reverse strand, counting down.
TGATATAATGTGTGTGTATCCTACAATAGGTCAATAAAAGTGGTAGTATGATGATGATGTTGGGGTTGTATGATGAATGATGGGGTTCTTCCCCCCCCACCCATGTGTCTCACTGGGTGGTGGTCAGCTGCTTAAACTGACCAAACCACGCCCACCAAGATCAGGGGTTCAGTTGAGTTGATTGGAACATCGCTGTTGGGGCCCGAGTCAAAGCTTTACAGGCTTTTGTTCGCTGCGCTGAAACACCTTAACCAAGTGGACTTTAAGCTAAGTAGAATCAATAATAAACTGTGGCTGCAGAGGGCGCTGCTGCTCAGCAAAATCGACATTTACACGGTATTCCCCTTTGACACAGGTGATTGTCATCCATCTGAGGGAGTGCTTTGAGTGGCTTTAACTCCTCTATGCCAGACGTGCAACCGAATGGTGGCACACACTCATTATTGTGGGATACAGTTCCCACAACACCCTGCAGACGATGCTTGACAGTAGTGTTGTAGTACTCAAAATCGGTCTTGAAGGTCTCTTTTTGAAGGTCTCGTCTTGGAATTTACTCGGTCTTGTCTCGGTCTCGGACAAAGTGGACTCTGGATTTTATTTCAAGACCGGTCAAGACCACAACTGTGCGGATATCAATAAATTGCCTCTGCATTTTTTGATCAACTTGTTAATGTCATTACTGTGATTTTGCGTAAATCGTATTGCTTCGGGTACAACCAATAACTTGACTCATTTATCATTTGAAATCTTTGTCACCGTTAAAGGCTGTCACCCCTCCCGCCCCCTTTCACACGCCCCCCACAAAAGTGCATGTGAGAAGAGGCCGTGAGAAGATTATAGATGCCAACTCGTCTATAATAAAATGTGGTTACCTGAACCACAAAGACTTTTTGTGCATAAATACTTCCAAAAGAAAACACAGAGCAACGTGTAAATTCTGCAAAGCGACGCTGACGGTCTTGGTCTTGTCTCGGTCTCGACCCCTCAAAGTCTTGGTCTTGTCTTGGTCTCGATACACTGTGGTCTTGGTCTAGACTACAACACTACTTGACACAGACACAGAAACGACCGTCCTACAAAGGTCATTAGCCTCATGAGTGCGGGTCGCTGCCGTGTCCTGTATATGTTAAGAGGTTAACTGCTCCGTTGACTGCGAGCACTGACCTCCAGAGGGGTTGCCATGGAGAGGAGAAAGCTGCCACAATGGGAGGCGATTGGATCTCCTATACATCGGCGTCGGCGAGGGAGGAAGGAGCTGTGACGGGTTGCATAACCCAGCGTCTGTGTCTGTGTGCGGTACGTTGCCTAAGCGGCTGCTCTTAGCGTGTGGCCCGTTTCGTAATGTTAATTATGATTACCTCGTTAGCTGAGCATCATTATTCGTGCCCGGGGAATTGTCACCACCTCACCTCCAGGTGAGCCGTAAAATGTGAGCACAGCAGGCTGTCTCGCAAAGACAATCCCGTTCGTGTTGTTATTAAACCCCAAGGCCAAGGTGGTTGAAGAGGCTGGAGCCCCACTGATCCCCTGTTGTGTGAGTGCTCGTGTCATAAAGGACTTGGTCCCACACGGTCCTTAACGTAGCCATGGCAACCACACTCTGGAGGTATAGGTATGGCCTGATGGCATCAAGACTAATTACAAATCTGTCAGGGGGTGCATTCAAGCAATGATGTTTGTTTCTCCAGTGTGAATGTGATCAATAAAAGACGGCGTTAGAACTTGTGGCACAAGATGTGAAAAAAATACGTAAAAAAACGGCTCAGATTCGCCGGAGGAAGGTGTCACGTTGTCCACCAGGCCATCACATCTCATTTCTTTTTGTCAGATTTCACCAACACCGGGGCACAACGGCTGTGTCTGTGTGGCGGGTCTATGGCGACCAATGCTCAGATGTGTGGAGGCAGTGAGAGAGAGAGGGACTGTCACCATGACAACCACATCCAGGGCCCAACTTGTGAGCTTTGTCCTGCATGCCCCGGGGTTCTGTCCCCTGCATGCAGGCACAATGAACTTTTCTAGTTCTGGCAAATTGGGTGAAAATTCAAAAAAGAATAAAAAAAAAGAAAAAAAAGGGAGCTCTGTCACAGTTTTGCTTCAAAAACCCTGACATTTTACTGTGAACTCAAAAAGAGAGGGGGAAAAAAAATACAAGAGGGCGCTTGCTTCACTCGGAGAAATTGCAGAGAAGGTTTTAGACCACTTATGTTGTTTTGAATAGAAAAGTCTGTAACACCAAAGATGGCAGAGTATGACACATATTCACCCCCCAAAGTCAATCATCTGCTTCATAGCAACCAAACTGGGAAGTACATCTAGCAATCATGTTGTTGCAGTCGAGCTTTGAGACACTTTAGAGACAGACTTGCATCCAAGTGTTGTGGTGGGAGGAGCCAAACCGTTCGGTAGAATAATAGAAGAGGTTGACGTTACAAAACCTTACTTTTGTAACGTCCAACCTTATTTGGGGTATTTTTAATCAGATTTGACTAATAATTCCATAGTTTTTATGACAGGAGTCCAGTGGCGACTAACATACCTGGATAATGTGATTCATAGTCTGACTACTCCTGCATGTATACGCTTAGTCGGACTATTGCCAGAAGTGCTGTTGCTGGAAAAGAACAAATAACACAATAGCTATGGAGAAGATCCACCTTTGGACTGACAAAGAGACGAGATTTATGCTTTCGAACCACAGCATAATCCGTCTAACCGTTCGCTGTTTGTTTTTCTCTCATAGAGAGATACAGCGCCACCTATGGAGGCGGAGTCAGACACACACGCCCAATAAATGGATTTTCTCCTGCCCGTGAGTTGTCTGATTGCCTGTCTTAGTCGGACGACGGCCTGAGCTCGATTAAACTGTGCATGTATACATACTGAGAGTTTCTAGCCTGTTTCCACTGATGATTGTTTTCTTCTCACTGGGCTTGAATCCAAAGGAAATGAGGCGTGCCCAACCGAGAGCCTCACTCTGTCAGGCCGGGGCTGGTGGCTTAGCAACGAAAACCTCCTCCTCAGTCCTTCACAGGTGTGTGGAGGCACTTCCTGCTGAGGACTGGACAAAAACAAGACTCCATCCATGTTCCTGTGGTTTTTTTTTTGAACAAGGCAGGGCTGAGATTGCTTCTTCAACACATCAACAACTATAAAACAACAATAATTCAGTGACTCGTTGCAGTTGAAGCAGCTCAAGGTGTTAAACATTGATCTTCGTCGTACGATAATCCCGCATTAAAATGAGAGGCGGCTTTCAGAGGCGTGTCGACGATGTTTAAAAACCTCTTGGATCGTTCTCTGCTTTGCATACGAGCCCCTCTGCACCCACACGAATTGACAACGCAGTTCATCATGCGCGGCACTCTAATATAACTTTAAGTGGTCTGTGTATTGTGATCCACATGGCGCCGCATGCACCAACAACACACTTTTGGAATCAATCTTGGCAGTGTGCTGCTGATGAAGAGCTACGACTTCCGCCGTCTCCCAAGAGCGCCCATCGGGTCCCAACGTGATCCCGATCACTGCAGTGCTCGGCGGTGTGGTGATGGGTGGGGCTCTCTTGCTGCTATGGAAACAATACTCACCACCATCCATGGCTTCCAGAGCGAGGGTTGAGTCTTGTTCAAACAAATCCTTCCCTCAGTGGCTGTCAGTCAGAGGCTGTACAGTCAAAATGCAGGAGTTTGTCTCAGTAATGGAGGTGCAGAGGCATGCTGACAACTCACCGGGTAAAACAAGAGTGCACCGTAAACACGGCGCAGAGGCAGCTCGATCACTGATGGCTTCACACTTGTCAAGTTAATAAATCAGTCAGACTTTATTTATGTAGAATGGCACAAAGTGTACATTCTCTTTTTTGGAGAAACCTTTCCACAAACACGGCATCGTTTTCAGGAAATGCCTCTAAAATGCTGCAGTACATATGGCAGGCCTGTACGAGGTGCTGTAGCGCTCCTGTGGAAGTGACACAAAAGCTCAGAGAAGAACGCGTTTGAGCATGTGCGTGTGTGCAACCTTTTCTCTAGACGAAGCTTCAGTGGAGTAATTATCAATCCCAGAAACAGAGGCAACACGAAGAAAGGCCAGGCCAACTGAAGAAAGAGCATTGAAGTTATCATAAAGCAAATAATAGAGCGAAACAACCTCCAAACACAAAAAGAGGAAGACAAAACGACCGCGAAGACAAGCAACAGTGAATGTCAGAGCAGGAGAGAGGTGAGATTATGACATTATCGTTGTCTACATGATGAGATTTTCTCACTCAAAAAACAGCGTTTTGGTGCAGATCAAACGCTGACGCGACAAAAAGACGATGAAAGAGACAAAGGATACAAATATCGCTCCTGTTCATGAAGACAGAACAATGACAGCAGGTCGCCATGCCTGACGTGTACTCAGTTGCTGCCATGTGACGTGTACCTAATAAACTGGCCGTCGAATGTGTACAGATTAACAGGCCCTGTTTTCCGCTCTGTTGCAGAGGTGTCGGCACCACAACAGCGACGGTCAACCCAGAATTCAAACAGCTGTCACGGCAGCTTTATGTTTGACTTGTGATCCATGTAGTGCAGCGCGATGGAACAACATCCTTCATCTTCAGCAGCTGGTCCAACTTGTTTGGGGGGGAGGTTTGCTCGTGTCTGACTTGCTTCCTTTGATCTCAAACCCTCACTCCCCAACCGTTCCCTCGAAGCACTGCACACACGCCTCACATGAGCTGCCCATGTTCGCTCCCACATCACTGAAACAACACATGAACGCCGATTACATGTTAGTGTAGTTCTCTGTAAGATGCTGACAGTGTTCTGTTCTGCAGTGTTCAGAATCGTCCTGGTGTCTCAGAAGGCCAGCGACTGTCAGGTGAGCCCCGTGACGGGGGCCATTACGTGGATCTCCACTGCCCTCTAGAGGAGAGCGGTGGAAAGTGACAGCCCGTTGGAAATGTTGAGGCAACTTCACATTCCTTTTTGCAATTCACAATAGTCATGGAAGTTGCTAATTTTGACGCCACACCATGGAATCCAGACGCCCGACGCTTACGTGCGTTATACTCAGACACACACGTGAGCCGTGTGGGCTTGATATTGTGCAAAAAGGGGAAAACAACTCATGTATGTGCCAGACACTTTGCCAGTGCACTGGGCTGAATCGTATAAGAACGGAGAAAGAAAGGAAATGGAGATTAGGGTTTTTTTGGGTTTTTTTCCCCCACTGCCTACAGATGGCTGCTGATGACCTTGCTGGGAAAGAAGCAAAGCGATATTAATCATCTATGTGCTCCCAGTGTGACTGAAGCAGGCAGTGGATGCTTGGCGGCGCTGGTGGTTTCTGTTGGTGTCGGAAACATCAGAGAAAATGAGTGCGCGCGCTTCCACCTGTGCAGAGAGATGTGGGATGCATGGAGGGAGGGGAGGGGAAGGGATCACAGTGGAGGCTGTGCTATGCTGTGCTGTGACACGACTCATGCGAGGTGTTAGATAAGTGAGGAGCAGTGTCTGGGGAGGGGAGGGGGGGACTCGGTCGGTTACATAATGCAACACTGCCGTCATTTTGGAGAAAAAGAAAATCTCTGTAGCACTTGTTGATCAGTGTGTGGCTTAAAAAAAAAAAACATCTATGAATGGCTGTCTGTGTTTAAATACAATTGACTTGACCTGATTTGACTTTAAATACTACTCAACTACTACTGCTGATAGAATAAATAATAATAACGATAATAATGATAAATAACCTAAAACGATTGTAAAAAACAGACAAAAGACCTGTAATGTGGAGAAATAGTAGAAAATAGTCTGTGGTTACAACCTTTATAGACACAGACGAAAGATTCATTTATACAAAGGAAACACAATAGCGATATTATCACTTAAAACAATTGTGTTTTGAGATGAGGCATTTTAAAATCAGCTAAGTGATGACAGAGACTTGATATTTAATAAAGGTTCACTTTTAGTACATTTGGATAAAAACTGTCAATAGATTTTTTTGTTAATGCTCTTGTGTACTGCACGTATTCTGATTGCTAATTTTTGATCAATTCATTTTCATACAGTACATAATTAAATAAAAACACACCCAAAGAAATTTTAATATTTCTATTAGCTAACTTGTCATGTGACCCAGTGTCTCCAAATCGATCTTCAATGTTATAAGAACACATCTTTATTTTAATTGAATATTTATGTATAACATATAGAAACCAAAGATAGTGTGGAACATATAGTGTGTACTGTCTTTAAATGCCTTTTGATTGTTAGATCTGGATATGGTTTGTATGTAGTGTTCAATTTCAAAGAGATTTAGGTTATTTGCCTTTATATGTAAAACATTTTCCAATAAAATCAATAGATGTATAATTATGTGAACAATACTGTTAAAAATGTAGTACACTTTCAGGATGTTTGTCAGGATTTAGATATTTGTGATTCATTTTAAAGAACACTTCCTTCACCTTATTGATAATGAAGTATTTGTGAGGGCAGGGTAAGGGAGATTTGAATAAGAACACATCTCTTTGATTAGATCCAAACTAATCCAAACCAACTGTATTTGTAAAACACTTTAAAACAACCAACATGGACCAAGGTGAAGTACAGAATAAAGAAAAAACATCCATCTACAAACAACTGGAATAAATTAAAAGTCATACAAAATCGTGCAAAATCGTAAAAGCAACAGACAAACAGATCAAATAAACACAAATAAAATGAAATAGAAATAACATCAACAACTTAAACAGTGTTAAAGGCCAATGAAAATAGATTAGATTTAGATAGATTGTAGTTTTCTTTATACATTATATTATGTAGAACACATTAAAGTATACATTATATTGATCATTTCAGTTTTATTATTATTGTTGTTGTTGTAAGTTGTGGTAGTTGTAGCACTGTTGGTGTGGTGGGCGGGACGAACCAATGAGTTCGGGATCTCCACACGTGATTGGAGGAAGCCGTCGTCCAATCACAAGCCACCTGCAAAGTGTCTCGGTGCTGGTCACTTTAAGTCTGTGTTTTTCTTTTTTTTTCTTTTTTGGTCGAAGCGAACTATCTAACTTTTCCTTCAACGACTGGATATCACTTTACCTGCAGCCGCTTGCGTCTCCAGCGACCTCTCGTTGTGTGTGTCAACCGGTCCTTGAACAAAAATAATAATATTAATACATACATAAATAAATAAAGTCGTTTTTTTTTTTTATCCGAGGCGTCCTGAGGGGGAAGCTAACTAGCGGTAGCATAGCGCTAGCATGACAACCAGAAGAAGAACTGCCACCACCACCATCATCATCATCCAGCCCCGTGGCTTTGCCAGCAGAAGGTAAGTTCCAACTCCGGCTCAAGCTTAGTCCCCCACCTCCGTGTGATGTGTTTGGAATCGAAAAGGGTGCATTTTGATTGCGGACAAGTTAGTTGCGAGTCCAAATGAAAAGTGTCAAATGGCGCAGGGTCAGTGTGAAAGCTAGCCCAGCATTAGCCGTCTGTCAGCTAGCGTCGGCGTTAACTCGAGCAAACAGCTGTGTGATCTTTGGGGCTCGTAGCCGAATCATAACCCCCGCGTGAAAAAGCTGCTCCGTAATCGGCTTCTCGTCTATGCTTGCTAATCGTCCCACAATTGTGTAAAACCTGTGTGTACATGCTGCCATATATCGCGTATGGCGAGTTAACATTTAATCGTCAAGTTTGACTTGGTCTGGAATTACCATGACAGATGAGCTGTGACGTAATTTTGACTAAATTCATTGCGACTAGTATGAATTGCAATTGTAGAGATATGTGGCGTCATGATTACTAGTCAAAATTACAGTTACAGATATACATGTTGTTCATAAACTACTTTTTACCATTCATGTGTATGGGGTTTGTCATTATAGATGTCTAGGATTCAGTTGCTGATACCTGTCACTGAATTGTAGACATCTATAATTTGGTTAAATATGATCTACAACGTGATTAGCCTTTTATTAGTCATTAGTTCAGCTTCATTCTGACTTATCTGAAACTTAATCCAAGATATTTTAAAAAGGACTATGTAGATATCTTCAGTTGAGGATAATTCAAGATAACTTGAATTGTGACTACACATGAGTGGCAAAAGTAGTTTGAATCAGAGTGAATGTCCTGGCAAGCAATTGTTAAAATGTTTAAATGGTTTGTCATGTAGCAACAACATTTGTGGTGTTTTTTGTGTTTTGTGTTTTCTATAGGTTATGCCCAAATTCATATTAACCATGTACTTATTTTGGTTGTGTTGTATTATTTTGTCTCTGTTACCACTCCATTACAGACCTCCATTATGGTCCTCAGCTTTGAGCTTATTGCTCCCAAATGGGTGATGATGTCAGCTGACCACATTTGGATCATTCACTCATGCCTTCTGGAATCCTCACACGCTCCAACAGGTTATTTGCATTTCCTTGTTTACTTCAATAAAATGTGAATTATTTACAAATGCCTAAATAAATACAAAGAGCAAGTACCTGAGGGTTAGGGTTGGGACGCATGAGGCCAAACTTAACCCACAATTATGCTGTAAGGGAATCCCAACAATTAAACCCTGTATGTACTGTATGTGTATCAGAGGCAAAGACTTGGAGGTACATTTTTTGGAGTTTGCTGTTCTCAAACAAAGAGGACAGGAAGTTATTTTGGTCATGTACATGTTCAAAAAAGTAGGAACATTTTAAACTTTTAGATGTGGGATGACGCTTGGACCAAGCATGCAGGAGGTACAACTTCCAGCCACTTATTCACTGTGAATCATGCAGAGATTTTCCTGATGCTGATGCTTTCACGTGGGCTTATTTGTTCCTTTTTTACTGTAAGAATGTAAGATGTCAAGAAATGAAACAGTGTATCTTGATTTATGTCTGCAATGGATCTAAACTACCACTGTAGTGGTCAAAACGTTATCTACTCTCAAAAAGGAAATTAACAAAAATAAACAACTTGCCCCTTTTCTTGTTAAATGTAAAGTGTCAGAATTGTCACTCCAGCAGTATTTATATTATGATTGTTTTCTTTTTCCCTCACTTACTTTAAGAATAGTACTGCATTGGGCGTAAACCAACAATATGTCATCAAATTTTTATACTAAATAAGGCTTTTACTTCAGTTCTAACTGCATAAACCTTCAACTGTACTGATTGTGTTCATTCTCTGTATGGGGATGAAAATAAATGAATGACTGTAATCTTTGAAGATTTCTCTATAATTAATGTGTTTGACATGCAGGTAAACACAGTTATGATTGTATAGGTGTGAGTAACGTTGGTGTTTGCACCACAGGGTGGCGATATTTGCAAAATAATGCAATTTGCATTTAGGTACGTGCCATATTCTTGCTGCACATTTATCCGAATGCACAAAAAGAAGTTTTGTGTGACCTTGCTTTAAGGTTAAAATATAACTAACTTGCATGTTCTGCCTGTGAGTGGTGGTGATGTTTTGTTCCCGGAAATACACTTCATTTTAATTGGTAGGGTGTAGCGGTAAATGTCTCATCTTTATTTCTTAGTTTGTTTACATAGAGGGTGGGAATAAATATGTCCCAGTACGTCAGCGCCAGCCTGGCGTATTACAGGACAAGAACATCCCGAGTCTTTGAAGTTAACGTCTCTTCATCAGCATCCAGCATCATCTCGCTTCGTCTCGCTTCCTCCCTCCCTCCCTCGTACCCCAAGGGTCTCGCGAGCGCGCACGCGTGCGAAACTGCGTGGGAATGGCTGTTTGTGTGATCGAGGGGTTGGGCCGCTCGGAGAGAGCTGAGAGCTGCATGAGTTTGTAATGTCCGCCATGTTGGCCATGGCGTATTGAACCGGGGAGGAACAGCGGAGCCTAGGGTAAACGAGACCGACCGAGAGCGACCGAGACCCGGGCCTGCCCGGCTCTGTAAGCGCTGCTACGGACCTAAGCCTGCCCTCAATCGACCGGTTGACTCCCAGAGACCGTCACCGATTCATCCATGAGAACTCGAGGCAGATTTGCTTTAATTTCAAGCAGATCGCATAGATACATGCTGCATCTTTTCATATAAAAATGAGTAAACTGTCGTTTCGGGCGCGGGCGCTGGATGCTAGCAAGCCACTACCCGTCTTCCGCTGCGAGGATTTGCCTGACCTGCACGAATATGCTTCAATCAACCGGGGAGTGCCGCAGATGCCAACGGGGATGGAGAAAGAGGAGGAATCGGTATGTTTTTTTATTTTTGCCCGGCCGCTGTTGGATCATTTTGGAGTGTTTTCATGTCGAGGGGCGCCGCTATGTTGCCTGCGCAAGCTTGTGCAAAATGGCCGCCATGTCTGCTCTTTCGCGCACACGACGGCTCTCGGTGAATATAAGATATTCGGAGCCCGTCTCACCGCGGGTGCCTTTGTAAGGTTGTCCTATATCTGTGTTTGATTCGCGAGGTGTGTTGTGTCGCTTCGTTTTACACGAAATTGCGCTGGAAAACACAAAGGAGTCACGTGACTTTTCTGTGTTCCACCATTTTGTTGACTTTCTGGTAAAGGCAAGCGGGAATAGGCCGCGGACGTGGTGTACTTTCCGCGAGCGAATGCCAGGGGGAGACACTGAGCCTCCCGCCCGGTTTGACAGTTAGGTGTTGCTTGTTGACAGCTCCAGCTCTGCCATGTGTGCCGCGCTCTGGTTGGTCTTCGTGGTTCCCATTTGATGTCTGACAGACTCTGTCCTCCATTTAATCATAACAGTGGTCTGCATGGCTGCACAGAGATGCATGGGATGTTCACTGTGTGTTTCGATATGCGTGGTGTGGTTGACCATCGTGTGAGTTCAGAGGCGAATTTATTTCACGTTTAAGCATCGTCTCCCTTTTAGAAAATTATCTTAAGTGCCATCAATGATGAAAAACGAATACAGTAATTTCAAATGCATTGATAATTATGTTAAATGTGCCCATCAATCCACACGTAACTCAGTGTGCGTGCTTTGTAAACAGTTGATATCTTACTGAATTTCATTAGCAATATCTATACAATTTGTTTTGATGCCAAGATATTCATTTCAACCCCTTATTGGTTACAATTTAGTTTAATCCTGAAACTTTGGATTCAGGATACTATCTAATTATGAGTTTTTGGTCAGGTCAGCTGTTGTGATTTTACATCTCCTATATGTAAGTCAACATGCAACGATGAACTGATTACTCAATTTTTCAATTATTCAGACAATTGGTCTATAGGTTTTATTGTTTATTGTATTATGTACATGTGAATATTCTGCTCTCTTTAATGATAACAAAGTTATTATTAAAATTGAATATTTTGGTCTGTGAGGAAACAAGATGTTTGAGAACATCATCAAGGTAACATCCTCTGACATAATTTGGGCCAAACAATTAATAACCCAATCAATCGACAGATTGAGTATGATATGATAATCATTAGTTTATATATTACATGGTTATTGTGTATAACATGCATAAGTATAGAATAAAATAAAGTTGTCACATCCTGTGCTTTGATTGCTTTTGATTACTGTGTTGTATTAATATGATTTTCAGCTAGATGGTTTCTTTATTCCTTTTGGAAGATTGAGTTCTTTTAATAGTACTACAGTGTAGACATTGCCTTAATATGATAAATGGCCTCTGTATTACTTAATCTGCAGATCACACTATAAAATAACATTTCTAGTTCTGTCGCCGCTTTACGTGACTTGTTTTAATGTCTCTTTGATTATTAATGACATTTTTTGTTGTCATTGCCCATCGACCACAGGTTATTGTTTCTGGTTGTAGACGATGCACTGATGCCATGTCTATTATGTGGTGTTTATTACATTTCCTGGCCCACACCGGTGCATTCCTCATCACCTCATCAGCAGCAGACTTGCCTCAGCAGACAAACACAAGGGAAGCGCAGACAGGGGGGCCGCAAAGTCAGCAGAAAATACTGCACCCACCCCTCCTCCTCCCCTCTCCTGCCAGGCCCTCCCCCATCTACTGTACACATGCTCACAGCAGCATTACATAACAGAGTGACAGGAGAGATAAAGAGGACAGTTTTACTACAAGGCTGTGCATGGCTTAGCTCCCTGACCCACATCCTGTCCGGCAGCAGTGGAGCACTGCTGTGTCTCACTGAATGACCACAAGCTGGCTAGAGAATGATATTGATTGAAAGAGCAAGATGTGTTTTGACAATAAAGATACTCTTAAAAAAAATAATTGTTGCTGGTGACAGGGTATAGGATTTGCCAATGGGTTGAATTCATTAAGTGTTTTTGGAATTAAAATTCATTGTGTCAGCCCTGATGGAAAGTAATTCTAAAAGCTAATTTTGTGTGCCATCATTAGTTGAAGTTAATTGCTTTATTCACTTATCTGTGTTGCCATACTTTGGTGCATGGCATAACACAATTTGCCTGCTGTTTTTCTCTGTGACTCTTTTTTTCAACAGGCATCACCTGGTTTATGCCACGTTTTTAAAACTCGGTATTTCCGCTTAGCTGTTAGGATGGCGACTAGCCGGAACATTTTGTCCTACCGTCTCACCAGGGAGTCCGTAATTAACATGTACACGGTCAAGAGGAGCAGGTCTAGTGTGTATAGGTCAACTGATTAATTAGGGAAATTGATGTTTTAGGGTTTTTTGGGCTGGTTTTGATCATATGTAGTGTCGTGTCTCAAGAATTACCAAGCTTGCCTTGAATCACTCTGCAGAAAGCCATCCTCAACACTTCCTTGCCTTCCTTCAGTTGCGTGCACTGCAAACACCTGCTGAAGGCCACTCTATGTTGCCATGACAACATTTATTTGAGTCAACTAATTTTTTTCCCTTTGGAACATTTAATGGAAGGAGCTTGTGATTCAGGGGAAAAACAGATTGTCATTTTTCTCCAGGCTATCTGCATCTGTGGCCATGACAAAACACCACTGCTGTTGTGAAGTCTCAGGACATTTTGTAATTCTGAATTTGAGAATCAGCTTGAGTTGTGTTTTTGGGACCTACTTTAAGATTATTCACGGATCTGTGCATATGTGAATGTGTTTTCTTGAATCAGATTTTTTTTCTCTCTCCAAGAACAAACCAAAAAAAGAAGCCAGGCTTTTTTTCCCCAGAAAGAAACTTATAGCACTACCTGGTCAACATTAAATTTGGATTAAAGCAACAAGTCATACAATAACCTACGTCACCAGTTCCCACATGCATTCACAAAAGCCCTTTATCCCACAATTCCTCAGCAGAGGAAATCCCAGGCTGTGAACCGGTGTTGTGAGGATCGCAGCTGTGAAAGATCAGCATATCTGTGGGTCAGAGGCGGCTCAGGGATGCCTGCTGCAATCTGCCAAGCTGATATCCTCTGCAGAAGTGTGTGAAGGCAGGCCTGGCCCGGGCCCAGGCTTAATTGGTTCCTTACACACACAAACACATTCTCTCTCTTTATGCAGGTTCATAGGCATTACAGACCCTGCGCTACATCTGTTAACTATAGGCTGATGGGTTTTACAGGAGGTCACATCAGCAAATATCTCTTTGTCTGGAAGGTAGTCTGTCCATATTTGGACCAGCTTCAGTTTGTTATTAAGAGCGTTGTCTACACAAGCATGAAGGATGGTTGTCACTGAGTAATAGTGGATGCTGTATCAGTTCAAACAACTTTCATCTAGTTGCTTTGGTTTCTTTAAATCGTCTGCATGTCTGAGTCAGGGTGAATCGACGCTCATTCTTAGTCTTAGAGACTAAGACTTAGTCTTACAGTTATGTGGGGCACACATGCGCATTACAGGTGTCAAAAAATGGATTCATGTGAAATTCCCATTTCTTCTCCTCAAAGATTCTAAATTGATTCAAAGCTTCCCTCAAAATGTTTTTTTTCCAGGCTTCAGTTTTATGATTACAGTTGAGCCACAGTACGTAATACCCTCGCATAACTTTTTGAGGTTATATATATGTGTTTATGTTGCCTTTTTCCAAACGCACATAGCTACCTAATCTGCCTAATCCCAATACTTAGCCTTGTTTTAATGACGACAGAATTTTCTTCGCACACAATAGCAGAGTAGACCCTCAACATATCAGCTTCACGTGCAGGAAAAAAAGATTTTTACCCAAATTGGAAAGGGGAGATTTTTTTAAAGATTCTCACCTCTAGTGCCCAAAACAACTTATTAGTTGGTGGCAAAATCATTACTCCAAAGCTTTAATTTTCCTCCCTGCTAGTGTTCATTGATTAAAGGTGAAGGTGTGCTCAAAATAAAATAGGTTTATCCCGTATTCGCGCTTCTAAGAGAGATACACAAATTTCAGTAAATCTTTTGTGTGGCATTATTTGGGGAATGGGAACCGAAGCATGGACGAGTTAAATGTATGATCACACGAAACTGGCTCACGACATGTAATTGTGAGTATTTGTGGGCAGTGAAAAATTCTGGCTGGGCAGTCCACGCACACACAAATGTGTGATTTGCACGTGTGAACATTTGTTTTTGGAGCGAAATGCAAGCTTAAGTTCCTGACAAATTACCAGTCATTTGTGAATAGATGGCTGTTTGTGGTGTGTGTATATTTATGTCCCACACTCATTAAGAGCTGCAAACAGGCAGGCTGGGCTTCAGTGCGTGATGGATGTTGCCTGAATGCTCTCAGATGAGCACTTTCACTTCAGACTCGGGATCCTCAAGGTTAAATTCACAATAGCCTCTGTTGAAACAATAAGCTGCTCTGTTTGTGTAGTGGTTATACAGAAAGAACGACACTAGGCTTGTTGATATGCTTACTAGGGGCAGATGGTTCAGCTTTGGACACACGCTGCGTCCTTTCATGCCAGCTCACAGCTCTGAATTAGTTCTCTTGTTACTCCATGCAGCGCTCCTCATGTCTTTGGATTATACTTAAAGCCCCAACCACTTAAAACTCCCACACAAATGCTGATGTGCCCAAAACGGAATCTTTTTTCAGGGTAGACGGAAATTAGCTGTAAACAGATACAGTCATAACTGCCAGCCACTAATGGTAGGCCATTAAACAGTGACCCATATCCACCCAAGATAGTTGTTGTGATAAAAACGTGCAAAGTGAGTAGGAGCCCTGTTAAAATACTTGTTAAAGATTGGTCTCTGTCAATTTGAGTGACTTGGCCATCTGTTGCATCAAACATTTAAAATAGTTCTCTTAAGACCGTATTGCAGAGTGAACATATGAATAATTTTTAGTTATTTAACACTAACGCTCTTTTTTTTGGGCCCATCCGTATTCACTTTTCACGCATACATAAGCAGTATGCATCATAGAAGACGGATAAGACCTGTTGCACAATACACACTGTTTTTTAGAGTTCAAGAGTCAAACTGTTCATTGACAGCCAAGATTGTGAAAGTTGAACTCTGTTGCTGGAAAAACTTGCAGGTATTTCATCAACGATGGCGTCAGTTTGTTCACGATGATCAGGTCAATTGTTCTGTGAAAACTCGACAAGCAGTGTAATGTGTGGACATTGTGCGATGTCCTTCAGCAAAAATATTACGGTTTTATAATATTGCACTGTAGTGTCATTACGGTAGCAGCAGTAGTAATATTTCATATACAATTAATTACATCATGTAACGTTAAGTTCACTTGTACTACTCGTTTAAAGTACTACTACTAAATAAATAAAGGAAGAAAATGTTCACATTTAAGAAGCTAAAACTATCAGAAATCTTGATTTAAGCATGAAAAAAGCCTCAAATCGATTGTCAGAATAATTGAAGATTAATTTAGTAATCGATTTAATTGTTTCAGCTCTAAATGCATGCATACACTTAACGAAAGAGAGAGCGGGAGAGATGATGTCAACCATTCACATACAATCACACATGGGGAAAGTGACGAGTCATCTGTTTCCTTAACTAACACACACACAATGATGTGAGAGTATCTAAAGTAAACACAGGAGTCCACACACTCACACTGCTCCTCTCTGGAGTTTGAAACTAGCTGATGTTAGCTCAATAATTAGCCATTCTCTCTGTGTCGGTAGCAAGTCTATCGTATTTATTTCACCACTGCTAAACATGTTATCTCTTGTAGCTGGTCGCATATATCCATTTCACCATAGTGCTACCTTGAATTTGTTGAGGTGTGTGTGTGTGTGTGTGTGTGTATACATATGTACGTGTGTGTGTGTGTATATATATATATATATGTGTATATGCATATGCATATATATATATATGTATGTGAACTGATTTTCTCGCAGCACAGCCACGCTTCATCACACATATCTGACTGACTGCTCGCACCATCCACAGGGGGAGTGAGCGCATCGATTATGTGCTGTTGATGCAGAATCGCCCGTGTCTGCGTCGCAGCGCGTCTTAAAAGCGATTATTTTCAACATCCCTGGGTGACGGATTGTCTTTCTGACTAACTCGAGCAGAGCTGCTGCTGCAACTGAAAACAATGAGTCATAGGTGTGAGAGTGAAGTGTAATTTCTCTTAAGATTACAGCATGGAGAACTCTGGTAGTGTGTGTGTGTGTATTTATATAGAGAAACATGCATATACATGTATATGTGTAACATTATGGTATGATGTGTCTGGTAAGACACTGGCAGAACTGTGCTGTTCTGCAATGCTTTGTTTTTGGACTCATTTTAATGACTGCATTATTAATTCCCCTTACATGGTTTAGGACTTTCACAGAGATTGAAAAGAAACGGGGGGAAATGTTTCCATCTGCTCACTATTTCGGTTTTTAATGTTTTTAAATCTTTCATAACCATTTCCAGCACATAGCGTTTGCAGCATGTCATGCAAACAAGTGATACCGAAAGTCCTGTGAGACAAAGAGTCCTGCTTATGCGATTTCTTGTTAAGTGAGATGTTGTTTTCCTATAATTGTGTTATGGCTCAAGTGTACTGACGTCAGTATTCAGTAATTAACCTATTTTGACTTTTATGCCCTTTTATTTTTAATATCCGTTTGTTTTTTGATTCTTAGTCGAGTCTGAAAGAGACTGTTGTTCTTGCTTGTCTGGAAACTTGACAATCGATTAAACCTGTGGCGAAACAGCAGCTTTTTTCCAACAATGAAATTAGTCTTGGGTTTTTCCCCTCATTACTCACCAGTGTATTTACTTGTCAGTGCGTGATGAAGTTATGTATATGTTTATATCTCTTCTTTTTTGGGATTGTATATAATCATATTAAGAGGATTTCTGTATTGAACGTCTGTTTTCTTTCCGTCTTCCAGGAGCACCATCTCCAGCGGGCCATCTCGGCGCAGCAGGTGTACGGCGAGAAGCGGGACAACATGGTTATCCCCGTCCCCGAGGCAGAGTGCAACATCACGCGCTACGAGGCCCTCTACCCTGGGGAGTTCAAGATGCCAAAGCAGCTTATTCACATACAGCGTGAGTAGCAGGCCTCTCGCTACTGCAGGATTATCCTCTTTGCTGTGTTTGTGGTCGGCGAGCACGTGGTGGAGTTGTTGCTGTTTTGGATGCTCCAGATTTATGAGTTTGTGCTTTTAAAAGGAACAGCTGGCTTTGTTTACAGAAGATTGTTTAATAAAAAAAATAAGGCACGGTTGGCTCCTAATCAAGCTTACATTTCCATATTTAACTCAACACTGTTGCAGGTTTGCTTGTGAACACGTGTGTGTGTATCTGTTAAGACTGAGTCTCATCGTTGTTGTGATGCGATATCTCTGATAAGTGCCTATATGTAAACCTCTAAAACTAAATATTTGCGCCATTGCTAAACAACCAAAGTGTTTCAGCATTGTTTATTCTGTGAAATACATTTCCATATCGCCAAACACATAAACACCAAATCCGATATTTCTGTGAAAGGCTTGTATCGATGAATCAGTCGCGCTCAAAAACAAATTAGAGAAATGGTATTGATGGAAGAGAAGATTGTCATCTCTGCAGTGTCAGCAATGATTAATTTATTACCAAAATAATTGTCTGCTATTTTGATAAATGATTTGATTGGTTTGAGTGTTGTTGTTTTTTTAATAATTGCAAGCTCTCTCGAATGTGTTCTGGTTTCTGTGCTCCATGTAACAAATCGATAAATGTTGGCACATTTGAGAACGTCATCATTTTCGAGCTTTGGGAACAGTTGTTCATTGCAGCCTTGAGTTTGTTTTAAAATTGAATAGGGAGAATATGTTCAGGTGGAATGATGAACTGTTGTCTCTAAAACTAAAGAAAGAAATTAAAAGTCACAGACAAAGAGAATCAGTTTGTTTGGCTTTGAAGCTGCCGTGCTTGCATTAGTGTCAAGGAAGCCTATGGCACCACTGTAGCCAGACGCTTAATTTTTGTTACTGGATAGTTAGTATGTGGAGGAGTTGCATGGAATGCTGCATGCCATCCAAATACTTCATCTTTTGACAGGCTAATGTTGCTGATTACGGCTGTGCTCTGACAGTGCAGTGAACGTAGCTTTTTATTCTCATCCGGGGGTCACAGAAGCCTGATGGATTACAACAGATAACCTCTGTCCTAAGTTTACCACACTAATATGCTGTCCTCTGGAGTTGCTGGAGATTCTGAAAAAGAAAAAACAGCTGCACGTGATGTTTATGAGTAAGTGGCTGGCAACGTTCCCAGCCCTGGGTACTGGCGTTTGTCCTTAAGCACTGCTTTATTGAGTCAGTAAAAGCACAGAATCAAACACAAGCACCGTTTGTTATGATAAATTGTGGTTTTAATATTTTTTTATTTTTTTATTTTTTTCTTAACAACAATTGGCAGCAGTCATCTGAAGTTAAAAACGCGAGCATAATGGTTTGTGTTTATTGACCCTGCTTGACGTGTACTACTGCTGAATACAAATGACTTGGCGTTATAAAACCATGCTATGGTATTTATAACTCTAAAATGACAAATGTTCTTCTTGGTCCAACACCTTTTTTAAAGTCTCGAGGTTGTCCATGAACGATAAAGTTCCATGTCCTGATTAAAGGGTCCTAAATGAGTTCCTGCACATTGCCGCCTGCTCTATTATTTAGTTTAGTCAGGACATTCTTTGTTCATGGCCATTTCTTTTTCCGAAAGTAATGTGCTCTTCTTCGTCTCACAGCTTTCAGTTTGGACACAGAGCAGCCAGACTATGACTTGGATTCAGAGGATGACACGTTTGTGAATAAGCTGAGGAAGAAAATGGAAATCACCGCCCTGCAGTTTGAAGAGATGATCGACCGACTGGAGAAAGGCAGTGGACAGCAGGTATTTGTCTCTCCTGTGTTGGAGACTAATGAAGTTTGCATGGCATTTCCATAAACACATGACTGGTTTATAGACAGAATAAAGAAGCCCAAGGTATCAGACTGCTTGATTCTGTATTTCAGTCATTTGAGGGGTGCGTTATCAGTTTTTGCAATTGGTTTCTTGAATACTTATGGAACACTTCTGCACCATAAAGTAAACCTACTTAAATTCATTCAGCTAGAAAACTTATCAGGTATGAGTTTATGATGTTCTGCACTGCTGTTGGCAGTTTTGAAAAAGCTTTAAAACTCCTTGTTCCTCCCATTTATTTAATGCACTAACCGGGTCCCTTCTCTACATTTCTCCGTAGCTCGTAAGTCTGCAGGAAGCCAAACTACTGCTGAAAGAGGACGACGAGCTCATCAAGGAGGTGTTTGACTACTGGAGCCGCAAAAGGAAAACGTGCAAGGGCGGCTCTCTCATCCCCAATGTGAAGCAGGAGAAGAGGGATGGCTCTAGCACCAGCGACCCCTATGTGGCCTTCCGTCGACGAACGGAGAAGATGCAGACCAGGAAGGTGAGGCGTCTGGGACTTGGATAACAGATAATTAGATGTTGTGCTCTTATAAGCTACATTTATGTTGTCTCTTATTAGATATTTCACACTCCTTAATCATCACCGTTTCATTTTCAGAACCGAAAGAACGACGAGGCGTCATATGAGAAGATGCTAAAGCTACGTCGGGACCTGAGCCGAGCTGTCACCATCCTGGAGATGATCAAGAGGCGGGAGAAGAGCAAAAGGGAACTGCTGCACCTCACACTGGAGATTGTGGAGAAGAGGTAAGAGATTGTCTGCGCTGCATCGACTACATTGTTGGGCAACATGGCTCTTATTTGTCTGACTGAATGACATCCATGGACAGATTTGTTTGTTTTGCAGCAGTTCCCTCGTTTTCTTTCCAGTAGTTGCATGCAAGCTGTGTTTGTTCTTTTCAGGTTGAAATGGTCACAGTGTCGGACCTTTACCACATGATGTGTTTTAGATGGACGGTGTGGTTCATCTCCGTGTTTGATAAGGTTTTTGTTTACTCATTAAGTTGAAATCCCTAGTAGGGATCATTAGGAGACTTAAGGATTGATGGTGTAAAAGAGTTTGCCCACATCTTCTGTGAGGTCAGGCTTCGCTGCTCGTGTTAATTGGGGGCACGGTTACATATATTTTTGCATACATTATCAATTAAAATTCACCCTCTAAATCCAGAAGTGCTTGGAGCAAATTGGCTTATTGACTCCTGTGGCTGTTTTGAGTTTTTCCCCTGTCAGGCAGTACACTAGACTAGGTTTGTCTTGTGTTGTGTATTTCTCTATTCTCTCTATCAAGTTCCACTTTGGATTGTTTTTTTTCTCTCCTCACTGGTGCCTCAACGATCTATCTAAACATGACATCCGACTGGAATGAATTTCCTCTGAAAGTAGCTGTCAGTGTGACCATAAATTGGACCCTTCTCCTTGAAGTGCTTTTGATTTGTAGTGACGTTTCAATTTCCTCTTGTTATCCTGACCCGGTTTCTGCCCGCGCATCACTGCCAGTGTTCACTCCCAGATTGGACCCTTCTATTCTCAGGAGATGGCTTCTCCTGCCCACTGCAAGATATTATGTCGGAGTAGAGTGCCCCAGGTGGACTGCGTGGTTGTGTCGTCTCATAGTTGTGTGTTTTGGCCCGTATATATTGCCACTACATTTGCATTTCACAGCTGTGCAATCATGTTTCTGAATATTCAAGTCTTAATTACAATGGAGTGCTACACAGAACACCCACTTTTAGAACGGCTCTGCTTCTGGAAGTCATTTTCTGTTTTGATGTTTTAGGGAAAAAGAAAAGTGAGTTTTAAGCCTTGAAGATAAATCGTGACCATAAAACATTTGATTCTGAGCAAAATACGAACAATCAACCCCCTTGCTGTGAAAAGAGTTTGTTTTGTTTTGGAATAGCATTTACACTCAACAAGGAAACATGGCTGCTTAGAAAATCGGGTGGTAGCAGACTTGCAGGGTTGGTGCAAACATTTCCATTATAATGCCATGTGAAACGTGTTTTTCTTAAAATCCATATTTATCATACACACCTGTGGCCGCTTTCGTCCATAGGAGCATGTAAATTTCTCGTTTCAAATACTGTGGCTTCTTTACGTTGATAAATGTGGTCCGTGTCTTGTCAGGAATGCCATGCCAGACTTGGGCAGCGAAGTGATGGCAGAGGCACTGGCGCAGCGGGCTCTCGTGAAGCCCGTCTACACAATTCCCATCATTCCCCTGTCCAACAGCAACCAGTACAGACATCAGGACCATTTGGACATGAAGGACTACAAAAAGGTACGGCCTCACCCATCCTTCCTACGTCATGACGAGTGTGGGCACTGGAACACGTCTAAACAAGTACGAGAGGTGTTGTGGACCTTGTTTCCGTCCTTCACCCGAGTCCATTCACACACTGACGGTGGCTGAAAGCAAGAGCTGAATAATGCGATTTGCTTAACTTCACATTGACCCAAACATGCTCTCTGCCTTTGTATTGTTGAAAACGGTACATCATTTAAAAAGGCTTGCGTCATTAAAACGTCTCAAGTTTGCGCATGAAAGTTCAACTTTTTGCACAATATCCTACTAAGTAAAAAAACAAGAAAAAAATATACACTAACCCATTTGTTCATTTCTGCAAGCTGATGTCCTGCCTCCCTCACATTGCGAAACATTTACGGCTGAATTTTTATATGCCTCGACACTTCATTAAACAGTACTAGAGTGAACTCGGTGTCACCTCCTGTCATTATAACTTCATTAGCTCATTAGCACCTCCCCCTGCTCTACCAGGAGGCAACTTCTCCCCCCACCACCTTGGACATTTTCCTCCACCAGCTGGGTGACTTCTTCCTTTTGTTTTCAGTTTTGGTTTAACTCTGCCTCCTCCTCCTCCTCCACCATCACCCTAACCCTCATTTTCTCCCATTGATTCGACACAGCAGTCCCTGCCACTCTGTTTGCTTTGTCCCCTACATCTAAGAACTCAAAAGAAATCGGAATAATCCCAGGGTAGTTTGGAGTCTGTTCAGGCAGGGGAGGGGTCGTCCCGTAGGGGAAGTTAGGGTCAACGGCGGGCGTGATGTGGGTTGTGGAAGGAGGGAATGAGGAGCCATCTGGCTGGGAAGAGGCATCTGGCACGTGCTGCCATCTGCATATCAATGGCGCTTTTACTCACTGTTGTTTTTACACACATCCTCTGCTCCCACCAACACCAGACTGCCGCCAACAGAATTGCCTTTTCATCTGTAAAAAAAAAAAAAAAGAGCTCAGGCTGTAGTATATATTTTCATCACCATTCCCTTCCCGTCTTCACAGCCGGAGAAGACGGAGGCAGTACGAACCAAAAGGAAATACGAAAAGAAACCCAAGATCCCTCCTCTGTCAGCACCTCAACATTCAGGGCCCTCGGTGTTCAATCCCAAGGACCTCAACCAGTACGATTTCCCCAGCTCAGACGAAGAACCATTCTCACAGGTAACAGGACACTGTTATGTTAAAATGTCAATGATTCAGTATATATAAATATATATATATATATATATATATATATATATATATATATATATATATATATATACATACATACACATACACATATATATTTATTTATTTTTTTTCAAATGGAAGAAAGCTGTCATCATCCAGCCTCTGTTGACTGTAATTCAGCAATATTAAAGGTCACACTAGGCCACATTTGCAGTCTAAAGCTCCTCATTCATGGAAGTTGCTTTGCTTGTACAGATTCATTCAGGTTCCTCGGAGGCAGAAGAGGAGAATGACCCAGATGGCTGCTATGCGTTCAGGAGGAAGGCTGGCTGTCAGTACTACGCTGTGAGTGCCCTCCTGTGACTCCTGTGCTTCTATTTATAGTGCCCACAGCAGGCTGTCCAGTCTGGCTGCTGTCGCTGATAATCTTCAACACTCTGCTGGACATTGCAATTCAATAATGAAGACTCCCTCTTTTCATTATTATTTGATCTAACCTTTAATACACGACGTCCTCTTGCCTTGCTCTTCTCTTTCTAAATGTCCTCTCTGTGCTTGTCCAGTCTCGTCCAGACCAGAGTAGCAGCTGGCCCTGGGTAAGCCCGTTAGAAGGTGGCCTTGGCGATCCTCGCTTCCGTTACTGTCTGACTTCGCTCAACGCGCCGCGGCGCTGTATTGGTTTGGCACGACGCCGCATAGGCAGAGGGGGCAGGTGAGTTCAAGTCTGACTTTTTTCATACTGCGGTTTGATGAGTGATGTTTGATGTCTTCTGCATGTACACAAATGAAATAAAGTTTTTTTTTTCTCTCTCTCTCCTGGTCATAAACGTTTCGCTTGATCAAAAGACCATGTTTAAAATGAAGCTTTAAGACCATAATAATTTGTGCACAGTATAAATGGTACAATTTGAACATCTCGCTCAGGTGCTATTTGCATATATAATGGTCATGTTATGCCAAATCCCATAATTCATGTCGGGCGGGGGGGGGGGACGAATGAAAAAGAAGAAGTATGAAATTAAATGTGTGTTAGGAATGCTGCCAAAAACAATACAGAACAGGAGAAATTGATCCAAGTGTTGGCAGTTGCGACTGAGGTTGTTTACATACCAGTTCTTTGGCAGGTGACCAGAAATCATTTGGCAGGCATCGTCAATGATATATTATCAGACTGGCAGCTAAAAATGATCAGCCTGGCTATTTGGTTTTGGGATCTGCCTGCCATTAAAGCCGCATAGACAAAACAAAACCCAAGCTTCTCATTTTGAACAGCAGCTTGTCTTGTAGCTTTATTAGGACAAAGAGAAGACGGTAAGCGTCTTTCCCTCTGCCAGGTGTCGCCGAGGAGACCGACTGGGTCAGGCGGCATCGTCTCACAGACATACATGAGATTAACAGTGGTTTTGTCTCTGAGAACATGACTCTTTGTGTGTGAGCTTGTTTTTTCCTGTAGTAAAACCATGAAGCTGCATAATACTTGTATTATTTGTACCAGTACAAAGGTCACTGGTCACACTTAAGTTGTGACTCAGGCGTTCACACAACCTTTTGTAGCCCCTGACCCTCGAAGTGAGTCAAAAACTAATTTAAAGTTTTCTGTTTTTAGAGGAATTACAATGAACTTAAGTGTGCTCTGTAGTCACGATGGATTTGCATGTTTTCGTCGTACCATGCCATATTTGGTGCTGACCCAGTGGATGATGACATATGACTTGTGTTTAGGGAAAGTCCGCGCTTGTGCAACAGTCCAGTCATGGCCAAAGGATGTTGATGTTGTAATGCACTGATAAGAGCCAGTGTGTTGTTGTATCAGAACTGAATGTGTTTTTCGTTTTCCAGGGTCTTGTTGGACAGAGCGCATACAGATCTTGAGAACATCTGTCAGAGCCTGGACTCTGACCCGGAACCAGAAGCACTCGCCTCACCACTTCCAAGCTCTCCACTCCGCAACTCAAACGCCAGTACCTCAGAAACCAATACCTCGGACCCAGCCAGCTCCTCCCACCTTCCCACCATGCCATCGCCCCTGTCGTCATCCTCGCCGGCACCCATTGACCTCAGCCAGATTCTTTTGAAAATCAAAGCTTGCCGCTGGAGGCACTTCAGACCACGGACGCTATCCCATCACCCCTTGGGTGGGGGGGATTTGTCTCGCAGAGGATTTAGGGATTGTAGCCGGACATTGTCAGGACTAACCAGGACCTTGTCTGGAGGATCCAGCTCCCAGAACCGCACTGGCTCGGCTCCTGTCCCAGTCAACGGTGAGTTTGCTGTTTTCCGTTTTATGCTGTTCAGTGTTTTCAATTGTACAAAATATTTTTATTTGTCTAGAACAGTTCACTTTATTGCATTTTTCATGGAACCACAAGGAGCTCATTTAATACGTTTAATACAGTTGTTAAGCTGTCATTCTACAAGGTTAGGGATGCTGGCAGACATTACAGAGAATAAATGTAGCGAAGCCCAATCATGCTTTGTGCTCTCTGCTGTAATTAAAGAGAGAGCTGAACTCACAAGTAACAGTCAGATTTACAATTTTCCCCTCAGTTCATTTAACAACTGTTGTTGGCAGATGACACAACATCCCGTCCTCGTGGAACTGAGTGTGGAGTGTGGTCTGTTATTTTATTGATTGTTCTTATTGACAGAGGCTGCTCTAGGTTTGTCTTCAGGAGTGCTTTATTATTTTTATTGACACCGTTTACACATTTTTACAACATTTCGATCCTCTTGTGTTTTGTATTATGTTACACTGGTTGCCCATGACCTGGTATTGCGGCCCATACTGTATAGTTAATTGAATTTTACAGAATCAGTGTACATATAAGTTCTACAAGTAAAAGAGTGGATTGTCTGGTTTTTGCTCATGCAGTTAATTATAATGTAATTGAAATTATTAAATTAATATTTCCAGACGTAGACGAGCTTGAAGAGGTTTTGCAGCATCTGGGATACTAATTGTTTTCTTGGTATGTTGCTCAACCATAAACAAGGTTAATACATAATGACAACATTTTAAAGGTGTGCAGTCTTAAATTTTATATAGAAGCCACATGTATGCAGGCAGGGAACTTGAAATATTCTTTTTAGGGCTGCAGTGATTAATTAATCATTAAACTAGTGGATTTATTTAGTAATAGATTCATCAAAACAAGGTCTCAGTTTTTCAGCTTCCTAAATGTGAACATCTTCTAGTTTCTTTGCTCCACATAACAAAGACATGTTGACGTGTGGACAAATAGCAAGGTTTGGTCTACTATTTCTTTTATTTACATAAAGAAATTAATCTACAATTGTAGCCCTAATCCTTTACCAGACTTCAGCTCTTCATCTCTCTGTACAGAAATACTATTATCTTTTTGGTATTTCATTGGAAGGGATGCAATGGAAAAATCCGTCCATGCAGAAAACGATGGGTAGAGCTATTGTTTGTTTTGTGGGAGTGAGAATCGTAAGTGATGACGAAGGAAAAGGCAGACGTTTGGTTTAAAGCCAGCAGTTCAGTCAGTAGTGTTTGGTTGAAGTTTGCTTCGTCTTTTGAAGACGTTTTGATGCGATGCCTCAAAGGTAGATTTCTCATGCTGTAGTCTGGGGTTTTTTATGCTTCTGCTACAAACCATGTGGACTCTCTGCTTTCAGATCCATGTTCCATATTATCACGGTTAAATTCCCTGACTGGGGGGAGAGTTGATTAGAAAATGCTGTTGGATAGGTGCAGCAGAGAGCAAAGGATGTGTGAGGAGGTTTACGATAAGAACAAAACAAGTTGATATAATTTTATGTAGGTGTCATTTATTGCATATCTGAGAATTATAAATGAATACAAACCTTATTTGTTATGTGTTGCATGTTTTAATATTAGAATAAAATGTGTGGGTTTCTAACCAGTGTGATTGTAAGATTGTGACAAGTCTAGAAGAGCATTTTTGAGTAGTAGTTTTTGTAAAAGTTGCAGGTTTTGAAATGAGTGTGTAGATCGGCGTATTTTATTCTTCATTTGGAAGAAAAGGTGAAAAGCTTGTAAAAACGTCTCAGATTAAGAGCCCATTATTACATTTTCAATGAATAATGAATGGGACTACATATTTGTGTGTCACCTCTCTGAACATGGGCGGTTTTTAATTCTCAACAATTGACACGTTGATTGGAACTTCTTTCGAGCTATTGCACCATCATCTGCAAAAGGTTTGCAACTCAAGTTTGAAGAGCTGCAGCAATTACTGAAACAGCTAGACCACTTACAAAAGTTCATGCCGTAAATCTCTTATTCTTAGGCCCTGTTTTGGACGTGTTTCCTTATCTTGTTTGGCAGTTAAATTAATATCTGGTTGGTTTTATAAAACTAGAAAGTTTCACTATCATTACTGTTTTTTTTGCGTGGTTTTGCTGACAAAGGTTTAAGCAAAAATGAAACTGCAATGTGTTTGTGTGGAGATTTTTACTTAGTCTTATGTCTCGGAAGAAAAAAACTCAGTGAGAACTCCTTTTCTGACGTGATTCTCAGAATTGTGGCTTTTATTTTATGACATGTGGCCCTAATCCCCTTCCATACATTTACGAACCTCTTTGTAACTTTTGACCTGAAACTGAACTAGTTGGATGTTCTTTGGCTTTACTGTAATCCCTGCAGCAACATTCCTACAATAATAATGTCTCCCGGGAATCTTTCATAGACTCTTTTGATTGTGAATGGTAATTCCATAATTACTTTTAAGTTCTAAATGATTAATGCTCCCCAGTTCCAAATATATATAAAGGGTATAGGTCACCTTGTTTGAGAACACATAGTTCGGCTAATATTTTATCCCCCCCGCTTTTGTAAACATAAGTCTGTGCGTGTCCTTGATCAGTGTATCATCTCCTTCCTGTCCACAGTGTTCACAGCAGAGCAGTACCAGCAGCACCAGGAGCAGCTGGCCCTCATGCAGAAGCAGCAGCTGGAGCAGAGCCAACAGCAGCAGCAACATCAGCAGCAGCAGCAGCCACCGCAGCAGCAGCAGCAGCAGCCGCCGCCGCCACAGCAACAAGCCAACAAACCTGTAACAACAACAACACCAACCAACCCACAGGTCAGTGACCACAAACAAAGCATGAGCCTACACTCTCTGTTGCCGTAGTGTTTTGGTTTTTTTTTTGTAGTTCTTTCCCCAATTATCCTATAGTCATAATACACCTTTTTCCTCAAACTGTAAAAGTTAATCCTGTCCGTTAAATATCACATATTGTATTTTCGACTTTACGTATTCGGATGCAATCTAACAGCTATTTAAATGAATCACTATGAGCATATTTATGACTATATTATGAATGTTTCACAGACTAGTGTGAACTCTTCGAACTGTTGTTAAACCAATATAAAAATAAAACTGTAAATTTGAACCCCTATAATATGAATAAAGGCAAAGAAACGGAGCATTGCTGCTCATAAGCATTCAGCGTAAACTGTGTGAATGAGCAGCAATGAGAGGTTAGACTTAAACTGGTAAATATAAAATATTAGTGCCACATCTCTTGGAGGATTGTTGCTTTTTTTTTAGGATTGTGTATATTTTATAATACAGAATCCAAATACATCTAAGCACATGAAACTGATTAAACAAAAACAACATCCTCATATAAAAGTGGAAGCAAAATCCTTATGACTGAAAAAACAGTAAATAAACACACGTTTTACAGCTTAAATCAAGAAAATACTCCTTTTCATAGGACCCGCATTTGGGTCCTCTAGTATCGGTCGTCAGGGAGTTAAAGTGTGGGAAGTGGAACGAGAAGGTAATCTCTCAGACGTCAACTCAGGTCAAGAGTGTGATTTGTATCCACCTACATTCCCCCGACCTTACCCAGCCGCTCTCTGTTGCTCCAGTCCCTGATAGAGGCGCGCACACACACACAGGCCCGAGTTCCCCCTAGATATGGAAATGGTGTAGAGTTGAAGGTCAGTTCATCCATCCTCAGGAAACGGGGAGTCATCCTCATTCCCACGAGCGGCATCAATACCACTGATGGTTCCTGTTTGCCAACAGAAGCTGCTGAGCTCAGCGGGTTCATACATATTTTTTTTCGACATGTCTTTGGCAAAAAAAAACACCCACATGAATGATCTTATTCTCGTTCTCACCCAGACACTTGTGTCCAAAACCCTGGACCAGGCCAGCGCCCAGTTTGCTGCTTCAGCCCTCGTCACCACGGACCAGCTGCTCACCTTCAAGTCCAAAGAGGAGGTGGTGCTGGCCAGTGGAGTCAATGGGGTTCTGGCAGGTGCAGGTGAGCGTCGCGTTTTTATGTCATATTTATTTTTTTTACACAGTTGAGTCGTACGCAAACACAGGAGGTGTGGCAAGACTAATATTACCTATAATAACGGCGGAAAACTGTATTTTTAGCAGTTAGTTTTGGGGAAAATATCACAGACCCACAACCGACCGCTTTCCTGCTTGCAAACTAGAGGTGTCACTTAAACCAAAAGGTATGCTCGAACAAATTTACGTTGTGTTAAAAGCAGAGTCTCCAGATTTGGTCTTTTTTTGCCATCTATGGTGTAGAGTCAGAAATACGTATACATGTAGCTTTTATTTGTTTTCACTTCCGTGATCGTCCACTCAGGATGTCGTTTTAAGACCATATACGTCCTCCATTTTCATCGCTGCTTCTGATAAGCAAACTGCAGGCCAAGCTGCACTCACAGCACTCTCTGCTGGACATCTTTCCAAAGCTATTGATATTTTGAACTCAACGGGTTTCTAAGATTGCAGTTGAACAGGAAACCAAATTTCGGTGTGTACTCTAAGGTGGTCAGAGATCTGAGCGTAATAAATTACAACATCGTCACCAGTGGTGTAAGGAAGAGATTTGATGTCTCGTCTTTTTGGGGTTTATGAGCAAATCATAAGCTTAAGGAAGACATGACCTGTTGTAGCAGTCTTTAGATTTGATCATTGAGGGGTTTCTCACAAAATGCGACAACAAAATTTCACTAATGCTCCACTTTGCTCAGATTGTAAAAATGTAAATAAAAAGCAGCAACATCAGTCATGGTTTGAGCCATTTATTTCTGCTTTATGGGAGCGGAGTGTTTATTACAATGTGTTTGTCAGACAGCTGATTATGACTCGGTGGCGAATGCGTCAGTACAAAAGTGTGTGTAGTTAATAGCTTAGTAATTTTAGGCGATGTTTATACTTGCGTGTAACGTTGCTGTGTTTCCACAGGTGTTTACAAAGGCCTGCATCTCTCCGGAACGACAGCGACCCTTCACCAGACCAACCAGTCGACACACACTACCACCTCCACGGGCGCGACGTTCCTCCAGCCCTCCGCCAACTCGGCCACGCCCTCGCCCGCCAACGCCGCCCCCACCTCGCTCAACTCCACCCCCAGCGCCCACGCAGCGGCGGCGCTGGGCCTCCTGGGATGCAGCGCCCCCAACGCCACCCCCGCCACCACTCAGGTCCTCATCGGGAACAACATCTGTCTGAGCGTGCCGTCGGCCGCCAGCCTGGCCGGACGCCACATCCCCCGGACCCTCGGCAGCGTGCCGTCCTCTGCCTTAAAGCTGTCCGCCGCCACCAACCTGCAGCTGCCCAAAGTCTCCGGAGCGTCGCCCATGGACATGGGCTCAAGGTAATTACACTTAATATTTTAGCAGAGTCTCATTAGATCAGCAACATGGACAGACACTTTCATCCTGAAAAGCTCACTCATTTTCATATTTATTTACTTGTTGTTTTTTTTTTTTATCGCAATGCCTCTGTTTCTGACAGTAAAACCTTCCCCCTCACAGCTGCAGCTTTAAAAACTGCCCGGCTCTCTTGTCTGTATGCGTGCACGGCGATAACTTAATTGTCAAAGCGCTCACGCGCGCACAGGAGCGTGGTGGAGCGCACACAGCCACACAGTGAGGTGAACAGAGCTGCAAATAGCTCTGCATGCGCTCACACCCACGTGCTCTGCAGGGCTGCAACAGAGCAAAACAAACAAGGTGGAGAATCTCGTGTGTGTGTTTTATGACATGAAATATTTAAAAAAAAAAAAAAGTTGTGGGACAAAGTGCCATGTGCCACATTCATTGGTTTCAGTGTTTCCTTAATAATACAAGCACGTTTTTGGATTTTTCCACTTTCTAAAAGGTGAATATTCTGGTGGTTATGGTTCATTGCACATAAAATGTCATTTGAATACTGTTGTGGAATAAACATTTATCCATAAGGTTTTATTGGAAGAAACAGGGCAAAAAGTTAGATGGCCGATGTAGATTTGTAGAAATGATGGCCAATAATAGATGTAGATTATCTTTTATACCCCTATTTCTACTTTGCTGATTTTCTTTATTCCTCCATCTGGTAAAATATAACAGTTTTAATGAAAATAGTGATTAATAAATCAAAAAAATCATTTGCGATAGTTAAACCTTGATGTGCGTGCGCCGTAATTTAATTTTCATCCGCATCCGAATTGTGCAAAGACCTTAATAGTCAATATCTGCAATCTACATTTTATGTCTTTTCAATAAAAAGTAATCTGTAAACTCATCAAAAAAAAGTTCTTCATCAAGTTTCTAAGAGCAAAAATGTGATAATCTGGCCGCCTGGATTTATTTAGATTTCATGACTGTAGAATTGTCAAAAAAATAGTCTCTTCTGTCCCTTTTTCCAAGATAAATCTCACTTCCAATGTCTGGAAGTTTGAATTACAGTTGTCTGTGATTGGACAGTCTTTCCACAGAAGTACTGAGAGGCTACCATAATGACAAGTATATGGGTGCAAAGATCTTATTTCTCTACTTTCTGGTATCCATCCATCTATCCCATCTTCTTGCACTTTATCCTCCATATGAGGGTCACAGGGGCGCGCTGACTTAGGGCCAAAGGCGAGGTCACACTCTGGACACATCGCCCGTCCATAGTCGATGAATTTTTCTAGATGTCGCAAAAGGTCTAGGAGCTACAGTAATGAGACGTACGCATGGTAACAGAAGGGTTAACTGGCCTGATTAATCGGTCTATATCTAGTATGGAAGTAGCCTCGGGGGTCACATACATCCACTGTTTTCAGTCGGCATTAGAAGCTAAAGACGAAACACTCCTGACCTTCTATCTATCTCTCTCTCTCTCTCTCTCTCTCTCTCTCTCTCTCTCTCCGCAGGGATAATCATGACGAAGACAAGCCAGCACTGAACAGTATAGCAGACAACACAGTGGCCATGGAGGTGACGTAGTAGCGGCGCGGCCAAGAGTCCGCTCTTTAGGTGCTGTGCATCGTAGCATCGGGAATGCAAAAAAAAAAAGGGACGGCAGGACTCTCGACTGACGCAGAATGACAAGTGGCCGCGACCGACCGACCGACCGCTCGCTTGCAATTCTCATCTCTCATCCTTTTTAAAAAGAAACAGAACAGTTTGTTTTTTTTGTTACTGTTATCAAAGTAAAAAAAAAGAAAAGGAAGAAAAAAAACGGAAAATAATGACATGTGTAAATTATGAATATGGCAAAAATTAGTATCTGTACAGTAACTACATATTTGTAATATCCCCCCTGTATATATATTACTTGAATACAGAAACTGTCCATTTGTGATGTTTTGCACTTGGGAGTCAAATTTAAAGGAAAGGAGGAAAAAAAAGAAAAAGAGTAAGCCAAGTAACTTGTGGCGAGTGTGTGTGAGAGAGAGAGAGAGAAACGTGGGAGTTGTATAGAGAAGAGTTTTATCACATCATGTGCATGGTGCGGAGCCTGCTGTTTTTAATCTATTTATTGTGCTGTGTTTACAGTTTTTTTTTTTGTTTATTTTTTTTTTGGGTTTGTTTTTTCCGTTTTGTTTCTTTTTTTATTTGTACACTGTACCTTTTTGTTGGTTCATGTGCTGTAGTAAATGTTAGGTAGCTACAGACTCCTGGGTATTTTTGTATATTGTGAACACAAAGCAGGTCCCTCCCTCCCTCCACACACACATACGTTTATTTTTTGGTCCGTGTGCTGCTTCTTCTTCTGTCAATCATGTTGAAATCAATAGTGACATACATACAGACCAGCAGGAGGAGGAGGAGGAGGAGGATGAAGATGGCGTGAATGAGGTTCCTTTTTGAAGAGAAAGGAGCCTCCTCTTCTTGGGAGCTTTCATCATCAGTACAGTCCCAAACACAAGTAACAAAACAGGGATGAAGTCTCTTCCCAGAAGCCTTTGCTGCTTCTGATTTAAAGCACTATTTTATTTTTGTTTTTGTTATGTTTTTGTTCATGGTTTTTTTTTTAAATATCTCCAATGCTGCTTTTGTATTTTGTTTTTAAAAAAGGGGGGGTTCGTCCTTAATTTTCATGCAAGCAGACCCCCCTCCTTTTTTTTTTCTATTTGTTTTATCCCCCACGGACATTTTTGTAAAACAAAAAAATTATTTTTGTAATTTTATTTTCATTCTTTTGTTGTGGTAAAACTCGATTGTATGCTTCTTTATTTTTACTCCCGTTTATTGAAAGACTTCATTCGTTTGTCGATTTGTTACTTGGTCATGCATAGGTGATATAAGGGAGGTGAATGGGCGGCTGTCGCTGTACGTGTTTCATCATTCCAGTTTTTTAAAATGACAAAAAAATGCTAAATAGGGGACGGAGCGGTTGTGAGGAAAACAACTCTTCTCTCTCATATCCCCTTTTCCTTTCTTCTGTTTTTTTTGTTTTGTTTTTCTTTTCTTTGAAAAAAGAATCTCCAGACGGCTGCAAGGCCAAAAACCACAAGTATTGGGTGCCTTCCTTTGGGGAATTTACTGTTCTCTCTTCTGTGAAGAGTTAGGCACAAAGGCAGCATTACTTAGTAGTGCTTCTCGTCTTTGTCTGAATCTGAATGCCCAGTCCAATGGCAGGATGTATCCTTGAGGTTTACTTGTCCCACCTGGAGGCTGAAAAGACTAAAAAAAAAAAATAATAATAATAATAATGTGACAGAACTCTCACTAAAAATAAGACAAATAAAGCCCAGGGCATTAAATGTGAACTGTTGTGGACTCTGGTGTCTTCATGTGTGTGTCTTTGTGTGTTAAAAAGTCAAATAACCAGTGTTTACATAGAGCAACGCCACAAAACAGGACGCCGCTGTTCAAATCCATAGATGTATATAGACCTTATTTTTGAATGCAAAAGAAACTAACGCAGTCCGACTTCCTGTTTTTGTTTTACTTCTTTATCCTCCATATGAGGGCCGTGCCAAATTCCCGTTTGTACTTCATTCCTCTTTCTAGCAAACGTTTCCTCTAACTCTCTTTGTTACCTGTTATTGCCAGATGAAATCGTAAGAAGAAGAGTTGCTAATGATCTGTATTTTATATAGAGCTTTTCTATTCTTCATGGGCTGCTTTCACACGCTTCAACGTGGGGGTTAAGTGTCTTGCTCAAGGACACACAGATTACAGCAGAACCAGGAATTGAACCTACAACCTTCCAGTTCAACGCCACGCACACATTGTACTTCTGCTGTAAACCATGCTACAGTAAAACTATGTGTTGCTCCCAACTTCCCTAGTTGGAAATTGTGAAAGCTGTGATGTAGTTGTTCATTTTAGTTGTATAAATTATTGTCTTTACGATTTTAGAATGTAAATATTCCCAAACGGTGTCATATACAAGATACTAAACCTCTGAAATCTAAAATGAAATGTCCTAAATCAACGCAATTTTTGTTTTTTAATATTTAACTTTTAATTGTTTTTCCATAATTAGCCAACAAAAGTATGATCACTTGCTGGATTTATAGATTATTATGCAGATTATAGACAATCGAGGTCGTCGTTTTTAAATCAAGATTGAGAGTCCGTGTTCCGAATCGAGGCATAAATCAAGTTCTAAGTGCTTCCTTTGTTGTTCCTTTGGCGCCGCAACAATCGACTTATGCAGAAAGAACAAGAAAAAGTGCCGTTTAGCCGCTGCGGAGCCATCGTTAACACCTGTGCTTTCCCCCGTTCAAACCTGTCAAACTCCAAAGCTCATTTACAAGAAAACACAGTAACGTCTCCACTCTGCAGCTCACAAAACCTCAGCACAGCTTTTATTTCCAGAGAAAGAAAACAACACAGACTCCCCTAAAACAGCAGCAGCAGCACACACATCACTTTCTCATCAGTGGCCAAATTACTCTATAGTTTTTTTGTTTTTTCTTCTTGGTTCAGCGCAGATTATTTATGTTGCAGAGGAGAGGACAAGTGGCCCACCTCATAATAATCTGCCACGGGGGGGAGTTGTGGGAGGTGTGGCCCCCGCCGTTACTCGCCTTCTCATTACTAAAGTGTGCCGTTCTTTTTTTTTTATTTATTCTTTTTTTTTTTTGGTGAAATAAAACAGTTTTTCTCATCAGTTTCTCTTGGGTGAGAAATCACCGGCGTCTGCTGCACAAGAAGAAGAAGAAGGATTTTCATCCTGATGAACGAAGCACATGTCTCATCTTCTTCTTCTTCTTCTCAGGCTACGTTCACACAAATATTGTCTCCTCCCAAACTGTGCGTCTTCACTCAGTGTGTGTGTGTGTGTGCGCGTCTGCTGGAAAAAACAGCAGTGCAGCTGTTGGTAACCACTGGATCGGATGTCGCGGGAACAGCGCCGTGATTGGACGAAAGGGTTCGGGCCTGTTCACACTGCTCACACTTTTCTGTGTGTGTGTGTGTGTCTGGGACAACAGGTGCGAGTGGTGACTGAGTGTCTGGTTCTGTGTAAAGTGACTCCACTCCACAGGAATTGTCACGCACACTTATTAACAAGTCAGCGGGGGGAAAAAGACGGAGAGCGGAATCTGGATTTAATTTGTCATCAAAGTCATTTTGGGTCTTCGTAATCCTTGAAAGTTTGTGAATATTGCCCTAAATAGACATCGAAAGTGCTTGAATTCTGTGCAAGAAAGAAGTGACGTTGATATTTAGGCAAATGTCTCTCTGGATTGTTACGTCGCCACCTACTGTTTCATGCCCGCGTAGACGAGGGCTACGCAGGACAAACGTGGACTTCAGTTTCCCCTGAGTCGAGAAATATCTTGATTCTTTGTTCGGTTTCGTGCCATCAGTGACACTTGGTTGGAACCTCGAAACTGCAATGCTAATTCTGCACTTTTTAGACGGGACCTCATTCCCAGAATGTAATGTCCTATGCTAACAGGAGCCAGGAAGTGTCACTGGTGGACACGTAACAAAGAAAAGAATGAAGAGATTTCTCAACTGAGGTTGGGAAGCATCAGTGGACGCCATCATGGCGTCGTCCTGCACATCTTAACCTGTGTCAGCACATTCTGTCCTTGAATTTGAGGGATTTAGTCCTTGAATTTTGTGTCAACCAAAGGTGTGGGGACCCCGCATTTCTCTGTGGACTTGTGACACTGAAGAGGCTGAAGTCCTGTAGGATTTGTGGTAATTTAATGTATATATGTATATATATATATATATATATGTAAAAAAAAATATAAACATATATGCATATACATATAGATATATAGATAGATAGATGTGTGTACATTCACTTTATTAGATACACCTGTTCTGTGGCTGCTTATTGCAAATATGTCATTTCCCTGTGCAATCTTTGTCCTTTTTAGGTTTTCCCTAAAATAAAATTACTGTTTATAATACACCAGGCCTGTATGTGGCGCTGTGAGGCTGCCATGGGAACACGACGAAACTGAGAAGAAGAAGAAGAAGAAGAAGCGGAGCATGTGCTCAAACTCCAAACACAAGAAGAATCGTGTGTTTAATTCACATCAGGAGTCCGAGGTCGGACGTGGCTGTGACTGTGTTCTGGTTGAGAAGTCGGATGAAAAGAAACCGCGGACGCAAAAGTATCTCGGAGTAGACGTCGTTGGCAAAACTAAGGTATTTTACAGTTTGACTGATTTACTGTGAAACAAATGTGACAGAAAGTGAAATTAACAGTAAAAGTTAAGTTGTTTTTTTTAGTTTGAGCTGTATAAACTTTGTCTTTTATCATTTTATGATATAAATATTCCTATTCCAGATACTAAACCTCAAGTCTGAGTCACTGCAGGAAAAAAAAGTCCAAGGTATTTCTTCTTATTGGGCAGTTTTTACTTGCTTTAAGCGTTTTAGTCCATAATTATCCAACTAGATACTAGATTTTATTACTCAAACATAATGCTCACCTACTACTACTGTAGATTTAGCATGATTAAAAACATAAATAAAGCTATTTTGAAAAGGTCAGACTTTCTTATTTTTCATATCTCATTAAAAACAGACAAGAACCAAATCAAGGTCATTGTTGTTGAAGTCAAATCTGAGCGTCAATCGAGGTATAAGTCAAGTTCTTTAGTGCTTTATTTGTTCTTTAAACTGATTTATCTTTGGTGGAGTGTACCTAATAAAGTGGCACAATTGAGGACTCTAGATTAGCTGTAATTTTGGCATCTGTCTGCTTGGATTAGGCTCCATCTCCTCCCACAACCGTCTAAGGATCTGCGTTTACATTATTGTAAACGTATTCATCTCATCTGGAGTCGGATAAGGAAACAATTACGGCGTCTTTTTTTAAAATCGGCTTCACTGCATTAAGCTGTGAAGCATCTTTTTAAATCGTCTCCCCCCTTTGGCTGTCGTCAGTCCTTAAAACTCTCC
Organism: Solea senegalensis; assembly: GCF_019176455.1. Classification (NCBI taxonomy): domain Eukaryota; kingdom Metazoa; phylum Chordata; class Actinopteri; order Pleuronectiformes; family Soleidae; genus Solea; species Solea senegalensis. The sequence goes on along the minus strand of NC_058021.1, from coordinate 32,467,841 downwards.
GTGCTCTGGAAACACGGAGATTAAATGAATATTAATCTCCTCGTCTCACTCTAACGAAGGCGCCGAGACACCGAGCCCCCTAAATGTCAAACTGTCAAACTTTTATTTTTTTTTTTTACGAACACGGCCTGGAATGTTTTGTGACTTTGCAGTTTCCTCGTCGTCAGGGATGGAAACGTGGGGGACATGAAGGTGTCAGGGGTGGCGATAAAGCAGGGGGGGGGCCCTGAACTGAAAAGGGGCCCCGCGAGAACACTTTAATCCATGACGACAACAATCTAGTGAGAGCCGTGGACTCGAAAAATGGAGAAAGCAGCGTGTTTTAAAGTTGTCGTATTTCAAGGACGGTTGACGATACAAATTAAAGGTTTGCGTTGTGAGCGTCAGGAGGCTTTCAGGAGCTCCCACGTTTAAATTTGTGAAAAACGGGTGTGAATTGACCGAGAAATGACAGTTTTAAAATCATCCTTGTTTCATTTTCTTTCTTTTTTTTTTTATTCAAAAACTCCAAAGCTGAGTTTTAACAATGGGAGATTTGACCAGAACTCTCTGTACTTTTAGGTGATTTTTGTTTTAAAAGTACACGTCATGAAAATGAAAACAACACTCAAGTTTAGACGACAACCCTAGCAACGTTTTTATGTAAAAATGATCTGTGTAGGTTGTAAACTGTGTGTAGAGATTTTTGTCATTTTTATGGACCTCAGCTAGAGTGTGCCACTAGAATCTGAAAACGTCCCAAAAAAGTACGAAACTTAAACTGCGACTGTTTAAAAACCCTAATAT